>NC_133527.1:117312636-118512636 GCF_048544455.1 Silene latifolia
GATTGGGGAAGCGGGGATCGTGATCATTTTCCCGTTGAAGGGGACCCTGATCTTTTGGTGAAGCGTTGATGTGACTGCCTTGGCGGCGTGAATCTAGGGACGTCCCAGGAGCATGTTGAAGGATGCGTCGATGTCGACCACTTGGAAACTGGTTTGTCTTTCTAGTGGCCCAGTTGCGACGGCTATAGTGATAAGCCCAGCGACCTTGCGACGAGTGCCGTCGTAAGCGCGTACTCCTTGATTCATTGGGATTAAATCAGATTCCTTGATACCTAGCCTGTGGGCAGTTTTGAGAGGAATGACATTCACGGCGGAACCGTCATCCACAAGGACCATTGGTATGTTCTTCTGGAGGCATTGCACAGAGATGTACAGGGCCAGGTTATGGTTGGCTCCGAACAGGGGGATATCCTCGTCGGAGAAGACGACCGGATTCCTCAGATCAGGGGCGTCTCTTTTCATGTGTGCCACTATTTCTTCTGGAGAAGAGGTGGAGGGCACGGTTAATTTTCCCAAGGCCTGTAGCAAGGCCTGTCGATGCTCAAAAGACGTTGCGATCAGCTGCCAGATAGAGATCTCGGCTTTTGCTTTCTGGAGCTGTTTCAGGATCGAGTTCTCGGGAGCCTTTGGTTGAGTGTCCACCTCTGGGACGATTTGGTCATTCGTTGTTGGAACGACCGCTGGGTTGCTCGGATTCTTATAGGGACGTCCGGACCGGGTGAGATGTTCGATTTCCTTCGTCCGCTTCTCCTTTCCTGGGACGACATAGACATCCTCAACATCATCCCGCCATATGTCGTTAATTTCAGGGTCTCGAGGATACCTCGGAGGGGTATTCCTCGGTGGATAGTTCTTGTGGGGAATATTTTTGTGAGGGTAGTTATTTTGAGGGTAGTTATTTTGAGGGTAATGCTCGTGAAGGTGGTTATTTTGAAGGTGATTTTCGTGGGGTCTATGACAGAATGGTCGCGGGAGCAATCCATCCTGGGGTGGGTAGTTTTGAATGCTTGGGGAATTCTCCCTTGGATGCGGTGCCGGGGGATTGAAGATGAGTCGACGGTAGGCGTCGTCGAGTCGGGTGATTCTCTCCGAAAGGCTGGCAATGGCCTCCTCAACTTGCTGAAACATAGTGAGCATAGTTGCAGTACTGAACACGAACACTCCGTTTGAAGGGTCCTTTTCGAGAGCATTTATCTCATCGTCAATTGGCAAGATGAGATGAGAGCAGTCTAGGGTCGGCTCATCATCAGAGATGGCGTGAATTCCCAGAGGATTCGTCTTGTTGTTTGGCTTAGTTGGTGGGGGTATAGGCAAGTCTCCCTTCTCAATCATGTCTTGAATGAGGTGCTTGAGTTTGAAGCAATTTTCGGTATCATGCCCTTTCCCTCGATGATACTGGCAGTAGGCGTTGGGATTCCAAAATCGGGATTTCTTGGCGTCGGCCGGGTCCGGGGTGGGCCCGATCGGTTGTAGCTTCCCTTGGTCCATGAGCCTTTTCAAGGCACTTGCATAAGTTGACCCTACGTTGGTGAACACTCTCTGGGGGCGTTCAATTTTCTTGGCAGATGGTTCGACGAGGTTAACCTCATCAATCTTGTTTCTCTGACCGTAAGGGCGAGATCCGGTTGAGGTGGATCCTTGATTACCCCTGCCTGTGGTCTTTGCTAAGACACCCTTTCGTAGGTCGTTCTCAATGCGTGTCCCCAGAATCTGCAGATCTTGAAAAGTTTTGATATTCTGATACCTCAGCAGGTTGGCATAAACCGGGCGGAGGTTGTTGACAAATTTTTCCACCAGAGTTGATTCATTCGGCTTACTAACCAACTGAGTACTCACCCTCCTCCAACGGGTTAGGAACTCAGTGAATCCTTCCTTGTCGTTTTGGGTTAACACCTCGAGAGTACGGGTGTTGGCACGGATCTCGACATTGTCGGATACTTGTTTTGCAAACTCAACTGCGATTTCGTCCCAGGTGGTAAGGTTTTTCGGGTCTAAGGAGTAGTACCATTGGCGAGGTATTGGCTCCAAAGAGGAGGGGAAGATCCTGGTAAAAAGTTCCTGTTTGACCCCCTTAATGGCCATGTAGTCTTTGAAAGCACGGATGTGGTTGAGTGGGTCCTCCACTCCCTTGAATTTAGGCACATCAGTCAGGGTGAAGTTGTCAGGTAACTGGTCCCCAACAGGTTCGAACCTTCGGTTATTTTCAAGGTGGATGTTGTTACCCCGGGCTAGGAGTTGCTCATCCAAAAGTTTCAGCCTCTTCTCAGTCTCAGTCAGAGGTGGGGTATTATGTTCCCCAATTTCCTCATTCTCCAAGGCATCGATACGGGTCTCGACGCGATCTAGGGTGACCTTAAGAGCGGTAAGTAGGTCAAGCTAGCCGATCGTTGACATCTCTGTTGTTATCATTGTTGTTGTTGGACGAAGCTGAAGACGGGGCCATGGCTCTGAGGCAAAAAAATGGCTCACATTACTACTCAAACCGACACGGTTCCAAGACTAAACGCAGACAACACAGAGGAGGAGACCAAGATCGACTCAACAAGACGGGGTGACCGTGTGTGGTCCCTCGGTGCTGACTCGATTTATGACGTGAAAGTGTTTGACCGAACCTTTGACACGGGTCTAACATGACGGCGTGACGCCACTGGACGGGTCTCGTGGCGAGACGACTCATAAGTAAAGACCCATAAGTACATTTGCTTTGACTCGATAGACACGAGGCGGAATTGGAATGGTGGACTGAAGTTTTCGAAAATAGAAATTTTCAAAAGATTCATTTGTCGCTTTAGTGGGCGGCTTACGAAGATAGAAATCTCCGCAAGTCGATCAGTTGAAAAGGGTTGTCTTAAGTTTATTTGCAAAAGACAGTTTGAGTTTGAGTCGGCTCGGAAAACAGCGTGTTGCTTCCCAAGACGGTTTTGAAATTCAAAATTGCATGTTTTGAAAATCGAGTTTGAAATGTTTGAAGAGGTCTCAGGGATGGTGTATGGTCCTCGGGATCCCGAAAGTGTCTCGAGAAAAGGGTGTGTGCTTTACTCGAGTTTTGAAAGAGCCACTGTCGGCGCGAAACGGGTTAAAATCTGTGTCTAGACGCGGCGATTATAACGGCGTAAAAAGGTGATTTTGAAATGGTTGTACAAAACCGGGTTTGAAAATCGTCATCACGACGGCCTAGAAAGGCGTGTTAAAATGGTTATACAAAACCGAGTTTGAAAATCGTCATTACGACGGCCTAGAAAGGCGTGTTGAAATGGTTATACAAAACCGAGTTTGAAAATCGTCATTATGACGGCCTAGAAAGGCGTGTTGAAATGGTTATACAAAACCGAGTTTGAAAATCGTTATTACGACGGCCTAGAAAGGCGTGTTGAAATGGTTATACAAAACCGGGTTTGAAAATTGTCATTATGACGGTCTAGAAAGGCGTGCAACTGTCGGCGAAAGACCGAGGTTTGAAATGGCCATTATAACGGCGCAAAAAGGTGTTTTGAAAGTTTGCAAAATGACACGGAAGGACTTATGATCAAGTAGCACATAAGCACTCACAGTTTCATTATATTATGCATCATGCTGACACAGGTTTTGGCTTAAAAGGGGGGGGGGGGGGGGGGTTACACACCAAGCAATCAAATCCCGATTTGCGAGAGGGATACCAATCCAAACAAAATGTGTAAGGAGGGTGCCCTAGCCTCATGCTCGAAAGTGATGAAAGCTCTTTGACGAAACAGAAATGTGTAACGTCAATGGTATGCTTGACTCAATCGGGATTCGAACTGCGGGGATGAGAAAACTCACGCCGACGAGATGAGCCAATTGGTCGATAAAGGTTAGGTTGTGGGCCCGGACAAGGAACCCGACCGTGACCGTAATATCAATTAATGCCTTCCAACCAAGACCTCGTTCGAGTCTCACCATCTAGGGATCACAAAGACGTAAGTGTCCTAGTTTTCCCCAGCGGAGTCGCCAATCTGTGGACATGGGCCCACCTGCGTATACCCAGCCGATCTGTGGACAACGGCAGCGGTCTTTTTGAAAGCCACGCTCGGCGGCGTAAAGGTGCTTTCGACCGGATCGTTTTAGATCGGTCGGTTTCGTCTCGGTAAGGGTCTCGAAACGATTAGAGATGTTCGGAGTCGCCACCAAGCATTTGTGGGATGCCTGGAACCCATTCGAATTCCACTTTATACCTCGGTCAAATCGAAGCACAAAGCAGCGTTTTGACATAGGTACTAAAGATAAGGAAATCGTCCCTCTTTAGCATCCTATCTCTAGAATGACTCTCGTATGCCCTGGATAAGGTCGTCCACTATCCAAAGTTTCTGAGTAAGAGGTGAAGGTACGTATTGGGAAGCCCTTTAATCAGACACCCAATCCCGCCCGCGTTTAGCGGCCTCTACTGATCGATCTTGGTTGGTTGAATGCAAAAGTTGATAAAACGGTTTAAATGCATGAATGCGCATCCAATGATTTAAACCTAACATGTGAGCTTTCTAAGTCGGTTGATTGAATCCAAGTATCATGTATAAGATGTCGAGTTGGATTAATGATTGATTTGCATGCAAGACGGAAATTAAACATCCATTTACCGTATTAGGTTTAGGGTGCATAACATGATCCATTTGTCTTAGTAAGGCATTTGGCAAATATGGTTTGAATAGTCATCTGATCCGTCCTATACCCGGGTTAACCGGAGTCGGGATCGTCCTGGACTAATGCTGGAAGGGAACAGGCCCTGTACCAGACGGATTAATGTATAATTTGTGGAAAGATTAGAGAGTAATATATTCTAATCTACTCCTAATCTAATCTAAAGAAGGATTGAATTAACCTAATGAAAACTTGATAAAAGGATCCCCCCCTTGATTATTTACAAGTGGGGTATTTATAGTAGAAATTAGGTGGATGCATTAGGGTTAACTAAGGGCTAAACTAGTAATTACACTTTTGAGATTTGAGCAGGGAGACGCCGGTATTTTTCGAAGGAAGGGCTTCTTTCTTTGAAGCTTGAAGAAACGGATTTGTGCTTGACTGGAATCCGTGCGTATTGGTGTCGGGACGGGCGGATTGTAGCAGCGGAAGACGAGCGGATTTGGGTGAAGACTGGCGGATTCTGGAGATTCTGCCCGGACGTCTTTGGGGGAAGACGGGCGTCTTGTGGTTCACGTAGCAAGGGAAAACTTCCTGTCCAGGAATACGCCCGTCCCGAGCGAAATATGGGCGTCCTGGGCTTCAACCCGAGCGGGTTGAAATTGACCCGAGCGGGTTCATCAGTATCCTGGTCCAGATAGGCTCGACCCGCGCGGGTTGAGCTGCTATTCTCTTTCTTTTTGCTTCTAAGCCTAAGATGCCTCTATATACTCTTTAATTCTTCTTCCTTGGTCATCATTCTTGCCTCCTCTTCATACTTAGTCCATCAAATATTGTCAATAAGCTTCCAAATATGCGTGAAAGACGGGAGTTTCCGCCTTATTATCTTCTTTCCTACAAAACGTGTAAAATGCACTAGGAAAGCAAAATAGAAAGCATTTGACGGATAAAATGGTCATGAAATGTTATAAAAGTATGCAAAATAGGTTCAATTAGGGGACTAAATGTGCGCAAATAATGTTCACATCAAATATCCCCAAACCGAACCTTTACTCGTCCCGAGTAAAGAGGTGACAAAAACTAGACCTTTATTTAAACTATCCTAATAACATAGCCGATATGAGACAATTAGCGGGTCTCACTCCGCCCCTTCAACTCACAACAAGACAACCATGAGGTAGGATGCCTTCTTGCAAGGCAGGGTGGGTCTTGCCAAAATGGCGACACATCCAAACATTAAGCACACAAAATCAAGTAATGGATGCATCTACAAAAGAATAGCCACTTTCCTCATCTAAGTGGCGGAAATTATCTACAAGGGAAGCAATTCAAGGGTAGACATTCCTTCATAGATACAATTTCTTCAAACTACTAAGCCTACAAGGATACTAATAAATCACCTCCAAGTTGTTTCAAGCTAAGGTACCTTTGTCCTCAATCGTTAAATGCTTTCGTCAAGAGTAGACTCCCTATGGTGTTAGAAACACTAGAGGATCGCGGAATTCCCCCTCTTGCCTAGACAAGAAGAAGGGTCGTCCCCTCTCTACCATGCACAAAAATGGATACGATGGATAAAGGGATCAATAGATATTTGAGTTTAATTTGGGAGTTTGCTTTTGTTGTTGTTTTTCCCCCCAATTTCTTGTGGCATTTGACATTTGAGAACACTTTCTTTGCCATTTCTTTTTGATTTTTGGCATTTCAACACTTGACAACTTTCAACTTTTCTTTGCATTTCTCTTTGAACATTTTCAAAGTCACCCCATATGTAGTGAGGGTGGCTTATATTTGAAGCTTTGGGAGTTCTATTTTTGCTCCTCTTTTCTTTTGATGCATTTTTGCAAACTTTCTTTCACTTTTTATTTCATTGAACTCAAATTGATTTCTTTTTGTGCCCATTCCCTTTTATGACAAAAATGTGGTAGAACATGGATGATGGATGGATGCATGGTTTCAAGGGTCACCTTGGAATAAACGGTAGCCAAGGAGTTATCACACCACAAGGTACTCTTGACTAGGCCTTAATCCATGGGTCAAAGGATAATAGCATGACACATCCTAGGGTGTTTTACAAGTATTCTAACAAGCAAAGTCTTAAGAAGAAAAAGCATCTACTAGGGCCTATATACACTTGTCAAGCTTCCCAAGTAGATGGTTTCACAAAATTTTTCTATCATGCAAACTACATGTCATGATGCAACTATCATATATACATCATAATGCATATGATTTTACCAACTAATATGTCATATAAACTAAATGCAACTCCTAACAACACATAGATACACAAACCGCAACAACAAAATACACCACATCCTCCTTGACATGTAAGCCCATCCTCCTCATATGAATAATGAAAAAGAAATGGAAGGGAAATAAAGATTAGAGCGATCATACCAAGCGGTCTTCATTTTCCCTTGCTAATGCCTCAAATGTAGTGTTGTATCTATGTGAGAAGAGAACAAAAACACAAGTATATACAATTCTACACTACTAAATTAAAGAACATGTTTTTGGTTTTTTGAAATTTTCAAATTTTTATGGAGTTTTGTTTTATGAAATTAAAAGACATATTTTTGTGATTTTTCGAAATTTTTCAATTTTTATGCATTTTTGGAATATAAATTCCCATCCCCCACTTTATTTTGGACATTGTCCTCAATGTACATGTAGGAGTAGGAATGAAAAAGAAAAACATGTTTTTGAATTTTTGATTTTATGGAAATTGAAGTACAATGATATGAATGAATGCATGCTCTAATTAAAAGCAATTCTATATGACATATATAAATAATGAATGCATCTACACTATACTATATGATGTATGATTTCTATTAAATTATGGTCACCCATGATCAAACCTCCCCAAACCGATTTAAACACTATTTCTAGTGTAGAAATGAATAGGTTTGGCCAGTAGTGACTATGCATGAATTCTAATCTATATGCAACTATCAACATGAATCATGTGAGATATATTACAATGCAAACTATAGTATATGAACTAACTAATTTAAATGCAATATGAAATATAATACAAATGCAAGCTTAAACTATGTGATATTTGTATGTTGCTTCATGGTTTAACCTCCCCAAACCGATTTTAAACACTATTTCTAGTGTAGGAAGAATGGGGTTTAATCATGAGGCAACTACATAAATACAACTATACATGAGAGATAAGGAAAGAAAAGGGCTCTTACAATCATTGTAGGAGATGAAGATGGTAGATATGAAGCATATATAGCCATAACACGAGCCAAATGAGAGAAAATGAGGAATTCCAGGGTCAACCCGCTCCAGATAAACTCAACCCGCTCGGGTTGACAGTGAACCCGCTCCAGATGAATTCAACCCGCTCGGGTTCGCAGCAAAGACGGGCGTCTTTCTTAAAATCCGCTCTGATTCTTGGGCAGGGAACTTTTCTTCTTTTCTTGGCCTTCAACCCGCCCGGATTTATCTCGGGATGGGCGTCTTTTTTGACATTTTGGCCCAACACCTTTCCCTTGATAACACACTTACTCATAAGCCCAAATTTTCCATTTTCTTCATTTCTTGACATTTTTCATCTTCTCATTTGTATGAATTTCCTTCAAAAACTCAATTAAAAATATGAGATTCCTCCCTTTCATCTCTCATGCAATTAAATGAATGCAAAACTACACTAAATGCATATATACAAACTAATGGTTTTTAAGGGACTCCATCAAACCAAAGATTATCAATTAACAATTTCATGGAAAATCATCACTAGCACTCAAAGCACGTAGAAGTCGGTCAAATTCTTGGGAGTGGGACATGAATAGGCATGCATAGCAACACAAAATTATGCAATTGAAAAATGCCCAAGTAAAAGACCGAACAAGCATATCAAGAGCATCATGACAAAAATCATAAGAGAAATGATGGTTGGAAGAAACATGAAATGGGTAGTTGGTTGACAATTCACTCAACTCATCCTCCAAATAGTCAAAATCACCACATTCAATGCAAGTACTCTCATTATCATCTAAGGTGATTTCAAGGGTGTCTATTTGGGGTTCCCAAATGTCCTCATCATATTCCTCATCCCAACAAGGTACATTATCAAAGGGGTTGTCATAGCAAGGCTCACCAAGCTCAACACAATTGTCTCCCTCAAATATGTCATCCTCAAAGGGTGAGTTTTCACTCAAGTTCACATCCATATCATTCTCACTTTGCCCATTAACATCAAATTCTATGGAGGTTGATTTCATTGAAACACAAGAAGAGTAGGATGACTGCATCCAAGCATTAGTTTCACAATCAAGAATGTACTCCTCCTCATCATCACTCTCCTCATCTAGCACTCCATCTTCCCAAGGTGGGGTAATTTTTTGGGCATAGTAGGTTGACTCAAGGTTATATAAAGGTTTCTCATCCTCACAAATCTCATTTTCATCATAGTTTTCCTCAATGAATTTTTGAAATGTGGTTTTTATCGCTTCTATACCTTCCTTGGCACTTTCAAATATGTCATGTATAGTTTGCTTGAGACAATGAATGGTCATGAACTCAACAAATTCCCAAAATTCCTCATAACTCATCTCACATATCCTACCACCACTCAAGTGAAATACCAAGTTGCGGGTTTCAAGGTTCATGTCATTATAAACAACACAACATGCTTCATAATTTGAAAGAGTAAAACCATGATGCCAAGCATGAGTCATATAATCTTCAAATCTTGCAACATATTTATCAAATGATTCATTTTATATTGCCAAAAAGTGAATGTAGACATGTTGAGCATGTGAAATAAAACAAATACAATAAAACTCAAGAAAAAGAAGCACAACTAAAACTAGACAAAAGAACAATTCAAATAAACAACACCGTCCCCGGCAACGGCGCCATTTTGATGTATGGTGTGATGTCGTTGGGTCACATCCAATCAAACACATTTATAATACTCAACATACAACTAGTTAGTGGTAATTCGAGGTCGATCCATGGGACGGTGGTTACTCAATTCATTCAATCTAATTATGGTTGTGCTTGGGGTTGTCACAATTATATTGGGATGATGATTCTAATCTAATAAAAGAAATAAACAAGCAACAAAAAGAAAGATGTAAACAATTAATTAAAAAATGCTAGGATAACATGGGTTCATAAGGGATTCATGGGAATTGATCATACAAACATGTTCTCAAATTATAAGCAAGCAATTATTGTTGTGATGGATTGAGTTGGGTTATATCTTATAATCCTAGGAACGTTTGGGTCCCGGAGCCGAATCGATTAGATTGTACAACACCTACAAGTCGACTTAGTCTTCCCTACTCAACAACATGCATGGTCTAATGAAACTCGAGTTGGTTTATGTCTTACAAGTCTCATTGAAAAGATAAGTGATGGTTGTAAATGCAAGGATTCATAGGCTTAGCATTTCATCAAACATAACATGTGCATGAGTTGAGATCAAAACAAGCAAGCAAATAAACCATGAAAGCATATTAATTTAAGCATGAATCATTCCCCATGTTGGTTTCCCCTAATTACCCATTAATCCTAGCTAAGTAATTACTCACTTATGATCAAGTTTAACATGTTAATAAGGTTGTCAATCATACTAACAAAGTCAAACATGATGAACAAGTAAGAAAGATTAACAATAATTAAAACAAGGATTAAGAGAATTATACCTATGGCGATTCCAATAATAATAATGCAAAGAATAATAGAAGAACTTGATGATTGATGGAAGGTTGTCAATCTCTCAATAAACCCAAATGATCTTCTAATTACCCAATAATAAACTTGAATTACTCAATAATAAACTTGAACAATGATTAAGGAAAGATTAAACCCAAATGATCTTCTAATTACCCAATAATAAAAGCCTCTCCCCCTTGTCTCCGAGGTAAATCAAAGACAAGAACCACCACAGCCACAAGCGGGCCCTCTGCTCCGCAGTACAAGGAGGAGGAGCCACCTTCCTCCTGTCCATCGTCACTGTCGCCGGGGTCCTTGTTGGAGTTTTGTCCTCCACAATAGTGCGTGATAATATTATTAAATCTCATTAAGGAATATGCATGGGATATTCATTGGCAATACTACTCAGCTGATCAACGTATATCGGTAACAGTTGGCCAACTAGGGTTTGACGTTACTGTCGTGAGACGGCGGTGTTCAGCTGATCCCTTTCAGTCACACCTAAAGGACTGAGCCCCAACACGAAAGCTAATTAATTGTATGAGATACAGTTTAAATTAGTCCCTTGATAAATAGACAAAGAGTTAGTCGATTAAATTATTTTAGAGAGATTTGTAAACTCAAGGCGCGGAAATTATTATTTAATTATGCGATAATTGAATAATAAATTTTTGAGGCGGGAATTAATAATTAAGCAGTTAATTGTTAAGATTGGTACTAATTGACTAATGTGATTAGTATTGGTACGTAAAATATATGTGTAGTGGTACACGTATATTTACGGAGTGATTTAGACAAATTTAATTGGAAACATTTAAACATGATACGATGTTTAAATAAAATTTACACATATTTGTGCAACAAATATAAGAACCAAAATGGATCCGTAAATGGGACATTGGACCGTGTAAATGGAGTGTAGTAGATGATTATAGACATAATCATTTCACTTTGCTTGTTGTTTCTTCCATAAGTCATCTTATGATCATTTGCATGTGATATAAGATTGGACAAAAATAAAGCAAGTACACTCCCTCACTCCACCAACTTCCACCCGGTTTTCCTCCTCTTTATGGACCAACAATTGCTCATTTTTTACACACTACGTCATTTTGTGTATTTGCAAGTGAAAAGCTTGTTGGTCTTTCTCTCTAAAACGCATAATTTACTAAGATGTTTGTAAAAAAAATTATTACTAAGATTGTTAGTAATATTTACATATTATCAAGGGTAATCTTATTAATATCTTGTTAATATTAGTAAGGTTGTTGGGTAAGTTCTTGGGTGCTTAAGAAAGGAGGTGTTCTATTTTGGACACTTGAAGATGGAGGATCTTGCCATTTATTTTAAGCTCAAGAACAACCAAAATGGGTGATCTTGGTTGTGCCCAAATACTACCATTTCTCAATGTAAGGAAAATTGTTCCCCTCTTCTTTTATATTAATATGCTTTTATATTGCATGCATGCTACATAGATCACATAAACTCAAGTTATGAGATAATTTGACATTTAATTAGAGTGTCTAATTAGGATCTATGATCGTTCAGTCCTACCCGCAAAGTAGTCCCTGACGTAAGAACTCGGCACCAACCCGGGAACGCTGGCAGCACCTGCCGCTAGGTTACAGCCGATCAGCCTCCTCGCCTCGGCTGAGTCCACCCTTTTGGCCGTCAACGGCTACACCAAAGCCTCCTCCCCACACGGCAGACCCGAGATCATGCCGTAGTCCTCCAAAGTGACCCTGACCTCTCCAAAAGGCATATCGAAAGTCGAGGTCGTGTCCCAGTACCGATCAAGGAAAGCTCGTATCAGGCTAAGGTTGGCCCGAATATTCCTTTCCCTGATCGCCCTCCAAGCACCCACCAAAGCCCCAAAGGCTCCAAACTCGATGATCGCCTTCTCTTCCTCTGACAGTCTCTCGAAGGCATCCATCATCGTCGTGTAACCAGAAAAGGACGTCATGTTCCCGGCCTCCTGTATCAATGCGAAGCAGAGCTATCTTTAGCTTAAAACGAATGAGAAATGAAAGGATGAAGCAAACAGAAAGAGTAATAGGAAAAGGCAAGTTCGACACTTACCAGACTCCTCGCCGTCCTGTAGGACAGGTGGCTCTCTGCTGCCCAAATGAGATGTCTACCATCCCATTTCTCGGCCCACTCGGGTGCACCCACTAGCTGGCGACTCCGTCGGCCCACGTTAGCCCTCCTTAGGACCTCCTCAGCCTCCTCCTGGATCACCTCCTCTCTCTCTCTCTCTCCCTCTATGAGAGCAAGAGAAGGTTCGAAGTCTACGTCCATGGGAGCCCTCCCCAACGTAGAAGGAATGTCACCTGCGAAAGCAAGGTAAATCAGCCGCGTCAAGCCACGACGAGCCTCGGTGACGTTATTTCAAGCATTTTCGAGAAGTAGAAGTAGCCTTTGTCACCATCTTTAGCCATTTCTTTCGAAACCCGACCACTCGTGTGGTAGGTTGGGGCAAGTCAAGTCTAAGTTCAAGCTTAGTCACGGGTTTGAGTCGAAAATTCGACAGCATTTCGCTATAATAGCGATTATGCCCTTGAAAAGTGTCCTTAAAGAGTTGTCACAAATCAAAAATCCAGCATAATAGAAAGTTTACTCATTACAAAAGCGTTCCAAAAAACAAAATTTCATCAAAAATGGACAATTCAAAGGCCATTTTCGAAGCGATTTTCGAAACAGTTTAGAAACCGTCTCATTTTCGCTCAATTGCTTAATACTTGATGAAAATTCAAAAAGAATATATGGTTATGTTTCTAACATTGCCATTTACCCATTTCTAATGTCAATTTTATCAAACAAATCCATTAGAGGTAAAACCCCCAATTTTTCGAAAGTAAGGGAAGGGGAAACCCTAATTTTCGGCCCTAAATTTGATCAAAACAAGAATTAAAAGCAAGAATGTGATACATACCTCGATTAGTCATGATTAATGGCACGATTTGATTAAATTTTGATGGATTTTGGTTAGAATTTCAGAGAGTTTGGAAAGAATTGTATTTTTTGTAGTTGTGAAATAAACACGGGTTTAGTCATGTTTTTACCCAGACATGGACAAGCCCTGGAAACGACGCAGCAACTGCTGCGCCCTTTCCAAATGTCGCAGCTCTTGCTGTGCCTATTCCCCAGCATCCTTCTAGCTCAATTTTTGAAAGTTCATGATAAGTTTGTTATTTGTGGGCCCATGTTTTGTGCGCCTCTTCTCCGACACCTTATATCATATATTTGGTTATTTTAGGCATTTCTTTTTTATCTGGACCCGTATTTTGCTAAACAGACTGCAAGACCGTCACGAGGTTTTATCTCTCAGCAAGGATTTCTGCTGAACCAACTTCACAAATTTGTCGGGACTTCACTTGCAACAACGAGCGGGTTTCCAGCGGTGCTTAGGATGTGCCACCACCAGTCAAACCTCTTTTCCCCAGCACTGCTTAAGATACACCCTTATCCACATTTATCATCCAACGAGAGTTCATGATAGGCGATTGCACTTCTCGAGAGATGGAGTTTGTTTGAAAGCAGATATAAGCAGATTTCTCAGAAATGATTCAATCCAGACAAAATCATCAATATAATCCCCAATGAGAGTTCGCTTGAGACCGATGGAAGCAGATTCCCCAGCAGTTTCTACCGACGTCCTGTTGCCCTCAATATTATTGTTTCCTCCCGGAGCTCGACATGGGTGTCGTTCTACAGAAGTTCCCATACTAACCGTCTACCCAGGTTCATACACATAGTACTTTAGGTTCCCAAACTACCAAGGTTCATACACCTAGCTTTTTAGGGTCCCACACCCTAGCACAATCCTTACATATGTTTTAGGTCTTACCCTTAGCTCCTACGCAACTCCAGAGACGTCTCGAGAAAGAAGTCTCAGGTATAGTTTTTTCTAATGGCTGGCGGGCCTCCTTACGTAGTCTAATAGACTTTAAACGACCCTCCCCAAAGTCAACAGACTCTAAAATGTTCCCGATGATAGGTCCTTGTTTCAGACCCCTTGAACCGCCTTGCGTCGCCATAGTCGTCAGGTTATAATCTTCGACTGACCTGATGGCTATACTTTGACTTTCGCATTGTCCAAGCCTCAGTCAAAGTAGGGGCTCTGTAGATACCTCATTTCTACACCTTTCGCCAACCACCCAGTGATGATTGGGTCGCATGTTTGGTACACTGAACGATTTATGACAGTTCGTAAGTTTATCGTCAAGCGATAGCTCAAACACTTGTGTCTACCCCTTGGTCGTCATATACGTGCCGATACGGTCGTTTTGACAGTAATTAGAGTTCATTTGGAGTCCGGATCAAAAACCGCTTCATTTTCCAAGAAACTATTTAAAATACCGAGTCGGAATGTTCTAGAATATTCCGGATATTTATTCCATAATTTAATTCTATATCTTTTGGCAAAATATCCTCCATAAATCATATTTTACGGAATAAAGAAGTAGAGATCTACCGCAATTCCATATTAGAAACGCGAAAATCTTTCTTCCGTAGAAGGAAACCTCAGGGGAAATGACGCAGCAGGTGCTGCGCCTCTTGGAAGTATCGCAGCAGGTGTTGTGCCTCTTCTCCAGCTTGTTTTCGCTGTTTACGGAATTTTTCCATGATTTGTTTCCAAAGTTTGGGTCATTCTATAACTTTTCACATATTTTAGTATAAATAGAGACCTTCGGTCTCCATATTTTTCACGCAAGTGTCCGCCCTTCTCGTCTCTCTTTGCATTCTAGACCGTGCTCTAAGCTTTTGACGCCTACGTGCTTGATCAATCGACCACGTAAGCTCAAATCATTCTGAGTCCCAGTCACGTAGCATGACCGAGCAATTTGACCACTACACATCAATCAATTAATCTAAATCCTCCTACGAGGGCACTTTCTACATACATTCGAGTCGAGCAATCACTAAAACGTTAACTTAGTTAATCTCGTTTCATCAAACATGTAAGTCTGAGGGTGTAAATCTCATCTTTTTTATTGTATTTTATTTTTGTATCAATTAATGTAAGGTTCATGTCAAAAACACATTTAAAACCGATTTTAAAAAACCTTTATACAAAACTGTTTTTACGAAGCAGCATTTACCAGAAGTTGAGAAGAAACGTAGCAGCAGCTGCGCCTCTTCGAAGGGTCGCAGCTCCTGTTACGCCTCTTCCAGAGGCTGCCGCTGCTCGTGCTCTTCTTCTTCTTCCTCCTCGGTTTTGCTATAGTTTTGTTTCTTTTCTTTTATTTTCTTATGTTCTCCCTTTCTTTCATACATTAAACCATGTTTTAGTCATTCTTTTCAATTATCACGTTGTTTTCGACTTAAATATTATGTAATCAATATTTGCGGGTTTTCGTCATTAAATCAAACCCGGATTTTAGGGTTCGATTTGTCCATATCAAGTCTCTGGAATTCGTCCTTTGTACATATTTCTGTTGTTTATTCTTCAGTTTGTCAATTTCTTTCAAAGTTCGTTTCCTTCATCATTGTTAAACCTAACTCGTTTTATTTCGTTTTAATTCGTTTCTGACCCGTTTTAATTCATGTTTATTGCTTTTGTGACTGTTCCATATGTAATAAACCTGCTAAATCACTTTCACTTGAGTTTAATGTTGATAATCAATCGTAAAACACACTAACGAATACTAACTATCCGCGGTTCTGACTTCACAGCCAGAGCTCAACTCAAGATTAGACGCAGGAATACCTGCGCCTCTTCTAAGGGACGCAGCAAATGCTGCGCCTCTTCTGAGATGAGTTCTGTCCTTGAACTTCCGTTCTCGCTGTAACCTAATCTTTAATTACGTAATAAATTGACTATTAATTGTAATATCACTCCTAATCTCTCTTATTTAGTCTCTTTAAATTCTAATCCTTTATTCTCTTTTCTTTTCCTCAAGTTTCCGTTTTGAATGTATTTTTGACGTAAATCAATTAACCTTTGTAATTTATTATAATTTTAATTACCGTATTTTATTCATCGTATTTATTTTCTGTACGATTTATTTACTTGTTTTTCACAATGTAATTAATCCTAAATCCAATTCGACGTAATTGTTTGCTAAATTACATGTTCATCGACATAGTTAATCTCACATGCTAGGATTAATCTGTGAATGTTACATTGCATGCATATAATCGACAACATATCAAATACGAACGATTTCCCCAATCATTAGTAGAGGCCGCTATCGAGGCGGGCGGAATTAGGTGTTCGGTAAAAGGACTTCCGAATACGTACCCTTACCCCTTACTCTAGATCTCCGTGAACATCCGTGTTAATTGGCATCCACAAGAGTCATTCCAGACATAGAATTCTAAGCGTAACGAGTTCTTAGTGTTCATGTCATTACTTTGTGTCTTGGCATGACAAGAGGTATTCGAACGGTTCCAATTTCCCATAAGAATTGGTGGTGACTCCACAAATGCACGCTTATTCAAGCGCTTCCACGCGCGCCGCGGGTGGCCCCTGTCCACACTTAACAAGAAATTCCCTATCCCTATACCTGACGGTCACCAACACAGCCATGGGAGCAATGCTAGCACAAAAAGTTGACGGCGAAGAACGAGCCATCCATTAGCAAAAAATTCATCGAGTACGAGAGAAGGTACACCCAACTAGAAAAGACATGCCTTGCCCTGGTCTGGTCAACAAAGAAGCCGCGACATTATATGCTCAGCTACACGGTTCACATCTACTCAAAGATGGACACGGTCAAATACATCTTCGAAAAACCCGTACTTAATGGAAGGCTGTCTAGATGGACACTTATGCTATCCGAATTTGATCTCAAATTCGAACCCCTCAAGGTTATCAAGGGAAGGGAAGTCGTCGATTTCCTAACAGAAAACCCCATCAACGAGGATTCAACGACCGACACATGGTCACTCCCTGATGAAGACATCCTTTGTGCCGACACCGACGCATGGGACCTATACTTTGACGGTGCATCAAATCTGAGAGGCTTTAGGGTAGGAATCCTCCTAATATCACAAGAAGGGGAATATGTTCTGATCTCAGTCAAGCTAGACTTCGTCGTCACCAACAATGCCATCGAATATGAAGCATGCCTCATCGGCCTACAAGCAGCAATAACACTTGGCATCAAGAAGTTAAGGGTCCTCACTCATCATCAATCAGGTGTCCGGATCATGGAAAATCCGAAGCAACAGCTTAGCACCCTACCGAGCAAAAATCAATCAAGAGGTCGAATTCTTCGACCAAGTCGACTACTTCTACCTGCCACGGGAGGAAAATCAATTTGCGGATGCCCTAGCAAAACTTGCCGCGCTCATCAACATACCTGACGACATGACATCGATGCCCTTATGTGTCGAGAGAAGGAGTGAGTCAGTTCACATCTGCGCCATCAATGACGACGAGGGAAACGATGTCGAACCTTGGTACCAAGCCATCCTCAACTACAAAACCAAAAACGAATTCCCTCCTAACTCTCATACAAGAGGACAAAGAGCCAAAAAAGTCATAGAAGAGGTTCATCACGGAGAATGCGGCCCTCATATGAGCGCAATGATGCTAGCCCGAAAAATCATGCGGTTAGGCTACTACTAGACCACCATGGGAGCCGATTGCAGAAACTACGTTAAACATTGCCATAATTGCCAAATCTTCGCTAACATACAACACATGCCACGATCGCTTTTGTATACCATGACATCACCCTGACTTCCTCGACCTGGGGCATCGACATCATAGGGAAAGTCAACCCGATAGGCACCATGAGGCATTGCTTCGTCCTCGTCGCCATCGACTACTTCCCCAAATGGGTGGAAGCACTGTCCTATGCTGTCTTGATCGCCAAACAAGTGGCCAAGTTCATCTAGGACATCATCATCTGAAGATATGGGGTACCCCATGAAATCATCAGCGACCAAGGCTCTCACTTCCGGGCGAAAACACAAGCCTTGCTGGACAAATACAAAATCAAGCGGCATCGATCATCCCCCTATCGTCCCCAAACCAACGGAGCGGTAGAGGAAGCGAACAAAACTCTTGTCACCCTCATCAAGAAGATGCAAGATAATTACCGCGATTGGCCGAACAAACTCCCATTCGCACTCTCGGGATACCGAACCTCCATTCGAACACCAACACAAGCCACACCATTCTTCCTAGCATACGGTATGGAGGCGGTTCAACTAGTAGAGTTGGAGGTCCCATCCCTACGCATCTTACTGGAGAGTCATGTTCTTGAGGCGGAATGGACCCGTTGAAGGTTCGAACAACTCACGCTTCTAGATGAACGGCGACTGAACGCCTTGCACAACGTCCAGCTATACCAATGACGTATACAACAGGCATTCAACAAAAAGGTCAAACCAAGAAACATCAAAAAAGGCGACTTGGTCCTCAAGTCGGTTCGAGCACCACTACTCGTCGATCCGAGGGGAAAATTCAAACCCAATTGGGTCGGGCCATACCTGGTCAAGAAAATACTTTCGGGGTGCGCAGTGAAACTGAGTGACCTAGACGGGGAGGATTTCAAAAACCCGACCAACCTAGACCAACTTAAGAAATACTACCCTTAAACACTAGTAACCATAAACCTTTCCCTAGTTTCACAACTAGTGACCACAAACTCCCTTTCAATTCAAGTTCCTCAACACGTTCTGATTTGAAATTGGAGTCTATGTTATGGCACCTTGCCATGTTTCAAACGACCTTTGATATGTCAAAGGCAACATCCATTTGCACTCACACAAAACACCTGAACTATGAGCATGGTTTGATTTCACCTCTTCACGTGGATACGTAGGCAGTCCTTTCTTACACAAGGAGGATACAACCATAATACCCAAATAAAATTAACAAAACATTCGAACTACGAGCTTGGTTTAATTTCACCTCTTCAGGTGAATATGTAGGCAGTCCTGTTTTACACGAGAAGGATACAACTATCCCCACACACACAAAAAATCACCCACACTCGGCATTACGACGGCACAAAATGGACAAAACCAAAAAAAACAAACCACCTGCAAATGCGAAACAAAAACAAGGGCAAACCCGCCCGAACTCATCCAGCGGAACCGCTTCACAAAAAAAAATCAAAAAACGACTCGCCCTTCTTTTCAAGCAAAAAACGAGTCAAAACAACGACAAAAATCGCAAAAACCACCCAACACCTCAAGGCCCACACAAGGTCTGCTTAATAAACAACAAAAATTCACGACATAACTGGGTATTTTTCACAGCTCAAAAGGCAATTTTACGCCTATTTGGGCACAAACAGGTCAAAAATTCAAAATACGACCACAAGAAAACAACGTGATTTAATCACGTCTCATAGTCAGCATAAGACAAACCGTTAAAGTCCATTTCAAGACAAATCGGCTCAATTTGAGCCCAGACAGGCGCTTATTTCGTCAGCATAAGACCGTCTTACAAAGGCAAATATTCAAATTTTGCCTACAACGCCTAACGAAGGTTCAATGTGGCAAATACGGTCTTCCCCGACTACAATGGAACCTAGTGGGGCACACAATTCAAGAAAGCAAACACAACATTGTGAGATACGACTATCTCTTGTCTACTCGCGTTTTTTACTCCTAAGGAGAGGGAATGGGGACCAAAATGCAAACTAAAAGCACCCCTATACTCCTAAACAGGTTTCTAACCTAATGCAATCATCAATTTCACTCGAAAATGGGCTAAACAAAAACGCCCAAATCCATTTTCGAGGGGTTTGGGTTTCGCCCTAATTCAATTAACAAAAAGACTAACAAGTTCAAATGGATTCAAGAGTATTGACATATCTTGAGATGACATGATGTTTATAGCACGAAAACAAGCAAAAGAAGAGATAAAAAATGGCGGTTTTTTGGTCGAAGTCGGGTTTTTGGTGAAGAAGACGAAGAAAATAAGGAGCATGGCCGCCTCACTTCTTTTTACAGAAAAAGGGGAGCCTCCTACCCTCGCAGGAAGGCTCGCGCCTCTTTGAGGTGTTCCCTGCTCTTTCAGCGAAACGTTGGGCTTTGGCCAAGTTTCTACACAATTTTCATAAAATTTCCAAGGACGGAATTAAAAACCGTCATTTTTCAAATACAAACAAAAAATAGTAAAATTCAAATTCGCTGTTTTCACAAATTTTCAACGACGGAATTAAAAAACGTCATTTTTCAAATACAAACACAAAATAGTGAAATTGAAATTCAATATTTTCACAAATTTCAAATAAAGGAATTATAAACCATCATTTTCAAATCACAAAAATGAAATAGTTAAATTCAAATTCGCTATTTCCACAAATTTCAAAATTCAGAACAACGACATTGAAAACTGTCACATTTTCAGACAAAATAGTGAAATTCAAATTCGTTATTTTCTTTATTTCCACAAATTTCAAATTCAAAACAACGGCATTAAAAACCGTCATACCTTCGAACAAGATAGTGAAATTCAAATTCACTACTCCTCACAAATTTCAAATAACGAGAAGACGGAACTAAAGTCGTTATCTCCCCAAGCAAAAACTGGATGGCGGAATTCACATCCGCTATTTCGACAGATTTAAACAAACGACAATAAAAGCCGTTACCTCTCTTCAAAATTCGAAATCACCGTCGACCACGAGAGTCGAGGTCACAAGCCTCTCCCATTCCGGCACCACAAACATCCAATATAAACACCGAAATTTCCGAACAAGATATCGGAGACCTCCTCACGGTGCCCACTAACTCAACAACCTCTCGAAATAAGCCCGTCTAACACGGCTATTTTTCCACAGTCGATCATTCGACCTTCAACATGGCTGGCGAGTCTCACAACGCACATTCAACATGGCTGGCGAGCCTCACAACGCACATTCAACATGGCTGGCGAGCCTCACAACGCAAATTCGACATGGCTGGCGAGCCTCACAACGCACATTCGACAGGGCAGGCGAGCCTCATATCGCACATTCAACATGGCTAGCGAGCCTCACAACGCACCTTTAATTTGGCTCGCAAACCTCAAAACGAACCTTCGACATGGCTGGCGAGCCTCAAAATGCACTACCTTCAATGGGGGTCGCGAGCCCCATCATATCCGCAACACGGTTGGCGAGCCTTTGCCCACAAACAAGACACAATTCAAGGACATATCCCAAAGATGCCTCGGGTATGAGTCCTTATTATGGCTGGCGAGCCTCTATACGTAGTCTAACGGACTTTAAACGACCCATACAGACAATTAACAGACTCTACACTGTTGCTGACTACAGGTCCTTGACTCGTATCCCCGAGTTGCCTTAGCGTCGCCCTTTCCGATGGCATGTCCTTGGCCCGAACCCTTTCAAGCCGCCTCGACGTCGCTTCAGTCTCCAGGTTGTAATCTTCGATTGACCTGGGGGCTATACTTTGACTTTCACCCTGTCCAAGCCTCAGGCAAAGTTGGGGCTCTGTAGATACCCAGTATCTGTCAAGTCTCCAACAAACACCCGATGATTATCGGACTACAACATGCTTAGGAATCGCAGCGTTTAATCGACAGTTTTGTACAACTATACGTCGGAACAATTAAAACGATTTAAAAATAAAACACTTTAAGACTTTTCAAAAGTACCTGGAGTGTTTAATGCACGACGACGGGGTCACAATGACACTAACTAAAGTCAAAACCAACACTAGACCAAAAACCGACTCAAAATTCAAATCTCGACTCCAATAACGAGTCAAACACAAAAAACAAATTTCACAAAACTTCCATGTTAAGTATACCCGGTATACTTGAATGGTCAAGTACAAATCATGTCATCCAAAACCTAGGATAGAACAAATCATGATTTAATTGCGTGATAGTGACAAGACAGCTCGAAAACCCGCGAAATGGTTCGCGCCTCTTAGAGTAGCCAATGCGGCAACGTCGCTCAAAGCGCACACAACCACCGATTTTTTACTAAATACCCCTAAAATGCCACCATTTGAAGGTACGCGATTGTCCGCCCCCTCATTTCTCCCTTACAATTCTCAACTCGACTTCTTAAGTCACAAACCGACACGTATTTTCGACCTACCGATTGAAAATACAAGCCTTACACATTGTTTGGTACCGTCATCGTGCATTAAATATCTTGACCGACCATCTCGACCAACAACACACTCACCAAATTAAACAAAACACTCTTTACATTGCTAAAACGGTTTTCAACCGAGTTTTCCGACCTAACAAGTTGTTACACTTTCGTCGATTTCTCGTCTCAAGACTAGCATGTAAGTATGAGGTTGTAAAAATCTTCTTCTTTCATGTCTTTTATCTTTTTTATGACCTTAACATGCTAACACATGCATAACACGATTCAAATATAGGTTAGAAGAGCCAAAACTGGATTTTTGCCTGAGGCAGGGGCTACTTGCATAGTAGGGGAGCTCGCGCCTCTATGCCCTCTCAGGCCTTAATCCATCCGTGTTTGTTCTCGTCTTTCCTCTTTATTTCAATTCTTATTTGCAATCGGTTTTTACCATTTCAAATATTTTAAATCATTTTTATGATAAACTTTTAACCATAAAACATTTTCACCCTTGGTTCCTTATACCATGACGGTATAATCCGTGTTTCGGTGATAATATTTGGTTAATTACATTTTAAAAGGTATTTTAAAACCTTTTATTTCATTTCTTTACATCTCAAAAACAACATATTTGTCATAAAGGCAAAGTCATTCTTGGTTCCATATACCAAGTCGGTTTTTAACCCGAGTACGATGATAAACATTGACTAATTATAAACAAATGAACTTAATACAATTAGTTCATAATCATTTTTCAAAACTATTCATGTCAAGCTTGAAAAACCGAACCCGACATCGAATATCGTCAATACAATGGTGATTATTTCAAGTCCCGTTCCTCACATTAACACAAAAGCGGTCTAGATGACCTTTTCGAAAAAAGACGGGTTCAAACACCCACTATCAAACCATTTTACAAACAATTTCAAATGGTCAGAGGATGTCCTCTTGGATCGTCTCCTGCCCCGCGCCTAAACACGCCAACTGTTTTCCAATTTTTAAACCAGAATAGGCCTACTTGCATCGCCTAACGGTCATGCCTCAATAGGCTGCCTGATGTAGATCCTGCTTCTTTTCCAGCACTTCTCTAGGACGATCCCGACTTTGGTTAACCCGAATACATGACGGATCAGATGGCAAGACTGCCCCTTTTACATTGTATCTGCAAAATGCCTTTCCACGACAAATGGATCACGTTATGCACCATGAACCTAACTCGGTAAAAGGATGTTTAATTTCCGTCTTGCATGCATATCAACAATAAATCCAACTTGACATCAATTACTTGATATTTGGATAAACAACCGACATAGAAAGCTCACATAATAGGTTTAAACTTGTGGATACGCATTCATGCGTTTACCCGTTTTATCAACTTTTTCATTAAACCAACCAAGATCGATCAGTAGAGGTCGCTATCGAGGGCGAGATTGGGTGTCCGATTAAAGGGCTTCTTAATATGTACCTTCACCTCTTAGTCAGAAACTTTGGATAGTGGACGATCTTATCCAGGCCGAACGACAGTCATTCTAGAGATGGGTTGCTAAAGAGGGACGACTCCTTATCTTTAGCACCTATGTCAAACACCGCTTTTGGCCTTGGTTGACCTAGGTATAAGGTGGATTCAAATGGGTTCCAAGCATCACACAAATTCTTGGTGGTGACTCCGAACATCTCTTGTATTGTTTCGAGACGCTTGCCGAGATGAAATCGATCGATCTAAAACGATCCGGTCGAAAGCATTTTTACGCCACCGAGCGTGGCTTTCAAAAGACCGTTATACGTCCACAGATTGGCTTGGAGTGTAGGTGGCATGTCCACTAGTGTTAGTTAGTGGAGTAGTATGTGAGCATGCTTTATAGGACGGATGTGAACTTCGTGGACGAAGTTCGTTTTAAGGAGAGAAGACTGTAATACAACGCTTTTCTGAGTTTAGTTTACCCGACCGAGTAGGGTGTCATGTGTTTCCTGGTCAGGTTACTGATACGTGCATATTCTATACACTTTATTCGCAGTTTTGGCACGTATTTCCATGCGTATTTGTTAGCTTTAAGCTACTATTTCTCCCGAAACGGTTTACTTTGCGATTTCTATGATTTATTGTAGGAATAAGTGGAAGTGAGCTAAATCAAGCCTAAATCGTCCTCCGGAGGCAACTTCAGGGAAGCTTGGAAGAAGGGAGTTCGTACTCACTCACCTTGGGATGCGTGCATTGGAGTGAAGTGGCTGATTTGAAGAGAGAAGGAAGTTAATGCACAGCTCAGTTGGTCGATCGACTAACCTCTTCAGTTGATCGACCGTGGACGTTCAGCAGGAGATACTGCACTGCACTGGCTGGTCGATCGACCGCTACCCTTACTCGATCGACCAGGCTGCGAGGCTGAGATTTATTTTATGTTTTAGACTTTTAAAAGCCCAATTGTAATTAACTTTTGGGGAGGACGTTTATCAGTAGTATGCAGCAATAATTTAGGTTATGCTTTTTATTATTCAAGAAATCAAGTTTAGATCTAGTTTTGGAGACGACGGATTCCAATTTCAATTACTTTGTTCATCAATCGATTAGTAAGCTCTAATACAATTTCCTTCTTCTTTTATTTCTTGTCAATTCAATTCTTGTGTTACTAGTTTTTATTCAAGCAATTCAGTTTTAATCTTTTGTCTTAAGTTCAATTTCAACCATGTCAATTTCATTGTATGTCTTTAAGTTTGCAATTGTTTTAGTTTTAATCATGCATAACTAATCTTCTTGATCGGGAACGAGGTGAGCCATGGCATAAATTAGGGTTGTTTTGTTAGTATGAATTATTCCGTATCGATCTTATTACCTTTTGATAAACCCGTCTTGCTAGATTGAAAGATTAGTGGGTTAGGCTTTCATTGGGGTTGGAATTTTCTTCGAGCGAAAGCTTTGAGAAATTCTTAGGAATTAGAAGACCGTAACGTATTTGAGCATTGATCGAAGGACTTGCTAATGTTCCCTGAGACCGTATTACAAGACCTCTGCTATCTTCTTGACCTGACCTTAGCCATGGTGAACCGAAGTTCCTGATCTCTCTTTTATCTTTTGTGAATCTTCGTATTTTGTCAATTAATTTTTAGAATCAAACAATTCAAAACACTACTACAAATCCAGGCAACTACAACGCCCCTTTAACAACGAATATTCACGAAAATCACAATAGACGTTGTAGAATGTATGGCGCGAATTTTACTAAAATCAATTACAACGGGTATGGTTATATGAACCGTTGTTATTAGTTTTAACAACGGGTCACACATGCACAACCGTTGTTAATAATTTGGCGCAAAATTGGCGCAAAGTTAGTGAAAAGTAATCACAACGGTTATTTTTGAAACCCGTTGTTAAAACTTATTTAACAACGGGTGTTTTTTACAACCGTTGTTAAAACATATTTCACAACGGTTGTTGTTTAATAACCGTTGTCAATACCTTCCATACTATAAACCACGAAAATGTAAGTCTTCTGCACCACAAAACACAACCCTTAATACACAAACACAAACACAGCAGACAAACAAACACAAAACACATACACACTCTCTTTCTCTCTTTCTCTATTTCTCTCTTTCTCATCGTCGCTTTATCTTCTCGCCGTCACTGTGATTTCATCGTCTATTACGTTCTGTATTTATCGGGTAAATCTCGCCACACTTTGTTAGTTTCATCGTCATTATTTTCTTTTTCTATTTATTTCTTTTGCATGTATGTGTTTTTATCGACCATTATGTTATTTGTTTAAGTATTGTTCGCATAATTAGTTACTAAAACAATGAAGAAGCAAGATGAAGAAGTAAGATAAACATAATTAATATATATATATATTTATAAATGCATAAATTAAAAAAAAAAAATTACATATGTAAAAATGCAATTCTTATATTTTCATGGAGGATCTTATTGTGCTCTATCGTATCTGTCCTCTCCTCCTTGGCTATTTGGAGGTTCCGTTCAGCCAGCTTGCTATATCGTCATATAGCCGCAATCGCTGCTTTGCTCCCGTCAAGCCATTTTCTTTGGCGTGCTTCAGTGCGGATCGAGCTTCCGCAAGGTAGCTTCTGAAACTTTCCTCAATATGGAGGAACCGGCGGATGAAGTTGTTGTTGTTCTCGATCATGGTAAGAGTCTTTAGGATGAAATCATTCATTTTCTTAGAGTTTTTGAGTTTGATTTGAAAGATTAAGTAGAGTTTGTTTTAACAGTTAGAGTTTGGAGATGAATATATGAGATAATGGAAATGTTAGTTGAGATATGCAATGTATTTATACTAAGCAATGTGTAGGTTGAGTTAATTGCTTTTTAATTAATATATATGTTAGGAAGTTGTGCCATAATAATCATCATCATATCTCTCAATAATGCTGCTTCAAATCCTATTACTAACCCTTCTCATTCCATATTATCCGTTCATATGTACAGTGATGTCAGTAATAATGCATGCATCGGAATTCTAACAGGCCGTAATTATGCATGCATCTAGTAATATTTAATTTAATTTTTTTTATTTTTTAAGAACAAACAACAACGGTTATTGCGAAACAACCCGTTGTCTTTAGTTATAACAACGGTTTTGTATATTACAACCCGTTGTTATAACTTTCCCCCCAAAATTGAGTCACACTTTCCACAACGGGTTTTTATACATAAAACCGTTGTTAATAGTTTTAACAACGGTTTCGTTAAGTAAACCAACCGTTGTTAAAACCTTCTACAACGGACGCTTTAACAACGTCCGCTTTTTTATATAACAACGGTTTTTGACCGTTGTTATAGCCTGTATCTGTAGTAGTGAAAACCCCTACTTAATTTGTTACTTTTATAGACTGAAAATAGCAAACAAAATTGATCCTGTCTCTCTGTGGTTCGATCCTTACTATCACTAGCTATAGTTTTGGTTTGGATTTATAAATTTAATTTTGATACAAAACGGCGGTATCAAATTTTGGCGCCGTTGCCGGGGAGACGGTGTAATTCTGTTTGCTTTATTTTTAGTTTATTTTTCTTGTCTCAAGGAACTTTTGTTCCTTGAGACCGTTGCTTACTCTTGCTTCTAGTTTTGCTTTTGCACAGTTAGAAGACAGGTTCTTGAGAGGAAGACTTGAGTACTCTCAGTTTTGCGAACATGACTACGATATATGACAATCTTCAGCCACAAGAGCAGCATGTTCCAAAGGGATACGTATTACCTACCCCTACTAATGGTCGCATCAAATTTCGTTCCTCCTATATCGATTTAGTGGAGCGAAATAAGTTTGCTGGTCTACCGGACGAGGATCCTCTGAAGCATATGGAAATTTTCGCAGACTACTGCTGTTCCATACCTGTACCGGCTGGGGTGACCCAGGATGAAGTAAAGGGGATGATGTTCTTATACTCCTTGAAGGATTCTGCGCGAGATTGGTACCGCTACCTTGATAGGGTAGCAGCTGGAGTCACAGATTGGACATCTCTAGCATTAGCTTTCTACAAAAAATACTTCCCACTTGCAAAGACTGATGCCTTGAGAAAGAAAATTACAAATTTCCAGCAAGGACCTGACGAGGAATTTTGTGAAGCATGGGGACGTTTCAAGAGCTTGGTTCGGTCTGTCCCTCACCACGGTTTCCAGCAGTGGTACCTTTGCAACTTATTCTACAATTCTTTATATGATGACTACAAGGTTATCCTGGATGCAGCTGCAAATGGTAGGTTCCAAAATAATACCGGTCAGAATAAAGGTTGGAACACTATTGAGGAGATGGCAGTCCATAGAGCTGAGTTTGGAAGTTCGCGTGGAAACTCGCGAAAGCAAAGTGATGAAATGAGTGCCGTTGTGACACTCATATCTTCTATTACAGCCCGGCTCGAAAAGCTCGAGACTTCTAAGGTCCCCGAGAGAGAAATTGAAATTCATGTTCATAACTCAGATGAGACCGAGGAATTGAGAGAAATGGTCCGAGCTCTTTTGGTTCAAGTCACGAAAATAGAAGAAGCTGGGATTAAATCTGCAAAGAATTTTGTGAAGCATTTGGAGAATTTAGAGGCTAAGCAAGTCGCTAATTCTTTAAGCAAATGTGAGGGGCCAATTGAAACCATTAATGCCATTAATCTCCGAAGCGGCCTTTCTTATGATGGTCCTGATAAGCCAAGAGAAGACTCGGGAAAGGATGAAAAGACGAATTTAATTTCTGGTGCAAAAACGAGCTTTACTGCCAGTACCAGCGGTCGATCGACCAACAACAACAGTCGATCGACCGGGATGTCAGATGAAAAAGTTTCTGACCAGAAACTAATTGAGCCCAGCACAAGTGGCCAATCGACCAGCACCACCAGTCGATCGACTGAAGTTTCTGACGAAGCAGTTTCTGACCAGAAACTTTTCATGCCCAGCCAGATTGGTCGATCGACCGAGACCAATGGTCGATCGACTGGGTCTCTAGTGCAGGACGCAAATCCGTCAATTAATTTGCATGATTCTACACTTATTGATGATTTGACGGAGGTTTTAAACTTACGTAAGCCGAAGGTTGCCGATCCTACGGCCAGTGTTGCAGTCCCGTATCCGCAGCGCTTAAAGAATACTAAGCTGGAGCGCAAGTTTGGTAAGTTTTTTGATATGGTCAAGAATCTTGAGGTAACCATTCCTTTCACTGATCTAATTACCCAGGTACCCTCTTACGCTAAATTTATGAAAGACATTTTGAATCGTAAGAGAAATTTTCATGATGATGGTAATGTTGCTTTTGTGGAAGAATGCAATGCTCTTTCGCAAATGAATATACCACCTAAATAAAAGAACCCGGGTAGCATTTCCATTCCCTGCACTATAGGTAACCACGAAATTGGAAAGGCCCTTTGTGATTTAGGGGCCAATGTCAGTGTCATGCCAGATTCCGTTTGCGAAAGGCTAAATATTGGTAGACTTAAGGTGACCGATATTACCCTTCAGATGGCAAATAGATCGACTCAGAGACCTCTAGGAGTCTTAGAGGATGTACCCGTTCGAGTGGGTAAGTTCTTTATTCCTATCGATTTCGTTGTTTTGGACATTGCAGAGGACAATCAGATACCTATTATTTTAGGTAGACCATTTTTACATACAGCTGGGGCTTTAATAGATGTCAAACGCGGAATTATAACCTTAGAGGTATGGGATGACACCATTGAGTTCAGTCTTGCTCGTAAGGCTACTGAACCTGCTGATGATGATACGTGTTATTCCATTGATATTGTTGACAGGTATGTTAATTATAATTGGAGGGAATCCTTAGCCAAGGATCCCTTAGCTGATCTAAACCGTTTGGATGAGTGTTCAGATAATACAGGGGGGAATGCTGAGGAGCCAGATGCTTTGGTAGCCTCAATGGAGAGCTATGAGCTCACAGAGGAAGAAGATGAGATGCTCTTAAGCCTGGCCAACGAGAATTTGGTAAACACTTGCTATACCATTGAAGCTGACTCTGCTTATGCTGTAGAGGTAAAGGTGCCAGAGTGTAAGCCACTTCCTCCTAATCTTAAGTATGTTTTTCTAGATAATACGGAGCAGTACCCAGCTATTGTTAGTGCTAAGCTTAATGATGACCAGCTTTCTGCTTTGATGTGTGTGCTTAAGAAAAACAGGAAGGCTTTAGGTTACTCTTTAGATGATATTAAGGGCATCAGCCCTGATATTTGTATGCACAGGATAGAGCTGGAGGAAGGCCACAAGCCTTACAGACAGGGTCAACGCAAGTTGAACCCGAAGATGCAGGAAGTTGTTATGGCTGAGGTGATGAAACTACTCGATGCAGGTATTATTTATACAGTTGGCAACTCCAAGTGGGTCAGCCCAGTTCAGGTAGTTCCGAAGAAAGGAGGGACTACCGTGGTTAAAAATGAGAAAAATGAATTAATACAAACACGAGTTGTGACAGGGGGGCGGATGTGCATTGATTATAGACAGTTGAATGCCGCCACGAAGAAAGACCATTTCCCCCTCCCTTTTGTTGACCAAATGACTGAAAGACTTGCTTCTAACAAATTTTTCTGTTTTCTAGACGGATATTCCGGGTTCTTTCAGATCCCTATTCATCCGGATGATCAGAGTAAGACCACTTTTACCTGTCCACGGGTGTTTTTGCGTCTTTGCGGATGCCTTTCGGATTGTGTAACGCCCCAGCTACCTTTCAGAGGTGCATGATGGGGATTTTTTCTGATTATATAGAGAACATTATGGACGTATTTATGGATGATTTCTCAGTTTATGGTAATGACTTTGATCGTTGTTTAGCTAACCTTGATAAAGTCATGCAGCGTTGTATTGATGTTAATCTTGTTTTAAACTGGGAAAAATGTCAGTTCATGGTCAATGAGGGAGTTGTGTTAGGGCATCTGATTTCTGATAGGGGTATATATGTTGACAAGGCCAAAGTGCAGGTGATTGAGCAATTGCCTCCTCCCGTGAATGTTAAAGGAGTGAGGAGTTTCCTTGGTCACGCTGGTTTTTATCGGCGTTTCATTAAGGATTTTTCAAAAATTGCTAAACCACTTACACAATTGCTCCTTAAGGATGCTGTCATTGAGTTTAGTGATGAGTGCCTTTTAGCTTTTAACAGGTTGAAGGAAGCTCTAGTTTCTGCACCAATCATTCAAATTACCGATTGGGACCTCCCATTTGAGATTATGTGTGATGCCGATTATGCGATCGGTGCGGTTTTGGGACAATGGAAGAATAAAGCTTTGAAGGCCATATATTATGCGAGCCGAACTCTGGATGAGGCTCAAGTTAATTATTATACCACTGAGAAGGAGTTTCTAGCTGTAGTTTTTGCCTTAGATAAATTTCGATCTTATTTGTTAGGTTCTAAGGTTGTTGTATATACGACCATGCAAAGTAAGACTCTCTTTCTTAAGAAGGATGCGAAGCCGAGGCTTTTGAGGTGGATACTCCTTTTGCATGAGTTTGATTTGGAGATCAAAGATAAGAAAGGTGCGAGAGAATGTGGTGGTGACCATTTATCTCATCTGCAAATGACGAAAAAGGAGGATTCGTTACCCATTAATGATTCTTTTCCCGATGAGAGTCTCATTAGCTATTACTAATTCTGGGTCTTATCCACCTCCGTGGTTTGCTGATTATGCTAATTTTGCTGTGACAGGTAAGATACCACCCGAGCTTTCATGGCAGCAGAAGAAGCGGTTCGCTTATGATGCTAGACAATACTTTTGGGACGATCCTTATGTTTTCAAGGAATGCGCAGACGGTCTTATTCGGAGATGTGTGCCTCAATGGGAGGTGAAGGATATCCTAGAAGCTTGCCACTCTTCTGCCTATGGTGGTCACCATGGTCCGTCCCGGACTATGGCTAAGGTACTCCAATCTGGTTTCTATTGGCCAACTTTGCATGCAGATAGTCGAAATTTTGTTGCTGAGTGCGATGCTTGTCAAAGATCGGGGAATATTTGAAAGAGACATGAGATGCCACAGGTAGGCATTCTAGAGGTTCAGATTTTCGATGTCTAGGGCATTGATTATCAAGGACCTTTTCCGGGCAGTCAAGGTAATAAATATATCCTCGTAGCTGTAGATTATGTGTCCAAATGGGTAGAAGCTATCGCTACTCCCCATTGCGACGCAAAGGCCGTGATTAAACTGTTTAAAAATATTATTTTCCCTCGTTTTGGTGTCCCTAGGGTTGTCATTAGCGATGGTGGAATGCATTTTAAAGAGAAACAACTTAGTGCTTTATTGACTAAATTCGGTGTCCAACATCGTAGAGGTTTGGGGTATCATCCCCAAACTAGTGGTCAGGTTGAAATTTCTAACCGGGAATTGAAATAAGTTTTAGCTAAAGTTGTTTCTAAATCACGGAAAGATTGGAGTCTTAAGTTAGATGATGTCTTATGGGCATATAGAACCACGTTTAAAACGCCAATTGGGATGTCACCATTCCGATTGATTTATGGTAAGACATGTCATTTACCTGTTGAGTTAGAGCGTAAGTCTTGGTGGGCCATATGTGATTTGAATTTGGATCCTAACCTCTCTCGTGAGAAACATATGACACAGCTGAATGAGCTGGAGGAATTTAGGCTGCTGGCCTATGATAATGCTAGGATCTACAAAGAAAAAACGAAGCATTGGCACGACAAGAGAATCATTAAGTGCGAGTTCCATATTGGAAATAAGGTACTTCTTTTTAACGCTCGTATCCGTTTATTTCCTGGTAAGCTGAAATCCAGGTGGACTGGCCCCTATACGGTCACAGCAGTTACAAAATTCGGATCAGTTGAATTGGAGACCTCATCTGGAGACCGGTTCAAAGTTAATGACCAATATGTGAAACATTATCACGGTGCAGACGAATTCGTTGGGCAGGTCGAAGTACTATACTTTGACCCAATTTTAGAAGCTGCAGATTGAGGTAAGAAGGTCGTGCGGGACCTCTTAAACCAGCGCTAACCGGGAGGCAACCCGGCTTGTACATTTTTTGTAATTAGGAACTTAATAGCTTTATTTCATTTAATTTGCATTAGAAGCTTTAGCTTATTCCTTTTTAATTAGCAATTTCATGGTTTGGAAAATGTGCGCCTTTGAGAATTTTTGCAGGTGATTATTTTATGCAAAGTGCGTAGGGTGATTTACTGAATTTTTGTGAGAGAAAGACGGGAAATTTATGTTGGCAAAGAAATTTTAACGTAAATAAGATTAATTGCCAGCGTATGCAGTCGATCGACCAAGTTCCTCAGTTGATCGATTGAGGAGAAAAAGGAAGAGGCTGTTGTATAAGGGAGATTGGTCGATCGACTGGGTCATATAGTTAATCGACCACCACGCGAAAATCAGAGAGCTGCATAAGGGAAGCCTGGTCGATCGAATGGGTCAGGTGGTCGATCGACCCCTGCGCGAGATCAGAACGCAAGTTAATAAGGGAAGTTTTACTTCTTTTCTCATTCATTCATTCATATTCATTCAATCAAAAAAATCAGAGAAAACCCTTGTCTTTTCCCCTTTTCGCGATTTCCTGCTAATCTACCCCTTAATCTCGATTTTTCTTGATCAAATTCCCGAGTTCTCAACAAAGGTATGTTCCTAATCCTCTTTTAAACCTTTAAATTCGATTCTCGCTGCACTTTTATGCCCAAATTTCGAGCATTGTTACATTGTGTCGGAAAAATTGATTTGGGGGAAAATCGATTTGGGGTTGATTTCTTGTCAAATTTATGCTTTAATTGCCTTTGCTATCATATTCCTTTGATTTTCAAGCCATCCTAGGAACTAGGAGATGTTTAATTCCATTTTCCCCAATTGTTCGAAACCCTAATTTCGTTTCCAATTTCTGATTTTGTTTGGGGTTTCATAAATTGTCAGTGTTAGGGATTAAGGGAAGCTAGTTGCTGATTTGATTAATTTTGTAGGAAGTAACAATGACAAAAGGAAAGCAGACGATGTTCGAATGTCAGTCCAGTCAGGGAGCTACACTTTGACCCTCGAGTTTTTCTCGTCTTTTGCTTTTGACCAGGCTTCTTTTGAAGACAATAGGAGTACCCCTTGCATTTCTTTTCAGCTGTTCAATGTCACCTACTCCTTGACATTAGCTGATTTTGCTGGTTATTTGGGTCTTCATTTCGAGGGTAACACCTCGGAAACTTCTGATGTGCACAGGGTAATGTGGTCGTGTATCTCTGACTGGAACGGCCCTAAGAGGACGGGCACTTCCGTCCACTTACCCCCTTTTCGTTATTTTTTCCGGCTGATGGGTAGTACCATTTCGGCCGCAAGGAGTCAAATAATGTGAATGCCATTGAATTATCTATCTTGGCGGGCTATCTGAACATTGAAAGTCGGGTAGCCCCTATTTATAACATCGCGTATTTGACTGCCTCTCACTTTCACAGTATAAATGAGGGCACTTTGGCCACTATTATTTGTGGTGGGTTGGTGACGCGTATCGCCAACCGTCTAGTTCTTCTTTTCCCTCGAGAGGAGGCCCCTATTGACCCTGACCTACGCTTCATGGATCTTGCCTACGCGAGGTCTGTGAAGTGGGTCGATAGTCGGAGTCGGTGGAAGATTGGCTCTTTCATCTGCGACTGCATCCCTGTCCTTGGCCTCCCTCCTATCCTTCCCCTTACCACTGTTTTGGGGGCAGCTCGCCCGCCCTTGCCTACCTACATGCTCCCTATTGGGGCGGGCACCGCTACTACTAACACTTCGACGCGAGCTCGTGCCTCCTTTTCACAGGCCTCCTCCTCCTCTACTCCTGCCCCCAAGGGTTTCCCAGCCACTTTTCGTCCCCCTTCACCTATGGTTATCCCTGCGGTCATGGACCAAAGGGCGGTTTCACGTGTGTTAGGTGACCTGTGCAGGAGTTTTGATCAGCACAGATTAGACACGGCCCTGGCCCTGTACCCAGTTTACGAGGAGTACGCTCGGACGGGGATGCTCTCACGAGGTGCCTGGACTCACCCGTCCTTCTTTGTTCCTCCGGTGGGCGGTTACCCTCAGCCTGCCACGAGAGCTGCTCCCACTACTACTACTGCCGCCGCTGCTGAGGCGGAGGAGGAGGAGGAGGACGACTCGGGGTCCAAGGAGGATAGTGGTTCTGAGTATGACGATGGTGACTAGACGCATTCCGACCTCCCCCATTTTTGGCTGGTTTGGGGAGGTCGTCTTTTGTGAGTTTCCTATCCCTTTTTGCTACTTTCCTTTCCTTATTTTGTTGCTTATATTCTTCCCATTATTGTTGTTGATGCTGGTGATTTGCTGCTGAGCACAATGAGGGCATTGTGCGTTTTGGTTTGGGGAGGGTATTTGCATATGTCTATTGCATCTGCATTTGTTTTTTTATTGCATTTCAGTCACACGTTTATTGCATTTTAGCTTGCATTTGTTTTAATTCTTTAAAAAAAAAATCAAAAAATTCAAAAATTTCATAAAAATCAAAAATATCACGTTTACTTTTGCGTATAGTCGAGTCGGATTGGAGTTTATTAATGATGACATTGCACTATTAGTCAAATATGCCATTCCTTGCCTTTTCACAACTGCTTAGCGAGAATTAAAAGTGATTTCTCAAATTTTGTTGTGGAATTTACTTCGGGTTATTAGACTTGAATCATTTATTTTTGGCAAACTACTCATACTTTCTGAGATATAGAGCCTATAACTGGTGACATTCATAACCGGTTAATTTAGGATTGAGAGTAGTACTCCCGTCATTTCATGTTTTGCACGTGTATGAGTTTTGATTGCTTATTGCCTATACGCATCGATTTGTGGTCGGTATTACGTGTTTTGAGAACTATTGAATCTCCCCCTTTCTCATTTTGCCCCATTAAACTCCACTGTAAGCCATATCTGCTAGTTGCCCTTAACTACATCCCATACTTAGCCTACCATTGTGCCGACCTAGGTAGTAGTAGAGGAATTTGTCGAATTATAGCAGTTTTGGTTCGTTTCTGTACTGTTGGAGTAAGTATTTATGAGAATTGCAGGAGTTGCTAATGTGTCAGCATGAAAAAGAGAAAGTCAGGAGAGGAAAAGAAAAAAAAACTCAGAAAAATGAGAAAAAAGGAAGTTGATCTGGGCAGTGAGTATAGTCCAGCAGGGGTAGTCGATCGACTGGGTCTGATGGTCGATCGACTGCCCATCCAGGAAAAAGAAAAGAAAAAAAAAAGAGAAAGAAAGGAAAAAATAAGGAATTTAGAAAAAAAATAATTCGGCTGAGTTGAGAATACACCTCATGTGCTTATTTTATGAATTGGAGGTGTCTGTTTTGGGATGGTGTGTTGCCTAGACATTTAGAGGCAATGGTTTATATTTCGAGTTGGAGGAACGGGATGCGGTCTCTGATGGTTTGTTAGGTACTAGCTTGGCTTCTTACCCTCACATTTCCATACTTGTTTTGCCCTTTCTTTCCCACTTAGCCTCACATATCCAAATCTTGCAATAGTTCGGCATGTAATAGTCTTTGACGGTGGTTATGCGTGTGTACGGTAGCTAGAATCATTATTCATACTAGTCAAGCATACATGTTTTGTCGGTCGCAGTCTAGGTGAGAGTCTTTACTTTTTTCCCTCTCTTCTACATATATTCTTACCATTTGCCTTGCTGAGAGTAGAGTGACCCGGGAGAGTCCAAATTTATGAGTCTTGCAAGGTCGAACGCCCGATTTAACTCCATAATATGCATAAGTTTGTTCACTTGCTTTGAGCTTTGCAGTAGTTGATTATGTGCATTAAACGGTTTAGCATTGACTTGTAGCTAGCTCTGAGATATACTCCTTTCCATTAGGTTTTTAGTTGGGTCATAGTGCTTGCTTGGGGACAAGTAAGGTTTGGTTTGGGGAGATTTGATACGTGCATATTCTATACACTTTATTCACAGTTTTGACACGTATTTCCATGCGTATTTGTTAGCTTTAAGCTACTATTTATCCCGAAACGGTTTACTTTGCGATTTCTATGATTTATTGTAGGAATAAGTGGAAGTGAGATAAATCAAGCCTAAATCGTCCTCCGGAGGCAACTTCAGGGAAGCTTGGAAGAAGGGAGTTCGTACTCACTTACCTTGGGATCCGTGCATTGGAGTGAAGTGGCTTATTTGAAGAGAGAAGGAAGTTACTGCACAGCTCAGTTGGTCGATCGACCAACCTCTTCAGTCGATCGACCGTGGACGTTCAGCAGGAGATACTGCGCTGCACTGGCTGGTCGATCGACCGCTGCCCTTAGTTGATCGACCAGGCCGCGAGGCTGAGATTTATTTTATGTTTTAGACTTTTAAAACCCCAATTGTAATTAACTTTTGGGGAGGACGTTTATCAGTAGTATGCAGCAATATAGGTTATGCTTTTTATTATTCAAGAACTCAAGTTTAGATCTAGTTTTGGAGACGCCGGATTCCAATTTCAATTACTTTGTTCATCAATCGATTAGTAAGCTCTAATACAATTTCCTTCTTCTTTTATTTCTTGTCAATTCAATTCTTGTTGTTACTAGTTTTTTTTCAAGCAATTCAGTTTTAATCTTTTGTCTTAAGTTCAATTTCAACCATGTCAATTTCATTGTATGTCTTTAAGTTTGCAATTGTTTTAGTTTTAATCATGCATAGCTAATCTTCTTTATCGGGAACGAGGTGAGCCATGGCATAAATTAGAGTTATTTTGTTAGTATGAATTCTTCCGTATCGATCTTATTACCTTTTGATAAACCCGTCTTGCTAGATTGAAAGATTAGTGGGTTAGGCTTTCATTGGGGTTGGAATTTCCTTCGAGCGAAAGCTTTGAGAAATTCTTGGGAATTAGAAGACCATAAGGTATTTGAGCATTGATCGAAGGACTTGCTCATGTTCCCTGAGACCGTATTACAAGACCTCTGCTATCTTCATGACCTGACCTTAGCCATGGTGAACCGAAGTTCCTGATCTCTCTTTTATCTTTTGTGAATCTTCGTATTTTGTCAATTAATTTTTAGAATCAAACAATTCCAAAACCCCTACTTAATTTGTTACTTTTATAGACTGAAAATAGCAAAAAAAAATTGATCCTGTCTCTCTGTGGTTCGACCCTTACTATCACTAGCTATAGTTTTAGTTTGGATTTATAAATTTAATTTTGATACAAAACGACGGTATCTGTTACTGTCCAGGAACACTCGGCCAAGTAGTGAGATATTAGGCCGAGTAGGGCGTACTCGGCCGAGTACCCCAGGTACTCGACCGAGTATCCGGTCTGACAGGATTAATTTCCGCGGTTTTGATTAAAATTATTAGAGAAGTATAAATACCGTGTTGAGTAGTTTCTAATAAGTTTCTAAATCATTATTTTATAAAACCTAACGACATTCTAAACTTCTATAATCGTCATAATCATTTTCTAAGCCAAGGGTGATTGATTGTGAGCTTTTGGATCTCATTTTCTTTGTCGTCTGTGTTAGTAAGTATTTAGTATTCTTGATCAGTTTATTATTGTTATTTTTAGAATTAGTGCAAACCCTAGTTTGGGCTAAATTAGGGGAATGGTTTATAGTGATGGTATGTGATTATTGTGTGTAGGTGACGGTGTCATAGAGAATTGATATTGATTACTTGTGTGTGCTTGGATTGCGAAAATGTAGGGTTTCGTATTCAGTTGCCTGATTAATTGAATATAAGAGGATGATGATGGTTTATTTAATTGGCATGATTAATATGATTATGGTGATGGTGATATATTGGATGATTTGGCTTGGTTGTTTGTTTAGTTTGTCTATGGTTCTCGAGGTGCGTCCTCGGCTGAGTGGAGTCCTCATCGAGAATGGCTTCACGCCCTTGATTCGCCCCTTATGGTTCCCGTCACAAGGAGGATGTGCACATTAATGGACATGGGTTATTGCTCATTGCGATGAGCATGGATTAGGTGGGCAAGGCTACTGTAATACCCGTTCTTTTAGGGACCCGTTGACTGACCTTAGACACCTACTTTGACCTTCGGAAACCTTATGAGTGATGACTTGTGATGATGTGAGTCTTTGTGTGCATGTTACTCGATCTAGCTGAGGTTACTCGATCGAGTAGATGCCACTCGATCGAGTAAGTGTGTTGCTCGATCGAGTAGCGAGTTTGCAGCGGGGAATTATAAACCGTAAATTGTGAAACCAAATCATTTCTCTACCTTTCTTCCTAATCCTAAATGTCGTCATTCCACTTCTCCTTCACCATGGTTCACCTCCTTGAAGTCTTTGTGAGTGTTAACACCTTAGGAAGGGGATGCTTGAGTCGGGTAGCGATCTTGAAGCCGGATTGCTTGGTATAGGTATGATGTCATCATCATCATCGTCATCTTTGTTTTTAGTTATGGCTATGGGAGTAGTAATAGATGGTTATAATGGTTGTTATAGGTGATTTTGATGTTTAATTATTATCTTGTGATCGGACGCGAAATCGCTGTGGTTTGCTAAAGGTAGGTTCGCCTACTCAGTACTTTTGATTAGCTAAAGGGTCTATTGTTGTTTTATCATTGGGTTAGTGTCATCGTTGTTGATCGGTTGTGGTAGTTGTTTAACATTGTGTTGAAATGGTAGTTGGTGATTGTTGTTTGTACAGCTGGTTGTGATTGTTGTCTGTGGTTCTCAAGGTGCATCCTCGACTGAGTGGAGTCACTTGCGGGAGCGGCTTTACGCCCTTGATTAGCCTTATGTGGACCCCGCCATAGAAGGGATGTTCACATTAAGGAACATTGGTTATCGCTTGGATAGATAAGCAGGGCTTAGGTGGGAACGGCTGCGGTCCCCCATTGGCAGGACTGGACCTTCGGACAGTCAAAGGTCTGTGGTTTGTCGTAGGAGATGGTGTGTGTGTGTGTGATGTGGGTGATGTCGTCGGGTCTCCCAATCAAACACATTTATAATACTCAACAAACTACTAGTTAGTGGTGAGTCGAGGTCGATCCATAGGACGGTGTGCTTTGGGTTCTAAGTCTATCTATCTCAATTTGTGCTAGTGTCACAATTGATGGGGTTTGTAGTTGTATTCTAAACTAGTGAAAGTAACAAAGTAAAGCAAACAATGAACTAGGAAATGTAAACAAATGACTAAGAGCACTAGGATGTCATGGGTTCATAAGGGATTCATGGGAGTTGATCATACAAACATGTTTCCTACTAGATGCAAGCAATTATTATTGTGATGGATCGAGTTGCATGGTTTATATCTTACAATCCTAGGAAGGTTTGGGTCCCGGTGCCGAATCGATTAGATTGTACAACACCTACAAGTCGACTTAATCCTCCCTATCCAACTATATGCATGGTCTAATGAGACTCGAGTTGGTTTATGTCTTACAAGTCTCATTGAAAAGATAAGTGATGGTTGTAAATGCAAGGATTCATAGGCTTAGCATTTCATCAAACAGAACATGTGCATAAGTTGAAATCACAACAAGCAAGCAAATTAATTATGGAAGCATATTAGATTAAGCATGAATCATTCCCCATGTTTTTTTCCCCTAATTACCCATTAATCCTAGCTAAGTAACTACTCACTCATGATCAAGTTTAACATGTTAATAAGGTTGTCAATCATACTAACAAAGCAAAACATGATGAACAAGTAAGAAAGATTAAAAATAATTAAAACAAGGATTAAGAGAATTATACCTATGGAGATTCCAAAATAATAATGCAAAGAATAATAGAAGAACTTGATGATTGATGGAAGGTTGTCATTCTCCCAATAAACCCAATAATCTTCTAATTACCCAATAATAAACTTGAATTACTCAATAATAAACTTGAACAATAATTAAGGAAAGATTAATGTGTAATTTGTGGAAAGATTAAATGATAATCTATTCTAATCTACTCCTAATCTAATCTAAGGAAGGATTGATTTAACCTAATGAAACTTGATGGTTTGATTATTACAAATGGGGTATATATAGTAGAGCATCATTAGGTTAAGCAAGGGTAAAATAGTAATTTAACAATGCTAATTGTTGGGTAGGGAATCGCCGGTCTCAAGAGAGACTCCGGTCTCCTTTTTGCCGGTCTTTGAAAAATATGCGCATCCTTCATAGAACAAGAAGAACACGAAAGTTGCTGTAAGGGAATCCCAACGGATTGGTCTCGGGACGAGCGGATTGGCGGACAGCTTCTTTATTTGAGCTCGGATTGTAAAACGGACGTCATTTTCTCATCCGGACTCCTATTGAAGTGATTCAAAAGCCTAGATCACTTGAGTTTTCGATGCCGTTCAATATAGCATACTTTCAGAGCCAAAGGAGAAAGTCTTGGTTTGAGTTTCGAGCAATGTCTTCATTCTCTTCATCCTTACTCTTAACCCTTTGATCCTTCTATATACACTTTATTCCTACATCCTTGGTCATCATTCTTATCTCCTCTTCATACTAGTCCATCCAATATCATCAAAAAGCTTCCAAATATGCACAAAAGACGAGAATTTCCGCCTTATTACCTCCTTTCCTATAAAACATATAAAATGTACTAAGAAAGCAAAATGGAAAGTATTTGACAGATAAAATGGTCATGGAATGATATAATAGTTTTCAAAATAGGCTCAATTAGGGGACTAATTGTGAGCAAATAATGTTCATATCAAATATCCCCAAACCGAACCTTTACTCGTCCCGAGTAAAGAGGTGACAAAAACTAGACCTTTATTTAAACTAACCTAATAATATAGCCGATACGAGACAATTAGCGGGTCTCACTCCGCCCCTTCAACTCACAACAAGACAACCATGAGGTAGGATGCCTTCTTGCAAGGCAAGGTGGGTCTTGCCAAAATGGCGACACATCCAAACATTAAAGCACTCAAAACATATAATGGATGCATCTACAAAAGAATAGCCACTTTCCTCATCTAAGTGGCGGAAATTATCTACAAGGGAAGCAATTCAAGGGTATACACTCCTTCATAGATGCAATTTCTTCAAACTACTAAGCCTAGAAGGATACCAATAAATCACCTCCAAATTGTGTCAAGCTAGGGTACCTTTGTCCTCAATCGTTAAATGCTTTTGTCAAGAATAGACTCCCTATGGTGTTAGAAACACTGGAGGATCGCGGAAATCCCCCTCTTGCCTAGACAAGAAGAAGGGTCGTCCCCTCTCTACCATGCACAAAAATGGATACGATGGATAAAGGGATCAATAGATATTTGAGTTTCATTTTGGGAGTTTGCTTTTGTTTTTGTTTTCCCCCCAATTTCTTGTGGCATAAAACATTTGAGAACACTTTATTTTGCCATTTCTTTTGATTTTTGGCAATTCAACACTTGACAACTTTCAACTTTTTGCATTTTTCTTTTGAACATATTCAAAGTCACCCCATATGTAGTGAGGGTGCCTTATATTTGAAGCATTAGGAGTCTATTTTTGCTCCTCTTTTCATTTGATGCATTTTGCAAACTTTCTTTCACTTTTCATTTCATTTCTTGATCTTAAATCAATTTCTTTTTGTGCCCATTCCCTTTGATGACAAAATGTATGGTAGAACATGGATGGATGATGGTTGCATGGTTTCAAGGGTCACCTTGGAATAAACGGTAGCCAAGGAGTTATCACACCACAAGGTACTCTTGACTAGGCCTTAATCCATGGGTCAAAGGATACTAGCATGACACATCCTAGGGTGTTTTACAAGTATTCTAACAAGCAAAGTCTTAAGAAGAAAAAGCATCTACTAAGACCTATATACACTTGTCAAGCTTCCCAAGTAGACGGTTTCGCAAAATTTTTCTAACATGCAACTACATGCCATGATGCAACTAACATTTATACATCCTAATGCATATGCTTCTACCAACTAGTATGCCAAATAATCTAAATGCAAGTCCTAAATTCACATTGTTTATACCGCATCAAATAAAATAAAGTCACATAGTCATTAACATAAAGAGGAAAAGGAGATTGGAAAGATCATACCATGTGGTCTTCTATATCCTCATGTCTCGGATATGGCGTAGTCGATCAATGTGAACAAGGGTGAACAAACACAATTTATACAAAATAATATATACAAGACTACACTACAGAGGAAATGAACATGTTTTTGATTTTTTTCAATTTTTCATGGTTTTTGATTTTATGAAATTAAAGAACATATTTTTGGGATTTTTCGAAATTTTTCAATTTTTATGCATTTTTGGAATATAAATTCCCATCCCCCACTTTATTTTGGACATTGTCCTCAATGTACATGTAGGAGTAGGAATGAAAAAAGAAATACATGTTTTTGGATTTTTGATTTTATGGAAATTGAAGTACGAATGCAATGATATGGATGAATGCATGCTCTAACTAAATGTAATTCTATATGACATATATAACAAATGAATGCAATCTAAACTACACTATATGATGCATGTTCTCTATTAAGCTATGGTCACCTATGATCAAACCTCCCCAAACCGATTTAAACACTATCTCTAGTGTAGAAAAGAATAGGATTGGTCATTAGTGACTATGCATGAATTCTAGTCTATATGCAACTCTCTATATGAATCATGTGAGATATATACAATGCAACTATACTATATGAACTAACTAATGTAAATGTAATATGAAATAAAATACAAATGCAAGCTAAATGTATATGCAAGGTCAAGGGAAAGGGTATCTTACAAATGGTGGTTTGAGGGAGGACTCCACCAAACTCATTCCTTGTTGCCATGATTATTGATGTTGTCCATGTTGCTTAATGCTCTCAACAACCGGTCAAAGGCTTTTGAATGGGCTTCATGTAAGCATAAATAGGAGATTGGCGATGTCAAAACGTAGTTTAGCCATCTTGGCTTGGAATATAACTTGCTAAACACTCTCCCATTTGTTTTGCCCTTGGCTTCTTCCAATGCTTCAAACCAACAAGCACATGATTCTTGTCAATAAAATGTATGACGTTTTGCCCATATTCATCCGGAGGCTTCCACTCTTTACCATCTCTTTCAAATTCTATGATGATAGAGCATTGATTCATCAATCCTTCAATAGTAGAAGGAGAGTTCTCATTTCTTTGATGAGGGGATAGTTGAAGGATAAGATGTGGAGGAGTCAACTTCTCACCATTGAGGTCATTCATGCTTTCATTATCTTCACTTTCTTCTTGACCCTTCTTAGAACTTGAACCATTTCCAAGGAAAAGAGCTTCAATTTCTTCCAAACTATGATCAAATATGCCAACATCATAGTTTTCATCTTGGCCTCTCAATTCCCCAATGATTGCAAGTTAAAATTCATCAACCTCTTCATTCTAAGTTTTACCTCCACTCCCATAAGTGTCAAGGGAACACAATTCCTCTACATGGGTCATAGAGGGAAATTGGGGTGGGAGGTCTTCCTCATCATCATCATCATCACAGTTGTCCCAAATTGGAGAAGCAAGGCTAGTGTGGGAGCTAGATACATGAGGCAATTTAGACAAAGTGCTTGTCTCATAATTGGCCTCCAATTCATATTCACCATTGCTCTCCTCTCCAACTTCATCATGCTTCAATTCATCATCCACTCTTGGTCCATAATCAATCAAGCACTCCCCTTCCTCAAAAGTTACACCTTTATATTCACATCCATCATGAATGTTTGTAAAGTTGGGTACAAGTTGGAATATTGGATGTTCAATACTTATGAATTTAGGAGGTGGGGGGGGATTCACAAGAGTAGCTTCATAATGCCATCCAAATTCTTCTTCACCCTCATTATCTTCCCCTTCTTCTTCATTTAGCATTTGAGTGGCTTCCACTTGGGCAATTTGATTTGCCAACTTCTCACCATTAGTAACAATGTTTTCGAGAACATTGTCCCAAGCTTGGCTCTCTTCTAGCATTTGCATGAAGAGATTTTGTTGGTCCCTTAACATTTGGAGAACCACACTTTGCATGTCAAGACTATGCTCATTCTATTGTAGTGGGTACATGGGATTTTGGTGGTATTGGTGTTCATTGTAAGATGACATTTGGCATTGATTGTAAAGTGGGTTTTGGGAGGGTGGTCTTTGTGGATGTTGGATGTGGGGGTTTTGGTAAGAAAAGTTGGGGTAGTGGTTAAGACTTTCATTGTATGAGTTGTAAGGTAGGGTTGTCTTAACTTGCTCCACAAACTCCCCATACCCATGGTAGTCATACTCAAAAGATTCACCACATACTCCATGTGCCAAGCCTTCGGTCATCATCATAACTAGGACAAAGATATAACTACAAACAAAGAAACTACAAGAAAACGGTAAAAACAATCCTTGAGGAACAAGTTCCTCAAGGTTAAAGCAAAATCAAATAGACAAAAAAGTAATAACTTAATCACATAGCACCATCCCCGGCAACGGCGCCATTTTGATGTGGGTGATGTCGTCGGGTCTCCCAATCAAACACATTTATAATACTCAACAAACTACTAGTTAGTGGTAAGTCGAGGTCGATCCATGGGACGGTGTGCTTTGTGTTCTAAGTCTATCTATCTAAATTTCTGCTAGTGTCACAATTGATGGGGTTTGTAGTTGTATTCTAAACTAGTGAAAGTAACAAAGTAAAGCAAAAATGAACTAGGAAATGTAAACAAATGACTAAAAGCACTAGGATGTCATGGGTTCATAAGGGATTCATGGGAGTTGATCATACAAACATGTTTCCTACTAGATGCAAGCAATTATTATTGTGATGGATCGAGTTGGTTTATATCTTACAATCCTAGGAAGGTTTGGGTCCCGGGGCCGAATCGATTAGATTGTACAACACCTATAAGTCGACTTAATCCTCCCTATCCAACCATATGCATGGTCTAATGAGACTTGAGTTGGTTTATGTCTTACAAGTCTCATTGAAAAGATCAGTGATGGTTGTAAATGTAAGGATTCATAGGCTTAGCGTTTCATCAAACATAACATGTGCATAAGTTGAAATCACAACAAGCAAGCAAATTAATTATGGAAGCATATTAGATTAAGCATGAATCATTCCCCATGTTTATTTCCTCTAATTACTATTTTTCGCAATGAACATAATTATTTACATTTTAGAATTTTTATCAAAATAATCTTTTACTAAATTTAGAATCAAATTACCATAAGTTTTTTATGTAATTTTATAATAAATTTATTAAACTATAATTAATATTTTGCTGAGATTTATACAACATTTATTATGCTCATATTAAATGATTAGCTGATTAATGCTTATCATTAAGGCTGTATAGGACACATGGCGCATCCACAAATATTCAACCCAGATTATATATATATATATATATATATATATATATATATATATATATATATATATATATATATATATATATATATATATATATATATATATATATATATATATATATATATATATATATAAATGAGATCTAATGAGTCCACCCAAATCCATTGAGTCCATAAGTCCTCTTTAGGGCCATTGAAAAGATGAGATGAAGGGTTGAGATTGAAGAGGAAAAACAAGGGATTAGTGCAAAAAATAGGAGATCAATGCTAATTAAACACTTTCCCTCACTACCTTCATTAATCAACCATTAATTTTACTATATAACATATTTTTCCCACTCACTTCTCTCTCATCCCACATAATTACCATTCCTTTCATCTCTCTAAAAAAACAAAAAAACCCCAATAATAAATCACTCCTCTCATCCTTACCCACCACCACAAACCCAAAAAATAAAAAATTCCTCTCATCCTCACCAACCACCACCCCACCCCGACCACCCGGACCCCCCTTCTGTACAGCCACGCCGCCTCTGCCACCACCAAACCCCCACCTTCCTCTTCACTCCACCACGCACACCACCTCCTCTCATCCTCACCCACCACCACAAACCCAAAAAATTAATTTCCTATTATCCTCACCAACCACCACCCCACCCCGACCACCCGGAACCCTCTCCTGTCCCGCCATGCCGCCTCTGCCACCACCATACCCTCAATTCCCTCCTCACTCAACCACCACAACCACACACACCACCACCACGTACACCACCACAAATCAACCACCTATGCCACCACCACCTACAACCACAAACAAAAAAAACCCAAAAAGTCGGATCTCAGCGGCCAATACAACCCGACACCACCTCCTCTCTTCCTCACGCCCCTAGATCCGCCACCACCCGACACCCGCCAGCACGGCGTTTGACGCCCCTAACCACCGTACCATCGTGGTTGTTTACTTTACCTCTTCCTCTAACCACCGCACTCATCGCACTCAGATCTGACTTCCTTTAGTTGTGGTGGTGGCTTGAAGTCGACAGAGGAGGGTGATGGTGGTGGTAGGCAGGTGAGGGAGGTCAGGGCTGGTGGGTGTCGGCTAGGGTGGATGGTAAAGGTCGGGTTTGGTGTTTGCTTCAGACGAGAGTACTGTTTTATGTTTGGTGTTGGCTTCTTATGAAAATGACGGTCCTTATTTCTTAAAAGCATTATTTTTTCTTTTTCTTTTTTCAAATATTGTTGGGAGTATTGACGGTCCTTAACTCTTAAAACCATTATTATTATTTTTTTCAAATATTGTTGGGAGTATTTAAATTATCGTCTTGTTTATTTTACTATATTTCAAATATCGTATTGTTTGATATTTTTTCAAATCTTGTATTTAAATTTTTTTCCAGATCTACACTTCTTAACATGTACACTTATACTTCCTTACATTTACACTTGTTTTTATTTAAATTTACACTTGTATTTCCTCACATTTACACTTGTTTCTCTTTAAATTTCCACTCATATTTTTTTAAAGTCACACTCCCATCAAAGTTACACTCGTATTATGGAGTGCAAATGTGATGTTCTCATATCTAATTTTAAAGTTACACTCGCATTTTTTTAAATTTTCACTCGTAAATCTTTAAATTTACACTCGTATTTCTTAATGTTTACATTCGTATTTCATTACATTTACACTTATTTCCACAATTCTATTTTTTTGGGGTTCAGATCTAGTTTTTTTCCCTTTATTTTTGAGGTTTTTTTTAATAGGTCTACCTTTTTTATGAGGTGGGTTGATTGTGGAGGACGGTGGTGGTGTTTGTCGGTGGTCATTTACACTCATATTTTTTACATTTACACTCACATTTTTTACATTTACACTCATATTTCTTTACATTTACACTCGTATTTCTTTACATTTACATTCATATATCATGTTTTTTACATTTACACTCATATTTCTTTACATTTAAACTCGTATATCTGTACATTTACACTCGTATATCTTTACATTTACACTCGCTAAAATTATATAGATTTGCAATCATAGTTTTTGAAAAAGAATGTTCAATTAGAAGTAACTGATTTTATGAAGAGTTGTATTTGTTCATAGATGTAACTGTCTCTTGTGTATAATTGTGTCTATTCAAAAGTAACTGTCTAATGTATCTATAAATAAGAAAACATTGTAAACAATTAATATATCAATTTCTTTCAGTTTGTTATTATCTATCTTAACATTCTGGCATCAGAGCAAGGTTTAGAGAACATTTAGAAAGTTAATAAATTGAGAGAAAAGAGAGAGAGAAAGAAAGAAAGAAAGGAAATGGAGAGAGGGAGAAAGATGGCAGAGGCAAATGGCAACTTTGCTCAACCTGCTATTCCTAAGTTTGATGGTGATTATGACCACTGGAGTATGGTTATGGAAAATCTCCTTCGGTCCAAAGAGTATTGGACGGTCGTGGAAGCGGGATATGTACAACCAGACAAAATGGATGCACTAACAGATGCACAACGAAAATCATTAGAAGAGTCGAAACATAAAGATTTAAAGGCTAAGAATTATCTGTTTCAGTCTCTGGACAAGACAATCCTAAAAACAATCACACAAAAGGAGACGTCCAAACAACTTTGGGACTCCATGAAGATGAAATGTCAGGCAAATGCTCGTGTTCAAAGGGCCCAACTCAACCGTCTTCGCAGGAACTTTGAAATACTATTAATGAAAAGAGATGAGTCTATCACTGACTACTTTAGTCGAGTGACGATTGTTGCAAAAGATATGAGGAATTGCGGAGAAGACATTCCTGATTTCAAAATAGTCGAGAAAATCTACAGATAAATGGAATTATATAGTGTGTTCCATAGAAGAGTCAAAAGATATTGATAGTCTGTCAGTATATGCCTTACAAAGTTCCTTGCTTGTTCACGAACAAAAGTTCAAGAATGTTGAGGAAGAGGAACAAGCACTCAGGGTCACTCACGAGGAAGAATACGCCACAAGAGGGCGTGGAAGGACATCGTCTCGAGGAGGCAGGGGTAGAGGTCGAGGTCGGCAATCATATGACAAAGCCACCATTGAATGTTATAAATGTCACAATCTTGGGCACTTTCAGTTTGAATGCCCTAAATGGGAAAAGAAAGTTAATTACGTGGAATTTGACGAGTTGGAAGAAATGTTGCTTATGGCATTTGAGGGATTAACCAGAGATAATCCCAATAATTTATTGTTTCCGGATTCGGGTTGTAGTACTCATATGTGCGGTGATCGATCCTTATTTTATGATTTTGATGACAATTTCAAACAAACGGTGAGATTAGGAAATAATATGAGGATGAATGTAGTTGGAAAAGGGAATGTAAGATTGTTGTTGAAAGGAGCCAGTTATGTGGTGACCGAGGTCTTCTATGTGCCCGAGTTAAAGAATAATTTGCTGAGCATAGGTCAATTACAAGAGAAAGGAATGACTGTGCTCTTCAAGTCAAAACAATGACAAATTTATCATCCCTCAAGGGGTTTGATTATCGAAGCAGACATGACCGCAAATAGAGTATTTGTGGTGTTGTGTGAAAAACAAGCAACAAACAGGCCACCAAAGTCAGACGTTTGTCTGCAGACAACAAGTCAAAGTATAACTGAACTTTGGCATAAGAGGTATGGACATCTCGGATATAAAGGTCTTAAAGCGCTGCAGCAGAAAGGGATGGTGAGGGGCTTGCCTAAAATCGGTGAAGCCAAAGATGTATGCATTGATGATTGTTTAAAAGGCAAGCAACATCGTGATGCTTTTCCAAATCAGAGTACGTGGAGAGCATCTCAAAAACTTGAACTTATTCATGCTGACATTTGCGGACCGGTTACTCCCATATCAAATAGCGACAAGAGGTACCTAATTTGTTTTATTGAAGATTTTACTAGAAAAGCATGGGTATATTTTCTGAAAAACAAATCAGATGCTTTGTATTATTTCAAATTCTTCAAGAGTCGTGTAGAGAAAGAAACAAATCTCGCTATTAAAACTTTGAGAACAGATCGTGGTGGGGAGTTCACTTCAAAAGAATTTAATCTTTTCTGCAAAGAAAATGGAATACAGAGACAATTAACTGCAACATATACTCCACAACAAAATGGTGTTGCAGAAAGAAAAAACCGAACAGTAATGAATATGGTAAGAAGTATGCTATCAGAGAAAGTTGTTCCAAAGACATTTTAGCCTGAGGCGGTCAATTGGAGTATTTATGTGTTGAATAGGTCTCCTACTTTTTCTGTTAAAAATATAACACAAGAAGAAGCATGGAGTGGGATCAAACCCTCGTATCTCACTTCAGAGTGTTTGGAAGCATCGCCCACGCACACATCCCTGATGCTCAAAGAAAAAAATTATTAGACAAAAGTTGTAGTTGCATTCTTTTAGGAATTAGCCAAGAGTCGAAGGCTTACCGCCTTTACGATCATGTTAAGAAAAGAATAGTAATTAGCAGAGATGTTGTTATTGAAGAAGACAAGAATTGGAATTGGGATAAAAGCTACATGGAAGAGATTTCCATTGATTTGGAATGGGGTGATAATGATGATGAGTTGTATGGTTATGGGGAATAAAAGAACGCTGATTCTATAAGCAATGATGATAAACAAAATATTGAGAATTCTGAAGTTTCTAATGGCAATGATCTGATGAATAATGAAGATAAAATAGTCGTGCAAAATGATGGGAGTCATGAAGTTTCTGGTAAAATTTCATCCTCGCGAGTTAAAAGACCTCATATATGGATGCAAGATTATACTTCCGGAGAAGGGCTATCTGATGACGAAGACATACCTATTAATTGGGCACTTTACATTAAAACAAATCCGACAAGCTATGAAGAAGCAGCGGCGGATCCAAAGTGGGTTGAAGCAATGGATTCAGAAATTGCATCAATTGAGAAAAACAACACTTGGTATTTGACAGAGTTGCCAACAGGTGCGAAAAAAATTGGTGTTAAGTGGGTATACAAGACAAAGGTTAATGAGAAAGGTGAGGTAGAAAAATATAAAGCCCGCTTGGTCGCCAAGGGGTATACACAAGAATACGGGGTTGACTACGAAGAAGTTTACGCGCCCGTATCTCGTATGGATACTGTTAGAATGTTTCTTGCTTTGGCTGCACAAAGAGGTTGGTACGTCTACCAATTTGATGTTAAATCAGCCTTTCTCCATGGTAATCTCACAGAAGATGTATATGTCGATCAACCAAGAGGCTATGAGATGAAAAATGAGATGCACAAAGTTTACAAACTTAATAAAGCCTTGTACGGTCTCAAGCAGGCACCAAGGGCTTGGTTCAGTCGCATTGAAGCTTATTTTGCAAAAGAGGGCTTTGAAAAGTGTAATAGTGAACATACACTTTTCACAAAAGTCAGTAAAGAAGGTAAAATGTTGATTGTTAGCCTTTATGTCGACGATTTGATATATGCTGGAGATGACGAGAAGATGGTTGTTGAGTTTAAAAAATCAATGATGAATGAATTTGACATGTCTGACCTTGGTAAAATGAGTTTTTTCTTGGGGATAGAAGTATCACAGCTTAGTGAAGGAATTTTTATTAATCAAAAGAAATACGTGCATGATGTTTTGAAGAAGTTCGGAATGGAGGAATGTAAACCCGGGCATACTCCAATTGTCCCAGGCTCAAAAATTTACCAAGATGATAATGAAGGCAAGGTGGATGAAACTTTTTATAGGCAATTAGTAGGAAGCATGATGTATATTACAACCACAAGGCCAGATATTATGTATGTTGTTGGTTTGATTAGTAGATTTGTGTCAAGACCTACAGAGCTTCATTTATCGGCCGCCAAACGAGTCTTGCGTTATTTGAAGGGAACCTCAGATTTTGGGCTGTTTTATAAGAAAGATGGGAATAAGGAGTTGATCGGATTCACCGATAGTGATTACGCCGGAGACGTAGAAGATAGAAAAAGCACATCTGGCTATGTATTTATCTTAAGTTCCGCTGCAGTTGCTTGGACATCACGAAAGCAACCAATTGTTACTTTAAGTACAACAGAAGCCGAGTATGTAGCTGCTGCTGCATGTTCAAGTCAAGCAATATGGATGAAGCGAGTACTTCAGAAACTTGGATACGAAGGAATTGAAAACACAGTCATTTATTGTGATAATAGCTCAACAATTAAGTTGTCAAAGAACCCCGTTTTCCATGGTGGAAGTAAGCATATTCAAGTGCGATTTCACTTTCTGCGGGATCTTGTGAATGACGAAATTATACATTTGAGATACTGTGGTACAAATGATCAAGTGGCTGACGTGTTCACTAAGCCACTGAAATTGGAATCATTTCAAAGATTGGGGAAGGAACTAGGAGTTTGCACAGCACCCTTGGAGTAAACTAACTTTGCTAAGTTTAGTTTAAGGGAGGGAATGAAAAAGAATGTTCAATTAGAAGTAACTGATTTTATGAAGAGTTGTGTTTGTTCATAGATGTAACTGTCTCTTGTGTATAATTGTGTCTATTCAAAAGTAACTGTCTAATATATCTATAAATAAGAAAACATTGTAAACAATTAATATATCAATTTCTTTCAGTTTGTTATTATCTATCTTAACAGTTTTTGTGGATATGAGTTGGTGGTGGAGGATGACGTTGGTGGTGTTTATTGGTAGTCGGACTAAAGTTTTACTCATAAAGGACCAAAGTTACACTCTTAAACCTTCAAATTTACACTCGTAGACCTTCAAATTTACACTTAAAATACTACATTTACACTCGTAAAACTTCACATTTACACTCGCTAACATGTTAAAATTATATAAATTCAAATTTTTATATAAAAAATTGCCTAAAAAATGAAATTTACACTCTTAAATATTTACATTTACACTCGTAAAATGTTAAAATTATATAAATTCAAAATTTCCGTCACAAAAAATTAAATTTACACTCTTAAAATGTTACATTTACACTCGTAAAACATCAAATTTACACTCGTTAAATGTTCAAATTATAATAATTCAAAATTTCCGTCACAAAAAATCAAATTTACACTTTTAAAATATTACATTTAAACTCATAAAATATCAAATTTACACTTGTAAAATGTTAAAATTATATAAATTCAAAATTTCCGTCACAAAAAATCAAATTTACACTCTCAAAATATTACATTTACACTTGTAAAAGATCAAATTTACACTTGTAAAATGTTAAAATTATATAAATTCAAAATTTCCGTCACAAAAAATCAAATTTACACTCTTAAAATATTACATTTACACTCGTAAAACATCACCTTTACACTTGTAAAATGTTAAAATTATATAAATTCAAAATTTCCGTCACAAAAAATCAAATTTACATTCTTAAAATATTACATTTACACTCGTACAATGTTAGATATACACTTGTAAAACTCGTACAACATTACATTTACACTTCTGAAATATGAAACTCAAAACGGATTAATTAGGGGCTAGAGAGAGAAAGAAAAATTAATTAGGGTGTAGAAATTTGATTAGTGATAATTTTTTTTGGTTATTTTCAATCTCAACCATCCATCTCAATCCAACCATCCACATCTTTTTTTCCTTTTTTTAATAGCCCTTAATCAAATGCATCTCAACCATTCATTGAGTCCATCCAAAGGCCCGTGAAGAGACTTATGGACTCAATTGAAGAGGAGGACTCATTAGAACCCCCCCCCTCTCTCTCTCTCTCTCTCTCTCTCTCTCTCTATATATATATATATATATATATATATAATAGATAAATAAACAATTATTAACAAATTCACTTCACACTACTTTTGTTGTTCTGTCGTAAGGGTGGAGCCAATAAGTAGTAAGGGGTAGCAACCGCTACACCAAACATAAAAAATAGTTTAAGAAGACGGTATTTTGCTACCCTTGATTTAAACATTGTTGAAAGAATAAGTGCAATTAAGCACATCATTACAACTGTTAGGTGTAATTGTATAATACGCAAGTGGACACGGGTTCGAATACCGTTGTAGTCATATTATTGCTTTTATATTTCCTTTTTTTCCTTTGTTTAGTCTAATTTAATGCTTCTTTAAATTAATATATGTTTTTGTTTTTAGTAAACTTCCAAATCATAGATGTTCATTATCTTTGGGTTCTATGTTCTAAGATTTTTTTTGCTAACAATTATCTTTGTTTTTAGCAATAGTTATTGTGTGAGACGGTTCACATTATAGCTTGATGTTTTTAACCATTAGTCATATCTCAATTACATTAAAGGTGCTTAGCACATCTAATTTAACCTTCCAAACCCTAGCCAAGAAATATGGTTCCATGTCAGTTATTGTATATTGTGCTATATTATACAAATTTAATTATCAAAATAATTATAATAATAGCGAGAGTAGTAACTGTATCACTACTGACCAAAGTGGGTAATAAAAGTATTATTAGTAGCATCGGGTGTAGTGAAATAAACAGTAGTAAGTGATGTGAGTAGTTAAAATAACGTTAACAATTGAAATGAAAGTAAAAATAGTAATAGATATTAGTAAAAGTAATAAGGCTACAGTTACACAATGTATATGGAGTTTTTCATACACAATATATAATTGGTTGATGCGTGCCATTTATATTTTAACTTTTTTTAATAAGATAAGAAAACTAGATTGATCCTCTAGAGTAGGACCAGCATATCTCATCCTTTCGAATGAGTGAGGTAAGTTGAAGCCACCGGCTTTCAAACTAGCTCGAAAGGGTTGGACATAAATATCCAATAAAAGTCATAAAGTCGGCAACTTTATTGTCTTCATGAAAGCAATGTTTAATTATCACTTCATCGAATAAATGAATATATAATTTTACATCCTTGATAATACTAGAAATTTCCCAAGGAATTTCCCAAGTAATACAAATTGAGAACAATGTTTAATTATTACTTCATCGAAAAAATGAAGATCTAATTTTACATCCTTGATAATACTAGAATTTCCCAAGGAATTTGCCTATTACCACGAATTGAGTTAATAACACATAAATTATCACCTTTCACAATGTGAACGCGGGCCCACGGGGGTCGCTCGGGTAGAAAACGAGCAAGCTTTTGATTTGTGGAGTCGCCACCAATTTATTGTGGAAAATTGGACATCGTTCTAATACCTCGTGTCATGTCAAGACACAAAGTAGTGACATGAACACCAAGAACTCGTTACCCTTAGCATTCTATATCTAGAATGACTCTCGTGGATGCCAATGAACACGGATGTTCGCAGAGATCTGGAGTAAGGGGTGAGGGTACGTATTAGGAAGTTCTTTTGATCGAACGCCTAATCCCGCCCGCCTCGATAGCGGCCTCTACTAATGATTAGGGAAAATCATCTATACTCGATATGTTGAAGGGTATATGCAATAAATTAATCCTACCAAGTGAATTAACTAAGTCGGTAGACACGTAATTTAACATGCATTAATGTCGAGGTAGAAATTTAATGTTGATTACATGTGAGAGCATACAAACAAATGATAATAAAGAATACAATAAAAATACAATAAAGAAAATTACAATAACTACAACGGGTTAATTGATTTATGTCGAAAATACATTTAAAACGGATAATTTGGGAAAAGAAAGAATAAATAAATAGATGAACAGATTATTAGGTGATAATACGATTAATGGTTAATTAAAATGTAATTAATAAACTAAGTCAAGGCGGAAACGGGAGTTCAGAGACAGAACTCAACCCGGAAGAGGCGCAGCAAAGCTGCGTCCTTTGGAAGAGGCGCAACAGTTGCTGCATCTGTTCCTGAGCTCAGTTCTGGATGTGAAGCCGGAATTGCGTGTTGTTAATGTTCGTGGGTGATTTTAATGCTTGATCATTGATAATTGACACGGATAGAAGTTATTTAACGTTTTATTTACATATGATTGAATCATAAAAACAATAAAACATGGATAGAACTAATTGGAACAAATTATTTACAAGATTAAAAGATTAATTATGAGAATTAATAACACAAATTAAACTAACTAATCGAATTAATTATTAAACAGGTTATTAATGACGAACTAATGATAGTGACGATAAACAAAAGATGCAAATATATCAATGATGAATTCCAGAGACTCAATATGGATAAATCGAACCTCTAAAAACCCGAATTGATTTTATGACGAAAATCCGCAAATATGAATTATAAGGGATTTAAGTCGAGATTTTGAATGATGAATTAATTACTAATGATTAATGATTTACAGGTTAAATTATTATGCTAAAAATATCGTGTTAATGAACAAGGAACAATTGAAAATAAAGAAGAAAACGAACAGATAAACAAAAGACGAAGGAAGAAGAAAGGAAGCAGGAACTGCGGCAGCCTCAGGAAGAGGCGCAGCAGGTGTTGCGTCCCTTCGAAGAGGCGCAACAGTTGCTGCGTCCTTTCTCGACGTTTGTCTCATGATAATCCGTAAAAAAGGATTTAAAGTAAGGTTTTATAAATCGGTATTAAGCATATTTTCGACGTAAACCTTACAATAATGATTACAAAAATAAAGTACAATAATAAAAGATGGGATTACACCCTCAGACTTACATGTTTGACGAAACGAGATTGACTAAGTTAACGTTTAGTGATGCTCGACTCGAATGTACGACGAAAATGCCTCTAAGAGGAAAACGAACAAAGTTGATTAAGTTGATTGAGGTGGAGTTGGTCAAATTGGTCGGTCATGCAAAACGAGGCCGGTACTCAGAAAGATCCGAGCTTACGTGGTCGAAAGTTCAAGCACGTAGACGCCAAAAGGCAAGAGCGTCGTCTTAGAATGCAAAGGGAGAAGAGAAGAGCGGACATTCACGTTAGAAATATGAGGAACGAAGGTTCCTATTTATACTAATCACACGAAGGAATTAGGGTTTCGGAGAAACTTTGGAAGTGAATCTCGAAAAGATTTGAAAATACGTAGAAAGGAACTGGGGATGAGGCGCAACAGCTACTGCATCTCTTGGAAGAGGCGCAGCACCTGCTGCGTCCTTTCCCAAGTGGTTTCCTCCTGCGGAAGAAAGATTTCCGCGTTTCTACTATGGAATTGCGGTTTGATCTCAATTTCCTTAATATTTTATATAATATTTTCGGGATATAATTTGCCAAAGAGATTAAAAGATTGAAAATATGGAATAGAAGTATCCGGAACATTCTAGAATATTCCGACTCGGCATTTTAAAACGGGTATATAGAAAATGAAGACGGTTTTTGACCCGGACTCCAAATGTACTCTAATTACTGCTAAAACGACTGTATCGGCGTGTAGATGACAACTATGAGGTAGACACAAGTGAATGAGCTATCACTTGACTATAAACTTACAAACTGTCATAAATCGTTCCGCGTACCAAACATGCGGCCCAATCATCACCGGGTGGCTTGCGGGAGGTGCTGAAATGAGGTATCTACAGAGCCCCCACTTTGACTGAGGTTTGGACAAGGCGAAAGTCAAAGTATAGCCATCAGGTCAATCGAAGATTACAACCTGACGACTATAGCGACGCGAGGCGGCTCAAGGGGTCTGAGCCAAGGACCTGTCGTCGGGAACATTTTAGAGTCTGTCGACTATCAGGGAGGGTCAATTAAAGTCCATTAGACTACGTAAGGAGGCTCGCCAGCCATAAGAAGAGACCATACCTGAGATTCCTTGAGACTCCAAAGGAAGGCAAAACGTGAAATCGAAGAGGCAGCAGGACGTCTGTAACACCCCCATACTCCAAGTGCCTTACCAGGACCACTCAGGTATGAAGACATTACCATCTCGGTTACCCGAGGCAATGATAATCAAACAACAATAACGAAACAACGTTTATTATAAATAGTTTAACGAATAGTTACAATCCATGAAACCAACTAAAAGTGCAATACATTATTCTCAAACGATGTCTAACTGAAATGTAAATAAACTAAGGCTACAACGGAAGACTCCTATCATCATGTCGTGGCATCCTGCTATCCCAAGACTCATCTCAATACCGCTCAATATCTGCTCACCATCCCCGAATGGATCACCGCAGGTTTACAAAACAACACCGGGGTCAGTACTAATCACACAATCAATATAGATAACAATAATAAGATAAACAGACAGCTGAACTGTTGTCACACACACACACCACCAACTCCCATCATCTCAACACTGATTGTCCACTGGACCAGCCCTGCCAGTGGGGGACCGAAGCCGTTCCCACCTAAGCCCCGCTCATCATACCGAGCGATAACCCTGTCCCATAAATGTGCACATCCCCTTCCGTGGCGGGTTCCACGAAGGGCGAAACTAGGGCGTGAAGTTACTCCCGTAAGACCCCACTCAGCCGAGAACGCATCTCGAGAACCATCAACAGCAATCACAACCACAAACACAGTACAATCATTATATCAAACAACCAAATACAGCACATCACCAATATCCCATTATGGGACTAACACTGAGTAGGAAATCCTACCTGGAAAGCACAACAAGCAGACGGTATCTACAGCTGTATCAAAACGCCTCTTCTACGAATCCTCCTCCTAACACATAACACATAGAGACTACACATCACATACTACACACAAAACCCCCAATCCCTAAATTAGGGTTTAACCAATCTTAACAAAACATTATAAAAATTATATTAAAAGCTTACCCTTGACGCAAGGAACTCAACGACACGAATAACGACAAGAACTGACCGTCTGAACTCCGGGAATTGCTAAGAATGCGATTAGGAAGATGAACTGGCTGCTTTCTCTCTTAAACAGGGTTTTAGGTTTTGTAAAAGTGATTTAAAACAATGACGATTATGTTTAAATACCTTAATCGCAAAATTAACAAAACCCGAGAAAACTCCCCGTAAAACCGGACACTCGATCGAGTACCCAAGGTACTCGATCGAGTACCCCTTACTCGATCGAGTACCCCACTACTCGATCGAGTACCCAACAGTCGAAACTATTTTATTTCGCAACTTACCCTTACTCGACAGAGTAAGGGCTACTCGATAGAGTACCCCAAGACTTATAAATACGGAGTATTACAGTCTTCCCTCCTTAAAAGGAACTTCCTCCCCGAAGTTCAAACCACTACTAAACAAAGGTACTCCCATAAGCTTCCCGACTCGAAAGTCAAACAAAATTCAACGTAAAACATGATACTAACCCAACTCATCCCGACAAACATACCGACACAACATATAAAAGGGGTATAAAACTCGTAAAAACTGCTCGCGATCATCTCTTACCCCCCTAAAAGAAACAAGGTTACGTCCTCGTAACCATACATACCTGATCAAAGAGGAAAGGGTAACGCTCTTTCATAGCTTCCTCTGGCTCCCATGTAGCTTCCTCGGTCTCGTGGTTAGACCAAAGGATCTTAAGCAAAACTGTCTCACCACTCTTGGTCTTTCTAACCTTTCGGTCTAGGATCTGCTTAGGCACCTCAAGATATGATAAGGACTCATCTAGCTCTAAGCTCTCTGCCTCCAACACATGTGACGGGTCACTCACATACTTCCGCAGCTGCGATACATGAAACACATTATGCACTCTCTCCAACGCAGCTGGTAAAGCCAGACGATAAGCAACTTCCCCAACTCGCTCTAAGATCTCATAAGGCCTTATAAACTTCTGACTTAGCTTGCCTTTCTTCCCGAATCTCATAACTCCACGCATCAGAGACACTTTCAGAAGAACCTTGTCCCTAACTTGAAACTCTATGTCCCGACGATGTAGGTCTGCATAACTCTTTTGTCGATCCTGGGCTGCTCTCATCCGTTCCCTGATCATCTTAATCTGTTCCATAATCTCATGCACCATCTCTGGTCCTAAAACCACTGCCTCAGCACTATCGTCCCAACAGATTGGACTCCTACACCTCCTTCCATACAAAGCCTCAAACGGTGCCATACCTATACTGGTGTGATAACTGTTATTGTAAGAAAATTCTATCAAGTCCAACCTCTGCTCCCAGCTACCACCAAAATCCATCACACAAGCTCGCAACATATCCTCAAGAGTCTTGATTGTTCTCTTAGTCTGCCCGTCTGTCGCAGGATGAAATGCTGTACTCATCTTCAAAGTTGTTCCCAACGATTCCTGCAACTCCTTCCAAAACCTCGATATAAACCTCGCATCTCTGTCAGACACTATGTCCTTAGGGACTCCATGTAACTTAAGCACGTTCTTTCGATAGGCCATAGCCAGTTGTGCCTTAGTCCATGTATCTTTCATTGGAACAAAGTGAGTCGACTTGGTCGACGATCCACTATCACCCAAATCATGTTGTTACCTTGTTGACTCTTAGGCAAACCCACAATGAAATCCATGGAAATGGATTCCCACTTCCACTCGGGCACCTCCAAAGACTGAATCTTACCTTGTGGTCTTCTCTGTTTCCCCTTTAACTCTCTCGGCATGTCAAACAACGGGACACAAACTCACTTTGTCTCTTTCTTCATCCCATGCCACCAAAACGTTTTCTTCAAATCCTTGTATAGCTTGTCTCCTCCTGGATGAACCAATATGGTGTGCAATGCGCCTCTGTCATGATCGTCTTTTTCAACTCCTCATCATTAGGAACACACCACCTACCATCAAACCTCAAACTACCATCTGTATGAATAGAAAACCGGGACACTGTCCCTTTCTCTACTCCGCTCTCCCACTCAACTATCTTAGGATCCAAAGCCTCGCTTATTCGAATATCATCATAAAACTCCGGATGTCTTGTCATATCACCCATGGCATCTCCTTTCGCATCCTATGTATCCCAAAGCTCGCTACCTCATCCCTCGGCCTCATCAAAGATAGAGCTGTACACAAGGAATGTACACTCTTCCTACTCAAAGCATCAGCAACAACATTGGCCTTTCCTTCATGGTAGATAATCTCCATGTCGTAATCACCAATCAGCTCCATCCACCTCCTCTGTCTCATGTTCAACTCCTTCTGCGTGAAGATGTACTTAAGACTCTTGTGATCAGAAAATACCTTAAAGACTGCTCCATAAAGGTAATGTCTCCAAATCTTGAGAGCAAACACCACTGCACCCAATTCCAGATCATGAGTAGGGTAGTTCTCCTCATAAGGCTTCAACTGCCTAGAAGCATAGGCAATCACTTTACCATTCTGCATTAACACACATCCCAGCCCATTCTTCGAGGCATCTGTATAAACCTCGAAATTCTCGCTCCCTTCAGTAATGCGAGGACAGGAGCCGTGGTCAAACGCTCCTTTAATGTTTGGAACGCCGTCTCACAACTCTCATCCCAACGAAACCTGTTCTCCTTCCTCATCAACGCTGTCATCGGTCTAGCTATCTTGGAGAAATCTTTCACGAACCGTCTGTTGTATCCAGCTAAACCCAAGAAACTTCTAACCTCAGAAACATTCTTCGGTGCTTCCCACTTTGTCACTGCTTCAATCTTCGCCGGATCCACAGCTACCCCATCTTTAGAGATTACATGCCCCAGAAAAGCAACTTTCTCTAACCAGAACTCACACTTGGACAGCTTAGCATACAACTCATGATCCCTCAAAGTCTGCAACACGATCCTCAGATGCTCCTCATGCTCCTCCTTAGTCTTAGAGTAGACTAAGATGTCATCGATAAACACCACTACAAACTGGTCCAAGAACTGTCTGAAGATTCTATTCATCAAATCCATAAACACTGCCGGCGCATTAGACAACCCAAACGGCATCACCACATACTCATAATGGCCATACCTTGACGTGAAAGTTGTCTTTGGTATGTCCACCTCTCTAATCTTCACCTGATGGTACCCCGACCTCAAATCAATCTTAGAAAAGACTGTTGCACCGCTCAACTGATCAAACAGGTCATCTATCCTTGGCAAAGGATACTTGTTCTTTATCGTCACACGGTTCAGCTCCCTGTAATCTATGCACAACCTCAAGCTCCCATCTTTCTTCTTCACGAAAAGAACTGGTGCTCCCCAAGGCGATACACTTGGTCTAATGTATCCCTTCTCTATCAAATCATCCAACTGCTTCCTAAGTTCCTCCATCTCCTTAGGACCCATACGGTACGGTGCCTTAGAGATTGGCCCCGTCCCTGGCTTCAACTCTACGGTGAAATCTATCTCCCTCTTCGGTGGCAACCCCGAATTTCCTCTGGAAAAACATCTCGCAAACGCTCCCACCACCGTATCTCATCAATCGTCGGAATCTCTATCCGGTCATCTCTCACATGGCACAAGATCAAAGGACATCCCTTCCTCAGATAAGACTTCAAGGTGACAGCTGCAATCAACTTAACTTTGGGTTTGACTAGAAACCCACGATAAGACACACTAACACCCTTTGGACCTCTTAAGGACACTTTCTTTTGATGACAGTCTATCTTAGCTTTATACTTTCCTAACCAATCCATCCCAACTATCATCTCAAAACCGTTAAAAGGAAACTCTAGCAAGTCTACAGGGAAATCGACTTGCCCAACTATCAAAGATACATCTCTAAACAACCTCCCACACGATACAGACTCACCCGAAGGTATGAAAACTTGCTCACTAACAGACTCATATACTCTCAAACCCAACTGTTTTACATGACTCGAAGACACAAACGACTGAGAAGCCCCCGAATCAAACAAAACAAACGTAGGAATACCATTAACAAGGAATGTACCGGTGATAACGTGCGCATCTTCCTCACCGCCTTCTTCTCCATCATGAATAACTTGCCATCGGTCTTCTCGTCCACCTCCCCGGACAAGATCTTGGGCGATGCGGTCGGCTTAGCACCCGACCCTTGATTGTTGTTGTTGTTCGTCGGTGTCTTCGATAAGAATTACCGCCGTTGCGGTTGCCTCCACTCTGTAACTCGACTTCCCCGGTTTGGCCACGATCCACCCGGTGCATTACTCGCGAAGCTCGTGCGAGTCTCTCGAAAGATCCCGGTGCACTCGTGCACTCATGTCTCTTGTGGCCTACACCACCACAACCAAAGCGAGTCACTCCCCGCCTATTGCTCACACTCCCACGCCACGCCCAAAGGAAGCCCCAAGATCAACCACGACCCGGAAGAAAACCCCTTAGACTGATTGTGGTTGCCTTTCTTGTAATTAGATTGGCCACCACCCTCGCTCTCGACTTCCTCTTCTCACCACCAGACCTCTCCGAGCCATCTCCACCACCTCTCCGCTCTCCCGGCCCTCTCGTAGGCTTCCTTAACATCGCAAGGATCCCCACGGGTAACTTATCCATAATCGTGGTAGTCAACCCTCTCTCAAACCTCAATGCCGGGTTCTCCTCGCTCAAACCCATATCCTCAAAGATACCTGGACTTCTCATTGAACTGTCTGTAGTACTCGGCTACCGACATCTCAGCGGTCATCTTAAACTTATCAAACTCTTCCCTCAACTTACTCCTCACATGCTCCGGTACGAACTCCTTCCTCACAGCCCTACGAAACTCCTCCCAAGGTATAGCAGGTAAGCCTTGGTTGGTGTATATCTCCTTAGCACTCACCTTCACCGAATCCCACCACTTGCCTCGCCGCCTCCCTCGGATAGAACGCACTGTTCCACTCTCATCTCATCCGGACAATGAACCAAGTCTAAGATGTTCTCCATCTCTCTCGACCAACTATCAAGCAGATTAGGCTCCCCAACCCCTTTGTATTCCTTCGGGTTAAACCTCGCAATGTAGAGGCTGATTTTAGAATGATCAACCTCCTTCTCCTTACTCTTATCCTTGTCCTCATTCACTCTCTTCAGGGTCTCAGTAAGAGCATCCTGGTGCTCTAACATCTTAACGATGTCATCCACGGTCATAAGCTCAGCTCTCGCGTACAAAGCAGTTCTCTTGGGCGGCATCTTGAAACTATATAAGAAAGGGGTAAACATAAACACACGTACTAAACCTCAAAACACGAAAACACGGTGCCCAGAACCCACTCGATCGAGTTCCCAAACACACTCGATCGAGTAACGGGCTACTCGATCGAGTGCCCCACGTACTCGATCGAGTACCCAAACTCCAGAACCAAACAGACCTTCTGATCTCTTTCCTACTCGATCGAGTATCTAGGCTACTCGATCGAGTGACCCCCTACTCGATCGAGTACCCCTAGTTACTCGATCGAGTGCCCCAAAACTCGATTCTGGACTCAAAATCGCCAAAAACTCACCCGATCGAGTCAGCCCCACTCGATCGAGTAACCCTAATTCGTAAGAGCTACCCGCATATTACGGTCATATGCTAACATTCTAACTTTATAAATCACATATTATATCATAACAATCATGCTATTAATTGCCACGTTGTAAAACATTCAACATGCTATCATTTCATCAACAGTTTCTATATATATCATCACTTTTCTTTCACCTCCTCAACTTCCAATTCGAACATCCAACAATCAACACATTCCATCACATTTGTAAACAAGTTAACCAAACACACATACGACTCGACAAACACTTCCCCCATGTGACCGGTTCAAAGTTGTAGGGCGACCCCCGCGACTTTAGGACGTCTCCCAAGCCTTTGCACTAGCTCCTACAACTTTTACCCGGGTTCATTTTAATTGACTCCCTATGTTCATTAAGTTCATTGGTTACAGGTTTCAGGATCGTCGCTCTGATACCATTTGTAACACCCCCATACTCCAAGTGCCTTACCAGGACCACTCAGGTATGAAGACATTACCATCTCGGTTACCCGAGGCAATGATAATCAAACAACAATAACGAAACAACGTTTATTATTAATAGTTTAACGAATAGTTACAAATCATGAAACCAACTAAAAGTGCAATACATTATTCTCAAACGATGTCTAACTGAAATGTAAATAAACTAAGGCTACAGCGGAAGACTCTTATCATCATGTCGTGGCATCCCAGCTATCCCAGTACTCATCTCAATACCTGCTCAATATCTGCTCACCATCCCCGAATGGATCACCGCAGGTTTACAAAATAACACCGGGTCGATTAATCACACAATCAATATAGATAACAATAATAAGATAAACAGACAAATTTGAATCACACACACACACCACCAACTCCCATCATCTCAACACTGATTGTCCACTGGACCAGCCCTGCCAGTGGGGGACCGCAGCCGTTCCCACCTAAGCCCCGCTCATCATACCGAGCGATAACCCTGTCCCATTAATGTGCACATCCCCTTCCGTGGCGGGTTCCACGAAGGGCGAAACTAGGGCGTGAAGTCACTCCCGCAAGTGACCCCACTCAGCCGAGAACGTATCTCGAGAACCATCAACAAAGAATCACAACCACAAACACAAGACAATCATTATATCAAACAACCAAATACAGCACATCACCAATATCCCATTATGGGACTAATACTGAGTAGGAAATCCTACCTGGAAAGCACAACAAGCAGACGGTATCTACAGCTGTATCAAAACGCCTCTTCTACGAATCCTCCTCCTAACACATAACACATAGAGACTACACATCACATACTACACACAAAACCCCCAATCCCTAAATTAGGGTTTAACCAATCTTAACAAAACATTATAAAAATTATATTAAAATCTTACCCTTGACGCAAGGAACTCAACGACACGAATAACGACAAGAACTGACCGTCTGAACTCCGGGAATTGCTAAGAATGCGATTAAGAAGATGAACTGGCTGCTTTCTCTCTTAAACAGGGTTTTAGGTTTTGTAAAAAGTGATTTAAAACAATGACGATTATGTTTAAATACCTTAATCGCATAATTAACAAAACCCGAGAAAACTCCCCGTAAAACCGGACACTCGATCGAGTACCCAAGGTACTCGATCGAGTACCCCCTTACTCGATCGAGTACCCCAGCTACTCGATCGAGTACCCAACAGGTCAGAAACTATTTTATTTCGCAACTTACCCTTACTCGACAGAGTAATGGCTACTCGATAGAGTACCCCAAGACTTATAAATACGGAGTATTACAACGTCGGCAGGAATTGTTGGGGAAATCTGCTCGGGTCGGTTTTCAAACAAACTTCGGCAAAAATTGAGGTCGATGTTGATCTCCACGTGTTGAGAGGGACAATTGGCTGTCCGGAACTCTCGCTGGGGGAACGTAATCGAGACTGATCTCCGCGTCTTGAGAGGGACAATTGTCTGTCCAGAACTCTTGCTGGGGGAACATAATAGAGGTGTGTCAAAACACCTGTCAGAGGGTACTCGCTCGTTGTGGCAAGCGAGGTCTAGATAACGTACCGCAACAGTTCGTGGTCGGTTTGAAAATGCGGGTCCGAACGAAGGATAACATCAAATGGACCAAATATATGGTATGTGGCATTGAGGAAGAGGCGCACCAAAATATGGGCCCACAAATAACGAACTTATAACGAATCTTTGAAAATTAATTTGGAGGGAAACTGAGGAAGAGGCGCAGCAAGAGCTGCGTCTCTTGGAAGAGGCGTAGCACCTGCTGCGTCTTTTCCTGAGCGTATTTCGAAACATAAATTCATCAAATACTCTCTCAAATTTCAACCATTTCTCGCCAAAATTTGATCAAAAGCTTGTATTTGCCATGACTAATCGAGGTATGTGTATTATCTTTGCATTAATCGTCTGCATTTGATCAATTTGGATCGACAAATTAGGGTTTCCAACCCTAAAACTGTCGAAAATTTGGGGCTTTTCCCCCAAATGATTTTGCCTTGCAAAATTGACTTTGTAGATGGATAATTGGCAATATAAGGATCATAACCATATGTTCATTTCGAATTTTCATTGAGTTTTGAGCATTTGAGTGAAATTGAGACGGTCTCACAGCTGAACCGTAAACTGCTTCGAAAATAGCCTTAGGATTGCCCATTTCTAATGAAACTTGATATTTAGAATCCTTGTATGATGGGTAAACTTCCTACCATTTCAGAATTTTGATTTGTGATGGCTTTTTCAGGACACTTTTCTAGGGCATAATCATCGTCATAACGAAATGCTGTCGAAATTACAACTCGAACCCATGACTAGGCTTCAATTTAGACTTTACTTGACCCATATTACCACATGAGCGGTCGGGTTTGTGGAAACTTGGCCAAAGATGGCGAGAAAAGAGCGATTTCGGAGCTTTGAAAGCACGAAAATCCCCTAACTAAGGCTTGTCGTCATTTGACGCGGCCTAAATTCCCTTTAATTTTAGGCAAGTCACGTCTTAGGGTTTTGATGAGTCTCTTGTATTTATGTACTCGGTTGTACACCGATTGATTCATTCAGAAATATGCAACTTGCAACTAATACTTTCACAAATCCCAAACGTTTTTTTTATTACCCCAACAATTGCTCGATTAAATATAAGAAAATGAGTAATATATTGATCAGATACACATAATTGTATGAAATACTTGGTAGAGCACATAATTGTATGAAATAATGAAGATCTTTAGTGTATTATACTGATCAGATGCTTCGTTGTTTTGTCATTATTAAGACACATTGTATTTATTAGGTGATCATACACATTGTATAATAGATTAGATTCCTCACACCTAATAAATTGATAGTCTATATTATCTTTGCATTATTATAAGTGTGTCGTACAGGTGCGATAATTTAAAAATATAACCATTTTAAGATGAAAAGTGATTATTTTATGTGAAAAAATAACCAAGCCACTTAATTTTTTATATAAAAAGACCACTTATTCTTATTGGTAAAATGGTCATTACTTAACATAAGTTAATGATTTTTTCTCTGCCATATACCATACACCTGTTACCCAAAATAAGTACTACTTTATATTATATAAGATAGAGAATGTTTATAAGTATAACTGGATTTTAGTTTGGTGTTCGCAAAATAGTCGCGACTCATAACTTTACCAATTAAACTAATTAATATCTACATACCAATTTATGCATACTACCTAATTTTAAATATACATGTGCACAGATCATGTTCCATATACTATAGTTTACAAGGTAATCATCAGTTTAATCATAACCACCACTTTACTTTAATGAATAAGCAAGTGTACTTGAATTGGTTATAAAATCACGCAATTCACACTACTTTAGTCACATCAATTACTATAAATAGCTTCATGTGTGGAACCATTATTCATATCAAACACACACTCACACTCTCTTCACTCTTTATTTCCTAGGGAAATATCTATTACAACAAAATATGTTTTCTCTAGGCATTCCAATTATAGTAGTCTTGGTTGGCATGATTTTAGCTTCATGCAGCTTGCTAATAAAATAATCAAAATCCCAAGAATTACCATTTCCTCAAAATCAATGAAGAAAGTTGATAATAATACTTCACATTTACCACCAAGCCCTCCAAAACTACCCATCATAGGCCACCTACACATGGTAGGAACTTTCCCACATAGAAGCTTCCAAACCTTGGCAAAAAAATATGGTCCTATTATGTACCTAGAGTTAGGTTCCAGGCCAGTTATTGTGGTATCATCACCCGAAATGGGGGAACGCCTTCTTCGAAACCATGATGTGCTTTCTGCATCGAGGCCTGTTTCCGACGTATCTCATGATCTTTCATATGGCTTAAAGGGGTTCACATTTACCCCATATGGCGCATATTGGCAAAATGTGAGAAAATTGTGTGTGATGGAGGTTTTAAGTGCCACAAAAATAAGGACATTTGAGTGGTTGAGGAAGGAGGAAATTGGGAAACTAGTGAGTTCTCTGAGGGATTCTTCAAATATCAGTGAAGCTGTTGATATCGGAGAGAGTGTTGGTGGTGTTTTAGAGGAGTTGATTTATCGAATGTTGTATGGAAGCCCTAAACGTGACTTGGCCCTTAGGCCGGTTATTCTCGAGACTTTGAGACTTTCCGGAACCCTAAATATTTCCGACTATTTAACTTTCCTTGCACCCTTTGATCCACAGGTTTGTTTCAGACCCCCTTTTTACATATACAAATTAATACGAATATAGGAAGAATTACATTACATTTACCGTATTATATATTCTTAGCTTGCTTATATGTATGTTGACATACACTAGCTAACACTCTTTCATTTATCTGATGTAAGTACTTCATTTGTGCTAATCATTTATTTATTTTGGTGTATTAAATATCTCTCACAAAAAAATTAAAAACCTAAACAAATGAATGAGACAAAGGGGCATGTCTTAAAAATTACTTGCACTTGAAACCACAAGCAGAGTTTCATCAACATTCATCAGTGGTCAATAGGGCGCCACCGGGTGACGTCCAAATTGGGTGCCAATCTCTCACATGCATTTTTTATTGAAGGGGTCTCACTCACCCCATGTGAGAGGGTGGCGCCCAAATTGGGTGTCACCCGGTGGCGCCCTTTCATTTTCCATAAAAATATTGATGTATTTAAAATTTGCATTTTTTATTACCTATTTTATTTGGCTTAAATATTTGGTTTACATTTTAATTATAGGGACTGAAACGGCGCATCAAAAAGCTTATGGTAATTATAGACGATGTACTAGAGAAAATTATCAGCATGCATGAAGATGAATCGAAGAGCGAAGAACGAACTCACAGGGATATAGTAGATGTTCTATTGTCAATAATGAAGAACAATAATGAGCACCACCCTAGTAATGGGCCGTTAAATGAAATTAAAAAGGAAAATATCAAAGCTATCTTATTCGATCTGGTTGTACCAGCAATAGATAGTGCTACAAACCTAGTAAAATGGTCACTTGCTTCCCTCATAAAAAAACCCACAAAAAATGAAGAAATTACAAGATGAGATTAAAAGTGTTGTTGGTATGAACACAATTATTGAGGAGAAACATATACCTAAATTACGATACTTGGACATGGTTATCAAGGAAACATTTAGGTTATACCCCATTGTATTTGCACCACATGAAGCTCGACAAGATATTTCATTCGATGGTTACAAAATTCCTAAAGGTTCCCAAATATTTTTAAATTTATGGGCAATTGGTAGAGACCCTACTATATGGTCTGATAATTGTAATGAGTTTTATCCTGAGAAGTTCTTAAATGATGATATTGATACAATTAGTGGCCGAGATTTCCGTCTCGCACCGTTTGGCTTTGGCCGGAGGAGGTGCCGTGGAAGTATGCTTGGTTTGCTTAATGTCAAAGTATTGTTATCTCAATTGGTTCATTCCTTTGATTGGGAAATGCCTCATGGTAACTCTCCTCAAGATTTTGACATGACCGAGAAGTTTTGGCTTGTTATGTCTATGGTTAATGATTTGGTGCTCATCCCTAAATATAGTTTTAATCATGAGAACAAGATTGAGCTCAAGTGACAAGGGTACTTTTATCTCAACCATGAAGTTGAGGGTTCGAATATCTGTTGTGATATAATGCGCTCACTTGAATCAAAAAATATTCTCGCACATTTCCATTATGTTTTAGTCCATCTGTATTAATTAAATAATGATCCATCTGTATTGTGTTATCCTTCTCATGCTATTGTTATCAGATTGTTCTACAGACGTGTTCTTAATGTTTGTAATGAAAAACTTGTGTAATTTTCCTTTTATATTGTTATATATTATAATATATTTACGATAAAATTGTGAACCCCCGCGATCTTACGATAGAGTAAATGTAAACTTTGTAGCGAATAAAGTGAGATTTTAAAAACTGATATTTAAAAACCGTGGAGTCACCATATAAACCAAAAAGTTGGGTTTAATGAAGCTTTTATACAAAATACAACTTGACTAGATGAGCGGGATCTTAATCCCTAATGAAACACAATTATAAAATTAAGTACGATCCTAAACTACAACGAGGAAAGTCATTCGTTGTAAGGACAACGCTCGGTAGCTCACACGTTTTCTCCCCAAGTAGCACCGACTAATAGTTGTCATTCATGTAAAAATGAACGCCGTCACAGTCAGTGGGGAGTAACTCAAGGTTCTCCCAGCTAAAGCATACTGAGTACAAAGACATAATTAACATGACAAGAGAAAGTAAGGATAAACATAGATCATACATGTTAACATGGATAACTCGATAGGTAAGGTAAGAATGAACGGTAATCATACGTATCAACATGAGTAGCTTGATCTAAGAAAGAAACAATGAACGGTGAACATACATGACAATATGAATAGCTCGATATAAGAAAACAAGGATGAATGATGAACACACATGACAAAAACAACTATCATACCAAACATCATGTGGTTGGGAAACTATAAGAAACAACATGCAATATAAACCGACATATTCAAAACATGTGAGTACAAAGGAAAGAAAGAGTAACATTCATCATTTGTCGATCGTATTGATACTAAGAGGCTTGCATCTCACCTTCTAGTGCCGATACACTCAAGAGACTCTAAAAGAGAGACACATCATCCAAACAATCAAGGTATCACTCTCACGGGAATGGCATATGTAAAGCATCATAACTACGCAAGATTTTTACTCTCTACGACTCAATTCCTCCCGGTAGAACGAATATAATACGGTCCTAGTCTAAACCTGGCCAGACTCTCGGGAATAACGTTTTCCAATACGACATGCGATAAACGTTTTGCATCACTACGCCATTTAAGCACTCTAACAATGGTTAAATATGGTCAATACCGTTATAAATAAAAAATCGGACTCGCTATACAACCTACCGTTGTTAAATATTGACAAAGGTTTTGAAAAACACGAAACCGTTGTTAAAAGTGTGACAAAAGACAACGGTTATACAAGAACTGTTGTCTTATTCGATCTCGCCGTACCAGCAATAGACAGTGCTACAAACCGAGTAAAATGGTCACTTGCTTCCCTCATTAAAAAACCCACAAAAAATGAAGAAATTACAAGATGAGATTAAAAGTGTTGTTGGTATGAACACTATTATTGAGGAGAAACATATACCTAAATTACGATTCTTGGACATGGTTATCAAGGAAACATTTAGGTTATACCCGATTGTATTTGCACCACATGAATCTCGACAAGATATTTTATTCGATGGTTACAAAATTCCTAAAGGTTCCCAAATATTTATAAATTTATGGGCAATTGGTAGAGACCCTACTCTATAGTCTAATAATTGTAATGAGTTTTATCCTGAGAGCTTCTTAGATGATGATATTGACACAATTAGTGGCCCCACTTTTGTGAAAATTAGAGCTTTATAATTTTTTTTTTTTGTAAATTATATCCATGATATTACTTTTCTTTAAAATTGCACCACGATGACATTTTCGGTGAATTTTTACAAAAATTGACCGATATATCCTTGCCTATTTGTTGGCTTACTTACCGAGATCTTTTCACTTTACCTATCACTTACCTACCTCTCTCATTCACCCCAAAACTGACCGAATATACCCTTGCCTATACCCTTGCCCAAATTTTTCCCAAATCTCTCACTAATTTCTACTATAATTCATCCCCATTGTCAAATAACGGCTCCAAATCATGAGTAACAAAGTCATGTCATCGTCTGACGGTTCTAATTCAAAGACTAAGTATTCGTACATCTTATTTTCTCTTAAAAGCAATGTTCTGATCTATTAAATCAAATGTACAACCATAAGTTTGGTTGGGGCTTCAAAGAGCATGTTGATGTTATTGTCAAGTTAAACATCCCTTACGGAAAATTCACGTGGTAAGCTCGAACTTTGTCATTTTGTACATGGTACCCAACTTTTTAAGTTTGTGTACATTATACCCTCCATGTTTGATTTTCATGCACAACATATCCTTTCTGTCGCTGTAAAAAAACTCAATTGCGCATAACTCCTAGATCGGAATTCAAAATCAGCCAATTTTTTTTCGTTAAATGATTATCTCGTCAAATCAAACATATCTTCGATCTTAAATTTCCGAATGACCAATTTCATTTTATTAATTTATAGATCTCGAAGAGTTAATCAATTTGAAAAAAAAATAGTCAAGTCAGATTTCTGGTCTATAATTTATGATAAATTGAAAATTTTAAAAACGATAAAAAGGACACGTTGTGCTTGAAAATCAAATTTCAAGGATATCGTGCGCACAAACTTAAAAAGTGGGGTACCACGAGAAAAATGACCAAGTTCAAGGGTACCACGTGAATTTTCCGCATCCCTTATTACTCCACTGTAATTAAGCATCCTATGGATTTTTTCAGCAACAGCATCAAGGCCAAGCTATCAAGTGGTGAATATGCGAGCCCAATAGGTTTTGCTGCCGATGTTAGACTTACGTTCTTCTATTTGTTGTTGGCAGTAACACTTCATATCTGATATTGTCCCTAATTTATTGTTTTTCAATTGACTGAATTGAATTTTAGGGTTTATATCTAAAATTAGTTTTTGTTCTTAATTTTGTTTTCAATTTGGGGCAAATTGATGATGAAGAACACTAATTAATTTTAACATACAATGGAAATAATAGAATTAGAATTAAATTAAATTGATTAGGGTAGAATTTTAATAAAAGAGGTGAATTAGATTATGTGATATTGTTGAAGAAATGGAGAATTAGAGAGAAAATGAATTGTGAAATCTGATTTTGGGGATGAACATAAGGGATTTTAAAGGTTGAAGGTGAGGGTATTTTGGTCTTAAAAAATGAACTTAAGTCACAAAAATACAAATTGGCATCAATTTCCCGTCGGAGTTAATGTTTTGATTATAATTTATGATGAGAAGTAATATTATGAATTTAATTTACAAAAAAAAATTTATAAGACGGTAATTTTCAAAAAGTTGTTTTTAAAAGGTTGTAATCAACAATTTTTTCTATATTATAATATATTTACGATAATATGGTTATGGATTATTTATTTATTTTATTACAAATAAAAAAAATGATAGAAATAATGAGAAAGAAACCATTTTTATTAGACCTAACAAAAGTATACCGAACCCGAAAAACCGATCGAAAATACCTGAATCGACACTTGATCGTACATCCGAAAGGTATAACTGAACTTCACCCCGAAACCTGAATCGACTTGAATTGATTCGAAATCAAACCGAATTTGTCATACCCGAAATAGACCCAAGATCGAATGAACCTGAACTGTTTCAACCTGAATTATTTTAATCGGAACCGATATATACCTGAACCGATTTCAACCCGTAGATTGATGACTGAAACCCATCATTGAAACCCGAAATGACCCGAATGTACCTAGGCGTCACATCTAAGGTGTCTTTTTGTATATGAGTCTCACTTAGTTGACGTCAATGAATTAATATTATATCGTAGTAATAAAAAAAAAAAAAAAATATATTACTTTTTTTAAAAAATTATTTGTATTATATCCAATGTTTTCAATAAAGACCTAATCCCTTGACATCCGATCCGATTATGACCTGACTCGAATCTCATCTGCTCTGATATTGACCCGACTCAAACCTTATTTGCTCCGATATTGACCTGACTCAAACCTGAACCGACCCGAATTATCTACAACCAAATAAAAGTGAAAACTGAATCCAACCCGAGTTGAACCGAACTGAAATCGAAAAAATAGATAAACTGAAATAACCCGATCTGAAATAACCTGAACCAAAACTGATCCGATTGACCAGTTTGCCACCTCTAATTTTTATACTCTGTTTCTCCCAATCAACTACTTTCTCCGTCACGGTCATTTGAATACCTTTTTTCATTTTAGGCTCGGCTGTGTCATGCCTATCCTAAGGGCGGCTCACCGTGTTCTAGTTTGTATTCTGTTTCACCTTGGCGGCCAATCTTCTTCTTCTTCTTCTTGAAGTTGTATGTCTTATAATTATAAATTTCACAATGACAATAGCCGTCGTAACTCGTAACCTAACCCTAATTCCTCTAACATATAATACATGTCTAGTTGCGACTCACAATCTCAAGAAAGGCAACTTCTTAAACATACATTAGTATCCACATGACGAAGGAAGATAGAATAAATTGACAACTTATTTGATGATATAGCTTAAAAACGTAAAGAATAAATGATTTAATGTTGCTTTAAGCCATTAACTAAATGAAAAAAAGACAGTAATTAACTATATTTAACTTGCTCAACGCGATTACTAATTCTCAATATTATAATACAAGGTACGTATATAATTGAATCATTGAATCGAAAAGTTAGTACGTATATAAATGTCCCTTGGGGTTGTATGGTTGTTCCATAATGGAAAATGAAAGGCGCCACGGGTGATGCTCAATTTGGGCGCCACCCTTTTACATGGGGTGAATGGAGACTCCTTCAATTAAGAATGCATGTGACCAGGTGACGCCCAAAATTAGGCGTCACTAAGTGGCACCCTATCACTGTTCTTCCATAATACTCTGTATTACTTTCTTCACTGTATTAGCTGTTCTTTTACATTTAAATAGTATATTAAATTCCTTACTCTTAATAATTGAATCATCATATATATTTTTTATTTGCATTATGTGATTCATAATATAAAATTATTACCCTAATTATTATTAACTAACATATAAGTTTAAATAATATAAACAAACAAACAAGACAATGATTAATCACCTCTTTACTTTAACACTAGGTAGTATCCTACGTTTCGCGCGGCCTATTTTAATATTTTATTATTATAATTGAAGAAAAATAATATAATTTATATATGATCTTTAATATTTTTACTTATAAATAAAAATAAATTAATTTTTCTCAAATTAGTTTTTTTTAGGTTTAACTTCAATATTTTAAAATAAAATACATACAATTTTAATTATTAAAACTAATAAGTGATAATTAATTATGCATGATTAACGTTTTATAAATAAATTTGTGACTCATCTAATATCATATTAATTAAAATAAAATTTATTTGAATAACGCAACGATCAACTTTGAGTTCTCAAATCATATTATTTAACGATACATTACGTCCCAAATCAGTTTATATTTGTTTAAAATGATGTGAATATAGTTTTATGTAATTTATAATTTTTTATGTATAACGGTATGGTGACGGAGAGTATGGTGACGGAGAGGGCACAATGGAGGGAAATGATACATGTGGATTTTTAGTATTTGATGTTATTTGACATATTTACTATTTTTATTTAATTTTTAAAAGAATTTATTTGTTCTTCTCTCCTTTATTACACCTTTTTTTACCAGCCACTTTCTTATATATTTTACTTGGTTTACTTTTAAGGTATTCCGGATCCTTAACTTCTACTTCAGTTTTCAAAATCGTTTTAGTCTTTATTCTCGATTTAAATTTTAAGTTTTTATAAAAGAAATCCGGAATTCGATTTTAAAACCTAGTACCTTGACTTTGTATTATGTTTCACTCTCCCTTTTGTTTTTCATTTTTCCCTTTTCAATTTTTTTCGCATTTAGAGGTGTGCGTTCACCCATGGACGGTTTCTAAAAGATGATTCATGTCAGCCGACCCCAAATCATTTTGGGATTAAGGCTCTGATGTTGTTGTTGTTCTTGTTGTTGTATAACGGTATGATAATTATGTATCAAACATATAACGTCCAAACTCAACTTATTCAATTCTTTTGATTGTGTGTTGCAATTGCTATGTGTCAAACATATCTATAAGAAATTTGCACCTTTTTTTTAAACAACTATCAATTGTATTATTTTTCTACAATGATGTTTAATAAATTACCTGTGAATAAAATAGGTTGAAGTTTCCCAAATATTATTTTTTTGAGGTTTAACTTAAAAGTATTTAAAAGATAACATATAAAATATTTATCTTAAAGTAATATTTAGTTAGTCATAATCAATGTTTTATACTTGACGCATACATATTTAATTGAAGATATTAAAGAAAATTGTAACGTGTTTTCTACTTTTTCATGTCGTTTATAATACTATATATATATATATTACTTAATAATCATTACTTTTGTTTTGATTATTAAAATGTACTCACGATCAATGTGTTACTGTGTAAATACATATTCCTCATCACACTATTTAAACTTATCAAAATCTTATATGTATTCAATTTCTCGAAATATAATTAATTTTTTTCATTCTCATACTATAAAAACTTATCTCTTAGTAGTTTTCTTTAAGTTCTATTTTTAATAATTACAATGACTCTTCCAAATATATTTTTCTTACCGGATTTAGTGGTTTAAGTTTCATAACTTTCTCAAAATGTTTTTTTACGTAAATATAAAATATTGTGAGACACACACTTTAATCAACTCTACATATCAAAATATTTCAATAAATATAATCAAAACTATACTCAATTGAAAGTATTTTTCGCAATGAACATAATTATTTATATTTTAGAATTTTTATCAAAATAATCTTTTACTAAATTTAGAATCAAATTACCATAATTTTTTTATGTAATTTTATAATAAATTTATTAAACTATAATTAATATTTTGCTGAAATTTATACAACATTTATTATGCTCATATTAAATGATTAGCTGATTAATGCTTATCATTAAGGCTGTATAGGACACATGGCGCATCCACAGCGCTTCAACCCATTTATATATATATATATATATATATATATATATATATATATATATATATATATATATATATATATAGGTCGGGATCCAGTGAGAATCACTAGTATAATGAGAATTGTGAGAACCTCTCACAGCCCTTGGATCTAATAATATTACGGAAGGCTGAAATTAAGTATTAACTCAACCAAACTCCATCCAAATCATTCGACGCACCCCCAAACACTTAGAAGTCAGAACTCATTCATTTTAATTTCCAATTTCCTTTATCTCTCATCTTTCTTTCTTTATCTTCGACTATCAAAGCCTTCGAAATCACGAGCGCACCTTATACGTCCAATCGTTGAGATTAACGCAGCCATGTCTAGCGATTAATGGATATTCAATGAGGTAAAATTTCGATATTGATGATTAATTTTTGTGAATTTAAGGTTTATGTCTATTTAATTTTTTAATCATCAATTAAATTAGTTGAATTTAGGGTACAATTATTTGGTTAAAGTCGTAAAAATGAATTATGTTTGTCAAATTAGCGTTTCGTGATTTAGATAGTGGAAACTGGAAAATTAGGGATCAAGAAATTGATACATTGCTTAAATTGGTTGAAATCATGAAGTTAGCGACTGAATTTCGTGAAATTACATAGTCTTTATTATCGTCAAAAGCATTATTTATGTACATCTAATTTTTGTTTAGGTGCATCAAAATTATGGTTTCGTGGATTGAAGTTGGGGCTTCAGAAATCGGGGAGTTCAGAAATTTCCCAAATTGGGAGAAATGATGAAACTAAGGACTTAATTTCCTGAAAAAAGAGTTTGTATAATCGTCAAATTACGGATTCATGACCACTGCTATTTCCCCTATTTGCGCCACTGAGTCGTTCTATACTTCTATGTGAGACCAAAGGTGTATTAGCTAGTTTGCTTACTAAAACTTGTAAATCTTGCCTGCATATATGTTATGATTTTTTTATTAGAGTACTGTTATTAGTTTGATTTGTTTATATTACCTACAATTGCTGACTTAGAGTACCATACTTTTGTTTTTTTCTCTCCCTTTATAAGGTTTCCTTTGGGATTTCTGTTTTTGTGTCATTGAGCTAGACAAAATGTCATTTTAGAATTGTATGAGGCAATATTAGGCGCCCAAGTCTGTTACCATTAGACAAAGGTTTTGATTATTAATTGGCTTGATTAGTTGATTAATCTATACTTGAATGTTATTAATTTGTATACTTCATTACAGCTGCGAGTATGCGAGCAACTCAGTGAGCATCATCTATAAGGCTCTTGTTAAGAGCCATTTAAGGGTTATCATTTTCCTTCGTTACCTATTTAGTTTTGCTTCCCTTGTGCTCTTTAATTTCCTGTGAAGCTGATGCCTCGTATTAGTGTCTAACTAGTCTTCTACATTGTTATTAACTGATGATCCTCACTTTATGTAAGGGACTGCTATTTGTTGTAGAACTGGCTGAAATGTACAGCGTATACCGAGGGTATCAGTACTATGTCAGTATGTCACTGTCGCATGTTCTCTACAATATGAATGTTTACGTTTTACTTATTTTGAAAGTCAATTAGCTCAAATGGGAGAGCATTGTGCAATGCACAAGATGTGGGTTTGAATCCCATATTGGCTATGAAATACCAAATCTTTCTTTTATTCTAAGAATGAAATAGTGTAATTGGTAATCATATTTCCACTTCTTATCATGGATCTAAAGACAAAAAAGATGAGGGAATTGGACACTTATTTCATGCATATAGATGGTTGTTTAATGCACATAGGTTGCTTTTGCATGCATCTAATAAGCTATATGGGACTCGAACCCATACCTTTGTGCAAAATTTGCACATTGCTCTACCATTGAGCTAATAGCCTTTAAAATACGCTAAATAAATATGAGTTACTCTGCCAAATACAATAAATTGTTTGATAAGAATAGAATAACACGCTCACAAGATAAAAATTAGAAAATGTTAGATACCATCAGAGACCTACTATAAATTGTTCAGAATAACATGCTCTAGCATTTGTATTCACACCTTGCAAGTTTTTAAATAGATCTTCAGATTTACTCTGCAACTGAAGCTGCATATCCCAATAAACAAGAGAGTTTACACTTTACACTTTACACAACTGGTGAAAAACTAGAAAATGTTAGATACCATCAGAGACATACTATGATATCACCTTCTCACTCTCAAGTTCAGATATTCTATTTTTAAAGCAATTAATCATCAAAGACGGACTTCAGCAATTCAGCATCCTCACACATATATAATTTGAAATTCTGCACAAACTAAAGCAAGTTAGACAGAATTGCCGCAAATAACAGGACTAAGAAAATGCATATACAAGAAAATGGTTAGAATAATGACTTATTGTCCTATTCTATCAGCATATCTAAGAAGATTGACAAGAATAATGAAATATGAAGATATTTTTGTAGACCAGGAGAAATTTGTAAGTGTTTGGCAGACTCAGAAAAGCATAAAAGGAGCCACACCAACAGGCACCAAATAACAAGCAGTGTATTAAAACATCCTGCCAAACATTTGTGGCCAACAGAGGAATCATAAAAGCACGTGTCGAAAAAAATGAAGCATGAAGGTAAGAGAAGCAAAGCAAGGAGGGGGACATACACACCTCGCCATAGAGTATGTCTCTGTTTTTCTTAAGCAACTCCAACACCTACACATAAACAATGTTCGACATCCTAATAAACAATCCAAATTCAACAACAACAAACAGCAATAATAATAAAAGTTGAAATCAAAACTAGAGAAGTGAAGAATTACACGTTGAATTTGGGAAATATACTCAAGATCCTCGGGAGTGGGGTCTACATCATCATCTTCTTCTTCATCATCCTCGGCAAGAATAATGAAATATGAGTAAAAACGTACAAATAACTGGTTAAGCGCGAGGTAATGACTCCGAATAAGTTTTTCACTGACTGATGATATGCTTCCAGATAGAATACTCAAGTTTTAGGCTTGATCCGGTGTTTGTTTGACCTCTAGCAGAAGCTCTGACACCGACTTAAGAAAGCCTTCTTGGAGGACACCAAGACAATGCAAAACCTATTTTATTTAGGAACTTACTCATTACCAAACAGCCCTAAGGACTACATTAATGTAATACTCCCTTTAATCCAATCCAATGGCAAAATTTATTGTTTGGAGGTCAAACATAGATACACTGAAATATTTCTCACATATTAGTAAGATATGTAATAGATACACTAAAATGCCTTGGCCGGTAAATACATTAAATCTCCTTCACGGTCATTTCCCTTATTTCATGAACACATAACCTTATTTCATGCATATAAAACCTTATTCCATGCACATATAATTTAAATTAATGTCCTTAACCAACATTAATCAGTATCATAATATAACCAACTGATGCAACTAAAGAACCTTTTAATACACATAGAACCTTATTTCATGCATATGGAACTTTATTTCATGCATATGGAACCTTAGTTCATGCACATAGAACCTTATTTTATACACATATAATTTTATATCATGCCCATTTAACACTTAATTCATGCACATAGACCTTATTTCAAGCACATGAAATCTTGTTTAATGCACATAGAACCTTATCTCATACACATATGATCTTATTTCATGCCCATTTAACACTTATTTCATTCACATAGAACCTTATTTCATGCATACATAATATTATTTCATGCATATAGAGCCTTATTTCATGCACATAAATAATCAAAAGACGTGTTCCCATTTGGTAGAAGAAGAATATGCGGATGATTATGCTCTTGAGCCTATCAAATCATGGCAAATACCAAAAACTAATTATAACCTTCGGACTAACAAACACTGAGGTCGTGCATTGCTTAAAATGCTAACACGCCATATAAAAGTTCGAGCCATATGGGAAAACGAAAGTCAATCAATATATGATTGTATATAAGCTCCAACACTAAAAATATGGCTGAGTTAAGTTTACCGCGACGATATATTGCGCCAATATTGGCTGCACATGTACAGACACGACTGAGATTAGACCACGATGGCCAATACCGAGGTGAAGTCTTAAGCTAAGATTTACATCACTTGGACAACAGCCCAGATCAAGTGATTATCCTTAAGTCGCAGAGCGTTTTTTAAGTAAAAAAAAAAAATATGAAAATCAAGTGATCATACTAAGTTGACCATCCATACGAGTATCACATATTCAAATGCTAAGACATACAACATTCTATTTGCAATCGGCAACACTTTTATTTTTTACAAATCAAAATAGTTGCAGCTTTGAGATTGATTAAATTGAAATTTGAGTGTCTCGAAATGCCTGAGTGGTATAATGCAAAACAAAGGTAGTATCACCAACTAAACCTAATTAAACACGATTCTTAAAGCATTACACAACCATGGTAGCAAAATTACAAACCCAACCTACTAATAAAGTCATTTTATATTGAACAATCGCAAACAAAAGTAATCAATAACTAGTAGCGGTGAAACCAATATTTATACTTAGGCGTCCAAATTTTCCTGGAAAACAATCTATTACACCCTCCGTCTCAAAAATTCCATAGAGGTTCGACAATAAAACTACGAAACTAAGAATTTGCCATATAAGAACAATGAATTAACTTAATTAAGGAAATTTCTGGAAATCAGTCCCTAATTTCAGGATTTCAACCAATTTACGTTGTTTCTCAACTTCCTCAACCCTAATTTCTCAGTTTCCCCAATCTAACTTAGGAAAACCCTAATTTCACATACATAATCTATCACTACGACTTTAACACAGTAATCAGGCAAATTCAACTAATTTAATCGATCAACAAATGGAAAAAAACACATAAAAGAGAAAAAGACAAACCTTAATTTCGCTAAAATTAATCATAAATATCGAAAGTCTACCTCGTCGAATTAGCAAGATCAATTGTTGGAAAAAGCGTCCAAGATTTTGATCGTCGAAGAATTTGATCGGAGTGGTTGTGACGATCGTCGATCGAACGTAGAGAAAGAAGGAGTTGTCGAAGAGAGAGAGGAAATTTGGAAAAATGAATTGAGTGTTGAGGATTTGGGGTATGATGGTTTACAATAATTAGAATATGTTTAATCACTATTCATCTCACCGTCAAATTTCAGTTTGATCTAAGGGCTGTGAGTGGTTCTCATGGTTCTCATTATCTTGTTGGTTCTCATAGGATCCCAAATATATATATATATATATATATATATATATATATATATATATATATATATATATATATATATATATATATATATATATATATATATATATATAAAGATAAATAAATAATTATTAACAAATTCACTTCACACTACTTTTGTTATTCTGTCGTAAGGGTTGAGCCAATAAGTAGTAAGGGGTTGCAACCGCTACACCAAACATAAAAAATAGTTTAGGAAGACGGTATTTTGCTACCCTTGATTTAAACACTGTTGAAGAATAAGTGCAATTAAGCACATCATTACAACTGTAAGGTGTAATTGTATAATACGCAAGTGGACACGGGTTCGAATACCGTTGTAGTCATATTATTGCTTTTATATTTCTTTGTTTTTCCTTTGTTTAGTCTAATTTAATGCTTCTTTAAATAAATATATGTTTTTGTTTTTAGTAAACTTCCAAATCATAGATGTTCATTATCTTTGGGTTCTATGTTCTAAGATTTTTTTTGCTAACAATTATCTTTGTTTTTAGCAACAGTTATTGTGTGAGACGGTTCACATTATAGCTTGATGTTTTTAACCATTAGTCATATCTCAATCCGGTCTGTTTTTCTTAAGACCATTGCTTTTGGTCTGAAATAAGACGGGTAATATGTCATCATTTTACAATAAAATTTTGTTATTTTCTGATAACATGTTACCAATATTGTTCACATCATTTTCAGGGTAAAAAATGACACCTCTAGTCATAACATTTTGTGAATTAATTGGTTACATTTTCTTAAAAAATGGCAACATTTTATCCGTCTGACAAATAAGACCAAAAGTGTCCGTCTGAAACAAGAATTTGTGATCTCGATCACATTAAAGGTGCTTAGCACATCTAATTTAACCTTCCAAACCCTAGCCAAGAAATATGGTTCCATGTCAGTTGTTGTATATTGTGCTATATTATACAAATTAAATTATCAAAATAATTGTAATAATAGCGAGAGTAGTAACGGTATCACTACTGACCAAAGGGGGTAATAAAAGTAATATTAGTAGCATCGGGTGTAGTGAAATTAACAGTAGTAAATGATGTGAGTAGTTAAAATAACGTTAACAATTGAAATGAAAGTAAAAATAGTAATAGAGATTAGTAAAAGTAATAAGGCTACAGTTACACATTGTATATGGAGTTTTTCATACACAATATATAATTGGTTGATGCGTGCCATTTATATTTGAACTTTTTTTAATAAGATAAGAAAACTAGATTGATTCTCTAGAGTAGGACCAGTATATCTCATCCTTTCGAATGAGTGAGGTAAGTTGAAGCCACCAGCTTTCAAACCAACTCGAAAGGGTTGGACATAAATATCCAATAAAAGTCATAAAGTCGGCAACTTTATTGCCTTCATGAAAGCAATGTTTAATTATCACTTCATCGAATAAATGAATATATAATTTTACATCATTGATAATACTAGAAAATTTTCAAGGAATTTGCCAAGTAATACAAATTGGAACAATGTTTAATTACTACTTCATCGAAAAAATGAAGATCTAATTTTACATCCTTGATAATACTAGAATTTCCCAAGGAATGTGCCAATTACCACGAATTGAGTTAATAACACATAAATTATCACCTTTCACAATGTGGACGCGGGCCCACGGGGGTCGCTCGGGTAGAAAACGAGCAACCTTTGGATTTGTGGAGTCGCCACCAATTTATTGTGGAAAATTGGAAATCGTTCGAATACCTTGTGTCATGTCAAGACACAAAGTAGTGACGTGAACACCAAGAACTCGTTACCCTTAGCATTCTATGTCTAGAATGACTCTCGTGGATGCCAATGAACACGGATGTTTGCAGAGATCTGGAGTAAGGGGTGAGGGTACGTATTAGGAAGTTCTTTTGATCGAACACCTAATCCCGCCCGCCTCGATAGCGGCCTCTACTAATGATTAGGGAAAATCGTCTATACTCGATATGTTGAAGGTTATATGCATCCTATGTAACATCCAATAAATTAATCCTAGCATGTAAATTAACTAAGTCGGTACACACGTAATTTAACATGCATTAATGTCGAGGTAGAAATTAAATGTTGATTACATGTGAGAGCATACAAACAAATGATAATAAAGAATACAATAAAAATACAATAAAGAAAATTACAATAATTACAACGGGTTAATTGATTTATGTCGAAAATACATTTAAAACAGATAATTTGGGAAAAGAAAGAATAAATAAATAGATGAACAGATTATTAGGTGATAATACGATTAATGGTTAATTAAAACGTAATTAATAAACTAAGTCAAGGCAGAAACGGGAGTTCAGAGACAGAACTCAACCTGGAACAGGCGCAGCAAAGCTGCGTCCTTTGGAAGAGGCGCAGCAGTTGCTGCGTCTGTTCCTGAGCTCAGTTCTGGCTGTGAAGCCGGAATTGCATGTTGTTAATGTTCGTGGGTGATTTTAATGCTTGATCATTGATAATTGACTCGGATAGAAGTTATTTAACGTATTATTTACATATGATTGAGTCATAAAAACAATAAAACATGGATAGAACTAATTAGAACGAATTATTTACAAGATTAAAAGATTAATTATGAGAATTAATAACACAAATTAAACTAACTAATCGAATTAATTATTAAACAGGTTATTAATGACGAACTAATGATAGTGATGATAAACAAAAGATGAAAATATATCAATGATGAATTCCAGAGACTTAATATGGATAAATCGAACCTCTAAAAACCCGAATTGATTTTATGACGAAAACCCGCAAATATGAATTATAAGGGATTTAAGTCGGGATTTTGAAAGATGAATTAATTACTAATGATTAATGATTTACAGGTTAAATTATTATGCTAAAATTATCGTGTTAATGAACAAGGAACAATTGAAAACAAAGACGAAAACGAACAGATAAACAAAAGACGAAGGAAGAAGAAAGGAAGCAGGAACTGCGGCAGCCTCAGGAAGAGGCGCAGCATGTGATGCGTCCCTTCGAAGAGGCGCAGCAGTTGCTGCGTCCTTTCTCGACGTTTGTCTCCTGATAATAATCTATAAAAAAAGGATTTAAAGTAAGGTTTTATAAATCGGTTTTAAGCATATTTTCGACGTAAACCTTACAATAATGATTACAAAATAAAGTACAATAATAAAAGATGGGATTACACCCTCAGACTTACATGTTTGACGAAACGAGATTGACTAAGTTAACGTTTAGTGATGCTCGACTCCAATGTACGACGAAAGTGCCCTCTAAGAGGAAAACGAACAAAGTTGATTAAGTTGATTGAGGTGGAGTTGGTCAAATTGGTCGGTCATGCAAAACGAGGCTGGTACTCAGAAAGATCCGAGCTTACGTGGTCGAAAGTTCAAGCACGTAGACGCCAAAAGGCAAGAGCATGGTCTTAGAATGAAAAGGGAGAAGAGAAGGGCAGACACTCGCGTGAGAAATATGAGGAACGAAGGTCCCTATTTATACTAATCACACAAAGGAATTAGGGTTTGGAGAAACTTTGGAATTGAATCTCGAAAAGATTTGAAATCACGTAGAAAGGAACTGGGGAAGAGGCACAGCAGGTAATGCGTCTCTTGGAAGAGGCGCATCACCTGCAGCGTCCTTTCCCAAGTGGTTTCTTTCTGCGAAAGAAAGATTTCCGCTTTTCTATTATGGAATTGCGGTTTGATCTCAATTTCCTTAATATTTTATATAATATTTCCGGGATTTAATTTGCCAAAGAGATTAAAAGATTGAAAATATGGAATAGAAGTATCCGGAACATTCCAGAATATTCCGACTCGGCATTTTAAAACGGGTATATAGAAAATGAAGACCGTTTTTGACCCGGACTCCAAATGTACTCTAATTACTGCCAAAACGAGTGTATCGGTGCGTAGATGACAACTATGAGGTAGACACAAGTGTTTTAGCTATCACTTGACAATAAACTTATGAACTGTCATAAATCGTTCCGCATACCAAACATGCGGCCCAATTATCACCGTGTGGCTTGCGGGAGGTGCAGAAATAAGGTATCTACAGAGCCCCTACTTTGACTGAGGCTTGGACAAGGCAAAAGTCAAAGTATAGCCATCAGGTCAATCGAAGATTGCAACCTGACGACTATGGCGACGCGAGGCGGCTCGAGAGGTCAGCGCCAAGGACCTGTCGTCGGGAACATTTTAGAGTCTGTCGACTATCGGGGAGGGTCAATTAAAGTCCATTAGACTACGTAAGGAAGCTCGCCAGCCATAAGAAGAGAAGGACAATTGGCAAAACTGTTGGGGAAATCGAAGAGGCAGCAGGACGTCGGCAGGAACTGTTGGGGAAATCTGCTCGGGTCGGTTTTCAAACAAACTTCGGCAAAACTTGAGGTCGATGTTGATCTCCACGTGTTGAGAGGGACAATTGGCTGTCCGGAACTCTCGTTGGGGGAACGTAATCGAGACTGATCTCCTCGTCTTGAGAGGGACAATTGTCTGTCCAGAACTCTTGCTGGGGGAACATAATAGAGGTGTGTCAAAACACCTGTCAGAGGGTACTCGCTCATTGTGGCAAGCGAGGTCTTAATAACATACCGCAACAGTTCATGGTCGGTTTGAAAATGCGGGTCCGAATGAAGGATAACATCAAATGGACCAAATATATGGTATGTGGCATTGAGGAAGAGGCACACCAAAAAATGGGCCCACAAATAACGAACTTATATCGAATCTTTGAAAATTAATTTGGAGTGAAATTGAGGAAGAGGCGAAGCAAGAGCTGCGTCTCTTGAAAGAGGCGCAGAACCTGCTGCGTCTTTTCCTGAGCGTGGCTCTGCCTGGGTAAAACTCGATAAAACACGGGTTTTATTCATAATTTTGAAACACAAATTCATCAAATACTCTCTCAAATTTCAACCATTTCTCGCTAAAATTTGATCAAAAGCTTACATTTTCCATGACTAATCGAGGTATGTGTATTATCTTTGCATTAATCTTCCGCATTTGATCAATTTGGATCGACAAATTAGGGTTTCCAACCCTAAAAATTTCGAAAATTTGGGGCTTTTCCCCAAATGATTTTGCCTTGCAAAATTGACTTTGTAGATGGATAATTGGCAATATAAGGATCATAACCATATGTTCATTTTGAATTTTAATTGAGTTTTGAGCATTTGAGTGAAATTGAGACGGTCTCACAGCTGAACCGTAAACTGCTTCGAAAATAGCCTTAGGATTGCCCAATTGTGATGAAACTTGATATTTAGAATCCTTATATGATGGGTAAACTTCCTACCATTTCAGAATTTTGATTTGTGACGGCTTTTTCAGTACACTTTTCTAGGGCATAATCATCGTTATAACGAAATGCTGTCGAAATTCCGACTCGCACCCATGACTAGACTTCAATTAGACTTGACTTGACCCATATCACCACATGAGCGGTCGGGTTTGTGGGAACTCGGCCAAAGATGGCGAGAAAAGAGCAATTTCGGAGCTTTAAAAGCACGAAAATCCCCTAACTAAGGCTTGTCGTCATTTGACGCGGCCTAAATTTTCTTTAATTTTGCAGGTGATGAGGCTTCTACGCCAGGGAGGGGTCCCATGGACATGGACACGGCTCTTGAACCTTCTCGTACGCTTGAGAAGGCGTTAGAGCAGGCTTTCACTACTGCAGTGGCAACTGCTGAGGACAAGGTCGTCGAGGAGGAGGTTGTTGAAGAGGAGGAGGGCCCGAGGCGGGCCAAAGTCGGACGAGGTGGTAACCAGCTGAGGGGAGCGCCTGAGTTGGCTGAGAACTAGGACAACAGACATCTCATCTGGGCTGCGGAGGGTCACTTGTCCTACAGGACGGTGAAGAGGTTGGTAATTTGAACTCATCACTGTTTTATTTATCTTATTTTATTCTTACTCTCTATTCCTTTTCTATTTCATTCGAGCTAAAGATATCTCTTGCTTCGAATCAAAATAGGAGGACGGGAACATCAGGTCTTTCTTGTGCTATACGACGATGATTGAGTCTTACGGGAAGCTGTCGTCGGAGGAGCGGGCCATCATTGAGAAGGGAGCATTTGGTGCCTTGGTACGAGCTTGGAGGGACATCAAGGGAAGGAAGATTCGGGCTAACCTTACCCTGGTTCGAGCTTTCATTGATCGGTTTTGGGACACGACCTCTACTTTTCACATGCCTTTTGGCGAGGTTGGGGTCATGTTGGAGGATTACAGCATGATTTATGGCTTGCCGTGCAGGACTGAGGTTGTGGTGTGACCGGAGACAGCCATGAGGGTTGACTCGGCTGAGGCTAGGAGCTTGATTGGTTGGAACCTGATGCCGAAGGCTGCTGCGGTTCCCGGGTTGGTGCCTTGTTCCTATGTTCAGGATGACTTTGCTGGGAAGAGACCGGCGATGGTGGTGATCGATGGGCTTGCACTGTCGAGCAGAGAGCTCGTTTGTGGCTCTGGTAGTTCTTTTCTTCTATCTACCTCGGAGACAAGGGAGAAAGGCTGTTGACGAAGCTTCTTCCCTTCCTTTCTAACCTAAGTAGCCTAGGCCATTGGGACTGGGTCACTGCTGGTTTTGAGGTCCTCATTCGCTATATGAGGGCCATGGTTCGCCACTGTTGGCCCTGGATTGTTGCTGGAGGTACGAAACTTTCATTTCGGATCATGAAAGATCATTTCCTTTTCGAATCACGAAAGATCGTTATTGATTATCTTGTCTTGCAGGTGTGGGTGTACTCCTACTTCCTGAGTCTCGCGCCCAAGAGGACAGAGCCAGTTGAGAGAGCCTATCCCGTTGTGAGGAATTGGGTTATGTGTCGCACGAAGAGCCAGCGTTCGTTTCACGATGTCTGTCAACGGGACGTGAACGCTCTGATGTTGGAGGGCGTGAGTCCCTTTGACTCATCTTTCTTTGCTTGCTTCTTCATTGCTTTCTTTTAGAAATAATCATAAGAATGATCTCTTGTTTGCTTTTCATAGTGGGTGCCCAGGCCTTGGGCCGACTACACTGGCATCCCTTCTTTTGTGGTTGAGGTCCTTCGACCCAGAAGCTCGAGCCGGTTGCTTCTAAGGACGTCGATTGGTCCCGTGTAGTACTTAGGCGAGCGTTTGACTCGTCAGTGCTCTCGTGATGTCCTGACGGTCCCCATCGATCCTCCTAGGACGATGTTCAGGGAGCCTTCCGATGCTAAGAGGGAGGCGGACTTGGCAGACGTCGGTGGCGATGCCCTTCGTCTTCCTGGTGAGGTTTACTCGGCGTTCCTTTACCAGAGGTTGGCGTACTGGCCAGTTGTGGTAAGTGCTTTATTCTTTTTCGATTGACATGAAAACATGATGAATGATCATAAATTAATGAAAACCATTTGAATTTTGCAGGAGGTTGAGGTGGCGGGCATCGAGCCCCCAGTGTACCCCGAGACCCTCGAGTACACTGATTCGACGGGGATGACGACGATCTCCGAGCTTCGCGACTTTGACGCGGCGGTGAGAGATGCTTTGGTCTAGACGAGTGGCAGCATCTGATTCGGAGGGTATGCTCCCCAATTTAATCAGCTTTTGTATAAGAATACACTTGTTTAAACTTATCCCATTATTGAGAATCCTTGTTTATTGAAATGTAGGTTGCGCCATCTCGATTCGTGGCTTTGTGGAGGGTAGCCAACCGGCTATGGGCTACTGCCATCGAGGCACTTGCTGGCGGTCAAGGACTCAGGTATGAACCTTCCGTTTACTTCATTTTTGAATTTCCTAACTTTTTTTATGTTTGAAATGATTGACATGAGCCAATTCTTGTCGTTTGCAGAGGGAGCGTGACTTAGAGCGAGAGCTTCCTCAGTCCCGAGAGGAGACGGCTCGCCTGCTGAGGGAGCTAGAGGTCCGCGACGCCGAGATCGCTGCTCTTGAGGCGAGAGTTACCGAGTTGGGCGGCGACCAGCAATAGTTTGTTGCTCTTTGTCATTTTTGTCGTTGGCTGTACTTCACAGACTTTTGTACATTTTGGAACCTTCATTTTGCACTTTCGGACTTTGTTTCGGGCTCGAGCCCCCAGTTTGGTGTACATATTCCTTTTGGTTGTATATATGATGGTTGTACATTTGTACCTGCAGGTTAGCTTTGAACAGGTTTGGTAGATAACGGTTTATGCCGTCATGCTGCCGACATTTACACAGAAATTGCACATAAAACACATATTTGTACACATGGCCTAAATTAGCGCAAGACAAAGACTCGAGAAAATGCAAAAAATTTATTGAAAATGACCGGACGGTAGGGAGGGTTACCCCTTAAAAAAAGATGAAAATAGAAACATATAAGTTCGGAATGTGATGTGAAACGGGAGTGAAATGATTCCCCGAAAAAAGAAAATTAAAAAGAAATGGTTAAGTTTGAAAATAAGTAATTAAATTGGTGAAATTATTCCACAAAAAAGAAAATTTTAAAAAAGAAATGGGTAAGTGTGCTGAAATGACGAAAATGTCGATGTCGCCTCGAAATGCGTGCCCGTAAGATTGGGAAACTCGAAATATATTAATTCGACGAAATTACCAAAAATAATAACCCATGCGAATAGGAAATTATGTTTTAAGGATTTAGGAAATATTCAACGCGGAAAATCACATAAATACAGCTGAGGAAGAGGCGCAGCAGGAGCTGCGTCTCTTTGAAGAGGCGCAGCATGTACTGCGCCCTTTCCTAAGTGTGTCCGTCCTGACAGATTTTAGGAAACAGCTTTTAGTATAAATATAGACGTCGATGGAGGTTTTATTCACATAATTCTTCCGTCTTTCTCCGTCTTATTACATAAAAACTCTCTAATTAATTATATACCATGAATACATTAGAAATCCGTCTCAAAGAATGGACAAACGAGTTCTCAAATGTAGAGAAACATGATATGGGTGCCTATAACTTTGGATCAATTTTGAGCTTGAAGCTAATTAAGGTTCTTAAACCGTTCTTGGATGCCTGTCTCGAGTATTGGGACCCGAACTATCATGTATTTGCCTTTCCTGGAGGCGATATCTACCCATTCCCTGAAGAAATTGCTGCAATTGGTGGTTGGGACTCGGAACATTAACCCGCTATACCCTCTACTTCTCAAGGGTATAAAAACAAATTTAGGGATTTGCTTGGATTGAGAATAGCTGAGGTTGACCATCTTGTGACCTCAAAAGGAGTCTGAATGCTGGATTTCATTGATCGGTTCATAAATAGGGCAGATCCTACTATCTCCTATGTTGCGAGGCGGAGGGTACTCGGGTTTTGCCTATTGCATGTTTATGTCCTTCAAGGGCATGTTGATGAGGATATGCGAGGTGACCCTCGCTATTTGAGCCCAGTTGAGCAGATGGAGCTGCGCAGGAGCCCAGCTTGCCTATGTTTAGGAGAGATCATGTTGGGGTTAGATAACAGGAAAGCCAATCGCGACCTTCCTTATTTGGGAAGTCCCATCATTTTGCAGGTAAAAGAACACAACTTTTCTTCCTTTCTTTTTTTTTGTTTTTTTTTCGTTTTTTTTTTGTTCATTTTTTTTTTGTTCATTTTTTTTTTGTTTTTTTTGCTCGCTCAATTGCAATGAGGACTAGGCTTTATATGATGGACTTTCTCGAGTCTGCAACTACTGGGAGAACAAGCTGAAGAGCGAGGATGGTCCCTTGATTAGATGGATCGTACCATGGTGGCATCTCAAATCTGTTACTGGAGTATCATCCTTGGACCCTACCCGATCTATGCGCATTTCTGGCTTTGAATTCATGGTATGCATCTTCCCAGAGAGGCTGATGAGGCAGGTTGGATTGAAGCAGACGATTCTGAAGCTTGATACTGTTCCTCAGACTGCCATGGTGCTTACTACTGAGAGCCGAAGAGAGTGGGCCCTCAAATGGGCTCAAAGAAACATGTGGTTCCTAAACTCTTCTGTTAGCGCACTATGGGTATCAGATTCCTACTTGCAGTGGAGGAAAGCTACTACTCCTGAGGAGCGCGAGAGACTAAGGAAACGCGAGCCTGTTGACTACAAGGTTCGTGATGTAGAGAAGGATAAAGAGAAGCACTTGACTGAGGGAGAGGAAGAAGCCAGGTTTCGAGTTGTTCGTCCATCGAAGAAACCTTAGACCTCTCCTGTCGTGGAAAAGGTGGTAGATAAGAATGGCAAGGCTAGACCACGAGAGAGACCGTTGGTGATTAGGTCTGAGATAGCGCAGGAGCGTCCGGCTCGTGGTCGAGACAGGAAATATGATAAGAATGACAAAGGCAAAGGGAAAATGGAAAAATAGCCTAAGTCTTTGATATTATTTATTATTATTAATATTATCATTTGCAATATTTTGGGGTTTTTAGAATCCTAGCCTATTTATTTTAGCATTTATTTATTATATGGCATATTATTATTATTATGGAAAGAAATGAAATAAAAGGTTAAATGGTTATGAAACTGTTGTGATTTTCTTTCTATTATTCTTGTCGAATTCCAAATGCATACGCAAATGTCCTTCTATTTACATTAATAAAATAATGGGTTGTATCCTGTGAAGGATTGCCCACGTATTCATTTTTTACAAAATGAAATCATACCCTTGCGCGTAGTTCAATTAAATGTAAAAGAATAATTGTTCTAAGCAAGAGCTTGTAATGAACTAGAAAATAAGCATGAGCTTTACTTACTCTTAAAGCACAATACAGTTTATTTGATGATATGAGGATGACGATTTGTCAAAATGCAAGAGCAAGGTGACATTAGCTTATTTCAGCTGGACAGGGGCCGTTTATATTCCGTGCCACAGGAGCGACACGGGAGGTTATGCGAGGCGCGTTTTGTTCCTATTCTAGGCATAATAACGTTTTAGTTGGTCGAGGTTTGTTGGGTTGGCGAATTCATTCCCATCTAAGTCTGTGATCCTAACCGCACCCCCTGGGAGTATTGATTTGACCAGAAACAGTTCGACCCAATTGGGTTTAAACTTTCCTAGCGGATCGACAGGTAAAAGAGCTCTAACTGATTTGAGAATAAAGTCTCCTTCTTTGATGTTCCTTGGCTTAACCCTTTTGTTGAAGGCTCGTTTGATACGTGCCTGACACGTTTGCACATTATGTAATGCACGCAATCTACGTTCATCCAGGAGGATGAGTTCTTCATACCTATCCCTCTTCCAATCGGCTTCCGGGATTTGACTTTCGAGTAAAATAAGCAAGGATGGTATTTCGAGCTCGACTGGTTGCACGACTTCCATGTCGTAGGTCAAATAGAAAGGGGTGGCCCCAGTGGGCGTCCTAACAGATGTACGATATCCCCATAAGGCAAATGGTATCTTGCTTGGCCAATCTCGATAGTTGTCAATCTTTTTCTTGAGGATTGTGACAACCTTTTTGTTTACTGCCTCTACTGCACCATTAGTTTGTGGTCTATATGGCGAGGAATGGTGATGTTTGATCTTGTATTTGGCTAGCAATTGCTCAGTCTTGGCCTTAAAATGGGATCCATTGTCACTGATGATCTCATGTGGGCAACCGTATCGACAGATGATATTGGGTTGTATGAATTTTGCCACGTTCTTGGCTGTGAGACTAGTATCCTAAACGCGTGATTTTCTTTGCAATCATTGGTCCACTCATGTGAGGGCCATATTCTCCATCATGGACTTCTTCCATCACTTTCTGTGCCTGTGAATGATCAAGGCAGCGCAGGATTACGCCAAGAGGCGTTCTTTTATATAATTTTCCTTGCATGAGGACGTATTAGGAAGTTAGTAGGCGTATAGCACGTTGTCCCCTCTTGTCCATATCTGGTGGATAGGTGCTGTTGAGTTTGAAGTTCAGGATTGGTTGGAACCAAGGTTCCTCTGGGTTTTCTTCTTCATCTGTAATTTGGTGCACATAAGCCGGTTCTGAGCGTCGTTCGATGCATAAAGGCATTTCTACCATATTATTCGGCATGTTAATCAAAGATGTAAGTTTTGCAACAGCATCTTCAAATTGATTCTCTTCTCGAGGTAAGTGTAGGTAGGTTACTTGATCGAAGAATTGGGCAACTTGGTCTATCCTTGCTTGGTAGGGTGCTAGGCTTTCACTCCGAATTTTCCAAGATACCGTAATTTGGTTGATGATCAAAGATGAATCTCCATGTACCCGAAGATTCTTGATGCCTAAACCTACTGCTGCTTGTAGTCCAATGAGGCAAGCCTCATATTCTGCCACATTGTTTGTCACCTCGAAGTCGAGTTTGACAGAGAGTGGTGTATGCTATTCTTCAAGAGAAATGAGCAACACTCCTACTCTGAATCCTCTTAAGTTCAACGCTTCATCAAAACAGAGGTCCCAGGAGTCTACATCTGTTTGGAGTATATCCTCGTTTGGAAACGACCAAGTGTCTATTGTTTGCGCATCATTGATGGGATTTTCTGCGAAGAACTCGGCGACGGCGCGTCCTTTTATAACTTTCAGAGGCACATACTTGAGATCGAACTCTGAGAGCATCAAAGTCCATCTTGCTAGGCGCCCATTGAGAACGGGTTTCTCGAAGAGGTATTTGACAGGATCCATTTTGGAGTATATTTTGACGGAGTAGCTAAGCATGTAATGGCGTAGCTTCTTCGTTGCCCACACAAGAGCGAGGCATGTCTTTTCGAGTGGTGTGTATTTGCACTCGTACTCCAAGAACTTCTTACTAAGGTAGTAGATAACCCTTTCTTCTTTTCCTACTGTTTGGGCCATCATAGCACCCATGGTTGTTTCAGTCACCGTGAGATATAAACCAAGAGGTTGATCTCGTTGGGGTGGCATGAGCACTAGTGGTTTGGCTAGTATCTCCTTGATTTGGTCGAATGCCTTTTGACAGTCATCATCCCACATGGTGTGATCCGTTTTCTTTAGCTTTTTGAAGATACGTTCACAGATCATGGTTATTTTCGATATGAATTGACTTATGTACTGCACCTTACCCAAGAATCCTCTAACTTCCTTCTCTGTTTGAGGTTGCGGTATTTCGATTAGAGCTTTGATCTTGGAAGGGTCTATTTCTATACCTCATTGGCTAACAACGTATCCCAGGAGCTTGTCGGATGTTACCCCGAATGCACATTTCTGAGGATTGAGCCTCATGTTGTACTTTCGTAATCTGGAGAAGAATTTGCGAAGGTTCACAATGTGCCCCTCTCTGTCCTTGGACTTGACAATCATTTCATCTACGTATACCTCAACTTCTTTATGCATCATGTCATGTAAGAGTGTAGTTGCGGTGCGTTGCTATGTAGCTCCGGCATTGATTAACCCAAACGGCATGACCGTGTAGGAATAGGTACCTCATTGGGTTACGAAGGCGGTCTTGTGCATATCTTCTATGGCCATCTTGATTTGGTTATACCCTGCATATCAGTCCATGAAGGATAGCAATGCGTGATCCGCTGTATTATCCACCAATATGTAAATATGTGGTAGAGGAAAGTCATCTTTGGGACTTGCTTTGTTTAAGTTTCTGAAATCAACACAAACACGGATTCTCCCATCCTTTTTGGGTACGGGTACTATGTTGGCTACCCAGTCTGAATACTCGGAAACTTTGATGAACCCGGCTTTGAATTGCTTATTGACTTCTTCTTTGATCTTAAGAGCCCATTCTATCCTCATTCGACGAAGCTTCTGTTTTACGGGCTTGAAACCTGGTTTGATTGGGATTCTGTGCTCTGCGATATTCCTGTCGATCCCTGGCATGTCTTTCTAGGACCAAGCAAAAATGTCCTTGAACTCGTGTAGGAGGTCTATGAAACTGGCCCTCTCGGCGGGGCTCAAGATCGTCCCTATCCTAAGTTCTTGGGGCTCTAGTTCAGTTCCTACGTTGATGGGTTCAGTGTTTTCTATAACTGGTCCCCCTTCCCCCTCTTGTAATATTTCTTTGGCTATGTAGGGAGGTATTTGGATTGAGTCTGGGTCTGGGTCATCCTCGTTATCATCGTAAACAGAATTGCATTTAGAATAACACAAAGAGTAAGCAGAACCTGATTTATTCATATTAAAATTTGAGAAAAGTTGAAACAAAGAAGCCATCTGTTCGGTAGTCAGTGGCGGTAAAAGGACAGTTGTTTGGACATTTCCCGAACTACTGTTACTATTTGATGCTAAGCTAGGAGAAACAAGGGGAATGGGAGTGACGACAAGAGGAGACTCTCTAGGGACTTCTCTAGAGTCTGACTCGAATTCATCGTCTTCTGGTTCTCCTTTGAGCATCTCTCCTTCTCCCGTAGTGAGCTTGAAGAGTCTTCCTTGGTTGTTTGTCCACTTGATCGACTTTCTCCATCCTTTCTCTTGATTCGAGCTAGTTTCTGTGATTAATGCGGTACGGTTGAAGTGATCGTCTTGAAGTATCATGGTAATGATCTCATCCTGCGCGGCTGTAACAAATCGATCTTCCCCAAACAGTAAGCAACAGCTTGTTCGTCTAAACAAGGTGTTTGACGAGTTTTGACGGTAGGAACCGTTTCTATGGGAAAAATTAGCAATCGTGAAAGATCTCGATTCCAGCCAGTTGCTTTCCTATGTAGTGCCAAGGCTCGGGAAACCCATGGAAGAGTTCTTGGCTTCCCTGCCTAACGAAGTATCCATTTAGGGTAGGGAGGTAGGGTCGCATTTGGATTCCCAAATTCTTGCGGTTTTGGAATTGAGTGAGCATTTCTAGGGCTTCATCCTTAGTGGGTTTATATCCTAGTCCTAGTGGTATCCTTTGTGAATTGCCTTCTTTGTAGGGTGCAAAGGTGTTTCTTCGGATAGGATTCAAAGGCATTCCCGGGAAGTATCCCTAAGATTTGAGTATGTGGTTGACCACTAAGTTGGAGTAAGGATTGAAATACAAGGGTGCCAACTCGCTTTCTATGACGCTTATGCTATGAAAGCCCCCAAGTTCATGTACTGGATCCACGAGTACTTGGTTACATGATCTCTTTTCTATTACCGCTTTGATGGGTGACGAAGTGATCGTCAACACTTTACCATCTAGTGGGATCTTCATTTTCTGGTGGAGGGTTGATGTTACTGCTTTGGAAGCGTGAATCCTAGGTCTTCCCAGAAGTATATTAAAGGATGCTTCAATGTCCACTATTTGGAGTTAACCTTTCGTTCAATCGGCCCTGTGGCTATGGTAAGGTTAACTAGTCCTACCACTTTTCGTCGTATACAATCATATGCGCGAACACCTTGGTTGGTAGGGGTCCAGTCCGACTCTTTCATGCCTAATTTGTATGCCGTTTTTAATGGTATGACGTTGACTGCCGAGCCATCATCTACCAAAGTCATTGGCACATTCTTCTTCAAGCAAATGACAGTGATGTAAAGAGCCAAGTTGTGATTAGCGCCAAAAGGTGGTAAATCTTCATCTGAAAAAGTAACAGGGTTACTTAGCTTAGGTGACTGTTGGAAGACCAAGTTGACCACGTCGTCGGGTGTGGAGTTATGTGCCACATTTAGTTTGGCCAAGGCTTGCAGTAAAGCTTGGTGATGTGGGAATGAGCTTGCAACTAGTTGCCAGACTGAAAGATCAGCCTTTCTCTTCTGTAGTTGCTTTAGCAAATGGTCAGTAGAGGTATCTTCGTTATCATTTGGCGTGACAACGTTGGTATTGGTGATTGGACCATTGGCTATGGGACCATTTTGAGAAACATTTTGGTATGGACGCCCTGAACGAGTAAGCTGGTCCACATCTTGATCCTCACTGTTTTGGACTATTTCCTCACTGACTTTAACTAGGTAGTGTTCAGTGAGGTATTCATCCTCATCATCGTCGGCCCATACTCCATTGACAGTAGCAAGTTCTCTCAATCTCATGATTTCGGCCTCTAATTGGATGATTTGGTCGATTAGTTCATCAACCACGGCTATTACTTCTTGCATTGTAGCATTTCGAGAGAGATTTAGTGGCGCACGTTCTTCGTGTGTTGCACTTGGATCACGTAAGTTTGCCACTACGCTTTCTAATTCTGAGACTTGCCTATTCACACTCTTTGCCCATGCTATAAAGTCGGTGATGGTAGGGAAAATGGTAAAGTAGCTCCCTTCTTCTTCTATTGCATAGATCTCATCTTCGACTGGAGAAATGAGGTGTGAACAAACTCAGGTAGATTCTTCACTTGTAATCATCAGAACTCCAAGAGGATTCTGAGTATTGTTAGGTTTTCCTCCAGGTGGTATTGGTAGGCAACCGTCATCAATCATGTCTTGAAGCACATGTTTTAGCTTGTATCATTTTTCTGTATCGTGTCCCGTACCTCTATGATATTCGCAGTACGAATTCTCGTCCCAGGATTTGGATTTCTTTTCTGGTTCAGGTGTAGGGCCTATGGGTTGAAGCTTACCCTGTTTCATCAATCTCTTCAGAGCATTGGAGTAGGTATCCCCAATATTTGTGAACTTTCTTTGTGGGATACTCTTCTTTGATGGTTCGAGAAGGTTAACCTCATCAGTCTTGCTAGTAGAGCCGTAAGAACGACTTGATGAACCTTGATATCCAAGACCTACCATTTTGGACAAGAGCCCTTTACGAATGTCATCTTCGATCCTTGTTCCTAGTACGGTTAAGTCCTTGAAGGTCTTAATGTTTTGGTATCTCAAATGATTTGCATAAATGGGCTTTAAATTGTCCACGAATATTTCAACGAGGGTAGCTTTATCTGGATGCTCGACAAGTTGGGTACTAGTCTTCCTCCACCTACTTAGGAAGTCGGTGAAGCCTTCTTTATCGTTTTGGTAAAAAACCTCTAAGGTGCGCATATTGACTTGGATCTCGGCATTATACCCATATTGCTTATCAAACTCGATCGTGGCATCATCCCAAGTGGCAATCTTCTTGTGCTCTAGAGAATAAAACCATTGTTTAGAAATGGTGTCGAGAGATAAAGGAAAGATCCTTAGGAACATCTCGGGTTTAATGCCTTTGATAGACATGTAATCCTTGAAAGCACGAATATGGTTCAAAGGGATTTCATGTCCCTTGAATTTCGGGATATCCGTCATGTTGAAGTTGGTTGGCAATTTGGAGCTCACGGCCTCATACTTGCGATTGTTTTCCCTATAGATATCATCCCCTTTGGGAAACATCAGTTGTTCCTCCAAGTATTGGAGTCGCTTCTCAGCTGCAGTCGGATCTATGGGAGAGTTGACCTTTTGTGCTCTCACAAAAGGTGGTGGATTTTCATGCGCGAAGTCAATCACAAAATGATGAAATATTTCATTTTCTGCAGGAGGCAACCTAGTTTTTACAGCGACAATTCGGCCCTCGATCGTGTTGAGGCGATTATTCACTTGGTCTTTGCTAGTTTTGAGACGATCGAGCGCGGATAGGATTAGGTCATTACCATTCGGTGGTTGTCCATTGACACTTGCGTGACTAGTTCCAGGCATTTTGAAAACTGGATAAGAGATCGACGACGAATCAAAATACGATCGACCATTCTAGCACACTTACTCAAAGAAAAGGTTTGACTTGTGAAGTGGGAGTGTGCAACTTGTGTCAAGGGAGGTTTGAAGAAATGACAAGGTTTGGAAATGTTGGTCCTAGTCAACTATAGTATAGTTGTTGGAGTGGACTCGAAGGGTGGTTTTAAAATGGGCTTTGAGGCTCGAATTTTGACTCGGCAATTGGACAGAGTTTCGGCTAGTTTTGCGCTAATATCGGCCTAATTTTCAAAAATTTGCATTTTAAAAGAGATTTTGATTTTTTACAAAATTCGTCATGGTTTCGTTTAGAAAATGGTGATCACATATAGTACAAGCATTTATACGGGCATTATAACGGGATGTTGAATGCATTTAAAAGGGTTTTGGTTTAAAGGGTGGGTTGCCATACCGAATAATCAAACCTGGGGTCTGTGGAGAGGCTCGTACCAAACAGGAGTAAGGCCGATTCCTAGTCCATTTCCTCGAGTAGTGAAAGTCCTTGATACAAACAAGAGTAAGTACCATGGTATGGTTGACGTCAATCGCTATCTATCCTTAGGCCCAAAAAAGAATTTGGACCGTCTAGACGGGACGATTGGTCGAATAGGTTGGGTTGGGCCAAGGAAGGCCGAATAAACGATCAAGGAAGACCGAGTTATGAAAACCAACAACTGTCTTGTATAAACTATTCCCTAACCTTGTTCAAGTTTCACCCTAGCTACACGTAAGTGTAGTAATCCCCAGCGGAGTCGTCAAACTGTGAACGCGGGCCCACGTGGGTCGCTTGGGTAGAAAACGAGCAAGCTTTGCATTGTGGAGTCGCCACCAATTTATTGTGGAAAATTGGAAACCGTTCGAATAACTCGTGCCAAGTCAAGACAAAAAGTAGTGACATGAACACCAAGAACTCGTTACCCTTAGCATTCTATGTCTAGAATGAATCTCGTGGATGCCAATGAACACGGATGTTCGCAGAGATCTGTAGTAAGGGGTGACGGTACGTATTAGGAAGTTCTTTTGATCGAACACTTAATCCCGCCTGCCTCGATAGCGGCTTCTACTAATGATTAGGGAAAATCATCTATACTCGATATGTTGAAGGTTATATGCATGCTATGCAACATCCAATAAATTAATCCTAGCATGTGAATTAACTAAGTCGGTAGACACGTAATTTAACATGCATTAATATCGAGGTAGAAATTTAATGGTGATTACATGTGAGAGCATACAAACAAATGATAATAAAGAATACAATAAAAATGCAATATAAGAAAATTACAATAATTACAACGGGTGATATGACCATAATTAGAGCACTTTTAGTCCCCGAATTAGCCTTGTTCCCATGCTTTTTATTGCATATTTGGGTCATTTATTGTCTTTAGTTCTTTGTTTTGCATTTTCTTTGAGGTTTTGTGTCCTTGGTAGGAAAGGTGTGCAAACCTTGCATTTTCATGGCAAAACGAGGCTAAATTGATTGAATTCAATGACCAAGCATCAAGGAGAGACAAGATTAGAAGGCCTTTGTACATACTATAGTATATGGGCATTGATGAGTAAAGATCCTTGCATCCCCGAGGAAATCCCCAAGGATTTTATGAAGAAAAGGGAAGAAAAGAAGAAGAAATGAGACTGTCAAGCAATCCGTGCGGATTGTCCTGAAGACGCCCGCCTTCCACCTTCACAATCCGTGCGTCTTCTCTTCAAGACGCCCGGGCAGCAACACCAGAAGACGCTCGTATTATCCCCAAGACGCCCGGGCAGAGACCCACGAATCCGACCGTCCCGTGCCTAAGACGCACGGATTCCAAGGCAGCACAACTTCGTCTTCTTCAAGCTTAAAAAAAGATGCCCATCCTTCCAAAAATACCGGTGTTTCCCTGTCCAAAACTCAAAGATGTAATTACTTATTTAGCCCTTAGTTAACCCTAATCTTACACCTAATCCCCACTATAGATACCCCATTAGTCTAAATAGAAGAGCATGTTCTTTTTATCAATTCTTGGGGTAGTTAATATCAATCAAATCTCTCTTTAGTTTTGTAATCAACAATTAATCAAGTTCTAATACAAGTTTTATTTCCTTAATCTCTCTTTTGTTCATCCTTTATTTTGGGTAGTTGAAGATTATTTGGGTTATTATTGGGAGATTGACAACCTCTCAATCAAGCATCAAGTTGAAGATTATTTGGGTTATCATTAGTAGGTATAATTCTCTTAATCCCTTTTTAATTATTGCTAATTACTTTCATTAGTTCATCATGTTTCATTTTGTTGGTATGATTGACAACCTTGCTAGCATGTTCAACATGATAATGAGTGAGTAGTTTCATAGCTAGGGTTAATGGGTAATTAGGGGAAACCAACATGGGGAATGATTCATGCTTAAATTAATATGCTTTCATGGTTTATTTTCTTGATTGTTTTGATCTCAACTCATGCACATGTTATGTTTGATGAAATGCGAGCCTACGAATCCTTGCATTTTTTTACCCATCACCTATATTTTCAATGAGACTTGTAAGACATAAACCAACTCGAGTCTCATTAGACCATGCATGTTGTTGAGTAGGGAAGACTAAGTCGACTGGTAGGTGTTGTACAATCTAATCGATTCGGCTCCGGGACCCAAACTTTCATAGGATTGTAAGATATAAACCAACTCAATCCATCAATAACCATAATTGCTTGCTTATAATTTGAGAACATGTTTGTATGATCAATTCCCATGAATCCCCTATGACCCCATGATACCCAAGTGCTTTTTATCAATTGTTTACAACCCTTTTTAAATTCATCTTGCTTGTTTACTTTTATTGGTATTTAGTTTAGTGATCTTCTACATCAACCCCAATTGTGACACTCCTAAGACACCACTAGTTGCAATAGAAATCTCATCTCAATTCCCGTCCCTTGGGATCCGACATTTACTTGACTCTTTACTAATTGTAGAGTTGTTTGTGAAGCTATAAATTGTGTTTTGGTCTAGGTGCTCCTAACGACAAGTTACCGAAAAGATTTAGTCCGACCAACGGGTTAATTGATTTATGTCGAAAATATATTTAAAACGGATAATTTGGGAAAAGAAAGAATAAATAAATAGACGAACAGATTATTAGGCGATATTACGATTAATGGTTAATTAAAACGTAATTAATAAACTAAGTCAAGGCAGAAACGGGAATTCAGAGACATAACTCAACCCGGAACAGGCGCAGCAAAGCTGCGTCCTTTGGAAGAGGCGCAGCAGTTGCTGCGTCTGTTCCTGAACTCAGTTCTGGCTGTGAAGCCGGAATTGCGTGTTGTTAATGTTCGTGGGTGATTTTAATGCTTGATCATTGATAATTGACTTGGATATAAGTTATTTAACGTATTATTTACATATGATTGAGTCATAAAAACAATAAAACATGGATAAAACTAATTAGAACGAATTATTTACAAGATTAAAAGATTAATTATGAGAATTAATAACATAAATTAAACTAACTAATCGAATTAATTATTAAGCAAGTTATTAATGACGAACTAATGATAGTGACGATAAACAAAAGATGAAAATATATCAATGATGAATTCCAGAGACTCAATATGGATAAATCGAACCTCTAAAAACCCAAATTGAATTTATGACGAAAACCCGCAAATATGAATTATAAGGGATTTAAGTCGGGATTTTGAAAGATGAATTATATACTAATGATTAATGATTTACAGGTTAAATTATTATGCTAAAAATAACGTGTTAATGAACAATGAACAATTGAAAACAAATACAAAAATGAACAGATAAACAAAAGACGAAGGAAGAAGAAAGGAAGCAGGAACTGCGGCAGCCTCAGGAAGAGGCGCAGCAGGTGCTGCGTCCCTTCGAAGAGGCGCATCAGTTGCTGCATCCTTTCTCGACGTTTGTCTTCTGATAATCCGTAAAAAAGGATTTAAAGTACGGTTTTAAGCATATTTTCGACGTAAACCTTACCATAATCATTACAAAAATAAAGTACAATAATAAAAGATGGGATTTATACCCTCAGACTTACATGTTTGACGAAACGCGATTGACTAAGTTAACGTTTAGTGATGCTCGACTCGAATGTACGACGAAAGTACCCTCTAAGAGGAAAACGAACAAAGTTGATTAAGTTGATTGAGGTGGAGTTGGTCAAATTGGTCGGTCATGAGAAACGAGGCTGGTACTCAGAAAGATCTGAGCTTACGTAGTCAAAAGTTCAAGCACATAGACGCCAAAAGGCAAGAGCGTGGTCTTAGAATGCAAAGGGAGAAGAGAAGGGCGGACACTCGCGTGAGAAATATGAGGAATGAAGGTCCCTATTTATACTAATCACACAAAGAAATTAGGGTTTTGGAGAAACTTTGGAAGTGAATCTCGAAAAGATTTGAAAACATGCAGAAAGAAACTGGGAAGAGGCGCAACAGCTACTGCGTCTCTTGGAAGAGGCGCAACACTTGCTCCGTCCTTTCCCAAGTGGTTTCCTCCTGCGGAAGAAAGATTTCCACGTTTCTATTATGGAATTGCGGCTTGATCTCAATTTCCTTAATATTTTATATAATATTTCCGGGATATAATTTGCCAAAGAGATTAAAATATTGAAAATATGGAATAGAAGTATCCGGAACATTCCAGAATATTCCAACTCGGCATTTTAAAATGGTTATATAGAAAATGAAGACGGTTTTTGACCCGGACTCCAAATGTACTCTAATTACTGCCAAAACGACCGTATCGGCGCGTAGATGACAACTATGAGGTAGACACAAGTGTTTGAGCTATCACTTGACGATAAACTTACGAACTGTCATAAATTGTTCCGCGTACCAAACATGCGGCCCAATCATCACCGGGTGGCTTGCGGGAGGTGCAGAAATGAGGTATCTACACACAATTAACTTTGATATTCCTAAGTATTTAGCTGCTAAAATGTATTCTTTTAAAGCGAGAGCTTCCGCGACAAGAATACTATTAGATCTGAATTTTTTTGCTCCAAACTAACAATTTTACCATTATGATCTCTTATAAAATATCCTAATGTAGCTTTATTCGCATCTATTTTCGATCCGTCAAAATTTAGCTTTAAAAAACACTTCAAGGTGAAAGCCAATTGACTGATTTAGAAACCAATTTAGCTATTTCTAAATTAGCTCCCAATGTGTTAATATTTAAATTGGCTACGACATAATAAGTATGGGCCCTATATGCCACGACACCCTAGCTAGCCCGCCGCACTCAATGTGTGACATGGCACGTAGGGCCGCCGTTCACCGAACATGCAAGTATGTCCATGCACTTCCGCTTGTAGTGAAATTGGTAATTTTTGTTGTTAAGAGGAATCGAACTCATAACCTCCAACTATGTAACTGACATTCTAACCATTGAGGCACATGAAGATTAATGACTATGTGGGTAATGGATATCTACTTAAAGTCACTGTTACGTATGTGAGTTATAAGCTACTTTTTTAATAATAGTTATAACAATATAAGTAGATTATAATAATATTCAAAAGTATATTTCACATTGGCATACATTTTATGTGAAATATAAAAAATACTTGGTAAAGAAAATTAACTTTAGCTACCAACGTATTTTCATAGCTGAAAACTTAAATTAGATACTAAATTTGCTACTCACTTTGTTTTGTCTCTATTACTTTAGCTACCAACGTATTTTCGTAGCTGAAAACTTAAGTTAGATACTAAATTTGCTACTGATCACTTTGTTTTGTCTCTATAATAATTACGTACTTAGCTACTAGCACATTTCCGTATTTAAAAAGTTAAATTAGATATTAAATTCGCTACCTACTTTATTTAGTCTCTACAATAGAGATATAATTAGCTACTATTTTAGTTTAGTCTCTTAAGTAAAGACTAAATATATCTTTTCTCTCATTATTCGTCGCTAAATTATATATTTAGCAACTGAGTTTTGGTTAGTTGCTAAACTAGTAACTAAATCTTCATTCTGTTGTAGTGAAACCATTTCTAGGTTTTTCCCACCAAATTTCTTCCTTACTAGTAGTGCTTCTAGCAGACTCGTCTTTCTCAGGATTGTTGAGTTCCTTATGCCTAGTTTCATTCCAGATTTTCATGCTATTACCACATAAGAGATTAAGTTTGCTGAAATTGAAATGTACAATATTAAAGATAATGTCATTTCTATAAAACCATGAATTCCACGAAAAAAAATAATCTTAATGAAATCAAATTTTGAAACTAAGTCTTTGAGATAATTAGTTTCAATAGAAAACTTTGACTTGAAATATGATCATAAATTGCTAAAAAATTGTTAAAGAAAATAATGTTCATGTCTTGAAAAATATGTAATCTCTGTTTTCAATATGATGGTTGCACAAAATACAATGAGGTGGGGCATTAATATGACCTTTTTGAAGCCTCCCTTGTTGGAGCTTGTGTCCTCCACAAATTAGTGTGATAACATTTGTAAATCTCTTACAGGTTCACAAGGGTATACTTCGTATTTCAATCAGTTGATTAACGATTACCTAATAGTGGTTGGCTTGCTAGAAAGTTTGACGTTATTATCATACAGATGGCGGTGATCAACTGGTCCCTAAAGGTCACACCTATAGGATGTTTTTGAGAGATGTGGTTATAGAAATATAATCACATTGATGCCTTATATGACTAAACAGTTAGGCATCGTTTGGCTGTCATGCGGGAATTAATATCCCATGATTTTACAAAACACGTGAATTGACCAATTCATGTGAATTGCCCAAAATTCATTTGTTTGACATCCTAGAATTAAATTGACACAGGAGTTTCCAATTACCTAGGGAGGGCTAGGTAATTAAACTCCTCCATTGTGGAGGAGTTGGGAATTCATGGGAAAAAGAAAATCCCATGATTTGGGGTAACCAAACATCCCTCATTTTTCCAAATCATGGGATTTTCCAATTCACCCATTTTTGAGAAGGCAACCAAACAAGACCTTAGTCAATGTGTTGATGAGACAATTATTTAATGAAGATTAAATAATATTAGTTGAGACGAATTAACTGTCAATTCGTAAATTGAATATAATAAGTTATATTTAATTAAATGTATGTAATGTTAGCTTGGACGAATTAATCTGTTAATTCGTAATTAAATGTAATCGGTTATATTTAATATCAACAAGATAAATGTGTCATAGTGGTAATAGTGAGGGTACTCAAACCAAGAGGTCATGGGTTCGATCCTCACTAGATGACAATTCACACATTTTATGGCATTTCTCATATCGTCTTGGGTGCAACTGATAGACGAATATCTACTTTGATATTGTTCTTAAGCCGTTTTTGCTAGGACCGAAGGTTATTTCTTAATCCTTTACACTTTTGTTTTGCAATTTAGTTTTATGACTTGTAATCATTACTTTATTATTCGTTATCATCCTTGAATTTAAAGGGATGCATACAGATAAATCCCACAAGTGGTATCAGAGCCAAGGCCACGAATTTTAATTTTGATGATTTTCATAAAATTGTTTGTAAACAATAATTAGGGTTTGCGAGAAAAAATTATAATCGGCTGGATTTTTTTTTAGCCGTGAATTTTTTTTTTTTTTTCGTTTCCATTACTGTTCACGGATGAACAGTATTTTAAAAAAAAAATTCTGTTTTTTTTTTCTTTCGGTTTCTCCTGAAAAACCGATTAAAGTTTTTTTTGCGGCTGTTTTTGTTTATGCCAATTTGAAAAGCATCCGAGAAAAGAAATTTTTTTTCTGTTACTGTTCACTCACGTTACTGTTCACAGAGGATTTTTTTTTTTAAAAAAAAAAAAAATTTTTGTCTTGTTACGGTTTTACAGATAAAACCGTGTACAATATAAGAAACAGATTGTTTTTATTGTTTTTTGCTGTTTTTGCCGAAAAAAAAAGGCCTTGTTTTGTTTTTTTTTCTTGGTTTAGCCGAGACATAAAAAAAATAAAGGATTTTGTTTTTTTTGTTTGTTTTGGCCAATTAGTTATTGTGAAACGGTTCACAATTTTTGTAACACCCCGGTTTATGAAGGAGCCTTTAGCAAGACATTCCCTAATAAACCGGACTGTTACCATCTCGGTTTCCCGAGGTAGTGAATAACAAATTAAACTCCAAGGCGAAATTATATAATTACATTAACTTAATTATTACAAAACCTCTTTTACGTCAAATTACAAAGAACTAACATAAATAAAAGTGAAAGTCTTCTAGATGATGATCTAGCTACTAAGTCTTCTGATCCAGTGTCTCACGCCCACCAAGCTCCCGTTCTATCTCTTAAACCTGTCAAGTCTGCTCGCCAATATTTGGGTCATCACAGGTGTTCACGAATACACAGGGTCAACCACGAGGTTGAGTAGGGAAAACAATGAAACAACAAAAAATATGATATGCATGCTCCTCCGTCACCTCCATCTCCATCTCAACTCATATCTCATAACCAGTCTCATAACTCATAACCCGGAATGCCCAGCCATACCGATCCCCGGTAGACTATATATATCGACCGTAGCTGATCTGCCAGCTCGCAGCTGAGGACACCATGGCAAGTCCTGCAGAACCCGCCTGGGCCTTATCACAACATCATCACCACCACACCACATCACCACAACATCCTCCATCTCCAATGCATATGAATGCTCAAAAGAAATTAATGCAACACAATATATACATATCATTGAACTGATAAATCATAAAATCATGCCGGTTACCCGATGTTGTGATATCATACTCAATACGATCAATTCAGTCAATCACCTTCCCGTATATGAATCATAACGTAAATCACCAACCATGAATCAAGTCAACACAATTCAACAACAACGATAATAAGTCAAGTGTATTTCCCTACCTCAAAGATAGCAGCAGACAGATAAGTAGATGCTCAATAATATTCCACAACAAATTCGCCCTCTGAAAGATAAATAATGATAAATGATTACTTAACTATTCCCGTTCCCAAAATAGAAAGTTACTAAAAATAGAACTTCTTAAAATGAAACTTTCCTGATATAGTAGCTTTTCCATTTTAACAAACCCGACTCATAACCCGTTTCTAATTATTTCGAAAGACTCGGGAATTAAATTAAATAAATTATTTAAGTGACTCGGGAATAATTTATTTAAATGACTCGGGAATTAAATTAAATAACTAATATGATAAATTAAAAGATTCTAACGATTAAACTATGACAAAACCGTTTCAAAGCTAAAAACAGCCGTCATCAACCACCGTCCCCTTCACCCGCTCTCCCACGCGCCACCTCTCCATCGTGTCAGCCACCAGTCCAAACCCCCACTCTGACCCAGCCTCCAACGACCACCCCTACTAGGGTCGACTGTCGCCGGCGAGTCAAACCAGGGCCGTCTTTTGGCCTGGTTTAGTACCGAGCCTCACCAACCACCCCCTGTTCTCACCTTACCACCACCGCAGCCAACACCTATCCCCTGCCAAACCACCACAGTCCACCTCGCCGTCGGCCCACGAACCTGACACGGTGGCACCACCGTTTCGACCTCCCCCAAGTCCACGGTGGCACCACCCCAAACCTACCCATCTAAACTCGCTTTGAAAACCCGTATCTTAACCTGTTTGCTACCCCCCCCTCCCGCCGCCTCCTCCCTACCAATATCACCACCTAAAACCACCCCAACAACCACCACGTCACTCGTCACACACCACCCTATTCCTATACCCCGTCAACAACCACCAGAAACGCCTCTATAAGACACGCAACCACTAACAAAACTGATAGAAATGCGAAAACAGAGGAGGAGGGTTGCTCTTACCTTTTTCTGCCACCACTACCGCCACCAGAGCCGCCTATAAACGTCGACAACCGCCCCTAGCTCTTCCCTGCTGTGCCGTCAACACCCACGACCTCTCTCTCTCTCTCTCTCTCTCTCTCTATGCGTGAAGGCTGAGATTGGTGTTGATGAAGAAAGGAGGCGGGTGAGGGAGTAAGAAATGAGGGAGGCGGGTTGGGGTAGGGTACTATTAGGGTTAGGGTACTATTAGGGTTTAGGGTTAATTGGGCTGGACATGTTATTGGGCCAACTCAAATGGGTCGAGGGCAAATGGGTTAGCTCACATTTCGAATTCCGTATAAACCCGTCTCAATTAACTTAGATCGATACAACGCGAGTTAAGTAAAATAATTAACGTAATTATCGACTCAACAATTAACCCGACTTAATAGTAATATAAAATGTATAATAACTAATATATAATAATATCCGTTTAATCGATTATATAAAATACGGGGTATTACAATTTTAAGATACCAAATTATTTTAAAGCAGTTTAAAATATTGATGAATTAAATTCATATTGCAAGTTTAATATGAATAAAGATTAAATTTAATGTGATTAATTGAGGAATTGTCACTTAATTTGATTTAAATAGGTGGTTTGGATAAATTAATCAACATAATTAAGGAATTATGTCATGTATGTTTAATTTATTTTTAGTTGATGCATTTTATTTTTGTTGAATGAATCGTTGAATGAATTTATTTACGTATTTTTTTTGCAATCGGTTGTAAATTGTAATACTTAGTGTGGCCTTAGTCAAATTATGTTTTCGTAATGATGGGAACATAATTTTTAATGTAATTATGAGATCTCGTATCTCCTTTTTTCTTTAGTTTTGGGTTTTGAAATTAGAATGTAATAAATAGGTTTATTATGTAATTTATTTATTGTAATTTCAAAGAAGACTAAAGATGGAGATTGGAGCTCACTCCCGCTACATGGATCAAGATGGAACATCAAGACAAGCTTCTCGGGTCCAAGGAGGATTCCAAACTTGTATTTATGTTCATTTTGATAGGATAGGTCACACTAGGACTTTTTATTGTTTTTACGTTTTCATTCCTATTGCTTTTCATTCACATGCTAGTTAATGCATCATATTCCGCCTAAAACCAAACCACCTACTAAAATGCATGAAAATTGACACATATAGGTTGTATGTTAGTTTTCATGGACATACAGATGTCACCTTTTATTAATCCATCACCTTAGTTTATTCATTCTCGCATGCTAGATATTAGTTCACTTAAAATGAATTAAAATAATGTTGATGGGATCTTCCTCTAAAACGGAAATTGAGACTAGTCTTTATAAGGGCAAACAACTATGAATCCCTTCTTCGTCGGTAGGCATAATATGACCCCTTCTACGTTGGGTAAGTAGTTGTGTTGGCTTAGTTTACCTCAACATCATAGTCCGAAGAGTTTCTCGTGATTATGATGGACTAAAGATAGAATTTACAGAAATTTATCGACCATGAATTCTAACGGTAGAATTAGCGAAAAGGTTAGCTTATCAATTTACAGAGAATTGAGTCTTGGGATCATTTATATAATTCTTGAGGGAGGTCAGTTGTATAAATGTTTTGAGTCTTCGCGTTATGACAGTAGTTCATTAGACTTAAAAATATAAACGATGCACATGCTTATTATTTTTATTCTTCTTCTCGCAGTGTAGAACACGTTTATTTTGATAATACTATTACAACAAAATGTCTGGAAATAACGCAATCCAAATGCCTAGTGCCACACTTGGACGCGAGTCCTGGCTGAAAATATTCATGAACCAAATGAATCAGTTCACACGTCTGAAAAACGACGGGTCCAACTTTGCGGACTGGGAGGCAGCACTACGGAATGTTGCCATTGCTGACGGTAAGCTCAAGTACTTAACTGAGCCAATACCGGTCAACCCAGGCCCCAATGCAGGAGTCAACGAGTCACTCGCTTATAGTGACTTCGTTATGGAAGCGGGTGCGATAAAGAACGTACTCATCTTTGCAATGGAAACCAATTTATAGAGACGCTTCATTGCCCATGGTGCGAACAAGATTTTCACCACGCTCACTAACGATTTCTCTAAAGCACCGAGAATCGTTACATATGAGCATACCTGTCGCTTCTTTGATGCGAAACTCCAGAAGGGCCAAAAGGTTAGCCCACACATTCTTCACATGATTGAGAATGTCTAGAAGCTGGAGGCACTTGATTGCAAAATCAGTGAGAGCATTGTCATTGACCGAATGCTTCATTCTCTTCACGACGGTTTTGCCCTTTTCAGGGCGAACTACTACATGAATGACTTGAAAAAGAGTCCTCATGAGCTACACTCCCTTCTCGTACAGACTTAGAAGGATATGAAATTGAGTGGGAGCATGAAGCAGGATGTTCTTACGATTTACAACAAGGGTAAAGGAAAGGGCAAGGCTCATGGCGACCTAGCTGTAGGTAAGCCAAAGTTTAAGAAGCCAGAAAACGGTAAGAGTGTGCCTGGTGAGACTAGTGGCTCACAGGGCAAGGCAAAGAGCAAGGGCGGTGACATTGAGTGCCACCATTGTCACAAGACTGGACATTGGAGGAGGAACTATCCCGTCTACCGTGAGGACATCAAAGCAGGCCGCGTCGTTCCTGTTGGTATGTCATCTTATATTCATATAATTGAGATTAACCATGCAAGTTTCGGAACTTGGGTACTTGATACTGGTTGTGGTTCTCATATGTGTAATCATTTGCAGGGCCTAAAGAACATCATACCTCTCGAAAAGGGTGATGTGGACCTGCGAGTCGGGAATGGAGCACGAGTTGTCTTTCTTTGTCTCGAAGGGAACATATGTAATCCAACTCCCTAGTGGTTTTGAGTTATTTTTAAACAACTGTTACTATGTACCCAGTTTGTCTAAGAACATTATTTCTGTTTCCGTACTTGCTAAAGACGGTTTTGCATTTTCAATAAAGGATAATAGATGTATTTTCTCGTTCAATGAAATGATTTATGGCAAAGCAGTTTCCATGAATGGAATTTACATCTTAGATCAAACCACGGAAGTATTACACATGAATAATAAGAAACTAAAGGTTGGTGACAAAGATCAAACCTATCTATGGCATTGTCGAATGGGACACATAAATGAGAAACGCGTAAAGAAACTCGTCGATAATGGGACTATTCCCGCATTCGAATTTTCTACATATGGCACGTGTGAATCATGTCTCATTGGCAAAATGACTCGAATTTCCTTCAAAGGTGTTGGAATGCGCGCTAGTGACCTATTAGGACTTATACATACTGATGTTTGTGGACCTATGTCAATTACCGCTAGAGATGGCTATAGATATTTTATCACTTTCACGAACGATTTGAGTAGATATGGATATGTCTACTTAATGAAGCATAAAAGTGAGTCCTTTGAGAAATTCAAGGAATACCAGAACAGGGTTGAGAACCAACTGGGTAGAAAGGTTAAAGCAATCCGTTCAGATCGGGGTGGCGAATATCTTTCAAATGAGTTTGATCAACACCTTAAAGACTATGGAATCGTTTTGCAGTTAACTCCACCTAGAACACCTCAATTGAATGGTGTGTCCGAACGGAGAAATTGAACCTTACTTGATATGGTTCGATCCATGATGAGTCACACGGTAGTGCCTGATTCATTATGGGGTTATGCTCTTTTGTCAGCTGCTCTTATACTTAACCGAAGTCCGACTAAAGTTGTCGACAAGACTCCATATGAAATGTGGAAGGGAACGGTCCCTAACTTGTCCTTTATTCGGGTTTGGGGCTGCGAGGCTTATGTCAAGTGGAGACACGAGGATAAGCTCGGCCCGCGATCGGTCAAGACATACTTTATAGGTTATACAAAACGAACATTTGGTCATTACTTCTATTCGCCTACCGAACATCGAGTTTTTGTTGCGGCTAGTGCGACGTTCTTAGAGAAAGAATTTCTCGAGAACAAGACGAGTAATAGAACCTTCGAGCTGTTGGAGATTCCAGAACCAACAACCGAGGAACGGATGGAGGAAGTTGTTCCTCCAACTGATGATACGGTTAATATTCCTGAGGAACCTAAGAGGTCGGGTAGAGTCTCTTATCCTCCGGACAGATATATTGGTATGGTCGAGGAGAATGACGTTTTACTCCTAGAGAGTAATGAACCCGCTACTTATAAAGGTGCTATGGCCTGTTCCGACTCAAAGCTATGGCTCGAAGCCATGCAATCCGAGATGGACTCCATGTATGAGAATAACGTATGGGATCTAGTTGATTTACCTAATAAGGTAAAACCTCTACAGTGCAAGTGGCTTTACAAAATAAAGCGTTCTGTAGACATGCAACCAGATACCTATAAGGCACGAGTAGTGGCAAAAGGTTTCACTCAAGTGCACGGATTGCATTATGATGAGATTTTTGCACCTGTAGTCATGCTACGTTCCATTCGGATAATCTTAGCGATTGCCGCTTTTCATGATTATGAAATTTGGCTAATGGATGTGAAAACCGCCTTCTTAAACGGTTATTTGGTGGAAGAGTTGTACATGGTGCAACCCGAAGGTTTCATAGATCCTGAACATCCTAAGAAAGTATGCAAGCTTAAGCGTTCCATTTATGGACTTAAGCAAGCTTCTCGGAGTTGGAATCATCGTTTCGACCAGGTGATAAAAGAGTATGGTTTCACTCGATCGGTCGAGGAACCATGCTTATATATCAAGTCGAGTGGGAGTAAGACTGTATTCTTGATATTGTATGTCGATGACATACTCTTGATTGGGAATGACATTCCTCTCCTATCTTCGGTGAAAGAATGGTTGAAGAACCATTTCCAGATGAAAGATCTGGGTGAGGCAAAGCGCATTTTGGGAATCCGTATCTACTGAGATAGATCACGACGGACGTTATCACTTAGTCAGGAGTCTTATTTGGATAAGATTCTTGAGAAGTTCAGCATGATTAACTCCAAGAAGGGGAACCTTCCAATGACGACTGGGATGCAGTTGAGCAAGTCTCAGTCACCCACGACGCCCGAAGGGATTGAACGCATGAGTCGTGTTCCTTATGCATCTGCAATAGGATCGATCATATATGCCATGATATGCACACGTCCAGACGTGGCATATGCATTGAGTATGACGAGTCGGTACCAAAAGACTCCAGGTGAAACACAATGGATAGCTATCAAAAACATCCTCAAGTACCTACGGAGGACTAAGGATTGGGTATTGACTTATGGAGGCGATACTAAGCTATGCACAATCGGTTACGCAGATGCTAGCTTCCAAACGGATCGAGATGACTCAAAATATCAGTCCGGGTTCGTCCTCACTCTTAATGGTGTTGCTGTCAGCTGGAAGAGTTCCAAACAGAGTGTTGTAGCAGAGTCTACTACTGAATCCGAGTACTATGCCGCTTCGGAGGCAGCAAAGGAAGCGATATGGATGTGTCAATTCTTATAAGGACTTACGATAGTTCCTAGTTCGAATGACCCGATCACCATCTATTGTGACAATAGAGGTGCCATCTTCCAGGCTAAGGAGCCAAAGTCTAGCAACAAATCTAGACATGTACTTCGGAAAGCTCACCTGATCCGTGATTACGTGGAGCAAGAGGAGATAGTGATAGACAAGATTGCGACGGATGATAACATCGCGGATCCTCTCACTAAACCGTTGAATTATGATAAGCATGTAGGGCACGTTATTTCCATGGGAATTAAACGTGTTCCTGAGTTGTAGTACTTGATTATGGGTTTGATACATTATCTTTTTCATATACTATTTATAACTTCATCGTTTTATTATAATATTTTGTTTTTCATGTGGATTGTACTGACAACTTTGAACACCACAAAGTGAACTGAATTACTTTATATTTGTTTGGTCCGTAGTCGCCCATGTGAGCTGATAACTCTGGCTAATATATGGTGCAGTCGATTGATGGTGGGTTCAACGAGCCATAAGTCAAACTGTTGACTGGTCGATCACAAATGCGAGATTATAATGATACCTCGTAGGACAAATTTTTTTTGTGACAACGTAATGGAGTCCTAAATGTTTAAAAACATTCGGTGCCAGGTCGTGGATAGGACATCCATTGTGTTCCTAAAGTCGATTCTTTTGACTATCGACTGTCTCTTGAGATTAAGGCAGTTTTTGGGTGACTTTGGTTTCTTTCTCACGGTCTGCCGTAACTGGAGGCTAAGTAGATTTTTTCTGGGTCACTTCATACTGTGCTTACATCGGCAGGATTCAAGTTGAGGAAAATATCCAACCTTTATCAGGTATAGTTATTTCTCAGGGCCACTCGAGGAGTAGTAACTGAAATGCATGGCCATGCTCGAATGTTGATTCGTTTATCAGTTAAGTTACTCTCTAGTCGGGGAAACCACTCTTGATAATGATCGCTTGTCAAATACGACCTTTGTGAATACGGATTTGCAAATTGATTTACATTGAGTGGGAGAAATTTTAGGATATGAGAATCGGTTATCGCACATACACTTGTGAGGACAAGTGGGAGTTTGTTGGAGCTTGTGTCCTCCACAAATTAGTGTGATAACATTTGTAAATCTCTTACAGGTTCACAAGGGTATACTTCGTATTTCAATCAGTTGATTAACGATTACCTAATAACGGTTGGCTTGCTAGAAAGTTTGACGTTCTTATCATACAGATGGCGGTGATCAACTGGTCCCTAAAGGTCACACCTATAGGATGTGTATGAGAGATGTGGTTATAGAAATATAATCACATTGATGCCTTATATGACTAAACAGTTAGTCAATGTGTTGATGAGACAATTATTTAATGAAGATTAAATAATATTAGTTGAGATGAATTAACTGTCAATTCGTAAATTGAATATAATAAGTTATATTTAATTAAATGTATGTAATGTTAGCTTGGACGAATTAATCTGTTAAGTCGTAGTTAAATGTAATCGGTTATATTTAATATCAACAAGATAAATGTGTCATAATGGTAATAGTGAGGGTACTCAAACCAAGAGGTCATGGGTTCGATCCTCAGTAGATGACAATTCACACAATTTATACATTTTTGGAAACCGAAAATAAGGAATTAAAACTCATTATCTCGGTATATGGGCCGAAATTAGGAGATGAGAAATCTCCCTATGGACTTCTCTTTTTCGGTTATAAGAAGAGGAGAAGGGAGAATTTTTCTGACCTAATATTCTTTTTCCCAATTCTTGCCTCCTCTCATCGGAAGAACACACAAAAAAACCTAAAATTAATCTGTTGATTTAGGGATCGATTCTAGCATAATCAAAGGGCATTTCTCATATCGTCTTGGGTGCAACTGATAGGCGAATATCTACTTTGATATTATTCTTAAGCCGTTTTTGCTAGGACCGAAGGTTATTTCTTAATCCTTTATGCTTTTGTTTTGCAATTTAGTTTTATGACTTGTAATCATCACTTTATTATTCGTTATAATCCTTGAATTTAAAGGGATGCATACAGATAAATCCCACATACCTTTAGTAGGGAGACCGTCAACACAAGATTTCCAAAGAAATTTTAACTTTGGAGGAATATTCAATTTCCAAATCCAAAAAAATTCACATTTAACAAGGCTTTGATCGAACGAACCTTGTGCTAACCATGTTGCTGTTTTGGTAGAGAAAGTTTCATCCATAAAAAACCCCTAAATGAGGGTATCTGGAATATCATTATGTGGTAGTGGAATATTAGTTATTTGATTAACAATATCGTTATTCACTAACTTAAATAACTTAATAACATCCCATTGTTTATCAACTTTGGATGTTGCATTGCATGCATATAATCGACAACATATCAAGTATAGATGATTTTCCTTAATCATTAGTAGAGGCCGCTATCGAGGCGGGCTGGATTAGGTGTTCAGTAAAAGGACTTCCTAATACGTACCCTCACCCCTTACTCCAGATCTCTGTGAACATCCGTCTTCGTTGGCTTCCACGAGAGTCATTCTAGACATAGAATGCTAAGGGTAACGAGTTCTTAGTGTTCATGTCACTACTTTATGTCTTGACATGACACGAGGTATTCGAACGGTTTCAATTTCCCATAAAAATTGGTGGCGACTCCACAAATGCAAATGCTTGTTTTCCCAAGCGCCCCCCTGTGTCCACAGTTTGGCAACTCCGCTTGGGAGATGATACGTGCATTTTGTATAGTATTTTTAGCCTATTTTAGCATGTATTTCTATGTACTTTCGTACTGTTTATATTGCATTTTGCCCCCGAATTGGCTACTTTGGTTCGTTTTGTCCGTTTTGTAGAAATGAACGCGAAAGTAGTGGAATCGTACCATTTTCATCCTTTTTGCATGCATTTTGAGGAGACGGGATTTTACAGAGTGAGATCTTGCATTGGGATGCGTGAAGGAACGGTCTACGAGGCAGTCGGTCACGGGTTAGAGCTGATTTGAAGGAAGAATACTCGATCGAGCTGTTTTATCACTCGATCGAGTGGTTTCTATGGCATTGGTTGGTCGATCGAGTAATATTTTACTCTATCCAATAGTGCTGGAAATTGAGGTTACTCGATCGAGTAGATTATCTTGAGAAATGCGCGATCGAGTGGTTTTAGACTACTCGATCGAGTGGTTTTGGCTAGCGTGGGCTTTAATTAGCCCGTGAACTTGTTTTAATTGACGGACTTAGTAGTTTTTCTATTTAAACGCACGTTAACTAGGTCATTAGCATCTATTATATTTTCTATTCTTTATCTAAAGTTTTATCTGATTATTCATCTTTCACAATAAAGACTGCGCTTCTCTTTTCCCTTCACTGTAACTTTGTTTTCGGGGTTATTTAGCTCGGATTTGTTTGTTCTTTACGCCGGATTCTTGCGATTGTAATCTCTTTCTCCCTTTTAATATTAATCTTTCTTTTATTCATCTTAATTGCTTGTTTTGCTTCCTTTTAATTTCTGCCCTAATTACCTTTTATGCAATTTGATTATTATTTCATCATGTTTAATATTAGTTATTTATTTGTTATTAGTATTGACAGTATTGATAGAATGAGTAGCTAATCTGTTTCATGTTAGGATTAGGGGATCTACGGTAGAAATGTGACGATGTAGTAAATAAGTTGGGTGAATTATTTATGAGACTCTATCACCATAGCAATATAACTGTATTTACCGACTTAGTTGAGTGCACGCTTCTGAGTCACCTTTTTAATCTGGTTAAATTTAATCCTGGATCGGAAGAATAGACTAAATAGACCTGCTATGAACAGTAGACTACCTTGACGAGGACGGAAGTTAAGTTAGTGGGAGTCTAGGGTAGAAAGTGGACCGGAAGGACCTTTCCATATCCTTCTCGCAGTAACTTATCTAAGTTATTTACAGTTGAGTCACTGGACTACCTTAGTGAACCGAAATCCTGACATGTCCCCTCTCTATTGATAGTTTATTTCTATTTTCTGCCTTAATTGCTCTTTCCTTATTTCTCTTGCCTTAAAGCTTTTAGTTTAGGAAATCAAATTACAAACCCCCTCATTTGTGACCAAATAGACAGACTCTTACAGATATCTTGCCTCCCTGAGGAGATCGACCGGACTTCCCTAGCTATATAGTTAGTTTAGTTAGTTATTTTTGATAGGTACACGACAGACTTGTCAAATTTTGGCGCCGTTGTCGGGGACGCAATTGCCCTATCTTTCTTTGTTTCGTTTATTTTATCCGTCTCATGGAATTTTTATTCCTTGAGGCAGTTCTTATTTATTTTCTTTCAGTGTTGTGTATGCCCAGGTCAGACAGGTTTGAGTTAGTTTCACCGATTACGAGCCGAGAGACTGTTCAGGCATAGACTCCGTCTGCAAAGAGAATCACGAAAGGAAGACTTGAGTACTTTTGAACCAGAGCTTCAGCATTTCCTTTTTACAGAAAACCCATCTTTTGAAGAAGACACTTTTAGTTATGTAAACCAACCAGTAAAGATGCCAAACATTGCTAGTCATTCAGAGCCTAAAGCATCATCAATTCCAAAGGGTTTCAATCTCCAGACTGAGGATGGGAATACTTTTGACATCCGTCCGTCATATATCAATCTGGTGGAGAGAAATCTTCTTAGAGGTGTGGTAGGTGAAGACTTGAGGAAGCATATGGAGGTCTTTACGGACTACTGTTCTACTATCCTCGCCACAAAGGGGGTAACTCAAGACAAGATTAAGGAGGTTCTGTTTCCTTTTTCTTTGACTGACTCAGCCAGGGAGTGGCTGATTGATTTGGACCGCACGGCCGCGGGGGTCACCGACTAGGAGACCCTTGCTCTTGCTTTTTATAAGAGATATTTCCCTCCGCAGCGCACTAATCAGCTGAGGGCCAAGATCACCAGTTTCAAGTAGGCACCTGATGAAACTTTCTTTGAAGCATGGTGCCGTTTCAAGAGGTTGGTGAGGTCTATTCCTCACCATGGTTTTGATCCGTGGTTCCTGTCCAATCAGTTCTATAATGGGCTATATGATGATCACAGAACCATACTTGATGCATCATCCAACGGAAGATTTCAAAAGAACACCGACGATGATAAGGGATGGGCTCTTATTGAAGAGTTGGCGACCCACTGTGCTGAGTATGGAAACCCGAGGGATGGTATTAGAACAGTTCATGCCGTCGATAAGCAGGTTATGGCTCAGCTGGAAGCCATGAATGCTAGATTTGATAAGTTGGAGCTGCATTCTGCTGGGGAGCCTCAGATGGTTCATTTGCTTACTAGAGGGGAGACTGTCACATGTGAGAGGTGTGGGAGCAACGACGGTCACACTGTTTTTGGCTGTCTTACAGAGAAGGAACATGTCCTTGCTTTTCAACAATACAGGCAAGGAGGGGGTTCCTACTATAACAGCCAAGGGGCAGTCTATCCCAATTTGAGGTGGACAAGTCAAAATGTGCTCAAACCTACCCATCCTCCGCAGCAGCAGCAGCCATATGTCCCTCCTCATAAAGCTCAACAAGGCTTTCAGAAGCCTCCTTCCTTTCCTACACCTAATCAAGGTGCATCATCTTCTTGTGGGGTAAGTGAGCTAGGTGATTTGAAGACGATGTTGCAGTCTTTGGCAAAGCAGTGGCAGCTGAGTGATCAACAAAAAGATGCATCTATCAAGGCACTTGAAACTCAAGTTGCCCAGTTAGTCGCGAACCAGTCCACAAGGAAACCGGGACATTTACCGTCACAAGCCGATAAGAATCCACATGAGACGGTGAATTTAATTAATTTGAGGAGCGGTTATTCATATGAAGGACCAAAATCAGACCCGGGGAAGGTAATTACTACTGATGAACAGTGTTCTGTCGAAGAAAAAGAGCTGACAACAAAGAAAGTACTCGATCGACTAATTTCTGGGGGTCGATCGAGTGATTTTGCTGAAGAAAGGACTCGATCGAGTAAAATTTCTACTCGGTCGAGTGAACAGGAAAAAGTTTTTACTCGATCGAATGAAATTTTTTGTCGATCGAGTAATTTTGTTGAAGAATCTGCTCGATCAAATGGTATTTCTGGTCGATCGAGTATTGCTGATAAAGAACAGCTCGATCGAGAGCCTGCTAGTGCTTGATCGAGTGAAATGTCGCCTGAAAGACCTCGTTCGAGAGGAAAGAAGCGTCCGAAGGATTTAGAGCTTGATCCGGCTGACACGTTGGAAGAAAGGAACAAGAGACTCGAGATACCCATCACGGTGCCCTTCCCGAGGCGTTTGCAGAGTACTAAGGCTAATCAAAAATTCGGCAAATTTGCCGAACTCCTGAAAAGCTTGCTAGTCACTGTGCCATTTGCCGAAATGCTGACACGGGTACCCTCTTACCTTAAATTTATGAAAGAAATTTTATCGCGTAAGAGGCACATTAACGACCATGAGACGGTAGCTTTGACCGAGGTAGGGACGGCCCTAGTTCAGAATAAGTTACCTCCCAAACAGTCAGACCTGGGTAGTTTTTCGACTCCGTGTCATATTGGTACCCATTTGATTGATAATGCGTTATGCGATCTTGGCGCTAGCGTGAGCGTCTTACCACTGTCTCTGGCTAAGAGACTTGGTTTGATAAAGTTTAATTGCACAAATATGACTGTTCAGATGGCCGACCGTAGCATATCACGGCCACTAGGTGTCATAGAAGACATACCTGTTAAGATCGGGAGGTTCTTTATTCCCGTTGACTTCGTTGTACTTGACATCCCCGAAGATGCCCATACCCCTATTATTGTAGGGAGACCATTTTTATTTAATGCCCGTGCAGTAATAGACATCGGGGGAAAGACATTGACTTTTCAGGTTGGGGACGAGGAATTGATATTCCATCAGTTTAAGTCCCGAAGGGCTCCCATGCAAGCTCAGCCTTGCAATGCCCTCTCTTCTGTTGACCCTCTTATTGACACTTCAAATGAAAATTTGGAATATTGTGCTGCTATTGTTACCCCTCTGCCTTAGGTTGAGAGCAAAAAGAAGGAAAGTTTGTCTGTTTTCCTTGCTGCAGGTACAGATGAAAATAATGCAGGAGCTGTCAAAGGGTATTGTGCAATTAATGTAAGTCAAAGTGGGAGCAATGATGTAAAAGCCGGTGAGAACGGAGTAAGGATGAGAAAATTCCGAGCGTAGGTGGACGTCAACTATTCTCCTCCCAATGATTCAAATGCAAGCTCGTGGAAATTGAAGAGGACGGTTAATGTTGCTGAGATGACGTCCTCCAGTCAGAAGCCCTCCGAGGGGCTACTGAATTGCTTTGAGAAATGAGCGGGGAAATGCCCCGTGTACCAACTTGTATAAACAATTTTTAATTTCCGTCGGACTTGTTTATTGCTTTTAATTAGGACAATTAGAATTTAGACATTTTTAGCGTAGATTAGAGACTATAGACTGTTACTTTTCATTTTTGGTATTTTGGGATATTTTTGCGAGTGTTTTTATGCAGGTTTGGGGAATTATACGCAAACTCAAAGGAATATTAGCAAATTCAAGAGCTTACACGAGGAAAAGAGCTCGATCGAGTACTTTTTTTACTCGATCGAGTGGAATTTGTCCGATCGAATGATCCCATTCTACTCGATCGACTAAAGCAAAAAAGAGGAGTTCTCGATCGAGTAACATGTTACTCGATCGAGTGGATTCATGCTAGAAGTTCTCGATCGAGTAGTTTTAAACCACTCGATCGACTGATTTTGGAAAGGCCGTACAGGGAGTCTCTTTAAATTCCCCTCTTTTTACTTTTAATTCATTCTTCATCACTCTTTTTGGACAACCTTCCATATTTGCGATCAAAAAACCCCAATTCCTCTATTTTTCTTGCCCATTTGCCAAATCCACCACTTACATTTTGTTTATTGCAAATTAATCGTCATTTGCCCTTTGTTTTCCCTTTGATTTATGCTATTTTACACGGTCTATTAAGGGTATTAGGGTTTGCGATTTTTCGATCAAAAAAATCGCCATTGTGCTTGTTGATTGTCGATTAATTGCTACTTGTAGGTTCCTAATCATCAAGTAAGTAATTCCTACACTTCTTTGCATTTTAATTTCATTAATTTTGCCTTTTATGAAGTGAATGGGGAATTAAGGTTTCGGTTTCCCCTTTTGGGTCGAAATTATGGACTATAATTTTGATTCATTGCTTAGTCTATCTTACTTGATGCTTAATTCCCATGCCTCGTTGATATTTACTTGTTTAATTCGAATTTTTGCGAGAAATTTGCAATTAGGGCTATTTTCAGTCGAAATTGTCGACTGTTAACTGGTTTTAATGCTGCCATTTGCTCGAATTGTCTCCATTATTGCTTAATTTGCTACATTTATCCTCTGCTACCCTTTCCCTATTGCTGTTTACTCGCTATCATTCGAAAGTTTTGAGGAAAATTTGGGAATTTTTGGGCTGTAGGTCGAATTTTTTGACTTTTTAGGGAATTTTCACGCTGTTTTTCACGCTGTTTATGTAACACCCCCATACTCCAAGTGTCTTACCAGGACCACTTAAGGCATGGAAGTGCTACCATCTCGGTTACCCGAGGCAATGATAATCATAAGACAATAAAGAAACGTACTTTAAAAGTAAATATAATTTAATTGATTACATGTCTCAAACAAAACTGTTAAATAACTGCTCACCACCCCCGAATGGATCACCACAGTTTTTAAAACATTTAAACGGGGTCAGTACTAATCACACAATTTATATAATCCAACAACACAGCAAACAACACAGCTCAATCGTTACAGATATACTCTGAATGTAACACCCCCATACTCCAAGTGCCTTACCAGGACCACTCAGGTATAAGGATGCTACCATCTCGGTTACCCGAGGCATGATAATCATAAGACAATGAAGAAACATACTTTATTAAACAAGTTAAGTGATTACATAACAAAGCCAACTGTAAGCAAAATACAACTGCTCTCAAACTATAAACAAACTGAAAGGAACTGTCCTAACAAACACAGCGGAAGACTAAAGACTCTGATATGTGATGACTCCATCCCCAGCTAGATCCCACGCGTATCCAAGATATACCTTAAGCAACTGCTCACCATCCCGAATGGATCACCACAGTTTTTAAAACATTTAAACGGGGTCAGTACTAATCACACAATTTATATACATATCAACAATCCGATAAACAGACAGCTCACACCGTCACACATACAATCACACCAATCCCAACAATCTCAATCACCGACTGTCCACTGGACCAGCCCTGCCAGTGGGGGACCGCAGCCGTACCCACCAAATCCCCGCTCCACATAGTGAGCGATAACCCTGTCCATTAATGTGCACATCCCTTCTGTGGCGGGTTCCACAGAAGGCGAAACTAGGGCGTGAAGCCACTCCCGCAAGTGACCCCACTCAGCCGAGGACACGCCTCGAGAACCACAGACAACAATCACAAACACAATCGCAATCACAACCGTCACCATACAATTACTATATCAAATAACCAAACACAACGCATCAACCAATATCCCATTATGGGACTAATACTGAGTAGGAAGTCCTACACAGTAAGCACACAATCGACGGTCTCTCTTCTTTGAATCAAAAAGCTTCCTCTATGAACCCTCCTCCTATCATACAACACATAAAGGCTACCAAATCACATACTACACATAAACCCCCAAATCTCTAAATTAGGGTTTAACCAAATCAAAGGAAAGACAATAAAAAGGGTACATAGATCTTACCCTCGACGCAAGGAACTCAACGGTATAAGCAACGCTAAGAATCGACCTTCCAAACTCCGGGGATCGCTAATTATGCGATTAGGATGAAGAACTTGCTTGCTTTCTCTCTTAAACAGTAATTTAGGTTTTGCAAAAGTGATTTAGAATAATGACGATAAAGCTTATATACCTTAATCGCGTAATTAAGAAAACCCGAGAAAACTCCCCGTAAAACCGGACACTCGATCGAGTACCCGAGATACTCAATCGAGTACCCCCTTACTCGATCGAGTACCCACGCTACTCGATCGAGTACCCAACAGGTCAGAAACTATTTAAAACGCAACTCACCCTTACTCGACAGAGTAAGGCCTACTCGATAGAGTACCCAAAGACTTATAAATACGGAGTATTACAGTCTTCCCTCCTTAAAAAGAACTTCGTCCCCGAAGTTCAACCCATACATAAAAACAACCATACTGACTCGACCAAGACACAACAACTTAGCTAAGGACTCAAGAACTCGACCGAACATAGAACATGAACTCTTAACACCCACACCACCAACTATGTTTACTTCCACATATATATCTCTCACGACACCAACTCCATGCATAACCAACTACCATCCTCTAATGTTGCTAGCTCCATAATATCATCAACTATCAAATCCAATACCAAGACACTCATAGACATCAAACGAAATGTTACATTCTACCACCCTTAAAAAGGAACTTCGTCCTCGAAGTTTACTCACACTCGTAACCTCATCACCCAACTGTCAACACTAGTGAAATATTCTCACACTCCTAAACATCACGCTACTACAAGCACGGTCATGACCTTTAATAAAATCACCCACAACACGAATCGAACTTATATTCTACATCAAGACTCAACTTCCGAATATATTATCATATGTACAACCATCAAAATCTGTTTTATCGCATCCTACTCCTCTTAAGCCAAATGTTACGTCCTCGTAACTCACTAATACCCAAACCATATCTATATCTCATTACCCTCTGTACCACCACATGTCAAAGATAACCGTCTATAAACCAAACACTCACCATTCTTATAACTCACGATCCGCACTCGTTACGTACACGCACACTAGATCCTCAAGTTCTTTCTTTCATTACCGTAAAACTCATACACAACTTAACATGACACTAATTCCCCAAACACCCTACACTCTTGTCTGAGAAGCACATGTTCCACGAATCATTTTCCATTACCATGTCTACCGATGTCTCATCTGAAAACAAGATCAAAATTAATTTAACAACCTCTCACAACCGTGTCCCATCAACAGAAAATCACTATACCATGACAACACGAAAACATATACAACTCTCTTTCATATCATACTCTACCTCATTCCCAACTTAACCTGGTAAAGAAAACATCAATCAACGGACAACCGTCATGTCCGCACAAACTTGAAACTCGCAGGAGCAACATCAAACAAAACAACAATCTATATATAATCGGTATGTACTTTCAAAACTCGAATCATAATCATCCCGCCTACTCCACCACAATCGGTGACGGCATCACAACACCGCCACCAACAGCCACACCGTAGTGCGAAAATACCCGCATCACAGCACTATGTACCGTGCCCGGATCACCACCCGAGGCACAACAACCACATCGATAGACATCACAACTGCATACAACTCCTATAAACACTGCCTCAGAATAACTTCTCAGACAAGAAAAACTTACTCAAATCCACTTTACTAAATCATAACACAACATATTTTATGAATTAAACAGATAACCTCATGAATATCATCCCTTTACCATATCACAGATTAACATGTATCATGAATACATACAAGCATAACCAGTCATGCCAGATCACTCAAATTATTACCTTTTGAACCTAATTCCATTAGTATACCGTAACCAACATAAATTACAAAACATTCATATAACAACTTTATAATTATCACACAGTACCACTTCTTGTGAGGTCAAAATCTCACACACATTCATACACATCATAGACCCGTAATCACATCCAACTAGTCAATCCTGATCACGTAAGTTACCACTAAACATAGGTTACCTGCCGCCCGAGCTTAACTCATATGCCCCTCATAACCTTTTCCCCCATTCGCACAACCATCACTTCCTGCCAAGTATAACCATACCATTACTATTCAACGATTAGCATCCGCCTCATCTAACCACATCTTATACCCTCTCACAACCATACATATCCATCTGGTCTCAACAAAATCAACCTCTTTAGAATTGCTACCTTTCTAATATACCATCACCCTTAACCACTAGTTACAAACGATAACACTACCACTGTCCGAACATCAAACCTCTTACACTCATCTCTAAACATCACGATTTCTTTCCTATCTTTGGTTGACATCCCAAATAACAAACATCGAATCCATCAACATAATTACCTCAACATTCTTCCCAATACTATCTTTAATTGTATCATCATCTAACTCTCCACCAAATATCTCGTATCGTGCCAATATTCTACCAACTTCTTACTTTCCTTAATTCCTCGAAACTCATTACTAATCATGTTGTCCGAAAACTCCTCTATAACCATTAACTAACATCCTCATGATTGGTAGTACACATCTCGACGACTCCTTACCTCTATATCACATAACTCCGGTCAACATTTTCTTAGTTTTATTCCCCTCATTCTTTTCCTTTACATCTACAAAATCAATTAACCATTCAACTCCTTATCACTTCTACCTAACTCTTTAGTGTTCCGGTTACGTTCTCACTGCTCCAAAACTCACATCTAATTATTTCATATCGATATCATCTCACTCTTTCTTACCACAAATATTCTCTTATTATGTCATCAATCACCCTTGCCACTAATCCATCCATAGAATCAACGTTCTTTGTCAACAATTGCATCTCCCTTCTTACATCTCTAGAAATCAAAATTCCTTTCATACCGCTAATTGCCCAAGGAAAACCCACAATAGTTTCATCTCTTAAAAAGCCAAATCTCCACCCCGCGACATGTCTCCACAAAGTTCACTATATACCACTCTTCTCAACCCCTTTAAAACGAACTTTCATTATGTATATTCTTAACCCACACGGCTCTTAACTACCTCCCTCCATAATTCTTTACACATCTCAAGTTGTGACTATCCATATCCTTACTCTCAATCCTTTCATTCTCACGTTCATTATACTCACATCATCCCTTGCCCATATTCACTTACTTTTACATTACTCAACACACAATCATATCACTCATCCCGTCTCGCAAAACGTGCGCCATGCCTCAATAAACTATACCAATCTTTCTTTTCTCTTTCCACCGTCTATCATAATCACATATAACTCATGTCCTCCCCACCGAACTCATACTCATCATAAGTGCCACTCTTTACATCATAAGATTGGGTAACTTACGCCAGACCAACACATACGTAAAACAATGCATAAAGAAGTAATACAACACCCTTGAATTAAACATAATATGCAACGAATGTCAAAAGATAAACATATGACCCGAAACACGCATATGACCTGCACAGACCCCACTCGATCGAGTACCAGAACCTACTCGATCGAGTTGAGGCTACTCGATCGAGTGCCCAACATTCTCGATCGAGTGCCCCGACTCCAGAACCCAAACAGACCTTCTGATCTCTGACTTACTCGACCGAGTAGCCCGGCTACTCGATCGAGTGACCCCATACTCGATCGAGTGCCCAAGGTACTCGATCGAGTGCCCAAAAACACGATTCTGGTCAAAATAACGACAAATACCCACTCGATCGAATCAAACCCACTCGATCGAGTCATGCAGACTCATGAATACTACCCGCATGTTATCTCACATAACCCAACGTACTATGCATTCATTATTATTTCAACATTATGATTACAACTACGCATTCAAATCTGCGCGACTCCTCATACAATCAACAAAATAATCTACTTCGTGTTATCAAGTGCCACGTTATAAACAACCATCATGCCTTTCATCCAATTCGTTATACAAAACACATATCATTGAACCTCTATTCTTCATGTTACTACTTACCAAAAGCCAAACATTACCATCTATCATGCTCATATAACATTCAACTTTCAATCATGTATTACCCGCATGTTTTAAACTTTCATAACTTTTCATAACACAAACCACACCCATGCACTAAAAATCCTATTTCCATGTTGCTAATACAACAACATTACAAATACACTTCATCACATAAACACTTCCATAATCAAGAAATTCATATCCTTACGAAATTGTCACTTCATCTTTTCCAATCAATTCATCTAGTTCAATCACATACTTCATCTAACAAGCGCATATGATACGATAGTAGACAATTATACGAACTTAATATATAGCTTTACGCAAACAAAACTACGAAAACAAATCTTATCACACCCTCTAACCACATGTTATTAGGATTGCCTCATTATAAATCATTCGTCCTGCAACATCATTATTCATCACACATCATTATATACGAACTACTTTCTTTTTCTACCGTATCATTCATCATTCTCATATACTTTTCCAACGATTCCAACAAACATGTAAACCAACTATCATGCAACATGCTTTCAACAAACCATATACAAAATCACATCGTCACCATCTTTATCTACACATTCCCCATTCTCCGCAATCATACATCCACTGGTTCATACCACACATTACTATATAGATGCACAATACACAAGGTAAAGACATAGCGATCCCGACTCATATCCCAAGGTGACCGGTTCAAAATTATAGGGCGAGTTCGCGACTTTAGGACGTCTCCCAAGTCTTTGCATTAGCTCCTACAACCTTTACCCCGGGTTCATTTTAATTGACTCCCTATATTCATTGGATTTATTGGTTACAGGTTTCAGGATCGTCGCTCTGATACCATTTGTAACACCCCCATACTCCAAGTGCCTTACCAGGACCACTCAGGTATAAGGATGCTACCATCTCGGTTACCCGGGGCATGATAATCATAAGACAATGAAGAAACATACTTTATTAAACAAGTTAAGTGATTACATAACAAAGCCAACTGTAAGCAAAATACAACTGCTCTCAAACTATAAACCAACTGAAAGGAACTGTCCTAACAAACACAAATGGAAGACTAAAGACTACGATATGTGATGACTCCATCCCCACTAGATCCCACGCGTATCCAAGATATACCGCTAAGCAACCGCTCACCACCCCGAATGGATCACCACAATTTTTAAAACATTTAAACGGGTCGATACTAATCACACAATTTATATACATATCAACAATCCGATAAAATGACATGCTCACACCGTCACACATACAATCACACCAATCCCAACAATCTCAATCACCGATCATCCACCTGGACCACCACGCGATGGGGGACCGCACCGTACCCACCAAATCCCCGCTCCACATAGTGAGCGATAACCCCGTCCATTAATGTGCACATCCCTTCTGTGGCGGGTTCCACAGAAAGCGAAACTAGGGCGTGAAGCCACTCCCGCAAGTGACCCCACTCGACCAAGGACACGCCTCGAGAACCACAGACAACAATCATAAACACAATCGCAATCACAACCGTCACCATACAATTACTATATCAAATAACCAAACACAACGCATCAACCAATATCCCATTATGGGACTAATACGAGTAGGAAGTCCTACCTAGTAAGCACACAATCGACGGTCTCTCTTCTTTGAATCAAAAAGCTTCCTCTATGAACCCTCCTCCTATCATACAACACATAAAGGCTACCAAATCACATACAACACATAAAACCCCAAATCTCTAAATTAGGGTTTAACCAAATCAAAGGAAAGACAATAAAAAGGGTACATAGATCTTACCCTCGACGCAAGGAACTCAACGGTATAAGCAACGCTAAGAATCGACCTTCCAAACTCCGGGGATTGCTAATTATGCGATTAGGATGAAGAACTTGCTTGCTTTCTCTCTTAAACAGTAATTTAGGTTTTGCAAAAGTGATTTAGAATAATGACGATAAAGCTTATATACCTTAATCGCGTAATTAACAAAACCCGAGAAAACTCCCCGTAAAACCGGACACTCGATCGAGTACCCGAGATACTCGATCGAGTACCCCCTTACTCGATCGAGTACCCACGCTACTCGATCGAGTACCCAACAGGTCAGAAACTATTTTAAAACGCAACTCACCCTTACTCGACAGAGTAAGGCCTACTCGATAGAGTACCCAAAGACTTATAAATACGGAGTATTACACTGAACTCCATCACCAACTCCACAATACTGACAACACACTAAAGTGCGTAGCCCTGCCAGAGTGCCCATCGCAACAGGTCACTCCACGCCGCCAGTGGGGGACCGCAGCCATTCCCACCTAATCCCCGCTCATCTCCGTCGAGCGATAAACCCAAATCCATTAATGTGCACATCCCTTCTGTGGCGGGTTCTACAGAAGGCGAATAATGGGCGTGAAGCCACTCCCGCAAGTGACTCCACTCAGCCAGGGACGCGCCCCGAAGAACACAGACAGATACAAACAATCAGAACTACTATCAACAACCAAATCAAGCAATCGTCACAATACGAGTATGATAATATTCAACAACCACAAAACACCAACAACACATTATGGGACTAATACTGAGTAGGGAAACCTTACCTGGAATGCAATACAGTCAGACGATCTCAACAGCTGTTATCAAAAGGCCTCTTCTACGAATCCTCCTCCTAACATATGATCATACAATTACTACCAATCAAAAAAGACAACAAAACCACCAAATCCCCAAATTAGGGTTTAACCAACTTAAACAAAATACTATAAAAACAGTACGTAGATCTTACCCTCAACGCAAGGATCACAAAGATGTAAAGGAAGATGAATTCCGACCTTCCAAGCTCCGGGATTTGTCAATAATCTGATGAATGCGAAGTACGTAGATTGATTTCTTTTTTGAAAGTAATTAGGTTTGTAAAATTGTATTATGAAAGTGACGGAAGTGTGTATATATTAATTCGCATTATTAACAATACCCGACAAATCATCCCCCCGTAAACCGGCTACTCGATCGAGTAACTGACGTACTCGATCGAGTGTCGCCTACTCGATCGAGTACCAAGGCTACTCGATCGAGTACCCAACAGGTCAGAAACTATTTTAAAACGCAAAACACACTTACTCAACAGAGTAAGGCCCACTCGATAGAGTACCCAGAGACTCATAAAACCGTAATATTACAGTCTTCCCTCCTTAAAAGGAACTTCGTCCCCGAAGTTCAACCCATACATAAAAACAAACATACTAACTCGACCAAGACACAACAACGCAACTAAGAACTCAAAACAAAACCCCAACCTATAAAACATGAACTCTTAACACCAACTCCACCAACAATTCCTACCTCCCCAACATGGCTCACGATATCGTATCAACTACATCATAGACTCCCCCGATACTAACTCCATACACTACCAACTACCATCCACTAACATCAAACGGAATGTCACATTCTACCACCATAAAAGGAACTTCGTCCTCGAAGTTTACTCACACTCATAAAATCATCATCCAACTGTCAACACTATTGAAATATTCTCCCATTCCTAAATATCACACTACTACAAGCACGGTCATGACCTTCAATAAAATCAACCACAACACGAATCAATCTTTTATTATACATCAAGACTCAAACTTCCAAATCTACTACAACTTGTACAACCATCAAAATCTCTTTTATCGTATCCTACTCCTCTTAAGATAAATGTTACGTCCTCGTACCTCACTAATACTAAATCCTAGCTATATCTTCTCATTATCCCCATCACCACCGCATGTCAAAGATAACCACCTATAACCTGAACACTCGCCATGCATAAATCTAAGGCTCTCTTACTTAAACAATTCTCATACTTCAATTCACTCGTCACACCACCTAACCTATACCTCAAAATCTTTAGCTGAACCCAAAACTTCAACTCTTCCACATTACCGCAACATGATATACCTCTCTATATAAACAATATAAAACTCCCATCGCCAAAAGCATAACTCACGATCCACACTTGTTAAGTACACGCACACTAGATCCTCAAGTTCTTTTCTTTTATTACCGCAAAATTCATACATAACTTAACATGACACCAATTCCCAATACCCTGCACTCACTATCTCAACAAAAGATTATGAACCACCTGCCGCTTTCAGATCATTACAACACATGTTCCATGAATCACTTGCCATGACTATGACTACCGATGCCTCATCTTAAAACAAGATCAAAATTACTGTAACAACTACTCACAACTGTGTCCCATCAAAAGAATATCACTATACCATGACAACAACGAAAACATATACAACTCTCTTCCATATCATACTCTACCCTCATTCCCAAACTGAAACTGGTAAGAAACATTAACAAACCAAACAACAGTCTACATGTTCAACCAAAACTCACAAGGAACAGCAGAAAACAAAACAACAATCTATGTTTAACTGATATGTACTTTCGAAAACTCGTATCATAATCATCTCGCCTATTCCACCACAACCGGTGACGGCATCGTAACACCGCCACCAACAGCCACACCGCGGTGCGAAAATACCCACATCACAACACTAAGTACCGTGCCCGGATCACCACCCGAGGCACCACAACCACACCGATAGACATCAAAACATACACAATCCCATAAACACTGACTTAATATAACATCTCGGACAAGAAAAACTTACTCAAGACTGCTTTACTAGATCACAACACCATATATCATACGGAATAACAGACAAGAATCTCATGCATACCATCCATACCTTTTCACGGAATAAACATATATCATGAATAAACATGCAAGTATAACCAGTCATGTCAGACCACCCAAACTATCCCTTTTGGTCATCATTCCATTAAGTTACCGTATCCAACATATATTACAGAACATTCAGATAACAACATTATAACTATCACACCATACCGTTTCTCGTGAGGTCACAACCTCACACAAACATTTATATCCATCTTAGACCCATAATCACATCCAACTAGTCAATCCTGATCACGTAAGTTACCACTCAACAAAGGTTACCTGTCGCCCGAGCTTAACTCATATGCCCCTCATAACATATTTCCCCATTCGCATAACCATCACCTCCTGTCAAGAATAACCATTCAACTAGTACTTAACTACTAGTAACCGCCTCCTAAGACCAAACCTCATACTTCCTCACAACCGTACTCATCAATCGGGTCTCTATAAAATCAATCCCTTTAGAATGGCAATTTTTTCTCTATTTATCATCACTCTTAACCATTAGTGACAACCCCTCAACCCTACCATCGTTCGAACATCCAGCCTCTTATACTCATCTCTAAACATCACAGTTTCTTTCCTATCTTTGGTTAACATCCCAATTAACGATCATCAAATCCATCAACAAAACTACCTAAACATTCTTCCCAACACTATCCTTAATGGTATCATCATCTAACTCTCCAGTCTCCACCAAAATCTCATATCATGCAGATATTCTACCAACTTCTTACTTTCCTTAATTCCCCAGAACTCAAGATTAATCATGTTGTCCCGAAACTCCTATATAACCATTAACTAACATCCTCATGATTGGTATCACACATCTCGACGACTCCTTACCTCTATATCACATAACTCCGGTCAACATTTTCCTAGTTTTACTCCCCTCGTTCTTTTCTTTTACACTCGACAAAATCAGTTAACCATAAAACTCCTTATTACTTCTTCCTAACTCTTTAGTGCTCCGATTACCTTCTCATTGCTCCAAAACTCAAATCTTATTATTTCTTATCGATATCATCTCACTCTTTCTTACCATAAATATTCTCTTATTATGCTATCACTCACCCTTGTCACTAATCCATCCATAGAATCAACGTTTACTTGTTCAAACAATTGCATCTCCCTTTTTACATCTCTAGAAATCAAAATTCATTTTATACCGTTAATTGCCCAAGGAAATCACGCATTAGTTTCATATCTTGAATCACAAATTCCCGAACTCACTTACTATCTGCAAATCTTCGACGCGACATGTCTCCATTAAGTTCACTATATACCACTCTTCTCAATCCCTCTAAAACGACCTTTCATTATATATATATATATATATATATATATATATATATATATATATATATATATATATATATATATATATATATATTCTTAACCAACACAATTCCTAACCATCTCCCTCCATAATTCTTTACACATTTCAAGTTGCTACTGTCACATTCTTCCTTTCAATCTATTCATTCTCACGCTCCTTAGACTCGCATCATCCTTTCCCCATATTTACTTACTTTTATATTACTCAACACACAATTATATCACTCCTCCCGTCTCACAAAACATGCTCTATGCCTCAATTAAGCCTTGCCAATCTTCCTTTTCTTTTTCCTCTATCTATCACAACCACATATAACTCAGGTCCTCCCACCGAATTCATACCCACCATAGGGTGCCACTCACTACTCCATAATATTGGGTGACTTACGCATCAAGACCAACATACATGTAAAACAATGCATAAAGAAGCAAAATAACACTTTTGAATTCAACATGATATGCAACAAAGTCAAAATATAGGCATATGACCCAAAACAGGGGTCACTAGATCGAGTACAGGCCACTCGATCGAGTAAATAACTTACTCGATCGAGTAGGTGAAAGTCAGAGACGCGTATATAAAAATTACCAGGGCTACTCGATCGAGTAAGGGGTACTCGATCGAGTACCAAGGTGCACTCGATCGAGTAAGGGCCACTCGATCGAGTACCCTACGCATTTCTCAGCACTGTCCAGTTTTTGTAAAACGGTCATAACTCACTCATTTCTTGGTCGTTTTGGGCGTGTGACCTATCGTTAGAATCGTAAAAGAACAAGCTATCACCTCCAATTAGAATCACATTAAAATCATTTATGAATCTCAAGTTATAATATTTTAAAGACAACCTCTCTATAATCGAAAACACAACTAGTTGATTTTACTTCCAAACAACTTAAACGACAACAAGGTAAACAAAAACAACTCGATGCTCATAAAACCAGTATCCCTAACCACATGTTACTATCTTCAAAAGCCAGACATTAACATCTATCATGCTCATATAACATTCAACTTATCAATCATGTACTACCCGCATGCTTTAATTTTATAACTTTTCGTAACACAAAACATACTCATACATTACAAATCCTATTTCCATGTTACTAATACAACAATATTACAAATAAACTTCGACACCTAAACGTATTCATAATCACAAAATTCATATTCTCATGTAATTGACACTCCATCTTTTCCAATCACTTCATCTATTTCAACCACATTCTTCATACAACATATACATATGAACAATAGTAGACATGTATATGAAATCATTATATAAAATTACACAAACAAAATTATGTATAATCATATCACATCCCCTAATCACATGTTACTAATATAGTCGAATTGTAGATCATCCATCCTGCAACATCATTATTCATCACATGATATCACATATGAACTACTTCCTTTTTCCACCACATTACTCATCATTCTCATACACTTTTCTAACAATTCCAACCAACATTGTAAACCAACTATAATTCAACATGCTTTCAACCAACAACATACAAAATCACACCGATTCATGCCACACATCACTATATTGGTACACAATTCACAAAATAAACACATAGCGATCCCAACTCATATCCCATGGTGACCGGTTCAAAATTGTAGGGTGAGTTCGCGACTTTAGGACGTCTCCCAAGCCTTTGCATTAGCTTCTACAACTTATACCTCGGGTTCATTTTAATTTGACTCCCTATGTTCATTAGGTTCATTGGTTACAGGTTTCAAGATCGTCGCTCTGATACCATTTTGTAACACCCCCATACTCCAAGTGCCTTACCAGGACCACTTAAGGCATGGAAGTGCTACCATCTCGGTTACCCAAGGCAATGATAATCATAAGACAATAAAGAAACGTACTTTAAAAGTAAATATAATTTAATTGATTACATGTCTCAAACAAAACAATTAAATGAAACACAAAATACTCAAACGGTCTACTGATAAAACTATAAAAGCTACTAGACATCGTCTGACACAGCGGAAGACTTCTAACTGCCACGTGATGACTCATCCAAGCTATCCCATGCGCATCAATGATACCTGCTCAACAACTTTTCACCACCCCCGAATGGATCACCACAGTTTTTAAAACATTTAAACGGGGTCAGTACTAATCACACAATTTATATAATCCAAAAACACAGCAAACAACACAGCTCAATCGTCACAGATGTACTCCGAACTCCATCACCAACTCCACAATACTGACAACACACTAAATTGTGTAGCCTTGCCAGAGTGCTCATCGCAACAGGTCACTCCACGCCGCCAGTGGGGGACTGCAGCCGTTCCCACCTAATCCCCGCTCATCTCCGTCGAGCGATAAACCCAAATCCATTAATGTGCACATCCCTTCTGTGGCGGGTTCCACAGAAGGCGAATAATGGGCGTGAAGCCACTCCCGCAAGTGACTCCACTCAGCCAGGGACGCGCTCCGAAGAACACAGACAGATACAAATAATCACAACTACTATCAACAACCAAATCCAGCAATCGTCACAATACGAGTAAGATAATATTCAACAACCACAAAACACCAACAACACATTATGGGTCTAATACCGAGTAGGGAAACCCTACCTGGAATGCAATACAGTCAGACGATCTCAACAGCTGTTATCAAAAGGCCTCTTCTACGAATCCTCCTCCTAACATATGATCATACAATTACTACCAATCAAGAGAGACAACAAAACCCCCAAATCCCCAAATTAGGGTTTAACCAACTTAAACAAAATACTATAAAAACAGTACGTAGATCTTTCCCTCGACGCAAGGATCACAAAGATGTAAAGGAAGACGAATTCCGACCTTCCAAGCTCCGGGATTTGTCAATAATGCGATGAATGCGAAGTACGTAGATTGATTTCTCTTTTGAAAGTAATTAGGTTTGTAAAAGTGTATTATGAAAGTGACGGAAGTTTTTATATATTAATTCACATTATTAACAAAACCCGACAAATCATCCCCCCGTAAACCGGCTACTCGATCGAGTAACTGACGTACTCGATCGAGTGCCGCCTACTCGATCGAGTACCAAGGCTACTCGATCGAGTACCCAACAGGTCAGAAACTATTTTAAAATGCAAAACACACTTACTCGACAGAGTAAGGCCCACTCGATAGAGTACCCAGAGACTCATAAAACCGTAGTATTACAGTTTAACTGCTGTCTCTTATCAAATTCCCCTGCCCTATTTGTTCAGGATGGATTCTAGCTCTGCGCCTTCTACGAGCTCCGCTTCCAGTCCATCCTTATCTCTATCTGAGACGGTAGTCCCTGCTGTTACTACCGTCTCCGCACCTGCCAGTACCGCTATTTTTCTGGTTTTTGCTGCCGGTACTGTGTTTACTGCTGCTAGCACTGCTGCTAGCCCTGTTTCAGCTGCCACCTTAGTCACAGCCACTACTATTGCTAGCACTGCTGCTAGCCGTTCTTCCTCAGTGGCGGTCACAGCTGCAGTCACAGCTTCTACTTCAGCCACGGTGAGCACACCTGTGGCGGACTCACCTGCAGTCGCAGCTGCTTTACGGGCGGCACTAGTTCCTTGTACCGTCAGTGGACGGTCTTCTACTTCAGGTTCTAGAGGTCGTGGCCGGGTCGCAGTCGTGCTCGTGCTACACCAGCTCCTAGTACTCTTGCTACTCCTTCTGGCACGGTCACTGTTCGGGGGGATGACTCTCTTGACTCAAATCCTCGTTTCCCTCAGGTAATTTTTGTAAATGGTATTCATCGTGAGCGATTTTATAACTTAGTTGAATGTGAGTTTCTCCCTTCCCGATTCTTAGACCGTCTGGCACTTCAGAGGCTCGGCTTCTACGAGCCAGTTTGTGAGCTTTTACGGGGCACGTGGATGGCCGGACTCATCACTATGAGTGGCCACACTTTTAGGGAGCTGAGCCTTGAGTTCTTCAGCTCCTTCACCTTCTCCTCAGGAGCACAAAACGCTGTCCCTACTAGTCTTTCTTGTCCTTCCGGTTGTATAACCGGACCTTTTCTATGACACTTGAGGAGTTTGGTACCCGACTCGGCCTTTCCTTTACGGGCACCACTGTTGCCCCTAGGAAGGTCATTAGTCTTCTTCGGCGGGCTTTGGCACAGACCCCTTTTCACGAGCGAAAGCTCGCTCGGGTCCACCTACCCCCCGCCCGTTACTTTCTTAGACTGATGGGGAGCACTATTTTTGGCTGAAAGGAGACAAATAACATCAACAACAACGAGCTCTCCATCTTAGGCGGTTACCTGAACATCGACGGCGAGAGTCCCTTTACCCTCAACATCGCTTATCTGACTGCCAGATACTTCCAGGCTCAGGGAGAGAAGCTCATGGGCGCTATTGTCTGCGGTGGCATAGCCACCTTTCTTGCCCCTTCTCTCCTCACCGTCTTGCCTCGTGACTTACCTTACATAGACGATCATAGGTATCTGAGCCTAGTTGCCATGCACTCTCAGACTTGGCTGACCACAGACTACCGGACATGGAAGATAGATGGTTCCTTGTCCGTCGACCTTTTTTGTGACACCTTGCCTCGTCTAGCCCCTTTGCCCACTGTTGCACGGGGCGCCCGACCACTACCTCTACCTCAGTACCACCTCCAGGTCCGCCCACCTACTACTTTACCCACCGCTAGGAAGCGGCGTAAACTTGAGACCGGAGAAGGATCTGCACCTTCCACGGGTGGCCAAACTTCCACGACCACACCTACCCCGATCCCTACTCCTACTCCTACTCCCGCGCCTGCTAACCAGACACAGACACAGCCGGTCTTATCGCCTAATTTTGTACCTCCACCACCCTTTGAAGCATCCTCGGTCATGGACCAAGGGCGCCGTGACGGTTTGTTATTTGAGATTGCAGAGAGACAGAATCGTATGGAGCGGGACATAGCTTTGACTTTGTTCCCTCTATACGAGTATCACATGAGGCGACACCGTCCGATCCCAGAGGGTTGGCCACATCTTTCCTTTTACCGGTACCCAGCTGAGGGGTACCTGGAGTCTGCTAGTGAGAAGGAGGAGGACGAGGACCCGGCGGCGGCGGCGGAGAGAGCTCGAGCTGAGCAGAGGCGGATGAGAGAGCAGGAGGTAGATCCGGACTTCACGGCGACGGTGGAGGACGTGCGTGAGAGTGACGTGGAGGCTGACGAGTAGCTGCTGGTCTACTCACTTCCCAAGTTTTCGGATGGTTTGGGGAAGTTCGTGTTTTGTATGTTTATTCTCGCTCTTTTATTTATTTTGTCTCCTTTTTATTTTATTGTTTTTCATTCTTTATTGGTTGTATATTCCCGTTACCCTGTATATATATCTGTTGATGTATGGTGGAGGACAACGAGGGCATTGTCCGTTTTGGTTTGGGAGGATATTCCATCCTTTTGAGTCTGCATTTGCATTTGTTTTGCATTCACGATTATTTATTTCAGCTTGCATTGTCTATTTATTTCATTGAATATCCAAAATTCAAAAAAATTAGAAAAATTAGAAAATTTCAAAAAAATTCAAAAAAATTCACGTTTACTTTTGCATATAAGTTGAGTCAGAACGGTTGATTTCCGTGATAAAACTGCACTATAACTTGTCATTTTACTCGAGCCTTGCACTTCTATTGATGGTTATTAGCTTTGTCATACGCATAGTCTATGAGTTTTTGTTCAAATATAGCTGACTGTTTAGACTTGACCTGATAAATTGGCAACCTACTTTACAATTTCTGAGGTTTAGAGCCCATAACTGGTGACATTCATGACCAGTTCATTAGGAATTGAGAGTAGTACTCCTTGCATAGCATGTTCATCATTTTTGCACTTTTATGACATTCGATTTCTTGTCAAATGCACACATTCGGGTTTGTGGTCGGTGTCACATGCAGGGAGGTGCTTGCAAATTTTCCCCTTTTCTTATATTTTTCACCCATTTAGCTCCACTTAAGCCAAAACTTGCCTTTTTGAACCATTAGCTACATCCCAAACTGAGCCTGCCTAGTCAAGCTAGTTTAGTTTGTCTTTTGTGGTATATTTTTCCATCTGTAGTTTGGCCCGTGGGTATATGATTGGAGTTGGTGAAAATAGAGGAAGGAGAAAAAGAAAAGAAAAAAAAAAGAGAAAAACGTGAAAAAAAAATAAAGAAAAAAAATGAAAAAAGTGTGCGATTCACGTGAAAGAAAGAAAAAAATGAAAAAAATGAAAACAAAAAAAAAGAATCACGTTGAAAACCAGAGAATGAAAAGTTGAAACAATTTGAGCTGGTTTTCCATTTGAGTCGTCTGTGCTCACTTTCTATCGTGTGACGGTCTCACTCCTCCATTTTATTCCATATTTTTGAGGAGATTATGTATGAGATTAGTGTACTGTGTGCCAAATGAAGGGCACTTGTACTCTTTTTTTTCAGTCGGTTGAGATTTGGACGGTCTTATATGGTCCTGTTAAGAACTAGATTGACGCTTTTACCTCCAAATTTCCATAACTTTTTTTGCCTTTTCTCACCTGACCCTCACTATTCCCATATCATTTGTAAGCCCTCGGCTGTGACGGACATTAATGGTTGGAGTGTGTGCATTAGTACTTGAATCGTCTTTCATTTTTGTTGCATGCATGCTATGTAGGTCGCAGTTAGGTGAGTGACTGTTTCTCTTTCTCTCTTTCACATATATTATTCACCCTTTGCTTCATGAGAGAAGAGTGACCACATGAGAGTCCGATTTTGTTGGTCTTGCAAGGTCGATAGGCTGGCTATATTTCTGAACAGCTTATAACTCGTTTGCGTATTGACTGCATAGCTATAACTGTTAATTTTTATTGCATTAAATTGGTTCAAGTAGACAAGTTAAGCTAGCTCTGAGTTTTCATTTCCGTTCCATTAGTCGCATTTTAGTTTACTCGAGGACGAGTAAAGGTTCGGTTTGGGGAGATTTGATACGTGCATTTTGTATAGTCTTTTTAGCCTATTTTAGCACGTATTTCTATGTACTTTCGTACTGTTTATATTGCATTTTGCCCCCGAATTGGCTACTTTGGTTCGTTTTGTCCGTTTTGTAGAATTGAACGTGAAAGTAGTGGAATCGTACCATTTTCTTCCTTTTTGCATGCATTTTGAGGAGGCGGGATTTTGCAGAGTGAGATCTTGCATTGGGATGCGTGAAGGAACGGTCTACGAGGCAGTCGGTCACGAGTTTGAGCTGATTTGAAGGAAGAATACTCGATCGAGCTGTTTTATCACTCGATCGAGTGTTTTCTATGGCATTGGTTGGTCGATTCGAGTAATATTTTACTCGATCCAATAGTGCTGGAAATTGAGGTTACTCGATCGAGTAACAATTCTGCTCGATCGAGAAGATTATCTCGATAAATGCTCGATCGAGTGGTTTCAGACTACTCGATCGAGTGGTTTTGGCTGGCGTGGGCTTTAATTAGCCCGTGAACTTGTTTCAGTTGATGGACTTAGTAGTTTTTCTATTTAAACGCATGTTAACTAGGTCATTTGCATCTATTATATTTTCTATTCTTTATCTAAAGTTTTATCTGATTATTCATCTTTCACAATAAAGACTGCGCTTCTCTTTTCCCTTCACTGTAACTTTGTTTTCGGGGTTATTTAGCTCGGATTTGTTTGTTCTTTACGCCGGATTCTTGCGATTGTAATCTCTTTCTCCCTTTTAATATTAATCTTTCTTTTATTCATCTTAATTGCTTGTTTTGCTTCATTTTAATTTCTGCCCTAATTAGCTTTTATGCAGTTTGATTATTGTTTCATCATGTTTAATATTAGTTATTTATTTGTTAGTAGTATTGACAGTATTGATAGCATGAGTAGCTAATCTGTTTCATGTTAGGATTAGGGGATCTACGGTAGAAATGTGACGATGTAGTAAATAAGTTGGGTGAATTATTTATGAGACTCTGTCACCATAGCAATATAACTGTATTTACCGACTTAGTTGAGTGCACGCTTCTGAGTCACCTTTTTAATCTGGTTAAATTTAATCCTGGATTGGAAGATTGGACTAAATAGACCTGCTATGAACAGTAGACGACCCTGACGAGGACGAAAGTTAAGTTAGTGGGAGTCTAGGGTAAAAAGTGGACTGGAAGGACCTTTCCATATCCGTCTCGCAGTAATTTATCTAAGCTGTTTACAGTTGAGTCACTGGACTACCGTAGTGAACCGAAATTCTGACATGTCCCCTCTTTATTGATAGTTTATTTCTATTTTCTGCCTTAATTGCTCTTTCCTTATTTCTCTTGCCTTAAAGCTTTTAGTTTAGGAAATCAAATTACAAACCCCCCCATTTGTGACAAAATAGACAGACTCTTTCAAATATCTTGCCTCCCTGAGGAGATCGACCTGACTTCCCTAGCTATATAGTTAGTTTAGTTAGTTATTTTTTATAGGTACACGACAGACTTGTCAGGAGAATACACTTACGTGTTGCCAAGGGTGAAACTTGAACAAGGTTAGGGAATAGTTCATATGAGACAGTTGTCGATTTTTCATTACTCGATCTTCTTAGATCGTTTTATTCGGCCTTCCTAGGCCCAACCCAACCCATTCGACCAATCGTCCCGTCTGCACGGTCCAAATTCTTATCTGGGCCTAAGGATAGATAGCGATTGATGTCAACTATACCGTGATGCTTACACATGTTTGTATCAAGAGCTTTCACTACTCGAGGAAATGGACTAGGAACCGACCTTACTCATGTTTGGCACGAACCTCTCCACAGACCCGGGTTTGATCGCTTGGTATGGCAACCTACCTTTTTTAAGCCAAAACCCTTTAAATGCACTCAGCATATCGTTATAATGCTTGTATATATGTTTGTATCATATACGTGATCACATTTTGTAAATAAAACCATGACGAAATTTTGTCAAATAAAATCCTTTTCAAAATGTAAACATTTTCAAAACAGCACAAAATAAGCCAAAACTCTGTCCAAATGTCGAGTAAAACTTCGGGTCTCAAACCCATTTCATAACCAGCAAAAAAAAATATAAAAAAAAAATAAGTAAAAAAAAAAAAAACGTTTTAACCAAAAATATTTTCAAAACATGTAAATGTAAATATGTAAATTCAATTAGGCTAAGTTAGAGTCAAAATTCAAACCGACTATGTCCTAGTCGGAACTCTGTCAAGTCATAAACCCGTCTTCCTTTACATTTTGGGTCTTTTCAAAATTTAAGTCAAGTCCTAAGGCGTCACGCCGTCATTTTGGACACCCTACCCCAATTCAGTTAGAATCTAAACATTTCCACACCTCGACTCACACACGCGAGGCTAACACGTCGAGTCATTCCAAAATCCGTCTCTCGAATTCTCCTAATGACACGTTCGGGACACACATACCCGAACGTCGAGTCAAGTCTATCTTAAAACCTCGAGCCTAGAATCAACTTGTGTCGTCAATCCCGTCAATCCAGTCAACCATATAAACGTCACTCTGTCAAAGTTAACACTCGAGTCAAGCACCGTGAATTCAAAACACGAGAAGTCGCTCACGACATTTCATGAATTCACAAGTCGAAGTCTAGATTTGTCATCTTATCCTCGTAGTTACTTGTCCCTTCATGTGTTCGTTGCTTATTGCCTTAGTATGCGTGATCCCATGTCGAATCGAGTTGTAATGCGCGTCATTTCTGTCGAGTAGGAATCCAGCAAGTTCCGTCAGCCAGCAAAGTCACGAAGCAGTTCAAACCACAATCACCATGTCCCTCCAAGACGTTTATGCCATGGTCCTACGATTTCAAGCTACAGTGGAAAATTTTAGCATTCGCGTCCTCACCCTTGAAAACGGGATGGTGGAAAAGAACACGCCACCTAGAGAAACCTCTAGTCTAGGTCGTCCAAAGCTTACTTCTTGCAATAACTGTCATCCTAGAAAGCCGAAAACAGCTGAAAGGAAACCTGGAGGCATCAAAGGGTGCTTTCTGATTTAGGCATGTCTTATGCCGATGCTTTGAAGAGACTCTCTGCCCAAGGTAATCTACATCCAATAGGTCCGACTCCGGATCCACCTTTAGAGAAACAGGTGAACCTCTGGAAGGGCAACAAATACTGCTTATATCACCAAGGTAGAGGCCATGATATTGAAGAGTGTTTTCTCTTCAAACACACTATTCAAGATATGATCGAAGAGGGCAAGCTTCCAGTGCCACCTTCTGTCGAGCAATCCAAGAAGACCGACCCTCTTGGGTCTAATATCATTAAACATGACGAAGAATCATCTCTAGACTGTTCTCATCTCCTCGATCCTTATGACGATGGAGATATCAACATGCTTGAAGACGATGACATCCAAAGTGGAATGCTCATGCTTTCCATTGCCTTCAACAATAAATTTTCCAAGTTAGAGGGAGCCCTTGATAACCTAAACTCTCGGCTTTCCAACATAGAGAATCAATTTGCTGAAATGGCTAAGAAGCTTGAGATGAAAAGTGTCCCGACAAACAGTCCTAAAGTAACAAGTGGGCAATCCATTCCTATTTATTTTCATTCGGGAATCAAAATCAACAAAAGCAACCTCATGAAGCCTTCGTCAAAGAAACCTAATAACCCTTGCAGGACATTCACAAATCTAGGCATACCTTATGCCCTAGCCTTGAACAAATTATCCTCTTTAGGTCTCTTCAACCAATAGGACCTACACCAGATCCAGAAAAGAAGTCTAGGTTCTGGGATGAGAATGCCTATTGCCAATATCACAGGGGTAGAGGACATGATACTGAGGTGTGCCATAAGTTCAAGCACGTGATCCAAGATATGATCTAAAGTGGGAAATTGTCCCTCTCAACCTTTAACTCACACGGCAAGTTAGGCAATCCTCATGGATATGCCACTTATAAGGAAACTTTTCTTCACTATTATCCTTCTAGTGTTCCCAATGATGAGGACGAGTTGCTCAAATGGATGAATGCTCAAAATCAAATGCCGAAGCCAGTTGCTGGAAAAGAAAATGTTCATGCATGGGCTGATGATTACGAGTCTGGATCTAAGATTGAGTCAAAGTCTGAGTCCTAGGCTTTCTATCCCATAATTTTTCTAGTGTCTTTCTTGGTGACCATTTCCATTTCTAGTGGCAACCTGGGGGCTGTCCCACGAGTCACGGGTCTTCTCGAGTCTATGTTAAATACATTCATTATTCATTTCAATAAAAGTACAATTCTCAATCCACATATTCTTCATATCTCTTCCTTTACCATTTCCTGTGACAACACGAATTGGTTTGAGACATTTTAAAATGAACAAACAACAACACATAATAGTCGATGTGAGTGCACTTAGATGATGTTCCATTCCAAGTTGTAGAGGACCTGAAACTCCGTGTTCATTTTCCTTACCTATTTTATGTCTGGCAATAGAAAACCTCACTATCCCCTAGTTTAGCACGAGTATATCTCAAAAGATTCCAGGACGAATCCAGACCATCTATCTTGCTAACGATTCATGACGGAAGGCAAGCCCATTTCCCACAATAAACAACCTGTGTTACTAAAGACCAACCCGTTTCACACCAAAGGTGCTAGTCTAACACAAATCCATGGTAGCAAGTAAATCCAAGACGATACAAGCCATGATCAAAGACAAAGGCTCAATCAAGAGAAATGACCAAAATCAATATCCAAGGCCTCAGTTATGCCTGTAATCCAAGACAAAAGAGTAAAAAAGGCTCGATCAAGCAAGTCAATGACAATATCCAAAGTCAAAGTTATATTCAAAAAACCGAATCAAAAATCTAAACAAAAGCCAAGATATACTCTAGACCAAGAATCCGAGTTTGAATCAAGAAATCAAATGTTAAACGGAATATTGCTGAAGTCTATACAGAATGAAGATGGTCAGCTAGCACCCTCACTTAGCCTTTCACACATCACACACCCTAAGTCCTTCTCGAGACCGTTACAGGGAAATAGTTAGGAATTTTGAGAATCCTCTCATGCTCGTCAAGTATACCCATCCTTTAGGGCCAAGACATGGAAACTTAATCCCGTATCAATTAGCCTACCTTTATGTGCTTAGGCTGCATCAAGCCAAGAGACTCCATTTCCAAGCCATATTACAAGCTATAATCCCATCAAGCCTTAACTCCACAAAATCAAGCTCCAGAGATTTTCTCATCAAAGACTCTTATTTCCGAGCTCCACATTCCAAATATCCAATCCAGTTTCACCTTGACCCAAACACGGAGTCTTCAGATCGAATACTTTGCTACCTAGGACGGGACATACCCAATTCATCCTTAGGGTCTACTTCTAGGTATACTCACATGACAAGGAATTTTTTACAAAATTAGTTATACCTCTTTGGTCTATGATCAGAGGGAGTTATCTTAAATCGATTCTTTGAGTCACGAAAGGAAAATACTCTCCTGACCCATGCACTTTAAGGCCCTGACAACATAAGCTTAGGCACACACCTGAACTATGAGCACGGTTTGATTTCACCTCTTCAGGTGGATACGTAGGCAGTCCTTTCTTACACAGGAATGATACAACCTCAACACCCAAACAAAATTAACCAAACCTCAGAACTACGATCTGGTTTGATTTTACTTCACGTAAATACGTAGGCAGTCCTCATGGACACAACCATCCTAACCATCAACTTTCAACCTCAATTATCGACACCCATTTCACAACCATCTCTTTCCATTTTATAACCTTCTAATCACAATTTTCATTTCTACCTCTTTACCGGGGGCTTCTTCATTTCTACGATCTGGTTTGATTTTACTTCCATTTTTTTTTTTTACCAAATTCCAGAGTCACCTTCTCATCCTGGGGGCTTCTCTTCCGAGATGCCACCCTTCCTTTACTCCTCTCTCATTTGAGTCAAGTTAGTACTCGGTCCAGGCAATGATGAGGTCTTAGATCGATTTTCCAAGTTATCGTGCCTCAAGAGGGGTCTCTTTTACAACAAACGGTGTCAAAAGACGTCAAAGTAGACTACTGATCATTACTCATGCCTTTCATTTATACGCCTTCATCATTCTCTCAATTATTCTACATTTGGAACTGATACGCATTGTCACCCACAGTTGGCTAGGGGTTGCGCATACTTAGGCAAAGTCTGTCAAGGTCATCCCCTGTGTCGCGTCAAATCTAATTCAGTGTTGCGTCAGTCTATCGTCTTGCATCCTAGTGAGTCGATGTCGTGTCAAGTCATGTGTCTAAAGCCCATTGGAATATGCATAACGCATTACAAACAACAATTTTTCTTTGAGCAAGTTTTAAATAACTTTTATAATGAAACAAATTTTGCAAAACCTATGTGCTTCCTCATTTGAGGTCCATGTTCTAATTGTTTATGTGCTTATATGCTATGTGATAATTGCCTATTAGATTGTGTTCTTGTGTGACTACTAACCATGCAGGTAAGTATCAGAAGTAGTGCTCACTCCAACTGGGGGCTTCGCTCAAGTATACATTCTTCCCATGACGATCAAGATGTTCCTAATCGTCAATACATTCCCCAGCAAGAGTTCGCTTGAGACCGATGCAAGAAAATTAAACCTCAAGTCTTTTGCCAGAGTTCGCTTAAGACCGAGGCAAGCAAATTCCCTAGCAGTTTCTACCGACGTCCTGCTACCCTCAATATTATTGTTTCCTCATGGAGTTCGGCAGAGGTATCGTTTTCCAAAAGTTCCCAAACCAGCGCCTCCTTCCTTAGGTTCGTAAACCCAAAGTTAGGATTCTTACCTCCTAGATTCTTAGATCCCAAAATGGCTTCCTTTAGGTTCATAAGCCTTTAAGCTCCCACACCAACGTCCTTAGGTTCAGAAACCCATAAATCCTATTGGAGTTCTCATACCTCAGAAAGCTTAAACGCACGCGTTTAAAACAAGAATTAGTAACCCAGTAGTTCCTAAACTTAACCCTAGGATCCCAATTCCTCTTAGGTTCATAAGCCATTAAGTTCCCATACCAGCCGTCCTTTTAGGTTCGCACACCCAGGTTCATACGCCTAGCTCTTTAGGTTCCCAATCTCCCCTAGAGTTCGTACACTTCTACCCTTAGGATCATAATCCTTTAGGATCAATTTTTCTTAGGGTTCCTAAACCCAAACCTTTGGTTACCCCTTAGGTTGAACTTATATTTGGCCTCCTTCCCGTTGATGTTTTCCTTTAGGGCCCCACACCTAAGCACAATCCTTACATATCTTTTAGGTCTTACCCTCAGCTCCTACGCACCTCCGGAAACGTCTCGGGAAAGAAGTCTTAGGTATGGTTTCTTCTTATGGATGGCGAGCTTCCTTACGTAGTCTAATGGACTTTAAACGATCCTCCCCGGAAGTCGACAGACTCTAAAATGTTCTGGACGACAGGTCCTTGGCTCAAACTCCTTGAGCCGCCTCGCGTCGCCATAGTCTTCAGGTTATAATCATCGATTGACCTGGGGCTATACTTTGACTTTCGCCTTGTTCAAGCCTTAGTTAAAGTGGGGGCTCTGTAGATACCTCGTTTCTGCACCTCCCGCCAAACACCTAGTGATGATTGGGCCGCATGTTTACCATATATCGCGATTTTATGACGTTTCGTAAATCAGTTACTAAAAGGTAACTCATAAACTTGTGTCTACCCCTTGGTTGTCGTCTAGGTGTCATTACGGTCGTTTTGGTAGTAATTAGAGTACATTTGGAGTCAGGGTCAAAAATCGTCTTCATTTCCTAAAACCGTCAAATCCCGAGTCAAAAAGCAATGTGCTTATCTACCTAAGGTTAGTATGTCATAAAATGTCATGATTATATCTCATTTTGAGTCCCATGTCACTTCTTTGGGCTAAACTTAAAGTTTACATTAAAAAATGTGCATTGTATTTAGCTAAAACGATAACCCGACCATTAGGCCCATTTTACGAGGCGATAACGACTTTCTGGGTCCGGCCTATTTACAAAAAGATCTAGATCTTTCTCTTAGCTTTCCAACGCCACTGAAATCACCTTATTCCGAGTCTTGTAGAGAAAGTTATGCCTAAAATACGACAGGCTGTCAAACGCGTTTTCTACGCGCAGAAGGAAACTACCCGAGAAAGGACGCAGTAAGTACTGTGCATCTTCTAAGGGACGCAGCACCTGCTGCGCCTTTTCTCAGGGCTTTCTTTTTGTCCAAGTTCCCATGTTTCAACTAAGTCGGTTGTTTCCGGATCTTTCTTTCCTATTTTCTACTCTTACCATAATTCCTCCGTGTGATTAGTATAAATAGAGACCTTTGGCCTCACATATTTCTCACGCGAGTGTCTGCCCTTCTCTTCTCCCTTTGCATTCTAAGACCGCAGTTTTTGTTTATTGACGTCTATGTGCTTGAACTTTCGACCACGTAAGCTCAGATCCTTCTGAGTACCAGTCACGTTTGCATGACCGACCAATTTGATCACTACACCATAATCAATAATTCAATTTATTTTAAATCCTTTTTCAAGGGCACTTTCATATTTGCATTAAAGTTCGAGTCAAGTTACCACTAAAAAACCGATTAAGTTAAATCTCGCGACGCTAACATGTAAGTCTGAGGGTGTAAAATCCCAATTTTATTATTGTACTTTTTATTTTGTAATTAATGTAAAAATTTATGTCATAAGCATGGTCAAAACCGTCTTTTAAAATCACCTTTTAAAACCTTTTAACGGAAATAACACAGATCTGACGTGGGGAAGAATCGCAACTCGATGTGTGCCTTCGAAAGGGCGCAGATCTCGCTGCGCCTCTTCCGGGGCGCTCTCGATTCTTTGCGCACTTCTTCTTCTTCCTCGGGTTTTTGTTCCTTTCGTCTTTTATTTTTCTTTCTTCGTTCTTTCCCTTATTTCACCTAATAATTTTCAAATTAGTTTTTTATGAATCCTTTTCAATAATTTTCGACTTAAATCCCTTATAATTAATATTTGCGGGTTTTCGTCACAAATTCAAACCCGATTTTAGAGACTCGATTTATCCGTATCAAGTCCCTTGAATTCGTCTTTGTACATATTTCCCTTTATTTTTTCAAATTTTTTTTCTTTTGTTTTCAACCATCTTTAATTCAAGTTCATATATAAACTCGCTTCCGACATCGTAAATAATATCTTCATGTATGTAAATCAATTAATCACTTCTACTCGAGTTATCAATCAATAATCAATGTAAATTAACCAACGAACAATAACAAACCGCGAGTCTGACTTTCACAGTCAGAATCCAACTGGAGAATAGACGCAGGAAGTGCTGCACCTCTTCTAGAGGACGCAGCAGATGCTGCGCCTGTTCCGAGTTGGCTTCTACCTCTGAACTCTTCTCGTTTTGACGTAGGGTTTCTAATTAGGATTTTAATTAACTATTACTTTTATTATCACCATAATTCGACATATTTTCCATATAATTCATATTTTCCATATTCTCTATTTTATTTCTTTATTTTTATTTTCCTAATCTATTTTATTTCTTTATTTTTATGTTCCTAATTTATTTTATTTCCTAATTTATTTTATTTTCATAATTTATTTTATTTTTTTATTTTTATTTTCCTAATTTATTTTATTTCCTATTTTCTTTTAATTTTCTTATTTTCCAAATTTCCTTGTTTTTCAAATTTCCTTGTTTTCCAAATTTCCTTATTTTCCATTTTTTCTTATTTAAATCAATTTCCAATTTCCTTATTTTTCCATTTTTCTAATTTTCCTTATTTTATTTATTCTTTTCTTTTATTTCTAAAACTCTTTTCAGCATGTTTATGACGTAAATCAGTTAAATCATTGTAATTTATTTCTTTATTTACTTATTGTATTTTATCATGGATGTTTACTTGGTTCTCACATGTAATTAATCTAAACCCAAATTCGACATAATTGTATGCCTAAATTATATGTTCACCGACTTAGTTTAATCTCACATGCTAAGACTAAAACGTTAGATGTTGCATTGCATGCATATAATCGACAACATATCAAGTATAGATGATTTTCCCTAATCATTAGTAGAGGCCGCTATCGAGGCGGGCGGGATTAGGTGTTCAGTAAAAGGACTTCCTAATACGTACCCTCACCCCTTACTTCAGATCTCTGTGAACATCCGTGTTCATTGGCATCCACGAGAGTCATTCTAGACATAGAATGCTAAGGGTAACGAGTTCTTAGTGTTCGTGTCACTACTTTGTATCTGGACATGACACGAGGTATTCGAACGGTTCCAATTTCCCATAAAAATTGGTGGCGACTCCACAAATGCAAACGCTTGTTTTCCCAAGCGCCCCCGTGGGCCCCCTGTGTCCACACTCTTTCATCTTTTCCCAATTTGAGTTTTCTTTAGATCTACTCTTAGATCATTTGAGTTTTGTTAATTAGTTGCCCATTTTACTTAATTCATGATATTAGTAACCTTTTTAAACAATTATTGTTGACAAAAATCAAATTTTTGTGATGAAATTTTGTGCACAATTGATGAACTCGAAAATGGTGTTCTTGAGTCAATAATGCGATTTTGGTGCTTGTTGTCGTGTCTAATTGGACAACAAAGGCTTAACCTTTGTTATTATGGATGTATCTTGTTTAATATGTGAAAATTTCGTCTTAAAATCCCATCTCAAATTTACGAATTGTAGGTGAGTCATGCCCAAATTTCGATTTTTACTGTATAAAACTTGATATAATTGCCTTATGAGACTACTATCTTGGCTAATAATGTAGTATGTGGTCCTACAATAAAACAAATTTCGTCTTAAAACTTGGGTGAAATTTTCCAACTTCTCTTAAAACTCCCATGAACAATGTATTTTTGTGTCTTAAGGATGGTTTTACTATGTTGCTGGATTGAAAATTTCATATTTGTTACTATCTTATGGAATGAATTAAGGAAAATTTTGTCTTAGAGTGTGGCCAAATTATTGAAAAATCCGACACTAACCATGTCGAAATTTTAATTTTTATGTTTACTACTTGTGTTTCTTACTCATGACTTCTTAAAACTTCAAACCCATGATGCTTCAAGTAGCCTTACATTTAAAATTCACCTGACTCAAGGACTTTAAAATGGCAAAAGAAGCGTTTCACTTGCCCAAATTTCTTTTAAATCTTGACAAGCTCATTCTAACTTTAATCGATTTTAACGAATTACGTTGATGACAATAACATGTAACCTCTTAAGTAAGACTTTAAAGTGTTAAAATTTTCAAAGTTTGGACAAATGGCGAATATGGTAAGAGTCTAGTGTAGTGTGTCATGGTTGAGTCAAAATTGGACAAATTGGATGATGAACAAGAGTAGTACATGTGATTAAAGTCATGTTTTAAACAATCCCCTATTTAATAAATGAATAGGCGAAACTCCAATTTGTTCTGCCTCAAAATATTTCCTATAATAATGCTTACTATTTTTAGCATATACTATATGTGTGGACATGATAACTTATAAATGGATATAATCTTTTGTATTTAAATATTTATAACATTTTATATTTCATATTCTGCACAAATTTATCTCCGGTCTTTTTAAGATAAGGAAATTCTTTTTTTAAAGAACTTATTGATAAAAATTTATTGACTTTTTATGATAAGAAGTTGCGGGCTTGCGGCTAAAAAATATTGTCTTAGTAAATATTTGTTAAAATCCATTGACTTTTTATGATATAACTTTGCAGCTAAAAAATATGTTATATTAGTAAATATTTATAAATTAACATCATTAATTTCTCGGTAAAAAAATAAAAAAAATACTCATTTTATTACTTCTTAGGATTTAAAATTTTATTTATTTCTCTAATCAAAATACATTAAGGAGAAACATGAAAAATTAGTGACTTGTCAATTTAAATTCTATAAATAATACACTAAAAAGGAAAACTCTATAAATACCGTGCATATATTAGACGAGGTCTATATTATTAACTCTATAAATACCGCGCATTTATTGCGCATGATCTAAACTAGTATTATATCACAAGAATTTCAATTTCCGGAAAAGAATTTGTAACATGAGAAAATTTTGAAATGTTGGTTAAATTACAAAGAGAACTATATTGGTAATTCCTTTTATTTGTCATCCACCAATTTGAGAAGTAGAGAAAATTTTCATTCATATCCAAAATTGGCTTCAAATTCTTACATTTTCAGTTCCATATCTTGTGTGTGATTTTCTCTTGTAGCATGTCAAGGAACAGTAGAACCGGTTGTGGAAGGAAAGCCCGCCAACCTCAACAAGAGGCACCGCCCGCTATCACCATCCCGGAGTACCCGTCTATAGCCTTTGGGAGTGAGGATCACCGAAGTAATTTCGAGGTCCTAGCCACTAGGAGGATGGTCCCAACTAAGTGCATGCCGGTAAGTACCTTGGAGACCTTGGGAATAGAGAAGGAAGTACATGACATCTTTACGGAACTTGGATTGGAGGGATTATACAACTTAGAGGAGATAAGCTACCATAACCTCACCCTCAAGTTTTTGAGCTCCTTCACCTATGATAAGGAAATACATGATGTGAGTTTTAGGCTCAAGAATACCACCTTCAGCCTAGGTAGTGATGCCTTTTCCGACCATTTGGGAGTGGATAAGCAAGTCGTAGGTCACCATGATAAGGTTGAGAAGGACATGAAGGCTTCAAGGTATTTCCATCTCTACACGGATAAAGAAAAGGTTAGTGTGAGTAACATAAAGACTAGTGATATCGAACACCCTGTCCAAAAGATTTTCTTGTGCTCCTTGAAAAACATCCTCTATGGGAGGAAAGACCCAAGAAAACTCAACTCCACGGAAGTGTTGATCTTGAGTTCTTACCTTAACCCCCGCCGTGAAGAGCGTTTTTACTTTAATGCTGTATCTATGGTGTGTCTTACCCTTGAGAGGATGACCGAGTCGGACAAGTGCTCCTTAGATTGTGGGGCCTTGGTAACTCGGTTAGCCAAGAACTTGCTAGCTTATGAACCGGGGACATTGGATGCACCCATGTCTAGAGGAGTTGTTTATTTTGAACTTGCGTTATTGAAGGATAAGTATTGGGTTGTGGATGGGGCGGAGGAGGATACCTATTCTTGGAGAGTTGATGAACATTGGCACATGAAGCTCCCTGCCGGTGAAAGACTACCCGCGACTTCCCCCTTGGAGAGGGAGGGATCACCCCACCCCAAGGCCCAATGGTACACCATCCATAGTAACCTTACTTTTGACATTGAGGATCCTACCATGGAACGGGAGACCCATCCACTACCTTCCACACCTCGTTATTCCGTTGGGCAAGCTCCCGCCTCTTTTCCCCATTATATGACTACATCGATAATGCCCCCACCTTATACCGGGAACTTTAGCCAAAACCAACCCACCTTTGACTCCAACTATCCCATGTCGTACCTCATCCACCGAGTGAACACCAACATTGTGTTGAGAGACATGCACGAGGCGGCTTATTACCAAGGAGTACGAACCGCCCACCGCCCTAGTTTTTGGTCCAGAGACAGAGACACCACCGAAGTGTTTAAGGCCTATGGTATCCAACCATCGGATTGGGAGATCAATCAACCTTTCGGTAGGACACTTGCGTGACCCATGGGTGATGTCGGTATCTATTTTGGCAATGTCTACCAAGGAGGTGGAAGTGAGGCGGAAACATCCACGGCGGCGGAAGACATGGACCTTGATGAGGCATGGGAGGAGGTGGCACGAAGAGGAAAGGGAGGGAAGGAGGAAGATGAGGAAGAGGAGGAGGACAGGGAGGAGGAGTAAGCGGAAGGAGGTAGCAAGACGGTGAAGAATCGTTCCGGGTGGGCAAAATGGATGTCGGGCATTGGCAAGAAGAAGAAGCCCTCCGAGTAGTTGCGACCTTATGATTCGAGACTCCTTGAGACATTTCTTTATCGTCTGAACTTTGGACAATTTAATTCTCGTGTTGTAAACCCGTCCATAAGGCCAAAACTAGTAGACCTTATATAGTAGGATTGTGTGGTGATCACCATTTGGACTCCATTGCATGTATGTTCGACCATAAGAGAACTTGGAGGCCATTAATGACCAAAACCTAGACTACCTAGTGACACTCAGCCGAGTGCCATTTTCACTCGACCAAGTGGTGGTCCACTCGACCGAGTGACTCTCTTCACTCGATCGAGTAGACCGAATACAGATCCTGGAAACCTCCTGTAAAGACCCTCACTCGACCGAGTGACACCCCAACTCGACCGAGTTACTTTTACTCGACCGAGTAACTCATAAATTGGACCGAGTACTGTGGAATTTAACCATGTATAGGAATTTTAGACCGCCTATGACGTATTTGACCTTGATTTTGGACTATACCGACCTCCTATGAGTCAACGACCATAGGAACCCCACACGGTGGACTTTCATGAATTTTTTACACTTGATTTGTTCTTTGTTTTAGTAGTATGCAAGGATAATCAAGTTATAAGTGATTATGTGATAGCATAGAATATATGAGGACATGTATGCATTTCATAATAATAGTGGATAAGTAAACAATAATGATGAGTACATGTCACATGGCGAGTATTTAACGCTAGTATGAGCGATAGCGGTACGATACGATATGTGAATGATATGATGAGTATAAAGAGTGGTTGGGCTAGTCACGACATCTGTCCATATACATATATATACATATAGTAATCACATACATATAAAAAACCTCACCAAATAGATATAGACTTGTTGGTTAGAATAACATTCGGAGATAGTGAATCGAGTCGGAGTCCTTTGGGAACACAACAATTGACATAAGAGTAGATTAATGGGAGAGTGTCATGTGAGACTGATGGTGAACTTCGGGACGAAGTTCTCTTTTAGGGGGAGTGAATGTAACAACTCGGAAAACTTGGAAAAAAAAAGAGCACGACACGTGAGGAAGTAATAGAATTGAGCAAAGAACCTTGGGATAAGTACGATAAACAAGTGTGGTTAATAAGACTGACAATGATAGCAAGAACTTCGACGAACTTTACGATAGAGTATAATGGCAAGAGATTACACGAGAACCGAGAATGAGACTTGAGAGAAGACCGAGGAATAATTGGAAAAGAGAGTGAGTGGTGTGCTTCCGGGACGAAGTTCATTTTTAAGGAGGGAAGATTGTAATACTCGGATAATTTGGGACCCACAATGGACCTAGGGACACGTGAGGGAACCCACATATACTGGAAAGTAGAGGATGACTCCTCCCACGAGGCTAAGTAAGACCTAAACTAGACCGAGTAGACTTCCAGTGGACCGAGTAGAACCTCTAGCGGATCAAGTGAGTGGCACTCGGTCGAGTAAAGAGTATACTCGACCGAGTGTGTGTCACTCGGTCGAGTGGCACTATACTGTACCCGAGAAATGATATTTCGGGATTTCATCTTATCCAAACCCTTATCCTCTTCAGCCTTCTTCTCCTTCCTTCTTACTCTAAAACACTCTCCCCTCTCTCTAAATCCTCCCTAAACCTTCCCTCTTGGCCCTCATGCTTGGATTGATGATGGAACACCTCTCCTATTCCCCGATATACCTTTCTAAGTCGAAATCTAACCTTTTTCCTCTTTGTCTTATGTTGATCTCGAGTTAGGATTTACTAAGAGAGATTAATTAGTATTTAGCTTATGTAATGTGAGTAATTAGTGACTAATAATAAAGGATTTCATATTATGATAATATAGAATGCATTGTGATAGTATTGTGTAATTGTTTAGGGTGAGACGATCTCATGAGACGGTTTTATGAGACGAAGTTGAGTCGGAATCAAGTAGCTTGTGAAGAACGCGAAAAGGTTGGTTATCCTACTCAGTTTCAATATTGTGTATGCATATTTGTGTGCCTTTCCTTGCTAGTACATTTGTGACTCGGTTGGAATATTATGTGGGTATTCGAGGATTGTTATTCATATCATGTGAAATTGAATTCATGAATTAGTCTTTAATGTTGTTCTTCCATTTGTCATGTATGGTTGTGATTGTGTTGTGTTGGAGGTCATTGGTGGTGGCACTTGATTGTTAAGGAGACGGAAGACGGCTGGGAAACTGTCTTGCGCTCGGGGCGCCTCTTGGAGCTTCCCACTCCAAGGGGGATGTGCACATTAATGGCTTGAGTTACGGAGGGACTCGTGTAGTTGAGGCACGACGTCTGGAAGGGGATCCGGTTGGCTTCCGAACCCGGTACGTCTGGGCATGTCTCGGTACCTTTGTGTGAGGTGTGGTGTCGTGGGCGTGTTCTTGACACCGGTGGTTGTGGGTATGTATGGGCGTGTCCCGGTACTGGTATGGTGATTGCATATTCGAGTCTCATTCATACAATCACTATGTCGCATCTTTATTTATCGAAACGTGTCTTATGTTTATGTATTGAAACTGACGTTTGTGTGTCTGTGTAAAAGTCACCTATTTCCGGGGTGGCCTGTGTCGATCCATATGATATTTCCGATCATATGGGAGTAGTCGTGTACAGGTTTGCTTTGGTAGCATGCAGGAGACGGGATGAGCTTTGGTAACATTCGAATCGAGCATTGTTGACTAGACTAGTATAGTAGTCATGAGTTATTTTATTTCCTTCTTTATTCATTATGGTTATGTAAGCAACTAAATACTTTATTAACATTAATCGTTTCTTAATTACAACTCCGATTTCACCGCCTCGGTGAACCGAGATGGTAACATCTCCCAATTACCTTGGTCGGGTAAGAAGGGGGTGTTACACACTGAGGCATGAAAGCATAACTAGTACCTAATTGGTAGAAACCATTTTTGGGAAATATAGATGAATTTATTTCTAGGTTTTCTGGAAAACTTGAAAAGGTACAATTTTTTCGCCAAACACCAAAACAAGTGAGAAGGGGAACAATGAATTTAATCTCATTAGAGTAGAGATCTTGAGTTTGCTTAAGAGATCTGGATGCAGGGGGTAGAAAACAAGATTTTTTCTTTTTTTTTTTAATTTTCTAAATTAAAGAAGAGAGAGAAGTTTCAAATTGACTGTCACACCATTTATGTTTTAACTTGAAGTGGCTAGATTAGGGTTAGGTTAGTCATTTTACATGTATAGTTAGCTTGTAACTGTTGCAGTAAGTGTCCTCAACAATAGTGCGATCACATGATTAAATTTCATAATTAAATCTCATAATAAGAATACAAGGGATGATACATTAATTATATAGTCAACTGATCACCATTTATTGGTAACGATTGGCTGGCTCGAGTTTGACGTTACTGTCGTTTGACGGTGGTGATCAGTTGATCCCTTAAGGTCACACCTAAAGGAACAAGCCCAAATATTAAACTAATTATTTGTATAAGATACAGTTTAATTAGTCCCTTAATAAACTGACTAAAAGTTTAGTCGATTAATGTGATTTAGAGAGATCGAGTTAAGAACTCGTGCCCGTTGAAGTTATTATTTAATTATACGATAATTAAATAATAAATTTGTAGAGGCGGATTATATTAATTAATTATTAATCAATAAAATCGTACTAATTGACTAATTGGGTTAGTATTAGTGCGTATTATATTCACGTATAATTCTATACGTATAATTATATTAATAGTTTTATTAAATGTATTAATTAGGAATTAACTTTATCGTATGAGACGATTAAATAACAATTTACGCATATTCGTATGACGAATATAAAAATCGACTTGTGGCACACCACCCTATGCTAGGGCCGGATTCCTAGTGTACTTAGGCCTAGGTTGTGCTTTCCAATTGTTACATGCATTGGTTGATTATTTTATTGTGTTGAGCATGCAATAAACATAATGATTACAAGCATGCATAAAAAATTGAACACTCAACCTCCACCACCTACCCCAAAAACCGGTTTCCCCTTTGAAAAACAAAGGAGTTTTCTTTCTTATTTTGGTCACTGACTTGTTCATTGAGATAATAAGTGATTATCTCTCTAAAATCACTAAAAATAATAGAAATCTATACTAATAGTTAGTAAACATAAAATCTAATATTCTCATATGAATACTAATAGTTAGTAATAATATTTTTCATATGATAAAGGACTTTTCTAGTAGTATTTTCTAGCTAAAAATGTACTAGAGATTTGGGTAAGTTCTTGGATGCAACTAAGAAGAGGTATTCTACATTGAATACTTGAAGATTTTGGAGGATCATCCTAATATGTTTAAGCTCAAGATCTAGGTTAGGAAGGTGTTCTAACCTAGTGCCCATATTTCGTCCATTATCAATGTAAGAAAAATTATTTCTCTCCTTATATCATACTATTTATATCATGCATGCAACTAGATCCATGAGATTTATTATTATCAAGTTAATTAAATCATCATTAGAAGAGTCTAATAATAAGTATTGGAACTTACAATTGGCATCAAGAGCTTTGGTGTTGCATACATATCATTTTTATTGTTTTTTATGAGTTATTTGATAACAAAATAAAAACTAAAATTTTAGATTTATAATGATAAATCACAAAAAATTTTGCATGTTATACATTCTGGTCCTAAAATATTTTTAGATCATTTTGATGATTTATGGATGATCATTGCTTATTTTTATGATTTTTAGTGAAATAATTACAATTTTATGAATAAAATGAACTTTTATTTACTAAAAATAGTTAAACTTCACTACTGGCCGTGATTTTTTACTATGACCTCACATGCATATTTTGCATATTGTATGTAAAATTTCGGATCATTGTGATTAGTTTTGCTTGTTTTATGATTTTTATGTGATAAAAATGGTATAAATGGAGGTTAAATGACTAAAATAAGTTAAACTTCAAAAAAGGCCATGAAATTTTAATATGATGTCACATACATATTTTACAGATTGTATTTAAAATTTGAGATAAATGTGATTTATTATGCATGATTTATAATTTTAATGGTTAACATGATATTTAGTGACTATTTTTAGCAAAATAGCTAAAATGAATTTTATGTCATGAAATTTTCTCATAATGTTGTATATATGATATGGATATCAGATCTAAAGTTGCATGATTAAATTTGATTGATTTGGTATGTTTATTGATTTTTATGTGATAAAATCGATAAAAGGGCAATTTTATTAGTCATAAACATTAATTCAAAATTTTTGGTTGAAATTTTGAAATTTCTAGGTTCTGTAAATTATTTAAGAATGTTCAAAATTTTGATTTTGATTTTTCCATAATTTTTATGTTTAATTTGGAATTAAATTGTAAAAGTTATGATTTATACCATTTATTAATCAAGTAAATTATAAATATTTTGTGGACAAATTTTATTGAGTTTTTGGAATCTTGGTAATATTCCAGTATATACAAAATTATGATTTCGAATATTTTTTTAATTTTTATGATTTATTGGGAATTATTTCATAAGTGTTATGATTAAGGGTAGTTTAATAAGCAATAATACAAAACCAAGTTGAATTATTGTCAAAAATTGAGTAAAGACTAATTTTTGAGTCCTAATAGAGTTCGGATAATTAACTTGGGCTAAAATTTGATTTTTATATTATTTGCGATTTTAATAAGTTAAAAATCGCGAATATCCATAAAACCGGGTTGTATTTACGATATAAGTTTAAAAAGGGCGATTTGGCACATAACTTGGCATGTTAGATACATATTATAATGCTGCATATTTCATTGATGAATGTCATATTTTATTAATATAATTTATTTTGAATTATGTAATTTTATCTTAGTATGGCCTTAGATTTAATCGGTATTACCCGTAATGTAAGGGATTACCTATTTGGTTGTAATTTTAATGTGATCTCGCATCACTTTTATTTTTACTAGATTCTTTTTTACAAATGTATAATAGAAATGCTATGTAATTTTATTATTATTTGTAGTTCCGGAGTTCCTTCAAGACGGTGCCAATCGGAAAGGCGTTCCGATCAAGACGGAGTGCTTGGGAAGCGTGCCACTTGAAGTTCAAGGAACCAATGGAGTTGGTTTCCGAATTTTTAAATAGAATATTAGATTTTCTATTTTAGGAAGGTCATACTAGGAAATTTATTTATTGCTTTGCATTTTTCTTTATATGTTGCATGCATTGCCAAATCGCCATTAACTTCACATTCATTTTTATATATATTTATATCATCTTTTCGACCGTGTCGATTATAATTATCGTTAGTTCACTAAGATAGTTCACATAAAAGTGATAGATAATAAATCGACAAGAACTCTTACATATTTAAAATTGAGATTAGCCTTTGCAAATAGTCGGACCCATGAATCCCTTTAACATTTGGGGTAGATTCCGTTTCCCTGGGTACTTTCATTTTTCATCGGGTAAGTGGGGTAATAACAAGTTATTACACACGAAATTTGGTTGGACTCAACGGGACATGAAGAATAGTCTTATGTTTCGGGGCTAGAGATGAACTTAATGTAATTTCATCGACCGAGAGTTCTAATTGTAGAATCGGTTAAAGAGTTAACCAACCGAGTTATATTAGTGAGGGATGTATCGGTTTCCCCGTGCCCGAGTTAATATGGATTTGGATTTCGAAATCATTTATATAATTGGGTGCAGGTCATTATATAAATGCTAGAACATGCTAAAATGTTTTCATATATTAATGATGAATGTTTCTTTTCCCACTATTTCGTTGTTTATATTGTTCTTTATCATCGCTCCTACTCATATACGATATCATTCGATTGTAACACGAGTCTCCGCTAAACCACTATTACTAACGACAAATAGAATTTCTTTCTAAATCCTCAAATGAACCGTTTAAATAGGGCATGGACTAGTTCCATAGGAATTGTTCTATTCCATAGAACTCCATAGGAGTTGTCCTATGTCATATAAGATTAGCATCTTAAATTCTTAACATGCCCATGTATGATTTCTTGTGACGATGTGTGAATAGAAGTAATGATTAGTCAAAATATGTTTTGATAATATCTTCTATGCATCTACGGTTAAAAAGTCTTATTGCTCAAACTAAACACTTGTCATCAAGTACTTAAGTTATTGTTAACATGACAATGTTAAATTGGTAAATTGATTTGTTAGAAATTTTGATTAACCAAATACCACAATAGAGTTAACCCTTGTGAAGGATTAACTAGGAATCTATATGAAGATAAGTCTTCATCAAGTAGAAATTCTTGAAGTTAGTGGGAGCAATAAGAAGTAAGTACCTATCTTAATTGTTAAGGATAGAACTAGGCTCGAAAGAGAAGGTGTTAGACACTAAAATAGATACAAACCCAAATAAGGCCCTGTTCTTTTGGACTTAAAGTCACTCTCTATAAGTTAAGTTCAGCAAAATTAAGTTAAGTTCAGAAAAGTTCAGCAAAATTAAGTTAAGTTAAGTTCAGAAAAGTTCAGCAAAATTAAGTTCAGAAAAGTTAAGCAGAATAATAAGTTTCATAATATTGACGAGTTTTAAAAAATAGATACAATTTTCGTTCAAATCGGTTGTATAAACAATCCGAGATTAATTATTATTCTATATAATTTTTTCAAAAAAAAAAAACATTTATTTAAAGCCGAATTCTTACCTATCCCTCGAAGGTATGTTAAAGCATTTTAATTACCGACATTCGTCATTGAGAATGAAAGTTGAAATGACATTTGGTCAATTGAAAAAAAAGGTTGAAGGTGTTAAAAGTTATGCCTCAAATGTCACCTAAGTATCAAATGTCCATTATTGTTTCTAATTTCACACTTCATAATTTTATACGGATGCACACTCATGGGATACCTGTTATACAACATGAGAACGTTCTAGGGACAAAAGATTTAGGCATGTTTGATAAGAAGCGGAAAAAAAGCTATGTACAAGGTGCGAAATAACATAGTCAAGCAAATTTGGCGAGGCAACGGATTTGACGGGGTGAGCTCAAATGAAGATGAAGAAAGTGACGAGGAAGATGATAATATGGAACTAGATGATTAGAAAGAAAAAAAAAGTAATGTGATTTACTTTTTATTTTTATGTATTAGGTAATGTGTACGAAAATATTAACTTATATAAATAAAGTATTTTATAATCTTTATTTGTGTTTTTAGTTATATTATTATTATTATTATTATTATTATTATTATTAAATATTATTATAATTATTATTATTTTTGAAGGGAATTATTATTATTATTATTATTATTATTATTATTATTATTATTATTATTATTATTATTATTATTATTATTATTATTATTATTATTATTATTATTATTATTATTATTATTATTATTATTATTATTATTATTATTATTATTATTAGTATTAGTAGTATTAGTAGTAGTAGTAGTAGTAGTAGTAGTAGTAGTAAGTGAAATTAAATTAAGTTAATTTAAGTAAGATTATTTTAATTTAGAAAATTAAAGTTAAGCTATTATAAGTTAAGTTCAGAAAAGTTCAGCAAAATTAAGTTAAGTTCAGAAAAATTAAGTTAAGTTCAGCAACTTTAAGTCCAAAAGAACAGGGCCTTAGTAAAGATCAAGGAAGTTGGTCGTGTGACTCCAACATATTCCTTCTTGAAATCTATGACATTGACATTGCATTCTTGCCAAATACCACAACATGAGTACTTGATACAAATTTGTGGATTTCATCATAATATTTGGCATTATCGTATGACGACTAGAAAGAATGTTGTAGTGTACTCATTTTAGTTTTATATTTAGAAATGTACCTCAATAATTGTTATGATGTACACTAACTTTAAATAAGAATATAATTCACATTTTTATAAAACGCAAAGGGTTTCTCTATTATGCAATTAAAACAAGCATTATGCCCTTACCTACCACGATCAAGTTTATGCTGAGACCATAAATAATTAAAGTAATTATATTCAAACTAGAAATAAATGTCATATTTACAAGAGTCAAGTTGGTGACCCCAATCATTTCTCAATTCTCGATTGAAAATCACATTTAGAAACTAGTTTTGTCTAGTCTCCCAAACCATTTGATTGGAAATCTTTTGGTGTGTGTGAATCTTGTATTTAAAGCAAGTTAATTCATGGTTTTTTCTGAAAAGGATTATGAATAGAGCAAGATATTAACCCTATTTACACTTTGAAGTGTATGGTCGAATTCAATTTCAATCAGAGAAGGTTATTACTTCTTTAACTCTTTTACCAACAAATTAGGTAGATACTTGATATCCACTTAATGAGGTAAGAAGAAAAATTCTTTGAATAAGTTCAATGAATGTTTAAAAAGTATCAAAACCTACAGATTATAAAACCAAAGTATTAGTACTTTGTTAAAATGGGGAACAATAAAGTGATGACTTTTATGTGCACCAAAAAGAGTGTGATATGGTATCGCAAGTCCACTTTCATTACGATATGATTGAATCTTTACATTATAGTTGGAGGTAGTTTCTGTTATAAAATTTGTCTGGCATTTCAATTTTTCAATAATATAAAACATGGTTAAAGCAATCATCTACTTTTTATATGAGATATGGTTATGCATGGTACCTAAATTATAGCTTGTTTCGATAGTAAACATGTGCTCTCTCTTCCTACATGATCACGAGAACAAAGGATTTGTGGCTCGTGATGCTGTGTATTAAAGAAAAGAGGATTATTTCTTAAAGACAGAGTGGGAGAAAATGTTCAAGAGCCACAAACTGAGAATAAGACGTAGGAAGATGTTCCTTCTTGGTCAAAATCAGTAATTATTTCTTCGAAACCTAAAGTTGACAGGAGTCATGTTATTTTTGAAAGTAACAAACCTGTAACTTATTAAGATGCTTCATCTAGTTTCAACTCGGCAAAAGTCTGAACTGAACATAAACATTAAGATGTTTCCATGACTTGGTTGATTGGTGGTAAGAGGTTTACACCAAATTGCAACGCTTCGTTAAAATTCGGATTTCATAATATTTGACTGTTGTATTTTAAAATCATCTTGCATGAGTTTTGTAAATCGCAACTATCCTAAGGTAGGATACGAACTTAAGAAGAAATCTTAAGTAGAAGTCAAGGAGTTGAATGGCGTGTCTCTATCATGTAATAAACTTTTCTCGATTTGTCGAGTAGTTCTATTTATACATGGAGTTTAGTGTGAGTAATGTGGTGTTACTAGTCTTATATGTAAGGGACATATTAGCGTCAAATGAATATTCTTATATTGATAAGAGTCTAGACAAGTTCAAAGGTGTTGAACATGTAAAAATTGAATCCACATGCTTCCGCTGCGGGATTAATTCATTACGCTAAGATGTATCACCATTCTTAAACTTCATATACTTGGTGTATGACGAGAAATTATAAATCGAATCCTTGAGAGAAATCTCTATATAGCCATATAGTTCATTGGTTAGTACTCATGAAGCACTAAAGAGATGAATCTAAAGTGATTAGAAATGATAGGGATTTATGTGCAAGGAGTTACACAAAAAACATATTCTAAACACATAAGGATGGTTAGAGAACCATCTTGGCTATATTATTTAAAGAGGATATCTGCTAGAAACGTTCTAGGCAGTTGAACAATGAGATATACACAACGGAAATTGAGTACACTTGCAATAATGAGATATGCAAGTAGGAGGGGATGATGTTGGGATTCGGTTTTATGAATTGGAGGAACTAGGGTAGTTCATTCCAATAATAGAAGGTCCTATCCCTACACACTGTTAGGACAGTGGGAGCTATTCTAAGGCAAGAGAGCCTATGTCTAGATTGGATATAGACACGCACTCAAAAGGTTTTATAATAAAGATTATACATAACAAGGGTAAAAAGTATATAGTAAGGCTAGGAAAGTGCAAAATGTTGCTAAGACTTACTAACCAAAGCCTTCTCATCGGCTTAGCATGATAAGTCATGCCATTTCAATTGAATTGAGATGATCAACTATGTACAAGATTAAAAATGAATTATAGATTATGTAGTAATTGATATTTTATCAATTTTACATATGTGATAATACATTCATCGTTTGAGTTTTATACAAAACTTTTTTCTTTAATACTTTGTTTTTCAAAATAGGTTGTCGAGACATTGTTGAACCCTATTAAAGTGAACTGGATTAACATAGTATTTGCCCCTAGTCACTTATATGAGGTGACGTCTCCTAGTGACTAGAGTGTGAGTCGATTGATGGCAAGTTCAAGTGCCATAGAGTCATAAGAGATGACTAGTCGATCACATAGGTAGACTGTATGTGACACTTTGTCGGGCAGTGACTGCTTATAGAGTTCTGGCAAATTTATATAGCCTGGTCGTGGTGAGAGCTACTAAAGTATTCTTATGAGTCGATTCTTTACTAGAGACTGTTTGCCTAAGTTGACACATTTTCTAATTGGCTTCGATTTATGCTCTACGACTGTCGTAACTGAGGTCAAATGGGCATCTTTTGGGTCATGATGGGCTGTGGCTGTTCGAAGGGAGCAGTGCGATAGGAATTGTCCACCCCTTGTCAGGGTTATTTAAAATCTCAAGGCCACTCGAGGAGTAGTGAACTAGAAATGCGTGGCCACGCTCGAAAGGTATCTACGGTAGATGATTCCGGTCAGACAGTTACTCTCCAGATCGAGAAAACCACTCTTGATATGATCAAATACAAGTACGACCTGCAAGACACCTTGCATTGAGTGGGATATTGTAATAGGACAAGAGAATTGGTGACGCACACTTGTCTCGGACAAGTGGGAGATTGTTGGAGTAAGTGTCCTCAACAATTGTGCGATCACATGATTACATTTCATAATTAAATCTCAAAATAAGAATACAAGGGATGATACATTATATAGTCAACTGATCAACATTTATCGGTAATGATTGGCTGGCTAAAGTTTGACGTTACTGTCGTTTGACGGTGGTGATCAATTGAACCCTTAAGGTCACACCTAAAGGAACAAGCCCAAATATTAAACTAATTATTTGTATAAGATACAGTTTAATTAGTCCCTTCATAAACTGACTAAAAGTTAGTCGAGTAATGTGATTTAGAGAGATCGAGTTATGAACTCGTGCCGGTTGAAGTTATTATTTAATTATACGATAATTAAATAATAAATTGGTAGAGGCGAATTATATTAATTAATTGTTAATCAATAAAATCTTACTAATTGACTAATTGGGTTAGTATTAGTACGTATTATATTCACGTATAATTGTATACGTATAATTATATTAAGAGTGTTATTAAATGTATTAATTGGGAATTAACTTTATCGCATGAGACGATTAAATAACGATTTACGCGTATTCGTAAGACGAATATAAAAATCGACTTGTGGCACACCACCCTATGCTAAGGCCGGATTCCTAGTGTACCTAGGCCTAGGTTGTGCTTCCCAATTGTTACATGCATTGATTGATTATTTTATTGTGTTGAGCATGCAACAAGCATAATGATTACAAGCATGCATAAAAAATTGAACACTCAACCTCCACCACCTAACCTAAAAACCGGTTTCCCCTTTGAAAAACAAAGGAGTTGTCTTTCTTATTTTTTTTTTGGTCACTCACTTCTTCATTGAGATAATAAGTGATTATCTCTCTAAAATCACTAAAAATATTAGAAATCTATACTAATAGTTAGTAAACATAAATCTAATATTCTCATATGAGTACTAATAGTTAGTAATAATATTTTTCATATGATAAGGGACTTTTCTAGTAGTATTTTCTAGCTAAAAATGTACTAGAGATTTGGGTATGTTCTTGGATGCAACTAAGAGGAGGTATTCTACATTGAATACTTGAAGATTTTGGAGGATCATCCTAATATGTTTAAGCTCAAGATCTAGGTTAGAAAGGTGTTCTAACCTAGTGGTCATATTTCGTCCATTATCAATGTAAGAAACATTGTTTTCTCTGCTTATTTCATACTATTTATATCATGCATGCAACTAAATCCATGAGATTTATTATTAACAAGTTAATTAAATCATCATTAGAAGAGTCTAATAATAAGTATTGGAACTTACAGTAACATTAATCAAGTTAACTTTATTTAAGGAAGTTTATATTTATGAATTATATTATATTTACTTTCGTTTTCATTTATAAAACTAGTTTGTTAATTATTATAGTTATTTTAGTATGTAATCATTACTTCTTCTTTTTTGTAATCGTTGTGCTTCGTTTTCTAAATTTAAAATTTTTAGTTTATAATAAGTAGTAGTTACTATATTAATAAAAATGTTTATAATTATAGTATTTTTGTTTTAGTATGTAATCATTAATTAGATTGTTTATTTTTCGTTTTTTCTATTTTTGTAATCATATATGTATTTTTTTAATCTTTTTTTTTACTTTTTAATTTAAATTTATAAATTATTAGTTAGCACATTAAAATGTATAAATTTATAAAGTATATTTTTCCTAAATAATATGTTTTTAATTTTTTATGCTAATTAACGTTTTTAAATTTATAACGCTCCATTCATAAAAAAGAAAAAAAAAATTGGTTAGGTTTTTATTTAAGGAATGGAAAATTCATGTGGTACCGTTAAACTCTGTCATGTTGCACGTGGTACCCAACTTTTTTAAGTTTGTGCACTTGGTGCGCTCCACATTTATATTTCATGTACAACAAGCCCTTTTTGTTGTTATAAAAAATTTCAATTGAACATGACTCCTACATCGGAATTTGGAGTCGACCAATTTTTTGTTCTAAAATTATTCTCTTGTCATAATCCACGATTTGAGAACAATAAATTTGTCAACTTACATTTTTTATGTTTTTTTTACGAGAACCTCAAATCAACTATATTTTCGATCTTAAATTTACAAATTACCATTTTCTGCTGTATAAAATTACAGATCTTGAAGAGATAACCAAATTTTAAAAAACAAATGGTCAATTTCGGTTTTTTTTTTTTTTTTTGGTAAGAGGTAAGTAAATTCATATAAAAAATGGTAGATCACAAATGTTTCGTATACAATTTTCTTACAGCAATGATACAGTCTCATAGATCTTAGCCTAACAAAGATTGTAACCAGTTCTTATCTCTACTACTAACACGCTTGCTGGTGTTGCGGCTCCAGAATCTGTCCAGAATCGCATGTTGATCTACTCTTGATTTATTTCTCATATGCCATATAAAATATGTGAGCCTTATATACAGGGCGGAACCAGGAATGAGATTTTCCTAGGGCTAAATTAATAGACTATTGAAGCGTAGTGGTTAAAGAAAAAATCAAATCGCGACTACTGGAATATCCATGTATGAGTTTCCGAGTAGACATCCCAGGGAGGAAAACAATTTTTTTTTTGTGTATATTGTCCACTTGATTAGGGTAAACCCAGTAAAATTTATATTTTTTACGCAGAAAACGCCTTAATATTTTAATTGGAATTCCAGAAAAAAAATATAAATCTACTATAACCATGTCAATTTTCAACAAAGGGAGACGGTAACTATTTTTATAAATCTTGAATGTCCCGTATTAAAGATTAACAAAAAAAGGATCGTATTTGAAAATAAAATAGTTAAAGTCGGTCATATACAATATTTTAATGGTATCAATTAAATATTTTATAATGATAAATTAAATAACTACTTGATTTAAATATATCATAAGAAATTGTCCCATAAAATTGGATATGCATGACTAATAAATAGGGAAGGTTTTCATCATATCTTAAGGAATTGGAATTGCGTAAAATCAAGGTACAGCTACTTAAAAATAATAAAATTGAAAAAAATAAAGGTTGTAATGGGGATCGAACCCCTGTTGTCCCGTTAGAAGAGCATAACAACAACCATCTGTGCCACAATTTTATCATGTTTTCTCTATGCACTGAAATTTATTTCTTATTTAATCTAGGGCTATAGCTCTAGTAAATATAGGCTAGATCCGCCCCTGCCTATATAACAAGCACAAATAATGTGCCTCTGAACCAGGCTTTTGCTTCTCCCCTTGGAATTCCAGTGCACCAGGTTTCTAGGATGAAGATCAACTTGTAGCTGACTTTGCAATTGAATGGCACATATGGTAATAAAGTTTCAATCATTGAACAAATGGTCGTGACTCTCATCACCATTTGCACACAAAAAACAAAAAGGAGTTTTTCCACCAAGTGTATTTTCCCGACATTGCGCTGTTCCACAACTTGGAGTTTTTTTTTTTATTCCAAGCCACCTTCATCCTTAGGAGTACAACACTTGTCCCAGCTAATTTTAGGAGTTTTCATGTGTGTCTTGCCCTTCCCAAAGGAAATTACGACAATTGCATCAATTTTATTCATAATTCCATTTGGGATGAGAAAATACCAGGCCAATATGAATTAAGACTCGTAAGAACAAAATTTATAAGGGCCAATCTGAAGGAATTGTAATTCCTTCATGATTGGTGAGATAAAGATGATGAAGATTGTAAGTGTGAGTATGAGTTGTATAGAAAGATAAGCAGAGAAAAGTTAGAGAAAGTAATAAGTTGTATAGAGAGATAAGCAGAGAGAAATTAGAGAAAGTAATGAATTGTATTATAATCTGATGAATGTTACAAGTGATCATCTATCTTTATATATGAGAAGATAAACCGACTTACAACTAATTGTAACAAACTTTTGACAGCTGTAACAACCTTAACCGTGGTTGTTATTTAACCAATTCTGACAAACTAAACTAACTATGCTTATTTCCAACATCCCCCCTCAAGTTGGAGGATGGCTTAGACATGCCCAACTTCTGTTGCAATGCAAAATATTGAGGACCATTCAAGGATTTGGTAAAAAGATCTGATGGCTGCTGTAATATAGGAATGTAGGATAAACTAATTAGTCCTTCCATTAGTTTTTCCCTGACAAAATGGCAATCAAGATCGATATGCTTTGTGCGCTCATGGAATACGGGGTTTTTGGCTATGTGGATTGCAGCCTGACTGTCACTTTTAACAGGTATTGGAACAATGTCAAGTACACCAATCTCAGCTAACAGTCTACTGAGCAAGGCAAGTTCTACAGTGATTCTTCTTAAGGATCTATATTCTACCTCAGCAGACGACAAGGAAATGGTTTGTTGCTTCTTGGATTTCCAGGAAATAAGGCTTCCTCCTAGAAAAATTACAAAACCACTCACTGACTTCCTGGTGTTGGGACAGGCTACCCAGTCAGCATCGCAGAACCCTTCTAAATGGAATTGTGCATCATTATTCAGTAAAATACCAAGGGCTGGATCCTTGGAGATGTATCTTAGGACATGTATAGCTGCATCCCAGTGTTGTGTTCTTGGGAATGCCATGTATTGAGTGAGTAACTGAACAGAAAAAGCAATATCAGGCCTTGTGTTGGTGAAGAAATTTAACTTTCCCACTAGCTTTCTATAGGCCGCAGGATTATCCATTAGGTTTGTTGACTCTGAATGTAATTTCATTGTATTATCCAGAGGACATGTAACAGACCTAGCATCAGCTTGGCCAAACTCTGTAATTAATTCTTTGGCAAATTTCCTTTGTGTAATGACCATGCCATTTGGCATGTTAATAAATTCCAAACCCAAGAAATAACTTAGACTACCCAAGTCTTTTATTCTGAATGTTGAGTCTAAGAATTGCTTAAGTGCTTGTATTTCTGTTGTATTGTCCCCAACCAAAAGAATATCATCAACATAAACAGCTAAGTATACCACCTTGCCATTTGTTTTCTTAATGAACAATGAGTAATCATTCAAGGATTGCATATATCCTCTAGATTTCTGAGCTGCACATAGCTTAGTATTCCATTGTCTGGATGCTTGTTTTAATCCATAGAGAGATTTTTGTAATTTGCAAACCATATTAGTCCCTTGCACATCCAGTCCAGGAGGAATCTTCATATATACTTCCTCATCAAGCTCTCCATGTAGGAAAGCATTATTGACATCGAGTTGTGTCATTTGCCATCCTTGCTTGACAGCAACAACAACTAAACTCCTTATAGTTGTCATTTTCACAACAGGTGAAAATGTCTCAGTATAGTCTATTCCTTCTCTTTGTGTATAGCCTTTGACCACTAGTCAAGCTTTATAACGTTCAATGCTTCCATCAGACCGATGTTTGATTTTGGAAACCCATTTACAGGAGATGGACTTCTTGCCAGGAGGCAGAGGAACCACATCCCAAGTATTATTCATAGCAAGCACTGTAAATTCAGCTTGTATAGCCACTTGCCATTCAGGAAACTGAGAAGATTCCTCATAATTGCTTGGTTCTTTTAATGGACCAGAGAAACTTATGCTAGAAACAGGATTAGTGGCAACATAAACACATGCAAAAGATTGACAATCACACAAAGATGTGAGTGTATGACTGCAAACTTCAGGTATAATACCATTACAACTTTTATTTGTTAAAGGACATTCATAATTTTGCAAATATGAGGGTGGCCTAGATAGCCTAGTTGATTGTCTAACAGGAGCAGCATTATTATTTGTCTGAACTTGAACATCAGAGTTGGTACTGGCAGTGACATTTAAAGTGTCAACAGTTGCAGACGTATTAGGGGTAACAATATCAATTGGAGCAGTACCAACTTGATCACTAGCAGCAATAGGAATAGAGTGATGAACTTTATTATCAACATATGGGAAAATATTTTCATGAAAAACAACATCCCTAGAGACTATGATAGACTTTGTGGCCAAATCAAGAAGTTTGTAAGCCTTCTTTCCAAAAGGATAACCTAGAAAAACACAAGCAGAGGCTCTAGGAGATAACTTATCTCTCCCAGGCTTTGGAGTAGATGCATAAACTAAACAGCCATAAGCTTTCATGTGCAACAAATCAGGAGCTTTGCCAAACAACAACTGATAAGGTGATAAATTGTTAAGAATTTTAGATGGAATTCTATTGATAATATAAGTAGTTGTAAGCACACACTCACCCCAATACTTATCCGGCAATTTAGACTGAAATTTTAAAGCTCTAGTGGTTTCCAAAAGATGTTTGTGTTTTCTCTCTACTATGCCATTTTGTTGAGGTGTGTGAAAGCATGAAGTCTGATGTATAATACCATTATCTCGAAGAAAAGCAGCAGTGGTTCCACTAGTACCTAATTCAAATGCATTATCTGATCTAATAATCTTAACCTTCTTATCAAACTGTGTATTTACCATCTATAAGAAAGTTTTAATAAATGGAAATGCATTACTTTTGGAAGTCAGTAGATGAGTCCAGGTGCATCTGGTAAAGTCATCAACAATAGTCAAAAAATACTTGTAACCATTATATGTGGATATATGATAAGGACCCCATAAATCAATGTGAATGAGCTCCAAAGGATGAAAAATAGGAAAAGACAACCTGTGTTGCCTTGCTTGTGCACAAATATAACCGAAAAGCAATTCATTATCTTTACTGGAATCAGAAGTACAAATGCCCATATCTTTCAGTTTATACAATGGTAAATGTCCTAATCTTTTATGCCAAACTTGACTAGAAACAACAGAATTTGCAGAATGGGAAATACAATTTGTATCTATACAACTTGATGTAGAATTGAAACTGCAATTTTTATTATTGACAGCACTCATAGCTTTCTTCTTTTCAATTTCTGGGTGAAGCAGGTAAAGATCATTAAAAATTTTACCAAGGACCAATATCTTCTTGGAAGAGTCGTGCACATAACAAAGTGTAGAAGTAAAACTCACTACAGATCCTAGTTGTTTGGCTAGTTTGCTAATTGACAACAAATTAAACCTAAAAGAAGGAACATATAATACATCACGCAAGCAGAAAACATCAGATAAACGCACAGTACCTATAATGCCTATTTTGACTACATGACCATTTGGTAAGGAAACAGAATATGGCTTGTTAATATCATGGAACTCAGAAAATAGAGCTTTATTTGCACAAAAATGATCACTGGCTCCAGTATCCAAGATCCAAGAATTGAAATAGACATTAAACTTAGTAGTGATAAGGGTATTACCTGCAAAATTTGCAGAAGCAATAGCAACCTCATCATCAACATTAGAAGTAGAAGCTTCTCCATGATTCCCATACTGTATACCACCATTAATCATGCCAGTCTGATTATTGAGAAATTGCATACCACCAGATCCAGCAGCTTGATTACCCTGATTAGATTCTTGATCAAAGAACACATTTCCTGCAAAACGTCTATTCCTCTTCTGAAGATGCCAGCAGTTGTCCACATTGTGTCCACCCTTCTTGCAGTAGTTGCAAAAATTTACAGCAGGTTTTTCCCCAAAAGACTGAAACCGATTCTTCCCTTTAAAACTGTTAAAAGCACCACCAAAAGAATTATTATTTCCCTGATTCTGAGAATAGTTGCCATTTCCTTGATTATGAGAATAATTGTGATTCGGATTCTGATTGTTGCCCTTGTATGCTTGTTTGAAGTTTGCATTTTGTGGCTTGTTATAATATTGTGAATTCCCTTGAAAACCTCTATTAGATGAGTTGTTCTTGTAGCTCATGTTCTTTGCCATCATTGCTGCAGCTTCAACTTGAATTTGGGATGAATTATGTAACTCTCTTTGTCTTTCTTCTTGAAGCAATATGTTGTAAACCATTGCTATCTTAGGAAGCGGATTCTGCATCAATATCGTGCCTCTTATGGCAGTATATGAGTCATTTAGACACATCAAGAACTGTACCACCCTCTTGTCTTCTTCAAATTTTTGTTGCTTTTCTGTTGCTCCACAGTTACAGCTGCACGAACATCTGGGATTCATTCCCATGCCTTCTATTTCATCCCATACAGATTTGATCTTCGTGAAATAGGTTGCAATGTTGTCATTTCCTTGAGCAAAGTCATTTAGCTTCTTTTGAACACCATAGAGCTGAGCACCATTTGACTGGCCAAACCTTTCTTCCAAATCCTTCCATGCCACTTCAGCTGTACTGCTGTAAAGAATCGAGTCACTTATTTCTAGAGAAAGTGAGTTGAGAATCCTAGAAAACACTATATCGTTGCAGCGTTGCCAATACTTAGCAGTTGCAGATGTTGTTGCTGGCTTTGGAATTGTACCGTCAATAAACCCAGTTTTGTTCTTTGCTGATAATGCTATGAGCATGGATCTTCGCCAATTCCCATAACCAGAACCTTCAAACACATTTCCTACCAGTTTAACACCAGGAATATCTGACGGATGAATGTAGTGTGGGTCATCAATACTAATGGTATTGACTGATTCGTTTGCAGGCATGATGATTTATGTGAATGAAATCTTGATTGACTATAAAAAAGAATAGAAGATTTTATTGTATATTGAGCAGCGGAAGAACTAAAAAAAACGAACAGAAACAAGATTAGAACAACCTTGCTCTGATACCATGAAGGAATTGTAATTCCTTCATGATTGGTGAGATGAAGATGATGAAGATTGTAAGTATGAGTATGAGTTGTATAGAAAGATAAGCAGAGAGATGTTAGAGAAAGTAATAAGTTGTATAGAGAGATAAGCAGAGAGAAATTAGAGAAAGTAATGAATTGTATTATAATCTGATGAATGTTACAAGTGATCATCTATCTTTATATATGAGAAGATAAACCGGCTTACAACTAATTGTAACAAACTTTTGACAGCTGTAACAACCTTAACCGTGGTTGTTATTTAACCAATTCTGACAGAATAAACTAACTATGCTTATCTCCAACACAATCTTCTAGCATAAGATAGTTGTCTTTCCCATCAGGATTTGATTCAAGAAGTAATTTTGTCAGTGAGCTTCATCCCATCATTTTGGACAGCTTCTTGGATGAGATGGGGACACCAAGGTACCTGAAAGACACTTTACCTTTTCTGAAACCATAAACTTTGATGATATCTGCTATAACAGTACCAACTACACCATTAAAATAAATGTTAGTGTAAGACCCGAGATTATATAGTGATTTTGTAACATAGTAAGCTGAGCTTTGGAGTGAGGGTCGGTCGATCAGGTAGGTGGTCGAGCGACCTGATGGCTGAACGAATAAGTGACTTCTGTGTGTTGGTCGATCGACCCAAGACATAGGTCGATCGACCCGGTAGCTAGTCGGCTGGAATTACTTTTTATATTAAATTTCCTAATCTCCTAATTAATTTCTATCTTACCCTAAACCTATAAATACAACTTTGCTCTATTATACCACACTTTTACTCATCCTATCATTCATCAAAACCTAAGATTTAATAAGAGGAAAGAAAGAAGAGGAAAGATGGAATTGAGAACAGAGTATTAGGGTACTAATCGCATCTTGCATATAGGCTTCGTAAGTATAGTCGAGGCTAGTATAACCTCACGTTTAGAGTTCATGTTATGGTTAAGGTTACTATAACATTGATCATTTGTATTTGTTTCATATGTAGAGTTTTATCCAGTTGTAGTATAACATTAAGTTTGCTAATGTCTTTTGTTACTCTATTCACATGATAAGTAGTATAGTCGGTTAAACTATTCTATGAGTTGAGTCTTGATGTTGTTCATGCATTGTTTTTACAATGGGTAATATTGTGCATTTGGTTGGTTGTATAGATGACGAGAGTATCAGTTATATATTATCGGAATGAACTAATCCTACCCTTCGGGGATTGTTAAAGTCTATGTTCGTGATTGGTCAGAGGCAGTTCGTTATACACTCTGGTTCCCGCGTGTTGTTCAGTGTATATTTATTGCACTGAGAGACCTGGCTAGATCTTAGGCATATATGCAGTGGATATAAGCTATACATAGTGTGGATGCAGCTCGTTATACGGTCCATAGTCGATGCAGTTCATTATACGGTCTATACCGACTATGGACGCAGTTCGTTATATGCTTCATTTCTAGAGGCAGTTCGATATACGCTCTAGTGGTTAGAGGCAGTTCGTTATACGCTCTAACAACGTTCATTCTATACACTGTGTTTATAGCTAGGGGCAGTTCGTTATACGCTCTAGTAGTCGGAGGCAGTTCGTTATATGCTCCATTGGTCAGAAGCAGTTCGTTATACGCTCTGAGAGTTTTTTGGTTTGGTTGTGGTTGCATTGAGTTTAATTGTCTTAAGTTTCTACATAGTGTCGTAACATGGTTTGTTGTCATATGTCGTCTCATGTGGTTTAATTTTGGAGTTATTAATTAGGTGGTTGTCCTAATATGTCTATCATATGGTAAGTTGGTGTTGAGTCTTCATGGTTATAGATGGTTTCACATGTTTACTGATTTTGCATTTCAATTGTTATTGATTGTTGGTTATATTCAATTGTTGTAAACATGACTGGGAGAGCATCTAGTTACTCCCGACTGATTTGTCGACCCCTATTCTCAGGTTGAATACTCGTCTCTATTTGGATGATGTTGTTTGAGACGCATCGAGGGGCAAGACGAATAATAAATTTGGAGTTTGTTTTTATGTTTATGTGAACATTGAATAATGTAATAGTTTAGTCTTGGATTTAGTAGCGAACCAAATTGGTTAGGTGTTTCCGCCACCTTGACCCTTTTATGAGTGTTATACTCTGATTATCCTTTTATAGTACCTTTTTTTCCTTTGTTTTATAATCCGGATTGTTACAGTTGGTATCAGAGCGAACACGCTCCTAACTCTCGCTTAGTTGATGACTAAAATGAATGACCTAGTTAATGAGTGAGAGTAAATGAGGTAGAAACCAATAGGATTTGTTGACTTGTGTTGAGGGAGATGCTAATCTAGATGTGGTAACAGGTACTTTTCTGGTTCACTCTTTATCTGCTTTTGTTCTTTTTGTACAGGTGCGTCGATGTCTTTTGTATCCGAATCCCTTTCCGTCCGAGTTGGACTCACTTCCTCATCATCTGTTGATACCTCTATATACCTTCTTACGGGTGACATTGTTTCTTGCTCCATTCTATTCAAGGACGTACCTGTCAGTATTGCACGGGCGATCCTTCCTACCGATCGTATCCAATTCAAACTAGGAGAGTTTGATGTGATTTTGGGCATGAATTAGTTAGCTCGATATAATTCTAGGTTTCAAAGTCGTGATCAAAAGATCGTGCTTAAGAGTCCTACAGGTTCGAGGGTTTCTTATCAGGGTGTTTAGGTTACACCTACGGTCAAGTGGGTTTTTGCTTTGAAGATGGTTAGCATGGGTAGAAATGGTCATCAGATCTATCTATGTAGTGTTCAGGATGTTTCAGCTGAGCCAAAGTTAGAGGATATCCGTGTGGTTAAGGAGTTCGCTGATGTCTTTCCTGACTATCTACCTGGTATTCCTCCTGAGCGAGACGTGTAGTTCTCGATTGAGTTGTTGCCTGGAACTGGTCCCATTTCAAAAGCTCCTTATTGTATGGTACCAACTGAGTTACAAGAACTTAAGAAGTAACTTGAGGAGATGATCGATAAGGGTTTTATCTTACCGAGTGCTTCACCATGGGGTGCTCCAGTTTTGTTCGTCAAGAAGAAGGATGGTAGTTTGCGGTTGTGCATCGACTACCGTGAGCTGAATAAGGTTACTATCAAGAATAAGTTACCTTTGCCGAGGATCGAGGACTTATTCGATCAACTCCGCGGCGCTAGTGTGTTCTCTAAGTTCGATATGAGGTCTGGCTACCATCAGATTCCAGTTAGGAAAGAGGATATTCCTAAGACTGCTTTTCGCTCGAGGTATAGTCACTGTGAGTTCGTGGTGATGCCGTTTGGGTTGAAGAATGCACGTGCCGTTTTCATGGATCAGATGAACCGCACTTTCAGCGAGTATTTGGATAAGTGTGTTGTGGTGTTCATAGACGACATACTAATTTACTCGAGAGATGAGGCTGAGCACGAGAGTCATCTTCGTGTTATTTTGGAGAGACTAAGTAAACAGAAATGGTATGCTAAGTTCTCGAAGTGCGAGTTTTGGCTAAAGGAAGTTACCTTCTTGGGTCATGTGATATCTGGAGATAGAGTTATGGTTGATCCGTCGAAGATTCGAGCTTTGGTCGAGTGAGAGAGTCCAAAGAATGTGAACAAAGTTCGGAGTTTCCTTGGTCTTGATGGGTACTATCGTCGGTTTCTACATGATTTCTCTAACATCGCGAGATCGATGACTCAGTTAATGAAGAAGGAATACAAGTTCATTTAGACCGAGGTGTGTGAATCTGCTTTCCAGGAGTTGAAGAAGAGGTTGACTAATGCTCCTATGTTGACTCTACCAGAAGAGGGCGTTGAGTTCGTTGTCTACTGCGATGCGTCGAAGTCTGGGTCGAGTTGGGTCTTGATGCAAAAGGGTAAGGTTGTGGCTTATGCTTCCCGTCAGTTGAAAGTTCATTAGATGAACTACTCGACTCACGATCTTGAGTTAGCAGCAGTGGTGTTTTCACTTAAGTTGCGGCGACGCTATTTGTATGAAGTCTCTTGCAACAGTTATACGGATCATAAGAGCTTGAAGTATATCTTCACTCAAAGAGATCTTACCATGAGGCAGAGACGTTGGTTGGAGCTGCTTCACGACTACAAGGTTGAGCTGCTGTATCATGAGGGTGAGACAAATGTAGTTACCGATGCTTTTAGTCACAAGGTGTGTCATGCTATGAGATCTCTGATGGTGTTACCTGATGACTTGAGACGAGAGTTCGAGAAGATGAGCCTTGAGGTAGTTCTTCCTGGTACTTTAGATTTCAGTGCGAGTGTTGCTGACCCGAGATCCTTCATGAGATCCAATTTAAGCAAAGAGAGGATGAATTCCTAGACGGAGTTTGAGTCGATGTAAGCGAAGCTCGCGCCAAAGGCTTCGACGTTGGACCTGATAATGGTCTGCGATTCCATGGCCGTTGGTGTTTACCTAGCTGTGAGGTCTTAAAATGTATGATTCTCAAGGAGGCTCATAGTACTCCTTATTCGGTTCATCCTGGTGGCGATAAGATGTATAAGGATCTGAAGCTTCGGTTTCGGTGGCTGAATATGAAGAAATAGATCGCCGAGTTTGTGAGCCGTTGCTTAGTTTGTCAGAAGGTTAAGTCTGAGCATCAGAGACCTGGTGGTCTACTGCAACCTTTGGAGATTCCCACTTGGAAATGGGATTCGATATCGATAGATTTCGTCATGGGTTTGCCGAGGTCACCGAAAGGAATGAATGCGATTTGGGTCGTGGTTGATCTTTTGACTAAGGTCGCGCATTTCATTCTGTTGAAGGAGACTTGGAGTCTCGAGGAACTAGCGAATGCTTATCAGTGTGAGATCATTCTTCTTTACGGGGTTCCTAAGGATATCATATCCGATCGTGATCCGAGGTTTTGTTCTCAGTTTTGGAAGAAGTTGTAGTTGGCTTTGGGCAGTGAGCTTAAGATGAGTACTGCTTTCCATGGTGCATCTGATAGTCAGACTGAGCGTACCATTTAGACACTTGAGGATATGTTGCGAGCTTGTGCTTTCGAGTTCCAAGTTAATTGGGAGAAGAGTTTACCGCTTGTGGAGTTCTCCTACAACAACAGTTACCAAGCTAGTATTCAGATGACTCCGTTTCAGGCACTTTATGGAAGGAAATGTCATAGTCCCTTGTGTTGTGACGACTCCAGTGAAGCAATCGTTCTTGGTCCAGAGTTGGTTCAGGAATCAATTGAGCAGGTAAGGTTGATCCGTAAGAAGCTTATGGCAGCCCAAGATCGACAAAAGATGTATGCAGATTTCTGGCGTAGGCTGATTGAATTCGAGGTTGGCGACAAGGTCTTCCTTAAGGTTTCGCCGATGAAAGGTGTCAAGAGGTTTGGGAATAAGGGCAAGCTTAGTCTTAAGTACATTGGGCCTTATGAGGTGCTCGAGAGAGATGGCCAGGTAGCCTATAGGTTGGCTTTACCTCCGAATCTGTCAAAGGTTCACGATGTGTCGCAGTTGTGCCGTTATCGCAGTGACCCTTCTCATGTTCTTCAGGCGGATGTGATCGATGTTGAGCCTAACCTGACTTATGAGGAACGACATGTTCGTATTTTGGAATGTTAGGAAAAGAGGTTAAGGAACAAGGTGATACCTTTGGTTCGAGTTCTATGGAGGAGTCACAAGTTCAAGCAAGAGACTTGGAAAATCGAAGCATCTATGAGAGAGAAGCATTCGTATCTTTTCGAGTTAGGTAGTTCTCTTATCATGTTTTGAGGACGAAACTTCTTTTTAGGTGGTTGGATTGTAACACCACTAGTTTCCGTAATATATATTTCTTTAATTTTGTTTTTCCATATTTCATATTTTATTTTATTGGGAAAATATTTGTCTCTTGTCTTTTGGTTCGTTGGGTTCGAAACGGGTGAAGACCCGCTCTCTTCTTGGGTCTCACGTGTATATGGAGTAATATCGGTGAGTTTTGGGCCTAAGCTTGGAATAAACTCATTAGCTTCTCTTATAAATAGGAGTAAAACATAAACCCTTGCATTCTGTTTCCTCCTATTTCCACAAAACCCTAAACCTAAATCGTCGTCTTCCTTCTTCTCCCTTGTGCCGCACGTTTTCTGGCGCCTAGGGCTTCGTGCCGCTCCTTCATTCATCGTTCTTCATCTTTTCTCGTGCCTAGATCGATCCTACCTCTTGGATCCATCAATCTTTATCGTAAGTTTCGTAGTTTACACGTTTTATTTATAGTTTATACATGGTTAGTATATTTATTAGATTCGTTCTTCTTTGGTACGTGTGAAACGACAATGAAGGCATGAAAGTTGCTCCTGGAGAGGACGTGTACATCGTTGAGGCGATCTTTAGATTTATTTGCTAAAAAGGTAACTAGGTGTTTCTCTTTTATTTATGTTTATGCCAATTCATGTACTTAATATGATTTAATAATTGTTTTGAATGATTGGTACCATTACGCCAATTCTGGCAATCAATAAGGAGCGTATCACAACAGTTTAATGCATTTAATAACGACACTTAGATTACCGTTTTCAAAATATTGGCGAAACCTAGACCAGGCTAATAAGAATAACGGTTTCCGTCGAAAACCGTTCTTATTATAATGTGACAACGCTTGTTTAACAAACCGTTATCAAAAACGCTTAACGGTTTCCAAAAGCGCGTTATAAAATCTCTCTTATCAAGGATTGTTAGACAACCGTTACCAATTTAAGAAAACGGCATTTCGAAAACCGTTACTAAATTAGCACCAGTAACGGTTTGTGTTACCCGTTGTTATGTTATAGATACGAGTTTCTTATAACCGTTATCATTTGCTATTATGAAAGAACGGTTTTTCAATTCAAGCGTTGTCACTATTTGATTAGATTTCTCAGTTTGACCACTGCATTCAAAACTTTATCAGAACTTTAATAAATATTCAGTTTGACCAACCGTATTCAATTTGACCAAAATAATTCTATAAATATATCTTCATAATGTTAAAATCTAAATTATCAAACATTTACTCTTTAATTTCTCTTTAAATTTCTCTCTAAAAAAAATATGGCTGGTGTATAGGAGGTACAATCACATAATCGTTACGCACAGCCTTTTATTTGCATTCTCCATAATCTCCCGGTTCGTTATGATGGGAATGGAAACGGGTTTAAACCCTAATTTTTGGTGGTTGAGGCAAATGCTTCCTGACTCCGGTTTCACTGCGGTTAAAAAAGTGTACCCTGTGTCTACGAACAAGCAAGGTTTTCTAGGCTTCGCTTTTATCGAGTTTGACGAAGCCAACTGCCATGATAGTTTTCGGCAGGCAAGAACATTAAGGGCTAGATTTGCGGAGAAAGATGCGGGGAAAGAGGACTTTTATTCGAATGCTAAACAAAAGGGCCCTTATCTATGTTAGAAATCTATATCTCATTATTTCGACATATTCATATATGTTATAATTAATTTAGTCATAAAATTAAATATTGATCTTATGCATGCAAACAAAAGAAGAATAAGGAAGAAATCGTTTTCCTTACATTGAGATTTCGGATATATGGGCACAAATGAGTTCTCCTACTCACTTGTTCTTGAGCTTCCTAATATTGGATGAACAAAGGATTCAAGCTTAGAATACCTCCCAAGGAATTATACCCAAGATAACCTCCTCAAAATTAATATTATTAATACTAGAACAATATTAATTTAACTAAAAATGACCCAAAACTATTGTTTTGTCCTCTTGAATTTTCGGCCAAGAGAAGAAGAATTTTGGAGTATTTATTTCTCTAGTTTTTCTTAGAGAGTTTTGTATTTCTTACACTCGAAATATTATGTAAAGTATGAATGAATAATAATAGAGAAAAACTCTCTATATTGCTCTTGGAAAACCGGTGGGGAGAGAGGAGAGGAGAGGAGGAGTGAGCCAATGCATGGGCAAGTCATTCTTCTCAAGAAAAACTAGGCTTGCATGGATATATGCTAGTTATAATCATTATGCTCTCCACTTAATAATTTACCACAAATTAAACATTATACTCCCTCCCATATTTCGGTCTATATTAGATAAAATGGATTCCATTTTATCTTTGTCAATTTATCAATTTGTCACATGTCACAAGTCATGTAAAATTGTCATGCATTTTTAACATATTAAAAATCAACGTATTAATAAAAATACGTCATGTACAAAATCGACTTAGTAATTCACAATTACTTGTACCAAAACGGTTTACCAATTATAAATCACAACATCTTGTATTTATAATAAATTATTCATTCAGTTTTAGTTATTTCCGTAAACAATAATTTAATCTAAGTAATAAAACAATTCGATTACTTAGACCGTATCTTATTTAATCAAATTACAATGAGACACGTAAATATTACTTCCAAAATCGTCCGTAATTTTAAGTAGTTTAATTAACCCGTATCGTCATACGATCAATTAAATATTCAATTAAGAGTGTTACCCTTTAGGTATGACCTAAGAGGATCAACTGATCACCACCGTCGCACGACAGTAATGTCAAACTCTAGTCAGCCAATCATTACCGATATGTGTGGACCAGTTGACAGTAAAATATTACTTCCCACATGTATTCTTAAAATGAGACTTAAACATGTGATCATCATGATCAACAGTTGTGATCGCATTATTGTCGGAGGACACATATTCCGACAATCTCCCACTTGTCCTCGACAAGTATGCGTCACCAATTCTCTTGTCCTATTACTATCTCCCACTCAATGCAAGGTATCTTTCAGGTCGTATTTGCAAGTGATCATATCGAGAGTGGTTTCCTCGATCTAGAGAATAACTGATTGACCGGAATTATCCACCATGGATACCTTCCGAGCGTGGCCACGCATTTCCAGTTCATTACTCCTCGAGTGGCCCTGAGATATTGTTATAACCCTGACAAGGGGTGGACAATTCCTATCGCACTTATTCACTTCGACTAGCCACAGCCATCATAACCCAAAATATGCCCATTTGACCCCATTTACAAAGGTCGTAGTAACACAAATCAAAGTTAATCTGAAATTGTGCCATCTTAGGCGAACAGTCTTTAGTGAAAAGAATCGACTCATTAGAATACTATAGTAGCTCTCGCCACGACTAGGCTATATAAATTTGCCAGAACTCTATAAGCGGTCATAAGGCCAGACAAAGTGTTCCTAACAGTCTGCCTATGTGATCGACTAGTCATCACACATGACTCCATGACAATTGAACTTGCCATCAATCGCATCACACTTTAGTCACTTCGTGACGTCACCTCATGTAAGTAATTATGGGCGAATACAATGCTAATCCGTGTTCACTTTAACGGGGTTCAATTGTCTCTACAACCCGTTTGGATGTAACAAAGTATAAGGTGAGTTAATAATAACTCAAACGATGAATGTCGACATCACATTCGGGTATTCAATACCATATTACACCCTTGTGATGTATATCGTAAGTGTGTAAACACTAGTCGATTGCAATAGAAGTTTAACATACCATGTGTCCATGTGTTCAAACTTCTTTTATTGCATTTTCCTTTATATTCATGTTATCTCTAATAGCATGAACCTTACCAAGTACACATATAGGTTCCCAACCTTGGTTTGGGTTCTTTATCGTGAAAGAACTTTCTTGTTGTTTATCACATAACCAACGAATTTGTGGTGGATGATATAACTTGCACTGGTCAAGTGTTCTACCAACTCACAATGCACTATGTATACGTTTTGTAGGGTCTTGCAACAATTGTCAAGATGATTAGCCTAGCACTTCTCATAAGTCCTAGTATATTAGAAAATATTAGTTTTGCATAACTTCTTACTTTAACTAAGTATCTTTCCAAACTTCTTATTTCTCCTTTTAGCTTAAAAAGCTTGGGATTTTCATAAATCCTTACGTGTGTTCGAACTTCAATATGTGCAACCTCTTGTCACATAACAGAGTGTTCTGTCCAACACTGGAATCGCTCATTAGTTCTCCTCGAGAATTCATGACGATTCTTATATGGCTTGCCAATGATTCATCATGCTCTTATGCATATGATGCATTATTGGACATGTGCATGATTATTCTAATGGCGGAAACATTAGTAATTTATAATCATGTGATCAACCATTCTTAGGTTCAATGAATCACCATGACTGCTAATGGCAATTCCATTTTCATTGACATGAATAACCTACGTTTCTCGTTGATTCGATGTGTATATCTCAATACCTATCCAACATCTCATGATGTGATTGGATTCATCATAGTCCATTTTCATCCAGAATTGAAAACTCAAATACTTCTTTGTGAAAGATAGTATGACTACAAGAAATCCTATTTCAGGCGACTACAAATGGCGACTGAAAAAAATAGTAGCCAATTTGGCGACTGAAATTAGTCGCTAAGTTGGCGACTACCAAAATCCTTCAAATTATTGGACCTGGCGACTGATTTTTAGAAAGGGCGACTGAAATCAGTCGCCAAATTGGCGACTACCCCTTTTCAGTCGCCAATTTTAGTCGCCCGCTTAACGAATATGAAACACACGCAGATCCTTTCTCCCCTCTCTCATACTTTACCAAAAATCTAAAACACACAAAATAACTCAACCGCAAAGGCAAAATCCGACTTGTACCCGACCACCACTCCGGCCACCACTCCGACCACCGCTCCGACCACTGCTCCGACCACCATTACTGTGACGACAAGGTTCATCCTCTCCCTTATTTCGGTTCATCCAAGGTATAATTTCTTTGTCTTAAATTTCAATTACTTTGTTTAATTTTAGATTATTTTGTTATTGTAACTAGTATTAGGATGATTTGATATGTTTATATAAGTATTTGTGTTGATTATTAGGTTTTTAATTGTAATTTAATTTGGTTTTGGTGAAATTGAGATTAAAGGTTGTGTAAATTGGGGGTTTTGATAGTGATGATTGTGTTGTTGATTTTGATTAATATTAGTTTTGTTAGTTTTGTTGATTTTGTTTATTGTTTAGTGAATTAGTATAATGTTAGTAAGGTGGAAGTTATTATATGTTAGTAATGTTGAATATAGTAAGTTAGTATAAAGTTTTGTTTTTTAAAGGTAGTAAATTATTTTAATTAGTTTGATGTGGAGTATTGTTTTTTAAAGGTATTAGTATAGTTAGTATAATTTTAGTTAATTACTATAATTTTAGTTAATTAGTATAAATTAGTATAATTTTAGTTAATTACTATAATTAGTATAAATTAGTATAATATTAGTTAATTAATATAATATTAGTTAATTAGTATAGTTAATTAGTTTGTATGGATTATTATTGTTAAAGGTGGTTCTATGTTTTATTGTTAAAATTATGATTTATATATTATTTAGATTAAAATGAAGAGATTGGAACGTGGATGGATGTACGAATAAAGAGTAGATAAGAAGAGACGTCCTACCGCTAGATTTATAAAGGGGGTTCGTGGATTTATTGAATTTGCTAAACAAAATGATGAATATGATTTGGTAGAAAATAAACTTAGATGTCCTTGTACTAAATGCAAAAACGTGAAATATCTACATGACATAGAGGTAGAAGAACATCTTTATACAAATGGGTTTTGTCCAAACTATTACAATTGGATTTCTCATGTCTCCCAAACAACCTCAAATCCAACAAAATGTGAACCCATATAGAGATATGGTTGTTGATGCCTTTGAGTCTAATATTTTTAATAATGATGATCATCTTGCAATGAATGAAGAAGAACCACCAAATCCACAAGCAAAAGTCTTTTTTGACATGTTAAAAGCTTCTGAACAATCATTATATGAAGGGAGCAAAATGTCATTGTTACAAGCCGCCTCTAGGATAGTAACGGTGAAATGTGAGTTTAATATGCCATTTAATGTCGTTGATGCCATTGCTTCTTTGCTTGAGGATGCTCTCCCGAAAATAATGTCATGACCCGAAGATTCTACAATACCAAAAAAATCGTTAAAGGTCTTCAACTTCCGCATCAAAAGATTGATGCATGTCCCGAAGGATGTATGCTCTTTTGGAAAGATGATGCTTTCCTTGACAAGTGCAAGAAATGTCAAAGAGATAGATATGAGACAAGGGAGGGAGATATTGTTTTGAGGGGAAAAAAAGGCAACAAGGGTTGTAAGAGAGGTGGAAAGAGTAAGAAACCAATATCAATAAACCCGCCATTAATTTACTTTCCACTCTCTCCAAGACTTCAAAGAATGTATGCAACAAAAAATATTGCCGAACAAATGAGATGGCACAAGGAAAATCCTCGTACTCCGGGAAAGATGTGTCATCCGAGTGATGGGGAGGAATGAAAGCGTTTTGATATGATCTATCCTGATTTTGCTGATGAACCCCGCAATGTGCGACTTGGCTTGTGTACAGATGGGTTTTCTCCATTCGATCAGTTTGGTAAGCCTTATTCATGTTGGCCTATAATGGTCACTCCATACAACTTACCACCATGGTTGTGCTTGAAAAAGCAATTTATCTTCCTGTCACTTATTATTCGCGGTCCAAAAAATCCAAAAAGTAATTTAGATGTTTATTTACAACCATTGGTGGAAGAGTTGAAACATTTGTGGGAAGTTGGTGTGGAAACATATGATGTGTCCAAAAAGCAAAATTTTCAACTAAGAGCTTCACTTTTATGGACAATAAATGATTTTCCCGCTTATGGAATGTTATCGGGTTGGTCTACTACTGGGCAAAAGGCATGTCCTTGTTGCATGGAAGAGAGTAAAGCATTTTATCTCCCTAATTACAAGAAAATAAGTTGGTTTGATTGTCATAGACACTTCTTATCGGAAAGACATGGACATAGGAGGAACAAGAAAGCTTTCTTAAAAGGTAAAGAGGTGCGTGACGATGCTCCGGATCGACTTCCGAGGGATGAGGTATGGGAGTTGATATGTGATTTTCCAACTACTGTTGATGGTACAGAAGAAGAGTTTAAAGAGTTGAAAAAAAAATGGTTGGTTTAAAAGAAGCATTTTTTGGGACCTTCCGTATTGGAAAACAATGTTAATTAGGCACAACTTGGATGTAATTCACATAGAGAAAAAAAAGTTTGAGCTACTAATTCATACGATTATGGATGTAGAAGTAAAGTCATGTGATACTATTGCTGCAAGAAAAGATATAAAGAAATTTTGTGACCGTCCCAAATTGCACATTCGGAAAGACGGGTCAAAGCCAAAATCCATTTTTACTCTTGACAAAGCTCAAAGGAAGGTATTGTGTGAGTGGGTACGAAAGTTGAAGTTTTCAGATGGATATGCATCGGATTTTAAACGATGTGTTGATATGAAGAAGCTAAAGTTGCAAGGCTTGAAAAGCCATGATTGTCATGTCTTCATGGAACGATTATTACCCGTTGCTTTGAAACATCTTCTCCCGACTACCGTGTGGAATGAAATTGTTGAGATTAGTTAATTTTTTTGAGATTTATGTTCCTCCTCAATATGCGTTGAGGACATGATACGTCTCGAAGAGCAAATACCAGAAATATTGTGTAAACTTGAGATGATCTTACCTCCTACATTTTTTAATTCCATGGAGCATCTACCGGTTCACTTGCCTTATGAAGCCAAAGTTGGAGGACCCGTCCAATATAGGTGGATGTATCCATTTGAAAGGTAATGAAAGTTAACTAGTATTATTGGCATTATAACTATTATTCTTTTATACACTTTAATTTTTTAACTTTATCAACTTTAATTAAGCTCTATAATTATATTATAGGTTTCTTAAACACATGAAGAAGAAAATTGGTAACAAAGCTCGGGTAGAAGGTTCTATATGCAATGCATATTTAACATAAGAGATTGCAAATTTTTGCTCGCTTTACTTTGAAAAACATATAGAAACCAAGGCAAAATACTTGAACATTGACAAAGAGGATGAAATTGATGCAAGTTTACCCGAATTTTTTCAAACTCATGATGATGAAGGTTGCTCAACAATTGGGGCAACAAGATATTTGGAAGACAAAGAATATAATCGTGCTCACCTTTACGTTCTATCTAATTGTGAAATCTTAGAACCATATGAAATGCAGTTTGTGACTGATTTCATGAAAGAGCATCCTAATGTGAGGAGGGATGATGTTTGGAATAAACACGAGGAGCAATTTCCATCATGGTTTAAGAAGCATGTTATTGAGTTGAATATCGAAGATGATTTGATAAGGAGTTTAGCCTCTGGTCCTTCACGAATGGTTAGAACTTGGAATCGATACCTAGTTATTGGATTCAATTTTCATACATTCAACTATAGTAAAAATAAGGCTAGATGCAATTATGGTTTCACTATTTCTTCTCTTGATGGCAATGACTATTATGGTATAGTAGAGGAAATATTTGAGATGTGCTATAATGGGCGTGAGCGTGCTTATATGACTGTCTTATTCAAGGTTGAATGGAAGGACAATTCTATAGCCGGAACAAGTGTACATGAACGTTACAAACTCGTAGAAATGAATCATACTAGAACATATTCTAAGTATGACCCTTTTATACTCGCACATCAAGCTCATCAAGTGTATTTCTCTTCTTATGCATGCACGAGGAATGATAGAAATCAAAAGCAATGGTGGGCAGTCTTTAAGACAAAGACAAGATCAAAAATAGATACCTCTTTTTTCCAAGAAGAAGTAGTATCAAGTAGCACCATTTTGTCTCCAATTGAAGAAATCAGTTACGAGAATGGGAATAAAGAGGGTGAAGAGTTGGAAGATGAGGAAGAGGAGGAAGAGAATGGAGAAGATATAGAGTTGGAGGAGTGGGAGGAGGAAATAGATAATGATAATGATGATGATGATGATGAAGAAGTTGATGATGATAATGATGAGGAGGAGGATGAAAATGAGGATGAGGATGAGGATGAGGATGAAACTGATGAAGAAGATGATGAGGATTAGTGTTAGTTATTTTGGTAAATTTACTAACAACATTGTTTAATTTTATTTTATATTTTATTGCAATTATGTTTTTATTTTACTAACAACATTGTTTAATATTTTTTTTTTTGCAATTGTAGATGGTAGGAGGTTGCGCAGGACGAGGTAGACAGCGAGGCGAGGGTAGTCAGCGTCGTAGTACGTCTTCTTTAGAGGAAGAGGAGACGGAGATTGAGCAGGCGTCGGTCGAGGAATCGACCAATGATGACTCATCAGATCAGGGACCCGAGATTCAGTGGACTAATGATGGGAAGATGATACTTGATCCTATGGTCTTTGGTAAGATATATGTTACTCATATATTCATTTCATATACTCCATTAAAGTTACAATATTCATTCTTTGTTTAATATAAACTCGTACTTGTATTTAACATATTGTATTTCAGTTTAATCTGAAACGGTTGTTAGTGGTTGTTCGGCAAGTACGAAACAGAAGATGACAGGGATATTCCTACTTGTTGGTCTGACGCTACGCCCAACAAAAAGAAGAATGGTTCAACATCTTTCGGGTATATTTTTGTATATATTTAATTTGTTAATTTATATCTAAATTTCAATTAGTAATTTATACTAATAAAAACTTTTTATAGAAATCCTTTGATTGGCCGGCGGGATTGGAGTATATTTTCCGTGAAAGGTACAATCATATTTGTACTAAAAGATATAGAGATATCATCTATAAGACCGTGAGGAGGAAAAAGGAGCCCGAGCATTTGAAAGGTGTGTATTATTTTATTAGTTTGATTACTTGTATTTAGTTATAATAAATTTACGTAACCATTTTATTTTTTCTAACACTATTTTGAATTTTAGGTGACGCATATGAAGGTCTAATGAAGAAGCGTGATACCCCGGAATTTAAGATAAAGTCGGAGCGAGGTTCACTCAACAAAAGAGGAGGAAAGAAAGAAGGCATTGTTGAGGCTACTCACTACGGGGGATCTCGTTCTTTCTTGGATCGTGTTTTGGGAGTAAGTATACATAACAACACCTTAGGTTATTATTAAAAAAAATTTAACCGTGAAAACTATGAATTTATGCTTTGTTTGTTTTTAGAAGGGGAAGAGAAAAGGTAAGGTAGAGATGACGGCTCCCGAGCTCTTTGCAGACACGCATAGCAAGGTTGATGATAAGGGTATTAGGCATTGGACTAAGGCGAAAGATAAGAAACTATATGTATGTTTCATTTAATTAGTCAATTTCCTTTGATAACATTATATATTATAGGTAAATTTTTCATGAAAAAATAACCTTTAATGATATTTGGTTTCACTTGTAGGATGCTTTTTTGCGTGAAAAAGAGAACACCCCCGATAGGCCCGATAATGATATTTGGTTTGACTTGGTTGAGGGGTACAAAAATGGCTCGGTGTATGGAACCGGAGAAGCTCATGGAGTTTTCTTCAAGGCGCCAAAAGCAAGGACTTCTTCAAAGTCCAAACAAACTTATGAGCCGGGAATTCTAAGTGTCTTACAATCACAACTTGATGAAGAAAGGTGCCAAAATGCCGAAGAAAGGCGCCTAAACGCCAAAAGGGATCAACAAATGCGGGAAATGAAAGCAGTTCGATCAAATGGAAGCCTTCTTCAGTTCGTGCAACTCCGGTCACCGTCCCCATTGGCAAGATCCTAATGATCCATCCGGAGGAGGTGGATTTGGCGCGGGTGCTTCTTTTCCTGTTGCTTGACTTATGTGCCCCTTTCCCAAAACTTAAGAACATGGTAATGGGTACTGTTAGTTAGACTTGGTAGTGGGTATTGTTAGTTAGACTTGTGACGGATTTGGTTTGTTGAGGATTTGTTGGTACTTGTTAACTTGGTTTATTCTCATTTTATATATGAGATTTGGTTATTGGTGTTCCATTTGTGTTGTGTTGTGAGTTTGGTTTGCTCAAGTTGGTGTTGTAGTAATAGAAATGCAGGTACGAGCAATGAAAAGGATAGGGTAGTATGAAAAACCGAATTTTCATACCAAAATTACAGTGGAATTGGCGACTGAAATGTAATTTTGGCGACTACTTTCGATCGCCAAAACAGTACCCAAAACAAAACCTCCTTATATGCCAAAGCGATGCCAAAGGCGACTGCGAGCGGCGAAAGTAGTCGCCAATTTGGCGATCGAAGCAAAGAAGTAGTCGCCAAATTGGCGACTGAAAATAAAAAAGGGCGACTGATTTCAGTCGCCAATTTGGCGACTACTTTGCCTATCAGTCGCCAAATTGGCGACTACTTTCAGTCGCCAATTTGTCTATTTGGCGACTACTTTCTCAGTCGCCAATTTTAGCGACTGACTTCAGTCGCCCGATTTCCAATTGGCGACTAAGTGTTGCTACAGTGCGCTGGCGACCAATTTCAGTCGCCATTTTCCTTTTAGCGACTGATTTCAGTCGCCAAACGTAGTCGCCCGAAACAGGATTTCTTGTAGTGTATTAGCTCGTCATTCTCAATGAGTAATGAGTTATAATTTTACAAAGTGATTGCTCCCACTAAATTCTATGTCTTCACATGATAATTTCAAACTCCCACTTAATTCCACATGTTTCGCAATTGACTACTCAATCGAAACATTTCAAGAATTGAAATATATTTTGCTTTGACAAGTTATTAGGATAAAACCAAATGTTCCCAACATATATTTTCAAAATACCTATTTAGAAAAGGTTTCAATCTTAAAATTATGGAAAGAGATTTTAATCTCTAACTCATTCATTTTATAATGATGCGTAGCAATGTCATTACTTAAATGTGAATTTCATTTAATATACGTCCTTCTCAAAATACCCTTTTATGGAAGGAGGTTTAACCATTTCATTTTCATAATGAGGTTAAGTAATGGCACTAGCATGGTTAACAATTAACTTAGCTTTCATAGATATCGGCATATCTTTCTGTGCAACTTTTAGTCATAAATCTCATTTACTTTCAAGGATGTAACTTTGTTTCATTTAGGCTGTTAAGTAAATATCAATATTGAAACTCTTGGTCAAATGTTGTTCATAAACTAGCCAAATATCTTGATAAGTCTTTTCATTAGTCATTTTCTTCCAAAACTTTCTTTTGGTCTCCTCGTGTAGTTATTCTTCTGAACATATTCTTTTGATTACTTCACTTGGTCTCTTTTGTCATGTAGATTTCATCTATTCGAGACCATAGATCTCATCTATTCGTGTACACTATCTATATAGGTATACAAATCATTCTTTCTTTCGTAGATCTCATTTACTCAAGTATACACAAATTTGCTTTGTGTTCTTTGTGTCTTCATTTTTCTCCCACTCTATCTTTAGAATAAATACACTAGATTCAAAAATAGCTTATGAGACATAAATAATGATTTTGAAGTATAAGGAGGACTATCTCATAGGTTGACTAATTGTTTTAGATTTGATAAGTGTACTTGGTGATTGACATTCCTTTAAGAGAGTTCATCAACTCAACATCACTTTATAATTGATCATACACAAGCCTTAAGTTTGTGGACATATAATGAATCCCATCATTATAGTTGTCTATTAGATCACTTTAAGTGGATGATCATATGTTTCTATGTGCAAGCATATAAAGACGAATTTTTAGAACAAAGAAAATATGATAAAAGGGGTGACTTGGGTTGCAAACCAAGCCACCATTATCCAAAATACAACCATTGTTTAGAAAGGATCAACCATTTCCATGTCGAACACGGAAATCAAAATAGTTCTAAAAATCCATAACATTAAAATAAAGACAATAATAAAAGCCAAGCTTTATCGGTAGCTACTCCTAGCTCCTTCATGATTTCTTAAGCTTGCTTTTCTTTTCCCTTGTCCTTGCTTGGTGGAGGCCCTATTTACAATAAAAAGGGGATACATTATCACAACTTTGTATCAAAATACCATAGTTGAATTAGAAACATAAAAGAAAGGATAGTCATTTACCAACTGGAGTGATCTTTCCAGCTTTGATGTCACCAAGATACTTGGAACAATTCCTTTTCCAATGTCCAACACCATTACAATAATGGCATTTATCAAGAGGACCCTTCTTGGTCTTGGAAGTTCTAGCTTCAAAAGTCCTAGCCTTGGTGAAAGTGGGAGCTTGCTTCTTACCTTTCTTCCCATTCTTCTTGAACTTCCTCTTGCTCTTGGTGCTTATGTTAAGCACATCCTTAGGTGGGTTAACATTTAACCCCATGTCTCTTTCGGCTTGCACAAGTAACTTGTGCAACTCTTCAAGAGACACGTCCTTGTCTTGCATGTTAAAATTCACCCGGAATTGAACATACGCTTTGACTTTGGATAAGGAGTGTAGAATCCTATCTACAATGAGCTCTTTGGGGATTTCAACTTTTTGAATCTTCAAAGTCTCGACTTGCTCCATCAATTTGAGCACGTGAGGGCTAACCTTTTGGCCCTCCTTAAAATCGAGATCAAAGAATGCCGCGGCCGCCTCATATTGGATGATCCTCGGAGTTTGTGAAAACATTGTCACAAGCTTGGAATAGATTTCATTAGCGGTGCCCATTTTAAAGGCTCTCCTTTGGAGATCCGCCTCCATCGCAAAAATCAACACATTTTTCATTGCGGCGGACTCCTTGTGGTTAGCCTCATATGCTTCCCTAGTGGCGGCACTCGACCTAGCATTAGGTTCGGGTGGAGAGGCCTCGGTGAGGTAACGAAGCTTGTCGTCACCTTGGGCGGCTAATTTGAGTTGGGCATCCCAATCGGAGAAATTTGACCCATTCTTTTCAAGTTTACAACGATCCATGAAGGATCGGAGCCATGAAGCATTAGTGAGAGGTGTGGCGTTGGTGTTTGGAGCGGCCATATGTTATGAGAAATAAAAGCTGTCTACAAAACGAAAAATGAAAGGAATAAAACATATGTCGTTTTCAAAGTAATAATAACACTCGTAAAAAATTAATTTAAACAAGTTTTATTGCATTTATCTAGTGACCTCTTCCCAACTTGATAAATGATTCCAAGACCCAAATTCATATTAACTTGGGCACGGTGTGGCCGATGAATCCCTTATTAATATAACTCGGTGGATTAACGCTTTGATCGATTCTACTTTTAGAACTCTTGGTCGATAAAATTACTTTAATATTTATCTATAGCCCGGAACACATGCGACTACGGTCACGAATATTTCCGTTCAGCTCAATCCAAATTTCCAATAAATGTGTCCATGATCCAAACCCACATTAACTTGGGCACGGTGTGGCCGATGAAACCCTCATCAATATGAATTCGGTGGATAGACATTTATCACCCACTTCCCCTACGTAACAAGGTTTGTACCCCGGTGTGGCCGAGTGCACTCCCTCACGAAATAGGTTTTTATGGTTTCTACTTTTTTGTAAGGCTAAGTCTCAATTGTTTATTTTTAGCGAGAGGTCATGTCAATTTATTATCTATCACGTTTTAAGTGAGCTAAAGCGGTGAACTACGATAATTGTAATTGACACGGTCGATAAACTCGATTAAAATGATAATGCATGTTTTAGTTATGGCGATTTAGCGATGCATGCAACATATAAATAAAATGCAAAGGAAAAATAAAATCCTAGTATGGCCTTCCTAGAATAGTAAATCTAATAAACTATTACAAATTCGGAAACCAACTCCATTGGTCCCTTGAACTTCGGTCTTGGCACGCATCTCGAGGTAACACCGTCTTTAATGGATCGCCTTTTCGAGTGTCATCGTCTTCAAGGAACTCCGGAATAAATAAATTACATAAAAAATTACATAATTTCCTATTATACATTTGTAATTAAAATAAAATAAAATAAATCTATTAAAATAACAAAACGGTGATACGAGATCCTAATAAATTACAACCGAATCGATATTCCCATACATTTCGGGTAATATCAATTAAAAAACTAAGGCAATACTAAGTAAAATTATATAATTCAAAAATTACATAAAATAAAATTATGTCAATCATAAATAAAATTCAGCATTATAATATGTATGAACATGCTCAATTTTATGCTAAATCGCCTTTAAAGAGCCAATATCGTATATTAATCGGTTCTTACGGATTTGCGTGATTTAACCTTTTAAAAAATCACAATAATTACATAAAATTATATTTATGTACTAGTTAATTACCCTAACCATGTTAGGACTCAAAATTAGTCTTCACTAACATATTGACAATAATTAACTTATATTTCTTAATATTGTTCATAAAAGGACTTAAAATTACAATATAATGCCATAAACTTCAAATAAATCATAAAAATTTCAAATAAATTTGAAATTTGAAATTTTAAACTCATGAACATTCTGGAAAAAATACCATGACACTCATAATGTTCAAAAACTTAGGTTAAAAATTTCGAAATTTATCGAGAAAAACAATGTTGCGGTTTATCGGATTTATCAATTATAATCATAAATATATGAGAAAAATTATATTTATTTACCTTTCACTTTTAGATCTGAAATAGGTGATAAAATGCAACATGTGACGTTTTTCCGTAGTCATGAAGTATGTTTTAGAAATTTTTACTAATTAAAGTCACTATTTATGTTATTTTTCATCAAAAATTCATAAATCATGCATAAAGACTTCATTATAGCCAATTATTTTACACACATCTTGTACAATTTCATGTGACAACATACTAAATTTCTATGACCAGATTCGAAATATAACTCATATTAAACTATTTTTCCATTTAAATTCGATTTTATTATGAAAAATCCATATTTCGAGCATAATACTCATAAAATTATGGAAAAATACAGGTCATCAAAATATAATATATGTGAAAACATATCCAAAAACCACTGGAAAAATCAAAGTTTAGCTAATTTTAGTCCAAAAATGACATTTTTATCATAAAATCACATTTTAATGCCATTATTATATAAAATGAACAATAAAAATCCATAAATTAACCAAAAATACATTTTAGGACCAGAAACTTTAACATGCATAATTGATTTCGTGATATATCATAATAAACACAAATTTATAAGTTTTATTTGTTAATCGTATAACTCGGAAAAACTATAACCGATTTGCATGCAAACAACCTAAGGCTCATGATACCGCTTGTTAGAAATCTATATCTCATTATTTCGACATATTCATATATGTTATAATTAATTTAGTCATAAAATTAAATATTGATCTTATGCATGCAAACAAACGAAGAATAAGGAAGAAATCGTTTTCCTTACATTGAGATTTCGGATATATGGGCACCAATGAGTTCTCCTACTCACTTGTTCTTGAGCTTCCTAATATTGGATGAACAAAGGATTCAAGCTTAGAATCCCTCCCAAGGAATTATACCCAAGATAACCTCCTAAAAATTAATATTATTAATACTAGAACAATATTAATTTAACTAAAAATGACCCAAAACTATTGTTTTGTCCTCTTGAATTTTCGGCCAAGAGAAGAAGAATTTTGGAGTATTTATTTCTCTAGTTTTTCTTAGAGAGTTTTGTATTTCTTACACTCGAAATATTATGTAAAGTATGAATGAACAATAATAGAGAAAAACTGTCTATATTGCTCTTGGAAAACCGGTGGGGAGAGAGGAGAGGAGAGGAGGAGTGAGCCAATGCATGGGCAAGTCATTCTTCTCAAGAAAAACTAGGCTTGCATGGCTATAAGCTAGTTATAATCATTATGCTCTCCACTTAATAATTTAACACAAATTAAACATTATACTCCCTCCCATATTTCGGTCTATATTAGATAAAATAGGTTCCATTTTATCTTTGTCAATTTATCAATTTGTCACAAGTCATGTAAAATTGTCATGCATTTTTAACATATTAAAAATCAACGTATTAATAAAAATACGTCATGTACAAAATCGACTTAGTAATTTACAATTACTTGTACCAAAACGGTTTACCAATTATAAATAACAATATCTTATATTTATAATAAATTATTCATTCAGTTTTAACTGTTTCCGTAAACAATAATTTCATCTAAGTAATAAAACAATTCGATTTCTTAGACCGTATCTTATTTAATCAAATTACAATGAGACACGTAAATATTACTTCCATAATCGTCCGTCAATTTTAAGTAGTTTAATTAATCCGTATCGTCATACGATCAATTAAATATTCAATTAAGAGTGTTACCCTTTAGGTATGACCTAAGGGGATCAACTGATCACCACCGTCGCACGACAGTAATTTCAAACTCTAGTTAGGCAATCATTACCGATATGTGTGGACCAGTTGATAATAAAATATTACTTACCACATGTATTCTTAAAATGAGACTTAAACATGTGATCATCATGATCAACAGTAGTGATCGCATTATTGTCGGAGGACACATATTCCAACAATCTATGGGTTGTGACCCATCTTGATCTTCGTCTGCTGACATATTACCGGAGGCACTACATTCCTGCCAACGTGCCTATGTCATGGGAGAAAGAGGCGATTCCACCAGCTGCGCTGCCCGCTGATGATGAACAGTCGATCTACTACTTAATCTATGCCGAAATTGGGCATGAAGACTATCCTAATTCTTCATCAGATTCTAATTAAGTCTTTAATTATTATCTGACATTATGAGTTGTATTTTGATTATGGTGGTTATTTGAATAAAAGTTTAATTATTTATATTATTTGTTACTACGTTTTAATCAAGTCCTTACACTCAAATTCAATCCACCAAATAAAATATTATAATGACTAACTTTCTACTTATAATAATAAAAAAGAATGGAAACGGCATAATAAGATAATAAGAATTGGAACCGTTATTTCAATAATAAGACAAAATGATAACGGTTCTTTGTTAAGCCGTTATCATATTACATATATTAACAACGATTATTTTAAAGCCGTTGTCATATTACAACAATTAACAACGGTGTTTCTTAAAACCGTTGTAAATACAAATCCCGCGCTATGATAGCAATATAGAGTTTATTTTTTTAGGGTGTTATTTATAATGAAAAACTAATTAAAGAAGTCATCTTTGCCGTCGTCGCCGTCATTAATCTTTATAGCTTAAAAAAGGTTATTTGGAGGAAGAGTTGTACATGGTGCAACCCGAAGGCTTCATAGATCTTAAGCATCCTAAGAAAGTATGCAAATTTAAGCGTTCCATTTATGGACTTAAGCAAGCTTCTCGGAGTTGGAATCATCGTTTCGGCCAAGTGATAAAAGAGTATGGCTTTATTCGATCGGTCGAAGAACCATGCTTATATATCAAGTCGAGTGGGAGCAAGATTGTATTCTTGATATTGTATGTCGATGACATACTCTTGATTGGGAATGACATTTCTCTCCTATCTTCGGTTAAAGAATGGTTGAAGAACCATTTCCAGATGAAAGATCTGGGTGAGGCACAGCGTATATTGGGAATCCGTATCTACCGAGATAGATCACGACGGACGTTATCACTTAGTCAGGAGTCTTATTTGGATAATGTTCTTGAGAGGTTGAGCATGACCAACTCCAAGAAGGGGAACCTTCCTATGACGACTGGGATGCTGTTGAGACGCCTGAAGGGATTGAGCGCATGAGTCGTGTTCCTTATGCATCTGTAATAGGATCGATCATGTATGCCATGATATGCACACGTCCAGACGTGGCATGTGCATTGAGTGTGACGAGTCGGTACCAAAAGACTCCAGGTGAAACACACTGGATAGCAGTCAAAAATATCCACAAGTACCTACGGAGGACTAAGGATTGGGTATTGACTTATGGAGGCGATATTAAGCTATGCGCAACCGGTTCTGTGCAGATGCTAGCTTCCAAACGGATCGAGATGATTCAAAATCTCGGTCCGGGTTCGTCTTCACTCTTAATGGTGCTTTGCGGTCACCGGAAGAGTTCCAAACAGAGTGTTGTAGCAGATTCTACTACTGAATCCGAGTACTATGCCGCTTCGGAGGCAACAAAGGAAGCGATATGGATGCGTCAATTCTTACAAGGGCTTTCGGTAGTTCCTAGTTCGAATGACCCGAACACCATCTGTTGTGACAATAGAGGTGCCATGTTCTAGGCTAAGGAGCCAAAGTCTAGCAACAAATCTAGACATGTACTTCGGAAAGCTCACCTGATCCGTGATTACGTGGAGCAAGAAGAGATAGTGATTGACAAGATTGCGACGGATGATAACATCGCGGATCCTCTCACCAAACCGTTGAATAATGATAAGCATGTAGGGCATGTTAACTCCATGGGAATTAAACATGTTCAAGAGTTGTAGTACTTGATTATGGATTTGATACATTATCTTTTTCATATACTATTTATAACTTCATCGTTTTATATATATAATATTTTGTTTTTCATGTGGATTGTACTGACAACATTAAACACCACAAAGTGAACTGAATTACATTATATTTGTTTTGGTCCGTAATCGCCAATGTGAGTTGATAACTCTGGCTATTATATTGTGCAGTTGATTGATGGTGGGTTCAACGAGCCATAAGTTAAACGGTTGACTAATCGATCACAGATACAAGATTATGACGATACCTCGTAGGACAACTTTTTGTGACAACGTTATGGAGTCCTAAATGTTTAATAACATTCGGTGCCAGGTCGTGGATAGGACATCCATTGTGTTCCTAGAGTCGATTCTTTTGAATATCAACTATCTCTTGAGATTAAGGCAGTTTTTGGGTGACTTGGGTTTCTTTCTCACGGTCTACCGTAACTGGGGCTAAGTAGATTTTTTCTGGGTCATTTCATACTTTGCTTACATCTGCAGGATTCGAGTTGAGGAAAATATCCAACCCTTATCAGGTATAGTTATTTCTCAGGGCCATCGAGGAGTTGTAACTGAAATGCATGGCCATGCTCGAATGTTGATTCGTTTATCAGTTAAGTTACTCTCTAGTCGGGGAAACCACTCTTGATATTGATCGCTTGTAAAATACGACCTTTGTGAATTCGGATTTGCAAATTGTTTTACATTGAGTGGGAGAAATTTTAGGATATGAGAATCGGTTATCGCACATACACTTGTGAAGACAAGTGGGAGTTTGTTGGAGCTTGTGTCCTCCACAAATTAGTGTGATAACATTTGTAAATCTCTTACAGGTTCACAAGGGTATACTTCGTATATTTAATCAGTTTATTAACGTTTACCTAATAACGGTTGGCTTGCTAGAAAGTTTGACGTTATTATCATACAGATGGCGGTGATCAACTGGTCCCTAAAGGTCACACCTATAGGATGTGTTTGAGAAATGTGGTTATAGAAATATAATCACATTGATGTCCAAAATGACTAAAAAGTTAGTCGATGTGTTGATGAGATAATTATTTAATGAAAATTAAATAATATTAGTTGAGACGAATTAACTGTCAATTCGTAAATTAAATATAATAAGTTATATTTAATTAAATATATATATATATATATATATAATGTTAGCTTGGACGAATTAATCTGTTAATTCGTAATTAAATATAATCAGTTGTATTTAATATCAACAAGATGAATGTGTCATAGTGGTAATAGTGAGGGTACACATACCAAGAGGTCATGGGTTCGATCCTCACTAGATGACAATTCAACACATATTATATATTTTTGGAAAGACCAAAAATAAGGAGCTGATAGTCCTTATTTCGGTCCGATGGCCGAAAATTAGGAAAGTATTATTCTTTCCTAATTAACTCGATAATTCGGTCAGTATTAAAAGAAAGGGAGAGAATTATTTCTACCCTAATGCTTTTTTCTTGACCTTGCCTCCTCTCTCTCATCACAAAACACAAAAACAACTAAATTTTATAGAAAATTTTAGATCGATTTCTAGCATAATCAAAGGGCATATCTCAGATCGTCTTGGGTGCAACTAATAGGCGAATATCAATTTTGGGTGCAACTAATAGGCGAATAATCAAAGGCAATATTCTAAATCCTTATACTTTGTTTATGTATTTTGTTTATGACCTTTAATCATCATTGTTAAATTCGTTATAATCCTTCTAGTTTAAGGGAAGTATACAGATTATTTCCCACAAGTGGTATCAGAGCACTAGGCCAAGTTTTTAATCTTGATGATTTTCATAAATTTATATGTGAACAATGAGAATTTTCGAAAAAAAATTTTAGGGATTCGATTTTTTAGGGTTCGGAAAAAAAAAAATTTTGTGCCGATTTTTTTTTTCCTTTGCCGTTTTTTTTTTGTTCTTTTAGTTTGATGATATTTTTCCATTTTATTTTTCATATTATAGTTTTTAATCAGTTAATATTATCATATGAAGAATTGCTAGTTTTTGATTTAATGCAGATTAAGTTAAAATTAAATGGAATCGTCATGTTTATGATAAAAAGATTGTTTTTGCTATATAGTTTTTGGTATATAAATTAATCGTGTTTATTATTTTATATGCTAAATCATGTTCTAATAGCAAAGGTAAACAATTTAGTCATCAAATCTTGTTTTAGGGCATATTGCCGCAAAAGAAAGAAAAAAAAGGGGAGGCCGTTTTTAGGGTTTGCCGTATAAAAAAAAAATTTGTTTTTGTTTTTTTTGGTAAACCGGAAAAAAAAAGAGAGAAGGAAAGTTTTTTTTGCCTTATTGCCGAAAAAGAGAAAAAAACAATAAGGAAAGTTTTTTTTCTTGTTTTTCCTAATTGCCGAATAAAAAAAAAGGGGGCTGTTATTTTTTTTCAGCCGTGTGGAGCTGAAATTATAAAAAAAAATTTGTTGTTTTTTTTTCAGCTGAGACCATATAATTTTTGGTTGTTGTTTTTTTATTTTGGCCAATTAGTTATTGTGAATCGGTTCACAATTTAAAGATACCGAGTTATTTTAAAGCAGTTTAAAATTTTGACGGATAGAATTCATATTACAAGTTTAATATGGATTAAGAATGAAATTAATGTGATTAAATTGCGGAATTGTCACTTAATTTAATTTAAATAGGTGGTTTGGATAAATTAATCAACATAATTAAGGAATTGTGTCATGTATGTTTAATTTATTTTTAGTTGATGCTTTTAATTTTGTTGAATGAATCGAATGAATGAATTTCATTTACGTATTTAATTTTGCAATCGGTTGTATTTTGTAATACTTAGTGTGGCCTTAGTCAAATTATGTTTTCGTAATGAAGGAAACATGATTTTTTATGTAATTATGAGATCTCGAATCTCCTTTATTTTAGTTTTGGGTTTTGAAATTAGAATGTAATAAATAGGTCAATTATGTAATTTTATTTATTATAATTTCAAAGAAGACTAAAGATGAAGATTCAAGCTCACTCCCGCTACATGGATCAAGATGGAACATCAAGACAAGCTTCTCGGGTCCAAGGATGGATTCCAAACTTGTATTTATTGTTCATTTTGATAGGATAGGCCACACTAGGACTTTTACTTTTTTTTTTACGTTTTTCATTTTATTGCTTTTCATTCACATGTTAGTAATTGCATCATATTCCGCCTAAAACCAAACCACCTACTACCAAAATGCATGAAAATTGACTCATATAAGTTGTATGTTAGTTTTCATGGACATGCAGATGTCTTAGTCTATAAGCCATCACCTTAGTTTATTCATTCTCGCATGCTAGATTATAGTTCACTTAAAATGAATTAAAATAAAGTTGATGGGATCTTCCTCTAAAACGGAAATTGAGATTAGTCTTTATAAGGGCAAACATCTATGAATCCCTTCTTCGTCGGTAGGCCTAATATGACCCCTTCTACGTTGGGTAAGTAGTTGTGTTGACTTAGTTTACCTCAACATCATAGTCCGAAGAGTTTCTCGTGATTATGATGGATTATAGATAGAATTTACAGAAATTTATCGACCAAGAATTCTAACGGTAGAATTAGCTAAAAGGTTAGCTTATCAATTTACAGAGAATTGAGTCTTGGGGTCATTTATATAATTCTTGAGGGAGGTCAATTGTATAAATGTTTTGAGTCTTCGCGTTATGACATTAGCTCATTAGACTTAAAATTAAAACGATGCACATGCTTATTATTTTACTCTTCTTTCGCAGTGTAGAACATGTTTATTATCGATAATACTGTTACAACAAATGGCTGGAAATAACGCAATCCCAATGCCTAGTGCCACACTAGATCGTTCGTCCTGGCTAAAAATGTTCATGGACCAAATGAATCAGTCCAATCGACTGAAGAATGATGGGTCCAATTTTGCGGACTGGGAGGCGGCACTACGGAATGCTGCCACTGCTGACGGTAAGCTTAGGTATTTAACTGAGCCAATACCGGTCAACCCAGGCCCAAATGCAGGAGTCAACGAGTCACTCGCTTAAAGTGATTTCGTTATGGAAGTGGGTGCGATAAATAACGTACTCATCTTTGCAATGGAAACCAATTTGCAGAGACGCTTCATTGCCCAAGGTGCAAACAAGATTTTCACCATGCTCACTAACGAGTTCTCAAAGGCACCGAGAATCGTTATATATGAGCATACCTGTCGCTTCTTTGATGTGAAACTCCAGAAGGGCCAACCAGTTAGCCCACACATTCTTCACATGATTGAGAATGTCGAGAAGCTGGAGGCACTGAATTGTAAGATCAGTGAGAGCATTGTCATTGACCGAATGCTTCATTCTCTTCATGATGGTTTTGCCCTTTTCAGGGCAAACTACTATATGAACGACTTGAAAAAGAGTCCTCATGAGCTACACTCCCTTCTCGTACAGACCGAGAAGGATATGAAATTGAGTGGGAGCGTGAAGCAGGATGTTCTCACGATTTACAACAAAGGTAAAGGTAAGGGCAAGGCTCATGGCGACCTAGCTGTAGGTAAGCCAAAGTTTAAGAAGCCAGGAAACGGTAAGAGTGCGCCTGGTGAGACTAGTGGCTCACAGGGCAAGACAAAGAGCAAGGGCGGTGACATAGAGTGCCATCATTGTCACAAGACTGGACATTGGAGGAGGAACTGTCCCGTCTACCGTGAGGACCTCAAGGCACGCCGCGTCGTTCCTGTTGGTATGTCATCTTATATTCATATGATTGAGATTAATCATGCAAGTTTCGGAACTTGGGTACTAGATACTGGTTGTGGTTCTCATCTGTAATCATTTGCGGGGCCTAAAGAACATCATACCTCTAAAAAAGGTGATGTGGACTGCGAGGGGAATGGAGCACGAGTTGCTGCTGCCTTGAAGGGAACATATGTAATCCAACTCCCTAGTGGTTTTGAGTTATCTTTAAATAACTGTTACTATGTACCCAGTTTATCTAAGAATATTATTTCTGTTTCCGTACTTGCTAAAGACGGTTTTACATTTTCAATAAAGGATAATAGTTGTATTTTCTCTTTTAATGAAATGATTTATGGCAAAGCAGTTTCCATGAATGGAATTTATATCTTAGATCAAACCACGGAAGTATTACACATGAATAATAAGAAATTAAAGGTAGGTGACAAAGATCAAACCTATCTATGGCATTGTCGAATGGGACACATAAATGAGAAACGCGTGAAGAAACTCGTCGATAATGGGACTATTCCCACATTCGGATTTTCTACATATGGCACGTGTGAATCATGTCTCATTGGCAAGATGACTCGAATTTCCTTCAAAGGTGTTGGAATGCGCGCTAGTGACCTATTAGGACTCATACATACGGACGTATGTGGACCTATGTCAATTACCGCTAGAGATGGCTATAGATATTTTATCACTTTCACGGACGATTTGAGTAGATACGGATATGTCTACTTAATAAAGCATAAAAGTGAGTCCTTTGAGAAATTCAAGGAATACCAGAATAGTGTACAGAACCAACTGGGTAGAAAGATTAAAGCACTCCGTTCAGATCGGGGTGGCAAATATCTTTCAAATGAGTTTGATCAACACCTGAAAGACTGTGGAATCGCTCTACAGTTAACTCCACCTGGAACACCTCAATTAAATGGTGTGTCCGAACGGAGAAATCGAACCTTACTTGATATGGTTCGATCCATGATGAGTCACACAATAGTGCCTGAATCATTATGGGGTTATGCTCTTTTGTCAGCCGCTCTTATACTTAACAAAGTCCGTCTAAAGTCAGTCGACAAGACTCCATATGAAATGTGGAAGGGAACGGTACCTAACTTGTCCTTTATTCGGGTTTGGGGCTGCGAGGCTTATGTCAAGTGGAGACATAAGGATAAGCTCGGCCCGCGATCGGTCAAGACATACTTTATAGGTTATCCAAAAGGAACATTTGGTCATTACTTCTATTCGCCTACCGAACATCGAGTTTTTGTTGCGGCTAGTGCGATGTTCTTAGAGAAAGAATTTCTCGAGAACAAGACGAGTAATAGAACCTTCGAGCTGTCGAAGATTCCAGAACCAACGACCAAGGAACAGATGGAGGAAGTTGTACCTCTAACTGATGATACAGTTACTATTCCTGAGGAACCTAGGAGGTCGGGTAGAGACTCTCATCCTCCGGACAGATACATTGGTATGGTCGAGGAGAATGACGTTTTACTTCTAGAAAGTAATGAACCCGCAACCTATAAAGGTGCTATGGCATGTTCCGACTCAAAGCTATGGCTCGAAGCCATGCAATCCGAGATGGACTCCATGTATAAGAATAACGTATGGGATCTAGTTGATTTACCTAATAAGGTAAAACCTCTACAGTGCAAATGGCTTTACAAAATAAAACGTTCTGTAGACGCGCAACCAGATATCTATAAGGCATGACTTGTGGCAAAAGGTTTCACTCAAGTGCAAGGATTGCATTATGATGAGATTTTTGCTTCTGTAGTCATGTTACGTTCCATTCGGATAATCTTAGCGATTGCCGCATTTCATGATTATGAGATTTGGCAAATGGATGTGAAAACCGCCTTCTTAAACGGTTATTTGGAGGAAGAGTTGTACATGGTGCAACCCGAAGGTTTCATAGATCCTAAGCATCCTAAGTAAGTATGCAAGTTTAAGCGTTCCATTTATGGACTTAAGCAAGCTTCTCGGAGTTGGAATCATCGTTTCGACCAAGTGATAAAAGAGTATGGCTTTATTCGATCGGTCGAAGAACCATGCTTATATATCAAGTCGAGTGGGAGCAAGATTGTATTCTTGATATTGTATGTCGATGACATACTCTTGATTGGGAATGACATTTCTCTCCTATCTTCGGTTAAAGAATGGTTGAAGAACCATTTCCAGATGAAAGATCTGGGTGAGGCACAGCGTATATTGGGAATCCGTATCCACCGAGATAGATCACGACGGACGTTATCACTTAGTCAGGAGTATTATTTGCATAAGGTTCTTGAGAGGTTCAGCATGACCAACTCCAAGAAGGGGAACCTTCCTATGACGACTGGGATGCAGTTGAGCAAGTCTCAGTCACCCACGACGCCTGAAGGGATTGAGCGCATGGGTCGTGTTCCTTATGCATCTGCAATAGGATCGATCATGTATGTCATGATATGCACACGTCCAGACGTGGCATATGCATTGAGTGTGACGAGTCGGTACCAAAAGACTCCAGGTAAAACACACTGGATAGCAGTCAAAAATATCCTCAAGTACCTACGGAGGACTAAGGATTGGGTATTGACTTATGGAGGCGATACTAAGCTATGCGCAAACCGATTCGCAGATGCTAGCTTCCAAACGGATCGAGATGATTCAAAATCTCAGTCCGGGTTCGTCTTCACTCTTAATGGTGCTTTGGTCAGTGGAAGAGTTCCAAACAGTGTTGTAGCAGATTCTACTACTGAATCCGAGTACTATGCCGCTTCGGAGGCAGCAAAGGAAGCGATATGGATGCGTCAATTCTTACAAGGGCTTTCGGTAGTTCCTAGTTCGAATGACCCGATCACCATATATTGTGACAATAGAGGTGCCATATTCCAGGCTAAGGAGCCAAAGTCCAGCAACAAATCTAGACATGTACTTCGGAAAGCTCACCTGATCCGTGATTACGTTGAGCAAGAAGAGATGGTGATTGACAAGATTGCGACGGATGATAACATCGCGGATCCTCTCACCAAACCGTTGAATAATGATAAGCATGTAGGGCATGTTAACTCCATGGGAATTAAACATGTTCCTAAGTTGTAGTACTTGATTATGGATTTGATACATTATCTTTTTCATATACTATTTATAACTTCATCGTTTTATATATATAATATTTTGTTTTTTCATGTGGATTGTACTGACAACATTGAACGCCACAAAGTGAACTGAATTACATTATATTTGTTTTGGTCCGTAATCGCCAATGTGAGCTGATAACTCCGGCTATTATATTGTGCAGTCGATTGATGGTGGGTTCAACGAGCCATAAGTTAAACGGTTGACTAATCGATCACAGATACGAGATTATGACGATACCTCGTAGGACAACTTTTTGTGACAACGTAATGGAGTCCTAAATGTTTAATAACATTCGGTGCCAGGTCGTGGATAGGACATCCATTGTGTTCCTAGAGTCGATTCTTTTGACTATCAACTGTCTCTTGAGATTAAGGCGCTTTTGGGTGACTTTGGTTTCTTTCTCACGGTCTACTACCGTAATTGGGGCTAAGTAGATTTTTTCTGGGTCATTTCATATTGTGCTTACATCTGCAGAATTCGAGTTGAGGAAAATATCCAACCCTTATCGGGTATAGTTATTTCTCAGGGCCACTCGAGGAGTTGTAACTGAAATGCATGGCCATGCTCGAATGTTGATTCGTTTATCAGTTAAGTTACTCTCTAGTCGGGGAAACCACTCTTGATATTGATCGCTTGTAAAATACGACCTTTGTGAATTCGGATTTGCAAATTGTTTTACATTGAGTGGGAGAAATTTTAGGATATGAGAATCAGTTATCGCACATACACTTGTGAGGACAAGTGGGGGTTTGTTGGAGCTTGTGTCCTCCACAAATTAGTGTGATAACATTTGTAAATCTCTTACAGGTTCACAAGGGTATACTTCGTATATTTAATCAGTTGATTAACGTTTACCTAATAACGGTTGTCTTGCTAGAAAGTTTGACGTTATTATCATACAGATGGCGGTGATCAACTGGTCCCTAAAGGTCACACCTATAGGATGTGTTTGAGAAATGTAGTTATAGAAATATAATCACATTGATGCCCAAAATGACTAAAAAGTTAGTCGATGTGTTGATGAGATAATTATTTAATGAAAATTAAATAATATTAGTTGAGACGAATTAACTGTCAATTCGTAAATTAAATATAATACGTTATATTTAATTAAATATATATAATGTTAGCTTGGACGAATTAATCTGTTAATTCGTAATTAAATATAATCAGTTGTATTTAATATCAACAAGATGAATGTGTCATAGTGGTAATAGTGAGGGTACACATACCAAGAGGTTATGGGTTCGATCCTCACTAGATGACAATTCAACACATATTATAAATTTTTGCAAAGACCAAAAATAAGGAGCTGATAGTCCTTATTTCGGTCTGATGGCCGAAAATTAGGAAAGTATTATTCTTTCCTAATTAACTCGATAATTCGGTCTCTTGACATTGCCTCCTCTCTCTCATCACAAAACACAAAAACAACTAAATTTTACAGAAAATTTTAGATCGATTTCTAGCATAATCAAAGGGCATATCTCAGATCGTCTTGGGTGCAACTAATAGGCGAATATCAATTTTGATATTGTTCTTAGGCCATATTTGCTAGGACCGAAGGTTAATTCTAAATCCTTATACTTTGTTTATGTATTTTGTTTTTGACCTTTAATCATCATTGTTAAATTCGTTATAATCCTTCTAGTTTAAGGGAAGTATACAGATTATTTCCCACAATTATCACAACTTTGTATCAAAATACCATAGTTGAATTAGAAACATAAAAGAAAGGATAGTCATTTACCTACTGGAGTGATCTTTCCAGCTTTGATGTCACCAAGATACTTGGAACAATTCCTTTTCCAATGTCCAACACCATTATAATAATGGCATTTATCAAGAGGACCCTTCTTGGTCTTGGAAGTTCTAGCTTCAAAAGTCTTAGCCTTGGTGAAAGTGGGAGCTTGCTTCTTACCTTTCTTCCCATTCTTCTTGAACTTCCCCTTGCTCTTGGTGCTTATGTTAAGCACATCCTTAGGTGGGTTAACATTTAACCCCATGTCTCTTTCGGCTTGCACAAGTAACTTGTGCAACTCTTCAAGAGACACGTCCTTGTCTTACATGTTAAAATTCACCCGGAATTGAACATACGCTTTGACTTTGGATAAGGAGTGTAGAATCCTATCTACAATGAGCACTTTGGGGATTTCAACTTTTTGAATCTTCAAAGTCTCGACTAGCTCCATCAATTTGAGCATGTGAGGGCTAACCTTTTGGCCCTCCTTAAAGTCGAGATCAAAGAATGCCGCGGCCGCCTCATATTGGACGATCCTCGGAGTTTGTGAAAACATTGTTACAAGCTTGGAATAGATTTCATTAGCGGTGCCCATTTTAAAGGCTCTCCTTTGGAGATCCGCCGCCATCGCAAAAATCAACACATTTTTCATTGCGGCGGACTCCTTGTGGTAAGCCTCATATGCTTCTCTAGTGGCGGCACTCGACCTAGCATTAGGTTCGGGTGGAGAGGCCTCGATGAGGTAACGAAGCTTGTCGTCACCTTGGGCGGCTAATTTGAGTTGGGCATCCCAATCGGAGAAATTTGACCCATTCTTTTCAAGTTTACAACGATCCATGAAGGATAGGAGCCATGAAGCATTAGTGAGAGGTGTGGCGTTGGTGTTTGGAGCGGCCATATGTTATGAGAAATAAAAGCGGTCTACAAAACGAAAAATGAAAGGAATAAAACATATGTCGTTTTCAAAGTAATAATAACACTCGTAAAAAATTAATTTAAACAAGTTTTATTGCATTTATCTAGTGACCTCTTCCCAACTTGATAAATGATTCCAAGACCCAAATTCATATTAACTTGGGCACGGTGTGGCCGATGAATCCCTTATTAATATAACTCGGTGGATTAACGCTTTGATCGATTCTACTTTTAGAACTCTTAGTCGATAAAATTACTTTAATATTTATCTATAGCCCGGAACACATGCGACTACGGTCACGAATACTTCGAATAAATGTGTCCATGATCCAAACCCACATTAACTTGGGCACGGTGTGGCCGATGAAACCCTCATCAATATGAATTCGGTGGATAGACATTTATCACCCACTTCCCCTACGTAACAAGGTTTGTACCCCGGTGTGGCCGAGTGCACTCCCTCACGAAATAGGTTTTCATGGTTTCTACTTTTTGGTAAGGCTAAGTCTCAATTGTTTATTTTTAGAGAGAGGTCATGTCAATTTATTATCTATCACGTTTTAAGTGAGCTAAAGCGGTGAACTACAATAATTGTAATTGACACGGTCGATAAACTCGATTAAAATGATAATGCATGTTTTAGTTATGGCGATTTAGCGATGCATGCAACATATAAATAAAATGCAAAGGAAAAATAAAATCCTAGTATGGCCTTCCTAGAATAGTAAATATAATAAACTATTACAAATTCGGAAACCAACTCCATTGGTCCCTTGAACTTCGGTCTTGGCACGCATCTCGAGGTAACACCGTCTTTAATGGATCGCCTTTTCGAGTGGCATCGTCTTCAAGGAACTCCGGAATAAATAAATTACATAACAAATTACATAATTTCCTATTATACATTTGTAATTAAAATAAAATAAAATAAATCTATTAAAATAACAAAACGGTGATACGAGATCCTAATAAATTACAACCGAATCGATATTCCCATACATTTCGGGTAATATCAATTAAAAAACTAAGGCAATACTAAGTAAAATTACATAATTCAAAAATTACATAAAATAAAATTATGTCAATCATAAATAAAATGCAGCATTATAATATGTATGAACATGCCCAATTTTATGTTAAATCGCCTTTAAAGAGCCAATATCGTATATTAATCGGTTTTTGCGGATTTGCGTGATTTAACCTTTTAAAAAATCACAATAATTACATAAAATTATATTTATGTACTAGTTAATGACCCTAACCATCTTAGGACTCAAAATTAGTATTCACTAACATAATGACAATAATTAACTTATATTTCTTAATATTGTTCATAAAAGGACTTAAAACTACAATATAATGCCATAAACTTCAAATAAATCATAAAAATTTCAAATAAATTTGAAATTTGAAATTTGAAATTTTAAACTCATGAACATTCTGGAAAAAATACCATGACACTCATAATATTTAAAAACTTAGGTTAAAAATTTCGAAATTTATCGAGAAAAACAATGTTGCGGTTTATCGGATTTATCAATTATAATCATAAAAATATGAGAAAAATTATATTTATTTACCTTTCACTTTTAGATCTGAAATAGGTGATAAAATGCAACATGTGACGTTTTTCCTTAGTCATGAAGTATGTTTTAGCAATTTTTACTAATTAAAGTCACTATTTCTGTTATTTTTCATCAAAAATTCATAAATCATGCATAAAGACTTCATTATAGCCAATTATTTTACACACATCTTGTACAATTGCATGTGACAACATACTAAATTTATATGACCAGATTCGAAATATAACTCATATTAACCTATTTTTCCATTTAAATTCGATTTTATCATGAAAAATCCATATTTCGAGCATAATTACTCATAAAATTATGGAAAAATACAGGTCATCAAAATATAATATATGTGAAAACATATCCAAAAACCACTGGAAAAATCAAAGTTTAGCTAATTTTAGTCCAAAAATGATATTTTTATCATAAAATCACATTTTAATGCCATTATTATATAAAATGGACAATAAAAATCCATAAATTAACCAAAAATACATTTTAGGACCAGAAACTTTAACATGCATAATTGATTTCGTGAAATATCATAATAAACACAAATTTATAAGTTTTATTTGTTAATCGTATAATTCGGAAAAACTATAACCGATTTGCATGCAAACAACCTAAGGCTCATGATACCGCTTGTTAGAAATCTATATCTCATTATTTCGACATATTCATATATGGTATAATTAATTTAGTCATAAAATTAAATATTGATCTTATGCATGCAAACAAAAGAAGAATAAGGAAGAAATCGTTTTCCTTACATTGAGATTTCGGATATATGGGCACAAATGAGTTCTCCTACTCACTTGTTCTTGAGCTTCCTAATATTGGATGAACAAAGGATTCAAGCTTAGAATACCTCCCAAGGAATTATACCCAAGATAACCTCCTAAAAATTAATATTATTAATACTAGAACAATATTAATTTAACTAAAAATGACCCAAAACTATTGTTTTATCCTCTTGAATTTTCGGCAAGAGAAGAAGAATTTTGGAGTATTTATTTTTCTAGTTTTTCTTAGAGAGTTTTGTATTTCGTACACTCGAAATATTATGTAAAGTATGAATGAATAATAATAGAGAAAAACACTCTATATTGCTCTTGGAAAACCGGTGGGGAGAGAGGAGAGGAGAGGAGGAGTGAGCCAATGCATGGGCAAGTCATTCTTCTCAAGAAAAACTAGGCTTGCATGGCTATAAGCTAGTTATAATCATTATGCTCTCCACTTAATAATTTAACACAAATTAAACATTATACTCCTTCCCATATTTCGGTCTATATTAGATAAAATAGGTTCCATTTTATCTTTGTCAATTTATCAATTTGTCACATGTCACAAGTCATGTAAAATTGTCATGCATTTTTAACATATTAAAAATCAACGTATTAATAAAAAAACGTCATGTACAAAATCGACTTAGTAATTCACAATTACTTGTACCAAAACGGTTTACCAATTATAAATCACAACATCTTGTATTTATAATAAATTATTCAATCAGTTTTAATTGTTTCCGTAAACAATAATTTCATCTAAGTAATAAAACAATTCGATTACTTAGACCGTATCTTATTTAATCAAATTACAATGAGACACGTAAATATTACTTCCAAAATCGTCCGTCAATTTTAAGTAGTTTAATTAACCCGTATCGTCATACGATCAATTAAATATTCAATTAAGAGTGTTACCCTTTAGGTATGACCTAAGGGGATCAACTGATCACCACCGTCGCACGACAGTAATGTCAAACTCTAGTCAGCCAATCATTACCGATATGTGTGGACCAGTTGACAGTAAAATATTACTTCCCACATGTATTCTTAAAATGAGACTTAAACATGTGATCATCATGATCAACAGTTGTGATCGCATTATTGTCGGAGGACACATATTCCAACAATCTATGGGTTGCGACCCATCTTGATCTTCGTCTGCTGACATATTACCGGAGGCACTACATTCCTGCCAACGTGCCTATGTCATGGGAGAAAGAGGCGATTCCACCAGCTGCGCTGCCCGCTGATGATGAACAGTCGATCTACTACTTAATCTATGCCGAAATTGGGCATGAAGACTATCCTAATTATTCATCAGATTCTAATTAAGTCTTTAATTATTATCTGACATTATGAGTTGTATTTTGATTATGGTGGTTATTTGAATAAAAGTTTAATTATTTATATTATTTGTTACTACGTTTTAATCAAGTCCTTACACTCAAATTCAATCCACCAAATAAAATATTATAATGACTAACTTTCTACTTATAATAATAAAGAAGAATGGAAACGGCATAATAAGATAATAAGAATTGGAACCGTTATGTCAATAATAAGACAAAATGATAACGGTTCTTTGTTAAGCCGTTATCATATTACATATATTAACAACGATTATTTTAAAGTCGTTGTCATATTACAACAATTAACAACGGTGTTTCTTAAAACCGTTGTAAATACAAATCCCGCGCTATGATAGCAATATAGAGTTTATTTTTTTAGGGTGTTATTTATAATAAAAAACTAATTAAAGAAGTCATCTTTGCCGTCGTCGCCGTCATTAATCTTTATAGCTTAAAAAAGGTAATCTCATTTTCATAGCTACTGGCTTATATATGGGTCGTACTTGGATGATTGATGGTGAAATTGGTGATCCCATTTATAATGATGAAATTGCTGAATTTTACAATTTCGTTAGTGAAAATTTTCATCTCCACTCATCAATCCCCTGCCCCTGTAATAGATGTGGTAATATTAGGGTTTTACCTATCCCAGATGTCAAAATACACTTAGAAAAGAATAGTTTCAGTATAGATTATAGGCGTTGGATTTTTCATGGAGAATTAGAGGATGAGGATGAGGAATATGATGTAGAGGTAAATAATCAAACACCTGAAGCTGCTGGTTTAGATATAGGGGATGGGGCATATGATGTGTGTGTAAACAATCGTTCACCTACACCTGAAGTTGTTTTAGGTGAGAAGTTTGCTAAAGAAAAAAGAGAAAAAAGAGTTTTGCGAATGCTTGAATGGTATTAAGGTGCCAGAGGGCTATTCATCTAATATTAGAAGCCTTGTTTCGTTGCAGGACCTAAAACTTACTGGTTTAAAGTCACATGACAGTCATACATTGATGCAACAACTACTAGCTGTGGCCGTTCGTTCCATTCTACCTCCAAAGGTTCGACATGCTATAATTAGATTTTGTTATTTCTTCAAATCAATCAACAGTAAAGTCATTGATCCCGATGAAGCCGAAACTTTGCAGGAGATCCTCATCACCAGTCTTTGTCAGTTTGAAATGTATTTTCCTCCCTCATTTTTCACTATCATGGTTCATTTGACTGTCCACCTAATCCGGGAGGTTTTATATCTCGGGCCAGTGTATGTGAGATATCAGTACCCATTCGAACGATTGATGAAAGTTTACCAGAATTACACATCTAATAGGTATTGTCCAGAGGGGTGTATTGCTAAGCGAGCAATTATCGATGAAGCTCTTTCGTATTGTTACGCGTACCTCTCCTTGGATGAGTTAATTGGAGCTCCTTTGAGTCGTCATAGTGACTGGATGAATGGAAAAGGTGTAAGGGGTCGTGTTTCCAAGGATATGTCATCTGACATGCGACATAGAGCTCATACATACATTCTATTTAACGATGATCTTGTCCAGCCTTACAGAGCAGAACACCAGATTTACCTTAAGGGAAAACACCCTCATAAGAACGAAAGGTGGTATGCAAATGAGCATTACAAGCAATTTAGTGACTGGTTTAAGGATACTATTTACGATGATGACAACCCAATTGATGATAGCTCAACCAGGCTACGACATCTCGCTTTCGGTCCTGATGCTCGTGAAACTTTTTATAGCGGGTATGCGATCAATGGGTACACTTTCTACACCCGCATTCAAGATGAGGCGAGCACAATGCAAAACAGTGGAGTTTGCGTAGATTCTCAGGCTATATACTTTGCTAGTCAAAGGATAAAAATACTATTTTGGGTACAATGCAATATTATGGAGTTATTGAAGAGATATTGGTTTTAGACTATATGGATTTTGAGATACCTCTATTTCGGTGCAAGTGGGTTGACAACAACAATGGTGTTAGAAAGGATGATTTAGGATTCATATTAGTAAATTTTGACAAGGTTGGAAACAAGTACGATCCTTTTATATTATCGTCACAAGCAAAACAAGTTTTTTATGTTACAGATCCTATGGATGAGAAGTGGTCAGTTGTTCTATCTTGCCATCGCCGAATTCCGGATGATGAAGACCTCGAATTTGAAGGACTTGATCACAGTGCTATATCGCAATTTGGTAATGATGTTGAAAATGTTAACATTCCAAACATATATACACGGGATGATCATGATGAAGGTATTTGGGTTAATGAAGAGACTAGCAAATCCAAAAAAACGTTCCCGACAGCCGTGGAAATATCAGCATTCCAATCGAGTTATCTTACGTCATGTGTAATTATTGTCTTGCTGTTATATATATCAAACTGATGTTGTAAACGTTTTCTGTTGTTGCAGCGGGCGGCTTAGGGAAAAATCGTATCAAACAAAATGATGCTTTATCTATATGAAAATGATGCTTTATTTATTGGCGGTAAAATCAAACAAAATAAAATATAAATTAAAACGGATATACCCAAACCGTTGTTCTTGACGTGTACAGTTATAACGGTTGAGGTCGTTGTTATGTTTATAAAAATGTTGCTTTATTTCATGGCTGAAAAATCAAACAAAATGAAAATATTTCAGACAACGGTTATTTCTAACCCGTTGTAGATAGTACTAATCAATTACGGTTTCAAACAAAACCGTAGTCTGTTTGGAAACAAAATATAACGATTTTTCTTATACCGTGTTTATTACTTTCCAATAAACAAGGTCTTTCAAGAAGTGTTGTATTATTCACACATATATACTCTGAGCTTCCCCTCCCCCACATAATATTCTCAAACATTGAGCTTCCCCTCTACCACCAGCCTACCCAATCGTCGTCGCAGTCATCGTCATCGTCGCCATTGCCGCCGCCAGATCAATTCGGATTCTCCTCTTTAAAGAAGTAATAAACCCTCCTCTCTAGAGATTTGTTTGTTATTATAAGTTTGCATTGTTATTATTTGTTTATTAATTTCTGCTTTAGATATGGTCTAAAAGCGCAAAAGAAACAATGGAAATGCGTCAGACGACGACTCAGGCGATGAGAATAATTTGCAACACACTGCGGGTCGAATGCGCCACAGGGTTTCTGATAACAAGAGATTTGTCGCGGTTTCCCTCTATCAAAACTATTTGTAAAACCCAATTAAATGTAGTATTTAGTCGGGATCGAACACAAAGATGGCGGGGGTTGCTACTAGGTTCAATTTAGAGTCAAGTTTAATCAATAATAAAAGAAGGGGTTTTGGTTTTAATTACTAGAGCAATTGAACAAACAAGTTGATGAAAATGAATACGATTAATTAAAAGCTAGGGCTTTCGGGGTCATCTAAATGGTTTAAGGGCAAACATGATGAATCAAGGGGTCAATGATAGGAGTTTATCCTAAGATATAAAATCAATGTCTTGATTATCCCCAAGGTGACAACTAACTCTCGTCAAGTATCACACTTCTCTTAAACATACAACAAGACCACCACAAACTTTCATTCAATGGGGGAATTAAGCAATAATGAAAAAAGGCATAAACTTTCACTCATGCGATTCATCAAACACCTTGTGTGCATGAACAAGAAAGATAAACAATTCACCAAAGACCCAAATAATCATACAATCATGCGCATAAATTCCATATAGACTCCCCCTAAACCCTAGAAGGGTATCTACTCACTCATATTGAAGATAATCATGCTAATAAGAGAAGAAGAATAAATAACATAAAGAGAAGACATGATGATTATTATAACAATTATGAAAGACAAGAAAAAATGTAAACAAATGATTAACAAGTGAACAAGAGAGGAAATATAACAACACAAGGAAAGATGATTGCTTGATTGAATAATAAGAAGGAAAACCCTTCAAAATTCCCAATACAATCTTCAACAAACAAGTGTAAACAATTGACAATTACTTGAACTAAATAATGCTTACTAAATATTAATAATAATTATTGAAAGATTAGAACTTGATTAAGGAAAGATTACAATAAATATGGAAGGTTTTTCAGATCTAGGGTTGTGTGTACAAAGGGTTTAAGGAGGGGGTATTTATAGGCTATCATTGGATTAAGGGAGGAAAAGAGAAAAAGCCCATTTTGCGTGCTGCGTGTTCCTGTGCCGGCGGGCCGGCTGCCGGCCTCCTGTGCTAGCAGCGCGTTCTTCAAAAACTGAGGAAAATAAAGGTTGCGTAATTCCCTGCCGGTGGGCCGGCTGCCGGTGGGCCGGCTGCCGGCCTGCCGGCAGAGAATTCTTCTTCTTGAAAATTTCTTCCATTTCTTCATGAAGGGCTGCCCTCTGCCGGTTGCCCGGCTGCCGGCTGACTATGCCGGCAGCGCGTTCTACAAAATCTTGCCCAAAAACTTCTTCAAAAAGTCCTAAGTGTTGGACTTGTGTTCCCTGCCGGTGGGCCGGCTGCCGGCCTGCCGGCAGAGAACATCTCTAAGCTTGTTTTCCTTCTTTTCTCCTCACAGCACTATCCCCTGCCGGTGGACCGGCTGCCGGCCTGCCGGCAGAGGATCGTCCTCAGCTCCTCATCTCCCTTTTCTTCATGTAAAGGCAAAGGATGCCTTTCTTGCCCCAATTTCTCTATACTCGACTCGGTTCCTGCAAAGGGATACACAAAATCACAAGTACGGGGATTGGGCACAAAATGCAAGGAAAGGCACACGAAACCGACTCGATATGAGTCGAAATGCGTAGAAGAAAAGGGGAATTTCGGTGCAAATAAATCCTATATCAAACCTCCCCACACTTAATCCTTACTCGTCCTCGAGTAAGTCCAATATCAATGCCTAAGTCCCTTCTATAATGGATATGGAGAGTGGGTGCACAATATAAGCATCACTGCACTAAGCTACTACCTAAGCCGATCGAGTATTAGCGCACTCAACACCCCTTCAACTCACAATTTGACACTCATGAGGGAAAAGTGCCCTATTGCAAGGCAAGTTGGGTTTTGCTACAAAAATGTGATGCAACTATCATGAAAGCACGTAACCAAGCAATAGAATGCATCTAACAAAATGGTCCACTTTCCTCATCTAAGTGGCCGAATCTTCAAGCAACTAAACGTGGTCGTGGTCGGGAGTACCGTCTCAGAAGTTCCAACGGAGGTGCCAACCCCCTAAGCATGACTCAAGCAACCCTCGTGTGACCAATGCTCAAGAAACACATTCAAGAGCGGGGAAAGGAGAAACAGGCGAGTCCGCAGAGAATTTCCGAACCGACGCGAGATTCAACCATAAAGACCCATGACTAAGGGGACCTAGGCAACGACATCCTCGCGGTTTTCACTCGTCACTCAATGAAAGAACAAGGTGATTTTTGTGCAAAAAGTAACCAAAATCACTCTCCTAACTCGACTAGCGAAAACGTGCCCGCAATCTAATGTGTAAGATCGTCCTATGTCCAACGAAATGCAAACAAAAGTAAAGTGCACACGATATGAAGCAAGGGTGGTAACGGGGCTAGGGAGTAGGTCAAAACGGGATTGGTGCAAGCACCGTTTGAATATGTGGGGTTCAAATCAAGAATAGCCGACACACCAAAAACCCATTTCTTATTGCAACACATGAGACACGTCTATGCCCTAACATAGAATTGATTACCAAAACTATGCAAAAGTTGCATAAACCCAACTCAAACTGGAAAAACTTGAAAATACTCTTATTTCAACACATGAGCAACGTCTACACCCTAACAAAAATTCGGTTTCCCGAATTATGCAAAAATTGTGTAAACCCGACTCACTTTGGAAAAACATCAAATTGCCCACTTATTTTAGCAACGGCTTTTTCTACCCCGTTTAATGATGAGGAGGGGTGTTGCTTGCCTTTTTCTTTTCTTCACAACAAGTATATACAACACAAGTAACTCATTTTTTTTTGAATTTTTCATTGCCTTTTTCACTTTTCTATTTTGTTTTTCATTTCTTTCTCAAAACCTCTTATTTACAATGCCAAATATACACCGAATTCCGACCCAAGTGGACATGTACACTATCCACCATCAAGACCCAAATCACCTCCTACGACACAACTACAAAACCGACCAATTCTTGATTAAGGAAGGGTGGTTATGGGATGTAGCTATTTTGGTGGGTTTGCCAAATGAAAAGGCTAAAACTCAAAGGGGGTGAAACCAAAAGGGAGATAATGCAAGGGACAAAACAAGGCTACTTAGCTATGTGAGGTTCATACAAACTGATTTTCCTTCATATCACGTGCACAAAATGTAAAGCAATTTCGCGGTCTAAGGACAAAACGACACACTTATGCATCTAGATGTGACACGCCTCGCGAGGAGGCCTACTCTCAAACCTAGATGAGGGCGGGGTATGAATGTACCCACCCTAGGAGGCTCTACCCTTACCTTTGAGTAGCTAAGTCGAGCCTTAGGTCTAGCCTACGGCCCTAGGTCTCACAAGGTCGGCCCAAACTCATTGATCAAGCCCGCTTCCCTCTGCTAACTAAGAGGTCACGGGTGCGAGTCACGGGGAGGGGAAAGGCATAATTGGACGCATAACTCATCACGGGGGTACTTGGTTCCTTTCCTAGACCACATTCATGCAAAACATTTATATACAAACGGATGTGAAACTTTAAATTGAAAAACAAACATATATACACAAGAACATATGCATGCGAGAATCGAAATTGAACACAAGGTAAACATGCAACAACTTTGACTAATCCTAGCAGCACATCAACACCAACAATCCACAAGTTCCCCAAGGGAACATCCAAGGCACAAAATCCCATTCTCCTTCATATATTCAAGAGATAAAAAGAAAGAACGGTAAAGGAGTAAGAGATTAGAACGAGTTTACCAAGCGTCTTCTAGCTCCTTTTTGCCTTGAATGGTTGATGTCTATGCCAAAGGTTAGCCAACAAACAACATATATATACAATGCAATATTTTTGTGATTTTTGAAAATTTTCAATTTTTAGGCATTTTTTTTCTTTTTTTCTTTGTTTTTTTTTTTTTTTTGAATTTTTATCAAATTTAAAGGTATATACAAATATAAACAAATATTCACAAGGTGGATATTTCCCTCCCCACACTTGAGATTTACATTGTCCTCAATGGAACAAAGTATAGGGAGAGAATAGGAAAAATAAACAACATATTTTTGGTAATTTTAAAATTTTTGAAAAAGTAAGAACATATTTTTGCTGTTTTGAAAATGAAAATAACATATTTTTGGTATTTTTGTTTTCGGAAATTAAAATGCATGTTTTTGGGGTTTTTTTTTTTTTGGGCCCTCCCCACACTTATTCATTTACATGGGAGGGCAAGTTGGAAAATTAAAAGGACTTGTTTTTGGGTTTTTGAATATTTGAAAAGAAATAACATGTTTTTGTATTTTTAAATTGGTGGAATTTCCTCCCCACACTTATTTATTTACATATTTCCGTTGGAAATGAATGTGTGGAGGAAATTCGAAAATGAAATACGTGTTTTTGGTGATTTTCGATTTTTCAAATTTTTAGTGGTTTTTGCAAATAAGCATGCAATGCATGGTCTAACCTATATGCAATATTGAAATACAATGCAAGCTATATTATATGAATGCAATAACTAAATGTGACAATATATTACAAATTGAAATCTAATGCAATCCTATATGAATGCAATTATATGAATTTCTAAGTAAATGCATGCAAACTTTAAATATGTCGGCGTAGACAAACCGTGCATCCTTGTGGTATCCACCATCCGGCTCAAGGTAGTAAGAGGGGTGGAGATGGGAGGGGTGCCCGTAGTTCCTCCTCATATAATCATCATAAATCGGAAATTGACCCACGGAGGTGTCATAGTATATCCGATCCAACCTTTGTTCAATGCCCCGCCTCTCACTAGCGGCGGTTTGCAAACCCAACCGCATATCGCTCATGAAAGTGACCAAATCGGCATGCATAGGAGGCGGGGGAGGAGGGACGTTGCTTGAGGTGCCTTCACCGAAATTACCCCCCCCCCAAGTTTGAGGTTGGAAGGTGGGAGGTGGTCGGAAGGAGGGCATGGAGTAGTGGAGAGTGGATGGAGTTTCCCTCCTGTTGTCACGACCATAGGTGACGGGGTTGGTCGGGGGAGGTCGGGTCTCATCGGGCTCCTCCTCAATCTCAATGAGGTAGGATTTCTCTCCGGGCTTGATTTTGAATTTTGAGGCATTGGGAATTGGGACGAAATTCTTCTTTTGCACTTGCCAATACTCGACCCCATCAAAAGGATTGGTTTTAATCCACTCTAGGTTCTTCGTTAACCAAAGTTTGGTGATGTAGGTCTCCCCCCGGATCCACCTCAAGTTGTTTGAGCTCACTGGGCGGTCAAGGGTTATTATCCCACCCACATGAAGAGGGACTTTTTGCCCCGGCGAATTAGAAAGCTTTTGCAAATGGAGGGCCAAATGGTGACCCACATTGATTTCATAGGGGACCGGGGTTGTGAGTAAGTAAGACCCCAAAATCTCCAATTCGGTAACTCGAAAAACCCATGGCTCATGGGTTGCAAAGATAGAACCTCCCACAAAACGATGCCAAATGCGAATGGGGGCATTATGACACGCAACTTCTGGCCTTTTTACGCCGGTTTGGTCATCCAATCCCGAAATGGCCTTCCACACCCTAGAAAAGTGAGCGGTCTCGGGTGGCTTAAATTTTGGGGCATTGTTGAGGCCGAAAATTCGGCAAAATCTACCAAGGGACAAAGAGTGATCGCGGTTCATCAACCGGAAGTGTACTTGGTCGACCATACGGGTTTGTCGGTGCTTATCAAGACGAAAACTACTAAGGAATTCCCATGTGAGGCGGGGATAAGTTTCCTCGTGCAAATCATACAAGCCTTTCATACCGACACCCTTAAACAATTCAAAAGTTTCTCCGTCTAATCCCATATTTCTCATAGCCGGTCTACAAATGAACTTGGTCGGGGTTAAGGGGCGATTTTTGAACAAGATAAATTTACCTTTTTGCTCTTGTGTGACGAACTCAACATCCGGGAAGTCGGGATCCGGGTTAGTGTCACTCGCCGCCGCTTCAACCAAAAGCCGTTGTGCTTCCGCCATTTCTGATCTTGTCCTCTTGTTTGCCATTTTTGATGAAGGAAAGAGGGATTGGAAGGGAAGGAGGAGGGAAGGAATGAAGTAGGATGAGGTGAGGAGGGGTTTTGATGGTGATTTGGGTGAGATTGGTGGTAATGGAGTGAGGTATGAGGGAGAAAAAGGTGGAAAGTGAAGAAGAAAGCAAGAATAGAAAGTGAAGAAATGGGGTGTGCGGGCTGAATTTGGGCGTTAAAAGAGATTCCCTGCCGGTTGGCGAACCGGCAGCCGGCTTGCCGGCAGGGGATTGCCCCAAATTTCTCCAAAAAATCAATTTTCGTCAAAATAATTTTAACGCGCTGCCGGTGGAGGGCACCGGCTGCCGGTCCACCGGCAGAGCGTTCCCCTATACCCTTTTCAGGCTGTCAGCATTTCCCCTACCGGTGGGCCGGCTGCCGGCCTGCCGGCAGGGGATCTTCCCTCTTCAATTCCTCAATATTCCTCTGAATGCGCGATCCTCTACCGGTGGGCCGGCTGCGGCTTGCCGGTAGAGGATTCTTCTCCTTCAACTTCTCATTGATTTTTAATAAGTATGGATTTCTGATACGGTCGTTTTGTACCAAAAATAAATACCTAAGTTACTACTAACAGAAGTCAGCGGTAAGTAGGGTCGATCTCCACAGGGAGGCTAAGTTGCTATCTATCTGATTAATTCGGTCTGTCAGGGTGTCACAGAAATGGGGGTTGAATTGATTGTTGAACTAAACTAATAGGCGAGAGAGAGATGAATGTAAGAAATTAACAGAAAGAGAAGAGAAATATGCTAGGAGTCGGTCCACCGTGGCAGCTATACTATCGGAAATACTAAGGCGATTAGACTATTGATAAGAAGAGCTATGGTCGTCACCTTTCGGTCCTTAAACCGCCCTAGAGCGTAAACAGCTTAACTTTCGCCCTCACTGCAATACCCTATTGTAATTAAGCAAGCCTTCCCTTCCAATCTTTCGATCTAGGTCGGGGTTAACTAAATTTATGGTCTCCTGCATGCATTCATTCGACCGGATAACAATTAAATTGCCTAATACAATTCCTATCGCAAGACTAATCTATATAAGTCAATTAAAACATCGCTACCACGGCTTCCCTAATCCTAACATATTAGGGGAATTAGCTATGCATAGTTAAGGGAGAACAAGAAATAAAGAAAGAACAAATAATAAAACATTAAATTAAATTAAAGAGAGAAAAGGGAAGAAAGGATTACTGAAATAAATGATCCGGAAATGAAAGAACAAAAGTAACAGTAGCCGTCCGAAGAAAAGGTAATTAGAGAGGTGAAGAGGGGGGCGGAGTAACGTCCTCCTCTTAGATTTATTTTATAGCCTAAAAGCATAAACCTAATCTAAGCTTAACGTAAATTGAGGCCCAATAGCTGGTAATTGCTCGATCGAACAGTTAAGTCACTCGATCGAACAGTTCCTGCGTCTGTTTACTCGATCGACCAAAAGATAAGGCTCGATCGAACAGTTGGCCACTCGATCGAATAGTTCCTGCGTCTATTTACTCGATCGACCAAAAGAAACTGCTCGATCGAGTGGTTCCTGGTTCCAGCTCGTGTTGGTCTTGTAATTTGGTCTTTGACTTGGCCTTTTAGCTCACGAAATAGCTTCACGCATCCCAAGACAGCAATATTTCCCGCTTCAAATTATCTCTTCCTCCAAATGCATGCAAAACGGACGGTAAATGACTTGATTTCACTACTTTATGGCTCATTCCTGCAAATAAGACAAGAACTTCCAAAGTATGCATTTCGGGGCATATTCGTAGCAAATAACTACTAAAATAGCATAAAGATGCGTGCAAGAATAGACTAAAAAGACTATATAAAATGCACGTATCAATTTCCCTGCCGGTGGGCCGGCTGCCGGCCTGCCGGCAGGGAATTCTCCTCAGCTTAATTCCTTCAAATTTTTATCAAAAAATTTCAACGCGCTACCGGTGGAGAGCACCGGCTGCCGGTCCACCGGCAGAGGGTTACACCACCTCATTTTCAACTTGTTTTTCCTCTATTCCTCAACAAGCAATTTCCAATTCCTATACTTGCCCATTTTTTCGAGTTTTCAACTTTCAAACCGACGGTTCGTGTCGGGATCTTGGGCGAGGCTAGGGGTCCCACCTTCAAATTCAACTTCGTCAAGAATGTTCAATCCAAACTATCTCAAATTCTATCTACATGCATGCTATTTACAAATGGTGGTTTTTGTGGAACACCACCAAACCGAGACACGATCAAGATTTTCAACTTGCCCTCTCCTCGGGGAGGGGTTCCCCGAGATAGAGCACTTCAATTGGACCTTTGTTGTCACCATCATAGTAGCGCTTGATTCTTTGACCATTGACCCTAAAAGTTCCTCCTTCTTCACTCCAAAGCTCGAAAGCACCATAAGGAAATATTTTCATCACTTTAAAGGGTCCCGACCATCTTGATTTGAGCTTGCCCGGAAACACCTTGATCTTGGAGTTAAAAAGGAGAACAAGGTCCCCAACACTTATCTCTTTCTTCATGATTTTCCCATCATGGCATTGTTTTGTTTGGTCCTTGTAAATTTTGGAGCTCTCATAAGCCTCCAATCTCAATTCCTCAAGCTCATTCATTTGGAGAAAGCGCACTTCTCCGGCGACACCAAAGTCAAAATTCATTTCTTTAAGAGCCCACCAAGCTTTGTGCTCCAACTCCACCGGCAAATGGCAAGCTTTCCCGTACACAAGCTTGTACGGGGTGGTGCCAAGGGGTGTCTTGAAGGCGGTTCTCAATGCCCGTAAGACATCCGGGAGCTTTTGGGACCAATCCTTCCGGCTCTTGTTGGTGACTTTCTCCAAGATGGCTTTAATTTGGCGGTTAGAAACCTCCACTTGCCCACTAGTTTGAGGGTGGTAGGCAAGGGCGGTTTTATGCCGCACTCCATGTGATTCAAGTAGAGCTTTGAAAGTACTTTTGCGAAAATGAGATCCGCCATCACTTATGACTACTCTTGGTGTTCCGAACCTTGGGAAAATTGTGCCTTTGAAAAGCTTCATCACAACCTTGCTATCATTGGTGGGGGCGGCAACCGCTTCAATCCATTTGGATACATAATCCACCGCGACCAAGATGTATTCATTTCCACAAGAGTTGGGAAAGGGTCCCATGAAGTCTATGCCCCAACAATCAAAAAGCTCAATCTCCAATATATTAGTCAAGGGCATTTCACTTCTCTTCCCAATGTTCCCAACCCTTTGGCAAGCATCACAAGATTTAACCAAGTAGTGGATGTCTTTGAACATGGAGGGCCAATAAAAACCACCTTGGAGGATCTTGGCAATTGTTCTAGAGGTGGCCAAGTGTCCCCCATAGGCGGAATTGTGAACCCGGTCAACAATCTCCAAGCCCTACTCTCTTGAAACACATCTCCGGAACATTCCATCCCCACACTTGCGAAACAAATGCGGGTCATTCCAAAAGTATCTCCTAGCATCATTTCTCAACTTCCGCCTTTCTCTTGGTTCCATTTCATCCGGTAAGAAACCATTCACAATGTAGTTGGCAAGATCCGCAAACCAAGGGGTTTTGACGGTAACTTCCATGAGTTCATCATCCCGCAACCACTCATTGATGGGTCCACTCTTGTCTTGTATCCAATGGTCTTCAACGGTCAATCTAGATAAGGGGTCGGCTACAACATTTTCCGACCCGGCCTTATACTTAATCTCTAAATCAAATTCTTGGAGAAGTAGGACCCATCTCAAGAGTCGGGGCTTTGCATCTTTCTTCACCATCAATTGTCTCAAGGCGGTGTGATCGGAGTAAACCACCACCTTAGACCCAACAAGGTATTGTCGAAATTTCTCCACGACATGAACAATTGCCAACATTTCCTTTTCGGTTGTAGCATATCCACATTGTGTTTGGTCGAGAGTCTTGCTTGTGTAATAAATCACATGATGCTTATTATCCACAACTTGCCCAAATCCCGCACCAACCGCGAAGTCCGAAGCATCACACATTATCTCAAAGGGAAGATTCCAATCCGGAGACCGGATTATCGGTGCCGTGACCAATGCTCTCTTCAACCTATTAAAAGCTTCAAGACAAGAATCATCAAACACAAAGGGGGAATCCTTAAGGAGTAATGAGGTTAGGGGCTTTGCTATTTTTGAAAAATCCTTAATAAAACGCCGATAAAATCCGGCATGGCCTAGAAAACTTCTCACTCCCTTAACATTGGAAGGGGGTGACAAGTTCTCTATGACCGCAACTTTGGCCCCATCGACCTCAATACCTCTACTTGAAACGATGTGACCGAGGACAACCCCTTCCTCCACCATGAAATGGCACTTTTCCCAACTAAGGACGAGGTTATGCTCCTCACACCGTTTCAACACACAAGCCAAATTCTCAAGACCAAGCTCAAACGAGTCTCCATGGACACTAAAGTCGTCCATGAAGACTTCCATGCTTTTTTCAAGGAAATCGGAAAATATTGCCATCATGCACCTTTGAAAGGTGTCGGGGGCATTACAAAGCCCGAATGGCATCCTACGGTAGGCATAGACCCCTATTGGACAAGTGAAGGTCGTCTTCTCTTGGTCATCCGGGTGGATGGGAATTTGGAAAAACCCGGAATAACCGTCTAAGAAGCAATAGTATGCATGGCCCGCGAGCCTTTCTAGCATTTGGTCAATGAAGGGAATTGGGAAGTGGTCTTTGAGGGTGGTGGCATTGAGCTTGCGGTAGTCAATACACATTCGCCACCCGGTCACGAGTCTAGTAGGTAGGGTGGTGCCATCCTTTTGTTCAACCATTTGTATCCCCCCCTTCTTGGGTACCACGTGGACCGGACTAACCCATTTGCTATCGGTAATTTGTTATATAATACCGGCCTCTAGGAGTTTCAACACTTCATTTTTCACCACCTCGGCCATCTTTGGGTTAATCCGCCTAAGACCGTCAACCTTAGGTTGACTCCCCTCTTCCAAAACTATTCTATGCATGCACAAACTCGGACTTAAGCCCTTGATGTCGTCAATGCTATACCCAAGTGCCCCTCTATGAGTTTTCAAGATTTCCAAAAGCTTCTTTTCTTGGGACTCACTTAGGTTAGCATTAACGATCACCGGGTAGGCCTCTCCCTTATCAAGGAAAGCATACTTGAGTGAGGGAGGCAAGGGTTTGAGTTGTACCTTTGGAGGGAGAAAGCCCTCCCCTTTCTTCAATAGTTCCTCATCAACTTCATGATCCTCTTTCATTGCCTCATCATGCAAAGAGATTTGAAAAATCTCTTCCATCTCCGCTTCTTCACGGGCTACTTCGTGCACTACTTCATCAATTACCTCAATTGTGCTCAACCTTTCTACACTTGGACCTTTCATCAAATTTGGGAGGTTAAACTCGACATTGTTGCCCTCAATTTGGAAGGTTAGCCGCCCATTTTTCACATCAATGAGAACTCCCCCGGTAGCCAAGAATGGTCTACCGAGGATGATGGGAGTGTGGCTATCCTCCGGAATATCGAGGACAACAAAATCGGCGGGAATTAAAAGCTTTCCAACTTTGACGGGTACGTCTTCAAGCACCCCCATAGGGTGCTTGACGGACCTATCCGCCAATTGGAGAGTCATTGAGGTGGGAGCAAGGTTTTGAATGCCGATTCTCTTGGCAACCTTCAAAGGGATAACACTTACACTTGCTCCCAAATCACAAAGAGCTCTAGATATGAGCACACCACCTACGACACATGGGATTGAAAAGCTCCCCGGGTCACCAAGCTTAGTGGGCATTTTATTAAGGATATGAGCACTACATGCCACTTCCATAGCCACTATTTCTTGGCCACCCAAGACTCTTTTCTTTGTCAAAATATCTTTTAAAAATTTTGAGTAGGTTGGCATGTTCATTATCACCTTCGTAAAGGGTAGGGTAACCTCAAGTTTCTCAAGCATGTCACAAAACTTGGCATACTTAAGGTTTTCCCTACTCGTTATGGCTCTTGAAGGATAAGGAATTTTAGGAACAAGTTGGGAATTTGAAGATACCTTTGGAGGAGCCGAATTCCTTGTTACCTTTTTAGAATGTTGCAAAGGTACCTCTTCAATAGCTTCCTCCTCATAAGGGAGGTCTTCAACATACCCATCAACATTCTTGTCCTCTTGAATTACCTTCCTAGCCACATCTTCACAAGCCTTCTTCCCTTTCTTGTCTTCTCTAGCATTACCCAATTGTTCAATGGGTGAGCTTTCCTCTTCATCATTTACTTCCAACTCATCCCGCATGGGATCTTCATCCATTTCTACCACAAGGTCCTTGTAGGGGTCCTCAAGCTCTAAACCACTCCTTAGCACTACCGCATGAGCATGGTGGCTATTTGAGGCATCCTTGGAGCTTTGTCCTTGAGCCAACAAACCACCGGGCGGTCGTTGAGGGTTAGCCATAGCATGAGAAGCCATCCTAGATTCCATTTCCCTCATGTCCTTAAGGAAGGTAGCCCTCAAATTTGCTTGTTCTTGTTGAGTAGCATTAGCAAAATTAGCTATCTCTTGGCTATGTTGAAGTTGCATGTTCTTTATCATCTTCAAAAGCTCAACTTGAGAGAGCTCACCTTGGGGTTCTTGATGAGGTTGGTTGGCTATGGGTAAAGGGAACCCATAGTCATACCGAGCATTGGGACCTTGGTTGTTGTTTTGCCCCACTTGAAAGTTAGCTCTAGGACCGTTGTTGTTGAAGTTTGATCCTTGACCTTGCTCTTGAAACCCTTGAACATACCCTTGCCCAAACCCTTGGTTCGCTTGATTCACTTGATTCCCTTGGTAAAACCCTTGGTTGCCTTGATTTCCACCAAAATATTGGTATCCTTGTGCTTGGTTCCCATAACTTTGGTTTTGATTGTTGTTTTGCCATTGGTTTTGATTTCCGGGATTAGGTCTTGGGTTAGGGAATATTCCCCTTTGTTGAGCAAAACTGGGTGGGTTGGTTGGGGCTTGTGGTTGAAGGTGTTGTGGGTTTTGAACATTGGTGCTTTTGTAACTAAAGTTGGGGTGGTTCCTCAAACCGGGGTGGTAGAAATTGGTATTTGGATTGTAGACATTTGGGTTGTTGTAAGGTGGTCTTGTGGGTCTTGAATTGTTGTTAAAGGCTTGAAAAGCGTTAACCTCTTGAACATTCTCTTCATAGACCCCATTGTAATTGTTGCCACACAAGTCATAAGTATGACCACTTCCTCCACAAAGTTCACAACTTGAGACTTGAGCCACTTCTTCCATGGGTGCCCCATATGAGGTTGCGGCTTGATTCACTTGATTTCTTGAAAACTTCTCAAATTGTTTAGTGAGTAAGTCAAGCTTGCCATTTGTCTCGGAGTTGGAGGCATTTTCCTTAGGAAATTTCCCATTCCTTCGTAGCATGTTCCCTCTAGAATCATAGTTTGCCTCCGAATCTACCATTTTCTTGATCAATGCCGTGCCCTCTTCATCACTCAAGTGGTAAAAACCTCCCCCCGCGGAGGCATTTACCATCTCCTTAGTTCTTGGTAGTAAAGTTTGGAAGAATGTTTGAGTGATGTACCATTCCGGTATCCCATGGTGGGGGCAACTCGCTATCAAGTCTTGATAACGGTCCCAAGCTTCACCCAAAGACTCCCCATCCTCTTGTTGGAACGTATGGATCTCATTACGGAGCATCGCGGTCTTGGAGGAAGGGTAATACTTGGCCATGAATGCTTTAGCCAAAGCATCCCAAGTAGTGAAACTATCCGGTGGGTGGATGTTCAACCATCGGTCCGCTTTGCCCGTCAATGAAAACGGGAACAACATCATTCTCAAGGTGTCTTCGGACACCCCATTCTTCTGCATCATTGAAACTTTTCTTTTAAACTTCCGGAGATGAGCATGGGCATCCTCTTCAATATGCCCCCCGAACAAGTCCTTCTCAATTAACCCAACTTGGGCGGGATGCATTTCAAAGTTGTTTGGGGCCAAGGTGCCAAAATTGATAGGGTTACATGAATCATTATGGTTAGGCCGGTTATGATCTCTAAGAGCCATTTGTGGTGGTGGGTTTGGTTCTTGATGTGGTGGTGTTTGAGGTGGGCTATTATAATTAGGGAAGGTATGAAAGGGGTTTTCTAGTAAAGTCTCAATTGTGAGGTTTGGTTGAAGTGTGGTTGTGGTATCAATATTTTGTGGGATGTGTGGATTTGGTTGGTCCAAGCTTGCTTGAGGGGAACTATTCCTAACTTTCTCAAGGGTCCTTGTCCTCATGGTTATAAAAAGCCTTTCGGGGTCGGAGTTGAAGAGAAGAGCTTGGTGGTTTCTTCGAGGCATGCACTTGACAAATCGTTAGTCTCCTAGTGTTTTTACACACTAGGGGAAGGCAAGAAATCACAGACTCTACAAAGAACACACACACTCTACAAAGAACACACAACTACTAAAACAAACTAACAATTGAGATAAGACTAAAGCAAAGACTCTAAATAAAACTAAGCATAACCTAACGCCATCCCTGGCAACGGCGCCATTTGATAACAAGAGATTTGTCGCGGTTTCCCTCTATCAAAACTATTTGTAAAACCCAATTAAATGTAGTATTTAGTCGGGATCGAACACGAAGATGGCGGGGGTTGCTACTAGGTTCAACTTAGAGTCAAGTTTAATCAATAATAAAAGAAGGGGTTTTGGTTTTAATTACTAGAGCAATTGAACAAACAAGTTGATGAAAATGAATACGATTAATTAAAAGCTAGGGCTTTCGGGGTCATCTAAATGGTTTAAGGGCAAACATGATGAATCAAGGGGTCAATGATAGGAGTTTATCCTAAGATTTAAAATCAATGTCTTGATTATCCCGAAGGTGACAACTAACTCTCGTCAAGTATCACACTTCTCTTAAACATACAACAAGACCACCACAAACTTTCATTCAATGGGGGAATTAAGCAATAATGAAAAAAGGCATAAACTTTCACTCATGCGATTCATCAAACACCTTGTGTGCATGAACAAGAAAGATAAACAATTCACCAAAGACCCAAATAATCATACAATCATGCCCATAAATTCCATATAGACTCCCACTAAACCCTAGAAGGGTATCTACTCACTCATATTGAAGATAATCATGCTAATAAGAGAAGAAGAACAAATAACATAAAGAGAAGACATGATGATTATTATAACAATTATGAAAGACAAGAAAAAATGTAAACAAATGATTAACAAGTGAACAAGAGAGGAAATATACCAACACAAGGAAAGATGATTGCTTGATTGAATAATAAGAAGGAAAACCCTTCAAAATTCCCAATACAATCTTCAACAAACAAGTGTAAACAATTGACAATTACTTGAACTAACTAATGCTTACTAAATATTAATAATAATTATTGAAAGATTAGAACTTGATTAAGGAAAGATTACAATAAATATGGAAGGTTTTTCAGATCTAGGGTTGTGTGTACAAAGGGTTTAAGGAGGGGGTATTTATAGGCTATCATTGGATTAAGGGAGGAAAAGAGAAAAAGCCCATTTTGCGTGCTGCAAGTTCCTGTGCCGGCGGGCCGGCTGCCGGCCTCCTGTGCCGGCAGCGCGTTCTTCAAAAACTTAGGAAAATAAAGGTTGCGTAATTCTCTGCCGGTGGGCCGGCTGCCGGCCTGCCGGCAGAGAATTCTTCTTCTTGAAATTTTCTTCCATTTCTTCATGAAGGGCTGCCCTCTGCCGGTTGCCCGGCTGCCGGCTGACTATGCCGGCAGCGCGTTCTACAAAATCTTGCCCAAAAACTTCTTCAAAAAGTCCTAAGTGTTGGACTTGTGTTCCCTGCCGGTGGGCCGGCTGCCGGCCTGCCGGCAGAGAACATCTCCTAGCTTGTTTTCCTTCTTTTCTCCTCACAGCACTATCCCCTGCCGGTGGACCGGCTGCCGGCCTGCCGGCAGAGGATCGTCCTCAGCTCCTCATCTCCCTTTTCTTCATGTAAAGGCAAAGGAATGCCTTTCTTGCCCCAATTCCTCTATACTCGACTCGGTTCCTGCAAAGGGATACACAAAATCACAAGTACGGGGATTGGGCACAAAATGCAAGGAAAGGCACATGAAACCGACTCGATATGAGTCAAAATGCGTAGAAGAAAAGGGGAATTTCGGTGCAAATAAATCCTATATCAGTTTCCCTAGAAGCAATGAATTCAAAGATACCTAATCCTTTACAATGGGATAAAGATACGGGGGTGCCATATATATGGTGAGTATGCCGGGTATTTTGCGAGTTGGATTGGTTGTTGTGTAAGACAATATGTGCCTCTCGGTACGCTGCGTATCTGTGAACTGAGTCAAATATGGAACACCATGCTAATAAACAGAATAAAGGTATGTATATACAATAATAAATGTTTTAGCTGAAATTAAGTTACTACTTGGTATGTGTATTAGCCGAAACACTTGTACTAACTATGCTCATCATATATGTAGTTAGCTTACGTTGTCCCCGAAATGTATGATAAGTACCTAAAAAAGACAGGGGAAGCCCTCAGATCTTGGAAGTTAAAGATGGTTGAGAACCACTTGTTCAACAAGGAAACCGGGGAGATGAACAAGAACCCACCAAAAAAGAAGTATCCGTATTTCAGTCAGGACCATTGGGATAGCTATATCGCTTATAGGCAGTCTGACAAGTTTAAGGTAACTTAATAATAATAATAATAATAGTAATAATAATAATAATAATAATAATAATAATAATAATAATAATAATAATAATAATAATAATAATAATAATAATAATAATAATAATAATAATAATAATAATAATAATAATAATAATAATAATAATAATAATAATAATAATAATAATAATAATAATAATAATAATAATAATAATAATAATAATAATAATAATAATAATAATAATAATAATAATTGTTAGGCCCAGTTTAGCCTGGTCTGACCATAACCTGGCCTGACTTAACAAGGCTGATTGATTAAGACGAGGACCGGACAAATCTAATCATTATCTAGCTGTTGAGAAATATTATAACAAGCGAGGCCACTAAATCCTGGAAGAAGAGCCGATGGTCGGTATGGAATAGCTTGGCGAGTATTGAAGTAGGTTTGGATTAAGAAGATAAAACAAGAAATATAATTGTATAAGTCAAATAACCGTGCCCTATTCTCAAGGAAGACCAAGTCCAAACTTAAAACTATATAATCTATGAATGTGAACGGAAAGAAGAGGAAAGGCTATAAATTGGTTAAGATTGGAACGGGTCAAGCGAGTAAATAGGGAGCATGCCCTATTAATCCTAAGAATGCTCCTATAATGGAGAAAGACGTTGAAGAAAAAGGCAACGGTAGCATTTGTAGAACTATAAATAGCAGAATCTAACAATTGTAAAGGCATTCAATCTTAGTCAATTAATTTACACTTTATCTCTTTTTATTCTTGAATATTCAGATATACATACAATATTGTACTCGGTTTATCAAGATAATAAAAACGTTATTCCTTATACTTAAATCTTCCTTTGTTATTTACTCGTATTATTCCAGTCATATAGAACTAGATACCCTGATTACTATATAATCAAGCCGGATCCTTCCAGGAAAATTCTGCTAAAACAATTGGCGCCCACCGTGGGGCATCTAGTTCTTCAACCAATAAAATTCTCCTTATCATCTTTCATTTAATATTCACACACAAAAATGGTAGAACTCACCGCAGAACAACAATTAGCGGCTGCCCTGGCCAAGATCAAAGAATTGGAAACAATCCAAGAGAAGGCGGCTCGGTGAAGCAAATCAATAGGTCAAGGAATCGAGTCTAGCCTGAAAAAGAAATTGGAAAATCGGGGCTTCGGGTTCCAGGACCGATTTGAACCAGAACCCCATTCTCATCCATTATCAAAAATATAGACTTCTCTAATTTTGGAACCCCGGAGAAGGATACATTATCCTAAGACTCCGACCATTCCCAATGATGAGACAAACAAAACGATGCAAAGAATAATGATGGCTATGCTTCAAGAAATCCAAAAACTCCACAACAAAATAGAAAATATACCCGAGTGCCGGACCACGTGGATCAAGTAGAAGTTGACAACTTTGCAGATTCACCCTTTGCAGATGAAATTGCAAAGATTGATCTTCCCAAGAAATTTATTGTTCCATCCATGAGAACTTATGATGGAACCTCCGATTCACAAAATCATGTTGCCATATTCAAACAAAAAATGTTGGTCGCCTCAATACCCGTGAACTCGAGCAAGTCTGCATGTGCAAAGGCTTTGGTACAACCCTGACCGGAGCAACATTACAATGGTTCATCAATCTCCCAAATGGAGGTATCAAGAATTTTGCAGAATTGATCAATGCCTTCAATCAACAATTCGCAAGTAGCGAGATATGGCCAAGAGACCCGAAGAACCTATTCAGGGTAAAGCAACTTCCTGAAGAATCTCTCAAAGAATTCCTGGCCGGTTTGTCAAAGAAAAGGTGGCCATTCCCGGATGCGATGAAGAAAAACAATGCGAGAAGCATTTAGGCAAGGAGTCCTGCCTGACATGTGACATCTATGCGGATCGACCAAGAAAGCATGTCCAACCTTTGCCACTGTTCAATCCATCGCTTTAGAGCATGTCGATTGGAAGAAGACCTCAACTTGAGCGAACTCATCCGGAGGAAAGCAAGGCTATGGACACACTAACAGAAAAGTTCCTACCAGAAAAGGAAGCAATCCCGGATCGGCACCCTATTCCAGGCCGAACGATCCAAGTCAATATGGCACAAGAACATAAAGGTAACCTTTCTAACCTCCCAACTATTCCTGAATATAACTTCTCTATTAATACTGCAGGATTAATCAAACGCCTGGAAAACCTGGGAGATACAGTTAGATGGCCAAAGAAATCCGACAACCCCAGGAAAGATCCAACAAGATGGTGTGACTTCCATCAGGACATCGGACACACCACAGAAGAATGCATCCAGCTCAGGAAACAGGTGGCATATCTTCTAAAGAAAGGCTACTTGAAAGACTTAATCCAACAGCCAAAGAACAAAAATGAAGAACAAAACAAGAGAGATCCAGGAAATAGCAGAGACCCTCCTCCTCCTCCCCCCATCTATGAAGTCAAATTCATAAATGGAGGATCAGAAATCTGTGGTCTGACCAGCTCAGCTGCCAAAAGAATATCCAGGGAAGCCAGACTTCAACCTCCTTCCAGGCCCAAGTCATTGCCCGCTATTACCTTTGATGACTCAGACCTGCAAGGAATATCAGATCTACATCATGACAGCCTGGTAATCACCATGCAAATCGGCACAGCAAAGGTATCAAGAATCCTGATAGACGGAGGCAGTTCAATCAACCTGGTGATGCTTGACGTCCTTAAAGCTATGAAGATAGACGAAGGGAAGATCATCAAGAAATCCAGTGTCCTGGTTGGATTCAGTGGAGAAACAAAGAACACCTTGGGAGAAATCAGCCTGCCTACCTATGTGGAAGGCGTGGCTTCATATGAGAGATTTGGAGTAATGGATTGCCTATCCTCATATAATGTAATCCAGGGCAGACCATGGATCCACAATGTCAAAGCAATCCCATCAACGTACCATCAATGCGTGAAAATTCCAACATAATGGGGGATAACCACCATCAGAGGAGAACAAAGGACGGCTCAGGAATGTTACACTCAGGCTTTGAAACCCTCAAAGTCAGGGAAGAATATGTAGCACAATCACAAATGGAAACAGGAGAAGTCATATTAGATCCAGAATTCCCTGACAGGAAAGTACTTGTAGGGTCAGATGCACCCGACTCAATCAGACCAAACCTGGTCAGCTTTCTCAAAACTAAAATGTCTTGTTTTGCTTGGTCACATTTTGATATGACTGGTATAGATGCTGATGTTATTACTCATAAGTTAAATATTGACAAATCCTTTAAGCCTGTACAGCAAAAGAGAAGAAAATTCGCTGCAGAGAGGCATGAAATCATCAACCAAGAAGTTGACAAGCTACTAGACATGGGAATGATCAGGGAAGTAATGTACCCTGACTGGCTTGCAAACGTAGTAGTCGTCCAGAAAAAAAATGGCAAATAGAGAGTCTGTGTAGACTACACCGACTTGAATAAAGCCTGCCCAAAAGATCCATTTCCCCTGCCACACATCGACGCAATGGTAGATGCCACTGCAGGCCACGAAATGTTAACATTTATGGATGCCTCCAGGTGATTCAATCGGATAAAAATGCACCCAGCAGACCAGGAAAGCACACTTTCATCACCGAAAGAGGTATATATTGTTATCTTTGCTATGCCCTTTGGATTAAAAAATGCAAGTGCAACCTACCAAAGGCTAGTCAACATGATGTTCAAAGATCAGATAGGAGACACCATGGAAGTCTACATAGATGACATGGTAGTCAAATCAAAAAAGCGTAAGACCACGTCAAAGACCTGGAAGTAGCCTTTCAAATATTGGAAAAATTCAATATGAAGCTCAACCCACAAAAATGCCACTTGAGTCTCGGCGGCAAATTCTGGGCTACATGGTGACAAAAAGAGGAATAGAAGCCAACCCTGAACAGATCAAAGCTATCCTGGAGCTAGAACCACCAAAAACAGTCAAAGACATACAAAAGTCGATTTGGAAGAATAGCGGCCCCTGAACATTCATTTCAAGATCATCGAAAGATGCAAATCGTTTTATAACTGCTAAGGAAGAAGAAGGACTTTCAATGGACCCCGATCATCAGCCGCCTTTGAAGACCGAAAATATATCTATCCTCTCCCCCTTGCTTTGGCAAAACCAGTCAAAGATGAACCCCGACAAGTATACACCGTCGATCCACAGAAACTTTGTCGGTGCGGTCCTGGTCAAAGAAGCGGACGGACAACAAAGACCACTGTCTATTATGTAAGTAAAAGTCTACTGGATGCGAGATCGGTATGGCCTACTAGAAAAATATGTTTTAGCTTTAATTATGAGTTGCACAAAATTAAGACCATATTTTGAAAGTCACCCTATAATAGTCGAACCAATCTTCTTATCAAATCAGTACTTAGGAAACCGAATTGTCCTGGACGAATGTGCAAATGGTCACCCAAATAAGCACATACAATATAACATTCGAACCAAGGACAAAGAATTAAGTCACAAGCACTAGCACACTTTGTGGCTGATTTTAGTCCGACCCTAGAACCTGACCTAATAAAAGAAGTGAATAAACCGACCAAACCAAACAGGACCTAGAATGGACCCTATTTGTCGATGGAGCAGCCAACACGAGGGGCACGAGCCTAGGAGTAGTACTAAAATCGCCACGAGGGGGATAAGATAGTACGAGGCTATAAGTCAGTGCATTTGAGGCCACCAACAATGAGGCAGAATATGAAGCCCTGATAGCCGGATTAAAGGTATGTGTTGACCTTGGTGTGCAAAACTTAAAGGTACGTGCGTCGATTCCCTCCTCATCTCCAACCAAGTAAATGGGATATATCTTTGCAAAAGACCCCAAAATGATGCTTTATCTAGATGTTGTTCAAATGCTAAAATCAAAATTTAAAAATTTTAATATTGACCAAATTCCCGAGGATTTAAATACCCAGGCCGATGCCTTAGCCGGCCTAGGATCCAACTTTAGTCCCCTTGTCTTCGACAAAATACCCATCGTGCATTTATTAGAACCTGCAATAAATAAACAAGATGAGAGTTTCCCAATCTACATTGCTAATTCTTGGACAAAACCCTACTATGATCATCACAACAGGAATCCTTCCCTTAAATAAGCAAGATGCCAGAGCACTAAAAATAAAAGCGCTTCATATACTATTATTGACAACGTGCTTTTTAAGAAATCGCAGTGGGCCCTACCTCGGATGCCTGGAACCACGGGAAGGCGAGCAGATATTATCAGAAATCCATGAAGGATCTTGTGGAAATCACAAAGGTGGAAGAAGCCTGGCAAGCAAAGTACTCAGAACAGGTTATTATTGGCCTACCTTGAGAGCCGATTGCCTGGATTTTAGCTCTAAATGCAAAGCTTGTCGATTCACGGACCATACATCCATCACCATCCGAGGAACTACATTCAATATCCGCACCATGGCCATTTATGAAGTGGGGCATGGATATAGTAGGAAAACTACCTCAAGCGCCGGACAAAAGGTTTTCATGTTAGCAATGACTCGATTACTTCTCCAAATGGATAGAAGTCAATCATACGGGCAAGTTAAGGAGAAGGATGTCATAGTATTCATTAAACACAACATCATATGTAGATATGGCATCCCCTCTGAAATAGTATGTGATAATGGCACGCAATTTGTGGGAAAAAGAACAAGCAGACCTTTCATGTGCTCAATGGAACATCAATCTGGTAACATCCACACCGAATATCCAAAAGCCAACGGTCAAGCGAATCCATTAATAAGGTGGTAATCACCGCATAAAGAAAAAGCTGGAAAAAGGAAAGGCGGATGGGTGAAGAACTCCCCGGTCCTTTGGGCCGATGAACCACGCCAAAACATCCACAGGCCAAACCCCTACTCCTTGGTCTATGGATGTGAAGCGATAATCCCACTGAAGTGGACATTCCATCAGCCAGATGTAGCCTGAACACAACAACAAACAATATACCTCTAATGGAGGATAGCCTGGACTTAACGAGAAGAGCTAAGAGATGCGGCGAGCATCGATTAGCGAAAGATACCAAAAAGAGTTGCGAGAAGCTACAACAAGACTCACAAAAGCCAGGGTATTCAGGGTAGGAGATCTTGTTCTCAGGAAAGTATTCCAAAACACAAAAGAAAAGAATACTGGCAAATTGGCCCCAACCTGGGAAGGCCCCTATCTGATTGATTCAATAGTCGGCCAGGGAGCTTATAGATTACAGACCCTGGATGGCGAAATGATCCCAAGAGCCTGGAATATTACACATTTAAAATTATTTCACATATCGAATATATCGCACAATCCAGGTATAACTTTTTACTTTAAACACTTCTTGCCTGAAAACTACATGTATGATACTTGCAGTTATATGAATAAATGTCGTATATGATTTCTTCAAATTATGTGCCCAAGTATTTATCTATGTTCTCATATTTACTTAGTGAAATCTTCAACACTTGTTTTACATATTGCATCTTATTTAAAACAAATCTTAAAGATTGGGGGCCACCCCCACCAAATATTCAACTGATATCCAAAATTCATTTGCAAAACAGGCCTTTAAATATTGAGCTCAACATAACATACAAACCTGGAAAATCTATTCCTAGACTGTATGACATAAATGGGTCATAAGCCCTCCAGACAGGCAACAACCCCACCCATAACACATTAAACTGGCCAGATCCAGCACAAAAACTGGCCTGATCCAGTCGAAAAACTGGCCTGATCCAGTCGAATAACTGGCCAGATCCAGTACATGTCCAACATCACAAAAGTACCTTGTCAAAACACAAAAAGAAACAAAACAAAGACCAAATATTTATTCACCCAAAATAATTGGTCCTACCTAATAACCATCCATTCCAGGGACATCCCCCCTGGATGAGCCAAAAATTTTTTTGATATACTCTAAATATTCATTCCAGGGACATTCCCCCTGGATAGACCAAAACCCAAAAGAAAAAACTAAGTTATTTTTGAGCCAGTAACCGACTCACAACCATCCACCATTTCCTGATCACCAGACTTTGCCTTGGAAGGAGGAGAATCCACTTCTTCTTCTTGACCCATACTGGCCAAATCAGGATACTGAGCGTCCAAAGCCATCTCATCCCGGTCCGGATTCCAGTTAGCCCGGTCGGATTCTCGGATCTCTCATAGCATCAACCCACCTTTCCCGAAGAAGTACTGAGAGCAAAGATCGCCAACCGCGCCTCCACCAACTCCTTTTCAAGCAGCTCCTCGTTTTCCTTAATTGATCCCGCATTGCCTGCTTCTCGCCTTCCAACTCTTGCCTGACAGCCTTCTCGGCATTCTTTGCGCTACCTCACAAACTACAAAGACCCGACCGCCTCCTTAGTCTGTCCCCAACGAGATTGAAGTACCACTTCATTACCCCCGGATGTGTGCGAGTCACGGTTTAGCCTATCCAGCTTTTCCTCCAAATTAGTAACCTTGGCTTGGTCCCTAAGGCGACAAGCGAGCTTGACCCGGCATCCAACCCCTACACACATACAAAATCAATTAGCCAAATACAAGGTAAAACAAAAAGCACATAAACAATTAAAAATATCCCTTTACAACTAACCTCCCTAGCACTGGGAAGCAAGTTCAAGACCCTTGTTACAAGAGAAGTCAAAATAGAAACCACCCTGGTAGACGACTCAAGGGTACTAGCGACAATAGCTGGTCGCTCATCTTTGCAGAAAACTCATCTATCCGAGCCCGGGCATCATCCATGTCATCAATCCTAGTAGGCACTTGCCTTATACTCCTGAGTGGCTGAGCCGGGATAGGCTGTTTCTCTCCTTCCTCCTCTGCCAAGATAACATCTTCCCTCTTTCTTTTCTCGAGCCTGGACAATCTCCGGTGAAATTACCCCGGAGGATCTTGAAGAGGTGAATCTCGAAACCAGGATATCAAGCGTTTTGTCGCTCCCACTAGCTTCCCGGCTCTTGGACTGTTGGCAATCCTAGCAACCCCAGTCTTCAAATCCTTTGCATAAAAGCTGCCAGCCTAGCGAAGACCTAAATACTGAATATATAAAAATATACGTGAATATCAAGCAAAGAACGACGGAAGATAACGGCCAACATAAAAGCATACGAAGACGTACGAAAGAGCGGTAGAACTAGGCTTGCCTTTGGGTACTCGACCCCATCGGCTTGGTCTTCATATACCGGGGCAACAATTCCCCGCCCAAACAAGTGGCCAAGTCCTCTCTTCCTCAGGAATAGAGAGGAAAGCATCTATCCTTGCAACAACCTCCTCGTCAAGAGGATCATGATTCCAATCAGGAGCTACAAACATTACAAGAACAAAATATACAGGTAAGACTTATATGCCTCACTCTCATTCAATATAACTACAAATTAAGAGTACAGGAAACCTACCACTCTCCAAAGGAGGATATCTCAGATAATCAAAGCCTGATCCCAGAGTCTCAGTCCGGATAAACAGGCTAGTCTTTGCCCAACTCTTGTCATCTCCTGAGTCCAGGTTAGTAATTAATGGAGACATCTTTGACTTAATTCTCAAATTAAAACGACCAACAACAGGATTTTTAAAATGATATACTGCCTTGATATCATTAAGAGTAATCACAAGATTGTGTTTAGCACATAAATTTTCTATGGAATAAACAAGTTTCCAAACCATCGGCATAATCTGAAAAGGCGACACCTCCATAGCACGAATGGTGTCAATCATTAAGGGAGTAAAAGGTAACTTACAACCTGCTTTGAATGCCCATTCGAAAATACGAACCAACCAGGTGACACCCGATTAGCTCGATGGACAAGACTCGTGAATCCATACCTCGGTCGACTCAGGAATTATTTTCTTCTCCCTTAGTATCTTGTCATAATTTGTTTTCAATAAGTTCTCTTCAGGAAAGTAAGGATCCAAAGATTGAAGAGCAAAGAAAAATGAATCCTGATACTTGAAAGCCACAAAGACGAGCGGAGGGTCAATTTCCCTTACCTCCTCCTCTTGGATGTCCGTGGGTTCGAGCTCAACAGCAGCAGCAGCTCTCAGGATGCGGGACGTTTTTTGGCTCCCATATTTCTAAGTGTTTGATTTATTATGATTGAAATTGTCGAGAAAATACAAAATAGCGAAACAGATTACGAGAAGAAGGGACGAATTTGAAGAATTTGAAGAATTTCAAGAATTTGGAAGAATATTCAAAGAAAGAAAGTGGAGGAAATTTGGTGAAAAATAACCTTGCCCTAAATACCGTATTTATAGGAGATGAATAACGGCATGAAAAACCTAGGAATTGCAAAACTGTCAAGATGATGTCACTTAGCCGTTGCGGTGTTCAACGGTAAGTAGGAGTCTAAGAGTCACTCAATAAATATGACTCTTCTTATTGTTTAACCGGTAAAGTTGACATCTCACCCCCGGCCGGATCCAACACGGGTAAAATGTCAAGGGCAATTGTTAGGCCCATTTAGCCTGGTTCGACCATAACCTGGCCCGACTTAACAAGGCCGATTGATTAAGACGAGGACCGGACAAATCTAATCGTTATCTAGTCTGTTGAGAAATATTATAACAAGCAAGCCACTAAATCCTGGAAGAAGAGCCTGATGGTCGGTATGGAATAGCTTGGCAGAGTATTGAAGTAGGCTGGATTAAGAAGATAAAACAAGAAATATAATTGTATAAGTCAAATAACCGTGCCCTATTCGCAAGGAAGACCAAGTCCAAACTTAAAACTATATAATCTATGAATGTGAACGGAAAGAAGAGGAAAGGCTATAAATTTGTTAAGATTGGAACGGGTCAAGCGAGTAAATAGGGAGCATGCCCTATTAATCCTAAGAATGACTCCTATAATGGAGAAAGACGTTGAAGAAAAAGGCAACGGTAGCATTTGTAGAACTATAAATAGCAGAATCTAACAATTGTAAAGGCATTCAATCTTAGTCAATTAATTTACACTTTATCTCTTTTTATTCGTGAATATTCAGATATACATACAATATTGTACTCGGTTTATCAAGATAATAAAAACGTTATTCCTTATACTTAAATCTTCCTTTGTTATTTACTCGTATTATTCCAGTCATATAGAACTAGATACCCTTATTACTATATAATCAAGCCGGATCCTTCCAGGAAAATCCTGCTAAAACAATAATAATAATAATAATAATAATAATAATAATAATAATAATAATAATAATAATAATAATAATAATAATAATAATAATAATAATAATAATAATAATAATAATAATAATAATAATAATAATAATAATAATAATAATAATAATAATAATAATAATAATATTAATATTAATAATAATAATAATAATAATAATAATAATAATAATAATAATAATAATAATAATAATAATAATAATAATAATAATAATAATAATAATAATAATAATAATAATAATAATAATAATAATAAGTAAAGAGGTATACTTAGTTTAGTGTTTGGTCATGTTTACGTTTCTTGATACAATTTATTTGATGAAGGCTATGAGTGAGAGGATTAAGGCGAACATTTCAAAGAAAAAGACCGTCTTTTACGGCTCCCGAGGTGGTTATAGATTGATTAAGAAGAAATTTGTAAGTACTACATAATTCTTATAGTATTAGACTATTAGGTGTTATAGTCGGATGTTATATATGTTCATCGTAATCATACATATTTTGAGAGGATATCAATGTGATGAATGAAATGTAGGCAAAGCTTGGAAAATTCAGTCGTCACGACGCTTGGGTGGAAGGTCACACTCCTAAGAATGGAAAGACGGAAACTGAATATGATAAGGAAATCAAAGAGAAAATTGTAAGTTTGAATAAATATGTCACTCCTACCACTGGTAGTCGGAGTTATATAATTGTGTGTTGCTTAATGGTTTTATGTGTATGTAGAGGATATGTGAGAATGAGGTAGAGGAAGGAAAATGGAAGCCTGAAGGACGTGATGACATTCTTGCTAGGGCAATCGGCAAAGCAGAGCATCCAGGTCGTGTGAGAGGGGTAGGAACGCATGTTGGTATCACTAAGTATTTTGGAAAAACTACTCGACGTGGGGATGCTTCCAAGAAGGTAATCTATAAATATTGTATTTGAACCAACGTAATTAATTTACAACTATATATGCTGACATTAATTTCTACTACACAACTACATAAAATAGCCAGGTTGATGATGAGAATGTTGGAAATTGGGGAAAAGCCATCAGAAAAGGAGTTGGATATGATTCAAGAAGTCATAAAGGAAGAAGAGGAGGAGGAAGAGGAGGAGGAGGAGGAGGAGGAGGAGGAGGAGGAGGAGGAGCAGGAGGAGTAGGAGGAGAAGGAGGAGCGGGAGGAGCAGGAGGAGAAAGAGGAGGAGGAGAAGGAGGAGGAGAAGAAGGAGAAGAAGGAGAAGGAGAAGGAGAAGAAGGAGGAGGAGGAGGAGGAGGAAAAAGAGGTAATAATATTTGTCTTATATACAGTGTGTATGATATGGAAAATCAGTACGTGTTATGATACGTGCATTTTATATAGCCTTTTTAGTCTTATTTTGCACGTATTTCTATGCATTTCTATACCGTTTTGTATTGCAATATGCCCCGAATTGGCTACTTTGGTTTGTTTTGTTTGAATTGCAGAAATGAACTTGAAAGTGGTGAAACCGTACTCTTTTCGTCCTATTTGGCATGTATATTGAGGAGACGAGAGTGTTAGAGCGGGAATTATGCCTTGGAGTGCGTGAAGGGTGGTCAACGAAGCAGTCAAAGTCAACTTGAGAGGCTGATATGAAGAAAAGCACTCGATCGAGAAGTCTTTTGGTTCGATCGAGTGGTTTGGAGGACACGAGAGGTCGATCGAGTACTTTTAGTTACTCGATCGAAATGCTGATTTTTTGATGTCCTCGATCGAGAGGTATTTTGGCTCGATCGAGAGGATTAGCTGATGAAGACCTCGATCGAGTGGTTTTATATCACTCGATCGAGAAGTTTTTGGTATTATGCGGGCTTAGTGACCCGTGATTAGTTTTATTTCGTTAAACCTTTTATTTTCCTATTTAAGCTTTCGCTAATTAGGTCATTAGGGCGTTTTTTTTATCATCGAAGAACTCTCTAATCTTTCCTTCGTACTCTTTGCTGAAAACTTATTCTCCTTTCCTTTAATCTCTTGCTTGGATTTTGGATTGTTCTCTACGCCGGATTGCTTGAGATTGTAATCATACTTTCCTTATTAATCTTAATCTCATTGTTCTTTGCCTTAATCCTTGTTTCTACTTAATTATTTCTGCCCTAATCAGTTTATGCATAATTATTGTTGTTTTACCATGTCTCTAATTAGTATATTCATTATTGTTACTGTTGACGCCATTAGTAATATGAGTAGCTAATTTCTCGTATGGCGGGATTAGGGAATCTACGGTAGGATAATGACAATGTAGCAAATAGATTAGATAATTTACTCGTGAGAATCTTTACCCATGGCAATTTAATTGTAATATCGACTTAGTTGAGTGCACGCTTCTAAGTTATCTTTAATCTAGTTAAATTTACTCCTGGATCGGAAGATTGGAATAAATAGACCTGCTATGAACAGTAGACTACCCTGATGAGGACGGAAGTTAAGTTAGTGGAAACCTAGGATAGAAAGTGGGCCGGAAGGACCTTTTCTATATCCGTCTCACAGTAGATTGTCTAGGCTATTTGCAGCTGAGTCGATAGACTACCATGGTGAACTGAAATCCTGGCATGCTTTCTCTTATATCACCGTATTCATATTTCCTACCTTTTATTGCTCTTTCTTTACTGCTCTTTCCTTTAATCTTTTATTAGTTAGAAACCAAAATCAAAACCCCCATTTGTGACCAAATAGACGGACTCTTGACAGATATCGTGCCTCCCTATGGAGATCGACCCTACTTATCACTAGCTTCTTTGTTAGTTTTAATTAGGCTTATTTTTGGTACAAAACGACAGTATCAAATTTTGGCGCCGTTGCCGGGGAGGCAATAGCCCTATCTGTTTTTGTTTTTCGTTTATTTTTATCTGTGTCAGGGAATTTCTATTCCTTGAGGCAGTTCTCACTTATTTCTTTCAGTGTTGTGTATGCCCAGGTCAAACAGGTCGGATTTAGTTCCAGCTGATCCTGAGCCAGAAAGACTGTTTCGGCATAGACTCCGTCTGTAAAGAGAAATTCGAAAGGAAGACTTGAGTACTTTCGAACCCGAGCTACAACACTTCTTATTTGCAGAAGAACCGTCTTTTAAAGAAGATAACCTCATTTCTGCCGACAAGCTAGTAAAGATGCCTAACATTACAAGTCACTCAGAGCCCAAAGCATCCTCGATTCCTAAAGGTTTCAATCTCACAACGGAGGACGGTAACACTTTCGATATCCGTCCGTCTTACATGAATCTGGTGGAAAGAAATCTGTACCGAGGTGTGGCGGGTGAAGATCCGCGAAAGCACATGGAAGTCTTTACTGACTATTGCTCTACTATTCCCGCCACTAAGGGAGTAACACAAGACAAGATAAAGGAAGTGCTTTTTCCTTTTTCTCTCGACTCGACTCACCGTGAGTGGTCACGATCTTGACCGGATCGCTTCCGTATCACCAACTGGGAGACTCTTGCACTTGCCTTCTACAAAAGATACTTCCCTCCTCAACGCACTAATCAGCTGAGGGGTAAGATTACTAGTTTCAAGCAGGCACCTGATGAGACTTTCTATGAAGCTTGGTGCCGATTCAAGAAGTTGGTGAAGTTTCTTCCTCACCATGGTTTTGATCAGTGGTTCTTGTGCAACCAGTTCTACAATGGGTTGTATGACGACCACAGAGCTATACTTGATGCCTCATCCAACGGGAGATTTCAAAAGAACATTGATGATGGTAAGGGATGAGGCATTATTGAGGAGATGGAGACCCATTGTGCCGAATATGGGAACCCACGGGACTGTATTCGAACGGTCCATTCGGTTGATAAGGCAGTCGTGGCTCAGCTCGAAGCCATGAATGCTCGATTTGATATATTGGAGCTGCAATCTGCTGGAGACCAACAGGCGGTTCATCTGATGACTAGATAGGAAACTGTCACTTGTGAGAGGTGTGGAAGCAATGACGGTCATACTGCTATTGACTGTCTGACTGAGAAGGAACGGCCTTTAGTACCTGAAGAAGAAGCCCGTCCTCTGACGGAACGAGGTACTAATACCGCTCGGTAAGCAGCTGTGACAGCTTGTGACAACGCAACAGGGGTGGTCACCGTACCAGACGTAGAAGGTGCAACTGTACTGGTAGAAGCAGAGGCAAAGCTAGCAGCAGAGCTAGCTGAGATGGAGGCAGAAAAGAGCTAGCCGCGACAGAGGCGGAACTAGCGACAACAGCAGTAGTACCAGTAACAACAGGTAAAATAGGGGTAGTATCAGCGACACTAACATTCGTAGTGACAGTGGTGACAGCAGGGACCACCGTCTCAGTCGAGGACAGAACTACAGTCGAACTAGTCGAAGGCAGTGAACTACTTTCCATCTTAATGACGAAACCCACAAGATAAGCAAGAGAATCGACTAAAATTGATGCAAATAGGCGGAATTTTGATCGAAAAACCGCAAACCCTAATTCCCTTAATTAACGCAACAAAGAAGGATTTTTAGGGGAAAAGTACAGGTCTTTAGTCGATATACTAGCAAGGATGAATATGTGGGTGTTGGATTTGGCAAAGGGGTAAAGGTTATGGACGATTTGGGGTAAAAGTCGCACAAAGGGGAAGACAAATGAAGAATGAAATAAAGTAAAGAAAGAATAGAAGTTAAATAAATAACTTCCTGCGTATAAATGGCAAATTCACTCGATCGAGTGAATTTAAATCACTCGATCGAGAACTCTGGCTTCTATTTCACTCGATCGAGCATAATTCCACTCGATCGAGAACTCTTCAATTTTGCCAATTCGATCAAGCAGCTGAAAACTCTCGATCGAACAACTTCCTCGGGCATTTCTCTCGATCGAGTACAAAAGTACTCGATCGAGTTCTTTTCTCGTGTAATTCATCCCAATGCGACATTATCTCCCCAAACCTGCATAAAAATACACAAAAATACATCCCAACAATACCAAATCGTAAAATAACAGTCCATAGTCGATATTCGCTATGCTAATTAAACTAAAGTCTAGCAGTCCTAAAAACGCAATAAAGAAATTCGACGGAAATTTAAAGTTTTACAATTTGTTACAACGGGGCATTCCCCGCTTAATTTCCAAAACATTTCAGTAGCCCAAAGGAGGGCTTCTTACTGGAGGAGGTCTCTTCAGCGTCTTTAACCGTCCTCTTCGATCTCCATGAACTTGAATTCAAGCCAGTAGAGGGAGAATAGTTAACGTCTACGTATGCACGAACTTTCTTCGTCCCTTTGTCTTTCCCATCAGTTTTGACATCGGCATCTCCATTTTGATTGACTTTAATCTTACTTTGACCGTCGACAGCTCCAGCATTTATTTCATCTGTACCTGCAGCAAGGAAAATAGAAGAATGTTCCTCCTTTTCACACTCAGTCTGAGGCGGAGGGATTACAATAGCAACACAAAATTCAACACTCTCAGCTGAAGTGTCTATTTCTGAGTCAGTAGAGGATAGGGCATTGCAAAGTTGAGCTTGCATGGGAGCCCTACAAGATTTAGACTGATAAAAAATCAATTCTTCATCTCCTATCTGAAACGTAAGTGTCTTACCCCCGACATCGATCACTGCGCGAGCAGTGAATAAAAATGGTCTCCCTAAAATAATAGGGTTGTGAGTGTCCCCGGGAATATCAAGCACTAAAAAATCTACGGGAATAAAGAATCTCCCGATTTTGACAGGTGTGTCCTCTATAACTCCTAACGGCCGTGATATACTACGGTCGACCATATGTACGGTCATATTAGTGCAATTGAATTTGGTCAAACCAAGTCTCTTAGCGAGAGACAAAGGTAAGACGCTCACGCTAGCACCAAGATCGCATAGCGCGTTTTCAATCAAATGGGTTCCTATATGACACGGAATCGGGAAACTACCCGGGTTTGATTGTTTAGGTGGCAACTTATTTTGAACTAGGGCAGTCCCTACCTCAGTTAAAGCTACCGTCTCATGATCGTTTATGTGCCTCTTACGCGACAAAATTTCTTTCATAAACTTTAAGTAAGAGGGTACTTGAGTCAGCAACTCGGCGAATGAAACAGTGACCTGTAGGCTTTTCAGGAGCTCGGCAAATTTACCGAACTTTTGATTGGCTTTAATGCTCTGTAATCGCCTTGGGAAGGGCACCGTAATAGGAATCTCAAGCCCTTTGTTTCTCTCTTCCAACGTTTCAGCAGGTTCAAGTTCTTTTTCACTCGATGGAGTCTTTTTACCTCTCGATCGAGTCTTTCCAGGTGATATTTCACTCGATCGAGCATTTCCAGCCTCTCGATCGAGTTCCTCAATAACAACAGTGTTCGATCGAGATAAATTTTCACTCGATCGAACAGATTCTTCAATATTTTCACTCGATCGAGTGGTTTGGACCTCTCGATCGATGCCTTGATTATCCAGACTACTCGATCGACCAACAATTTTTTTCGATCGAGTAATTTCAGCATCATTTCTACTTGATCGACCACCTGAAATCCGTCGATCGAGTATTTCCTTTGTACTCGGCATATTTTCAGCGACAGATGACTGTTCATCCTCCATAATAGCATCCCTCGGGTCTGAAACGTCCTTATCAGCTGAAAATTTTGGTCCTTCGTAGGAACGACCACTTTGCAAATTAATCAAGTTAATCGTCTCATGTGGATTCTTCTCAGATTAAGATGGCAAATCACCTGGTTTTCTTGTGGATTGGTTCACGGCCAACTGAGCAACTTGGGTTTCAAGTGACTTGATTGAAGCTTCCTTCTGTTGGTCACTCATCTGCCATTGCTTTGTCAACGACTGAAGCATTGACTTTAACTTAGCTAGCTCACTTAACCCACTTGAAGATGATGCTCCTTGGTTCGGTGGAGGAAAAGAAGGAGGCTTTTGGAAGCCTTGTTGAGCCTTGTGAGGAGGGACATAAGGTTGATGCTGCTCCGGTGGAGGAGTGGGATTGAGAACATTCTGACTTGTCCACCTCAAATTGGGATGGACTGCCCCTTGATTATTGTAATAGGAACCTCCTCCTTGCCTATATTGTTGAAAGGCAAGGACTTCGGGTCGTGGACGAGCCACGCCTGCTGCTGGCCCCGTCACTATCCGAGTTGACGACTCGCTTGACCCGCACCCCGACTACCCTGAGGTAGTTTTCGTTAATGCTATACATCGTCAACATTTCTTTGCCTTAGAGAGCTGTGATTTTCTGTCTACTAAATTTTTGTGTCGTAGGTCACTTGATAAGTTAGGTATCTACGAGCTCGTACTTGAGATATTGAGAGGGCGGGGATGACGGGACTGATTACCATGAGTGCCTTGACCTTCAAGGAGCTGACCCTCGAGTTTTTCAGCTCCTTTACCATCTCTTCTGGCGCCTACGCCACTGACCCGACCCGTTCTTGTGTTTTCTTCCGGTTATTTAACCGGACTGTTTCTTGGACTTTAGAAGAGTTTGGTACTAGGTTAGGTCTTTCTTTTACAGGTGACACTGCCGCCCCTAGGAAGGTTATCCGCCAGTTATGGAGGACCTTGGCACAGACCAGTTACGAGGAGTGCAAGCTCGCCCATGTCCAACTTCCCCCGGCCCGTTATTTCTTGCGTCTCATTGGTGGGACAATCTTTGGCCATAAAGAACCTAACAATGTGAACAACATTGAGCTGTCTATTCTTGGTGGCTACCTGAACATTGATAGTGAGGGACCCTTTATGCTTAACATTAGTTACTTGACTGCTCAGTACTTTCACACGGTGGGGCAGAAGACTAAGGGCACCATTGTTTGCGGTGGCATAGCCACTTTTCTTGCCAGTTCTATCTTCCCTGCCTTTCCTCGTGACCTACAGCACCTAGACACTGATATGTACCTTGACCTGGCACCACTACCCATGTACCACCTTGACCCTTTATGCTTAACATTAGTTACTTGGCTTACTTCGGACCATCAGACATGGAAGATTTGCGGTTCCTTGTATGTACCCTTGCCTTGCACCACTCTGCCTCGTCTCGTTCCCCTGCCCACTGTTAGAAGCAGGATACCTCCACCACTACCCATGTACCACCTCCTACTATTTCCGCTTCTAAGAAGCGGAAGAGACGTGACACCGGAGAGGGATCCACACCTTCTACGGGTGGCCAGACTTCCACGACCATTCCTACCCCGATCCCTACTCCTACTCCTACTCCTGCACCCGACCAGACACAACCGGTTTACCCGGCTAATTTTGTACCTCCTCCACCCTTTGAGGCGTCCGCGGTCCTTGACCAAGGGCGCCGTGACAGTTTGTTGCTTGAGCTTCTTAGCAGGCAGGCTCGTATGGAGCGGGACATAGATCTTACTTTGTTCCCTCTATACGAGCATCACATGATGCGACGACGTCTCGTTCCTGAGGGCTGGCCACACCCGTCTTTCTACTGGTACCCAGCTGAGGGGTACTCAAAGCCAGCCAGTGACGAGGAAGAGGGCACAGCTGAGGAGGAGACGCGTACTCAGGCTGAGGAGGCAAGGAGGAGAGAGCAGGAGGTGGACCCAGTCTTCACGGTGGAGGACGTGGAGGACGAGGCTGACGAGTAGCTATTGATCTACTCACTTCCCCAGTTTTCAGGCTGGTTTGGGGAAGTTCGTGTTTGTATGTATATTCTTGCTCTTTTATTTCTTTTTGTCTCCTTTTTATTTATTGTTTTTCATTCATTTATCGGTTGTATTTTCCCGTTCCCCTGTATTTATCTGCTGGTGTATGCTGGAGAACAACGAGGGCGTTGTCCGTTTTGGTTTGGGGAGGGTAATGCATCCTTTGAGTCTGCATTTGCATTTGTTTTTGCATTCACGTTTCTATTTTCTGCTTGCATTGTTTTCATTTATTTTAAAAATCACAAAAATTAGAAAAATTAGAAAATTTCAAAAAAATTAATAAAATATTCACGTTTCATTTCGCATATAGGTTGAGTCAGAACGGTTGATTTCAGTGTTGATATTGCACTGTAACGTGTAATTTTTACTTGAGTCTTGCACTTTATTGACAGTTATTAGCTGAGTTTTACGAATATCTACGAGTTAATGTTAAAATTAAGCCGACCGTGTAGACTTGACCTAATAAATTGGCAACCTACTCTATAATTTCTGAGATTTAGAGCCATATAACTGGTGACATTCATGACCGGTTTACATAGGAATTGAGAGTAGTACTCCTTGCATAACATGTTTATCATTTTTGCACATTCATGACATTCGATTTCTTGTCAATTGCATACATTCGGGTTTGTGGTCGGTGTCACATGCAGGGAGGTGCTTGAAAATTTCCCTTTCTTATATTTTTCACCCATTTAGCTCCACTTAAGCCAAATTTAGCCTTTTTGACCCATTAGTTACACCCAAAACTAAACCTGCCCAGTCAAGCTAGTTTAGTGTGTCAATTGCGGTATGTTGATCCATGTTGCGAGTTTGGCCCATTTTTATTGTTGGAGTTGGTGGAAATGAGGAAGGAGAAAGGGTGAAAAATGAGAAAAAAGACATGAAAAGAAAAAAAGAGACGTGAAAGGAAAAAAATATAATTAAAAAAAAGAGGTTGAATTCACGTGAAAAAGAAAGGAGGAAGGAAAAGAAAAAAATTGAAAAAGTTGGTTGGAATTGAAAATGAGACCGTTTTAAAAATGGGAAGTTTGTGACGGTTTACTCCTCTGTTCTTATTCATATATTTTTGAGGAGATAGTGTATTTGGTTAGTGTGATATGTGACATGAAGGGCAGTTGTGCTTTATTTTCAGTCAGTTGAGATTCGGATGGTTTTATATGGTCTTGTTTATGAGCTAGCTTGAAGCTTTACCTTCACATTCCCATAATTTGTTTTGCCTTTTCTCACCTGAACCTTACTTCCCTATACTATTTGTAGGCCCTCGGCTGTGACGGACATTGTTGGTTGGAGTGTATGCATAGTACTTGAATCGTCTATCATTTTTATTGCATGCATGTTATGTAGGTCGCAGTTTAGGTGAGTGACTGCTTCTCTTTCTCTCTTATACATATATAATTCACCCTTTGCTTCATGAGAGAAGAGTGACCACGTGAGAGTCCGATTTTGTTGGTCTTGCAAGGTCGATAGGTCATCTTTATTTATGGACATCTTATAACTCGTCTGCGTATTGACCGTTGTAACTATGACTGTTGCTTTCTGTTGCATTAAATTGGTTCAAGTAGACAAGTTATAACTAGCTCTGTGTTTTCATTTACGTTCCATTAGTTTGCATTTAGTTTACTCGAGGACGAGTAAATGTTCGGTTTGGGGAGATTTGATACGTGCATTTTATATAGCCTTTTTAGTCTTATTTTGCACGTATTTCTATGTATTTCTATATCGTTTTGTATTACAATATGCCTCGAATTGGCTACTTTGGTCTGTTTTGTGTGAATTGCAGAAATGAACCTGAAAGTGGTGAAACCGTACTCTTTAAGTCCTATTTAGCATGCATATTGAGGAGACGAGAGTGTTAGAGTGGGAATTATGCCTTGGAGTGCGTGAAGGGTGGTCAACGAAGCAGTCAAAATCAACTTGAGAGGCTGATATGAAGAAAAGCACTCGATCGAGAAGTCTTTTGGTTCGATCGAGTGGTTTGGAGGACACGAGAGGTCGATCGAGTACTTTTTAGTTACTCGATCGAAATTCTGATTTTTGGATGTCCTCGATCAAGAGGTATTTTGGCTCGATCGAGAGGATTAGCTGATGAAGACCTTGATCGAGTGGTTTTATATCACTTGATCGAGAGGTTTTTGGTATTATGCGGGCTTAGTGACCCGTGATTAGTTTTATTTCGTTAAACCTTTTATTTTCCTATTTAAGCTTTCGCTAATTAGGTCATTAGGACGTTTTTTTTATCATCGAAGAACTCTCTAATCTTTCCTCCGTACTCTTTACTGAAAACTTATTCTCCTTTCCTTTAATGTAACACCCTCATTTATTCAGGAGCCTTTAGCTAGACATTTCCAAACAAATAGGACTATTAGCATCTCGGTTTCCCGAGGTAGTGAATAACAAAGTACAACAACCCAAGGTACTTTAAATAAAAATTTAGGGAATACATGTTTATTACAATTTAACTAACTAAAACTTAATATAAAATAATTAAAACTCGCAGCGGAAAATAAATAAAGTGATAAAATCTTTTAGGTGGTCTAGACTTCTAGGTAGTTTGACCAAGTCCTTGTTAGTCATTTGTAATTTTAATATCATAAGATGAGTATTAACATGGTCTAAATGACTAACAAGCATATCAACATCATTCCCAATGAGTAATATGTCGTCCACATAAAGAAGTAAGAAAACAACTTTACTCCCACTAAACTTCGTGTATAAACATGGTTCCTCAACACTTCAAGAAAAACCATTCTGTTTAATAACATGATCAAAACGATGACTCCAACTCCTTGACGCTTGCTTCTGTTATCAAGTGGTATCAGAGCAATGTTAAATACATGCATGTTGTCTTAAGACGATTTTAATAATTTATGAGATAAATTAATAAAATTGATATTATGTTACTAAAATTAGTTTTATCACGTAATATGGTCTTGCATGTAAATAATCTGGTCTTAGGATGATAGGGGACGAAAATTTGATTTTTGTTAAATTTTTCCACTTTTTATAACTTAAAATGGCATAAAATTGAGTAAAAATGCATAAAAATTAATTAAGAGTTAATTAAAATTGATTGCATGTTAATTTTATGCATTCATGCCAAATTGTCACTACATATTTTTTTTTGTTATCGATTTAATTGTCTAGCATTCACCAATTTAGTTCACTTAAAAGTGATAGACAATTAATTAAGAGGATTAAAGCATTACGATCAGATCGTGGGGGGGGGGGGGGGGAATATTTAAGCAATGACTTTAAAGATCACCTTAAAAACTGTGGTATTGTATCTCAGTTAATTCCTCCTGACACACCACAATTAAATGGAATTTTTGTATGATAATTGTGAATTATTATATCATTTTTGTCATAATTGTGTTTTAATTCCCATATAAATTCAAGATAGTTGTTGAGAATAATTATTTTGATATATGACCAGATTAGTATGATGAGTATGTCTTAAAATTGTTTTAAGAATTGATTATGAATTTTTATTGGTAAAAATTTCGTCAAAGCAAGCTCAAATGATCGTTGTTGGTAAGTTAGACGATTTGGCATGAATGCATAAAATAATTAAAACAAACCAGTCCTAATATGGCCACCTAGTTAATCTAATTAACTAAAATTATTACACTTCGGAAACCAACTTCTTGGTCCCTTGAGTCTTCATAAATTGGCCTCCTTTAGGATTTCGGAACGCCTTTCCGAAAACACCGTCTTCATGAAAAATCCGTCTTTAAATGCTTGCTTAAGAGATCCATTTATGGTCTTAAGCAAGCATCTAAAGACGGAGTTTTCATGAAGACGGTGTTTTCGGAAAGGCGTTCCGAAATCCTAAAGAAGGAGGCCAACTTATGAAGACTCAAGGGACCAAGGAGTTGGTTTCCGAAGTGTAATAATTTTAGTTAATTAGATTAACTAGGTGGCCATATTAGGACTTGTTTGTTTTAATTCTTTTATGCATTCATTTTTATCAAATAAAAATCAATAAACTATCTAAATACAATCACTTAATAAAAGTCCCACTAAAGCAACTGATAAAACTCCAGGTGAGAGTCACTGGATAGCCGTCAAGAATATTCTAAAGTACTTGAGAAGGACTAAAGATTCATTCTTAGTATTTGGAGGATCATCCATATTCATATAGCTTGATGCGGTCGTTTCTACACCAAAAATAAAATACCTAGATTACTGCTAACAGAAGTCAGCGGCAAGTAGGGTCGATCTCCACAGGGAGGCGGTGTACTATCTATTTGTTCGTTTATCTGTCTAAATGTCACTATTGGGGGTTTTGATTGATACAACTAAACTAGAAATTAAGGCAAGGAAAAAGAATTAACAGTAAGAGAAAGAAGTATGCTAAGAGTCGGTCCACCGTGGCAGCTATCAGATCTATTTTATCAGGAATATTAAGGCGATTAGACTATTGATAAGAAGAGCTATGGTCGTCACCTTTCGGTCCTTAAACCGCCCTAGAGTGTAAACAGCTTAACTTTCGCCCTCACTGCAATACCCTATTGTAACTAAGCAAGCCTTCCCTTCCAATCTTTCGATCTAGGTCGGGGTTAACTAGAATTATGGGTCTCCTGCATGCATACATTCGACCAGATAACAATTAAATTGCCTAATACAATTCCTATCGCAGGTCTAATCTATTTAATACAATTAAAGCATTGCTACCACGGCTTCCCTAATCCTAACATACTAAGGGAACTAGCTACTCATGGGAATGGGGGAAGCAAGAATAAAATAAATAATAACAATAAACATTAAAAGGGAAGAAGAATTACTAGATTAAGGGATCCGGAAGAAATAAAAAGTAACAGTGTTTAAGGAAGGGAAAAGGAGTAACGTGATCCTTCCCGGATTGTTGGATGATTACAAATGACAACCCTTACTCCTATTTATAAGAAATTAGGAGTAAAGGTTAAACCTAATGACGGAATTTAGACTAAAAGCCCAACCCGTGGCATAGTCCACTCGATCGAGTAGAGAAATCACTCGATCGAGCAAACTTAGCCAGGAAACAGCTCGATCGAGGAAGGACACTGTTCGATCGAGCAAGGCTATAAAAGAAACCGGTCGATCGACTGAAATAGAGCTCGATCGACTCATTATTGACTCCTAAACCACTCGATCGACTAGAATAGCACTTGATCGAGTGGATCTTTGACTTCAGCAGCTTAAAATTTGATTAGTTTGCCTTGACTCGTCCTTTTAGCTCCCGAAACACCTTCACGCATCCCAAGACAGCAACATTTCCCGCTCCAAATCTACTCTTCCTCCAAATGCATGCAAAATGGACGGTAAATGACTTGATTCCGCTACTTTATGGTTCATTCCTGCAAATAAGACAAGATAACCCAAAGTAGCATATTCGGGGCATTTCGTAGCATAAAACTACGATAAAAGCATAGAAATACGTGCATAAAATAGGCTAAAAAGACTATATAAAATGCACGTATCAAATCTCCCCAAACCAAACCTTTACTCGTCCCCGAGTAAACTCAAAACTATACGCTAATGGAACGGAAAAAGATAACTCAGAGCTAGCTACAAATGCCCACTTAAGCCAATTTAATGCAGACAAACTAACACTTATAGCTAAACAGTCAAATGCAAACGAGTTATAAGATGTCTATAATAAGCTGAACCGTCGACCTTGCAAGACCTTAAATAATGGACTCTCACGGGTCACTCTTTCTCTCATGAAGCAAAGGGCGAACATATATGTATAAGAGAGAAAGAAAAATAGTCGCTCACCTAAACTACGACCCACATAACATGCATGCAACTAATATGATAGACAATTCTAGCTACCAAACATACATTCCAACCAACAAGGTCCTGTCACAGCCGAGGGCTTACAAAAATATGGCAAAGTGAGGCAATGGGTAAGAAAAGGCAAAACAATTATGGGAATGTGGAGGTATAGGTGATCAAGCTAGTACCTAAACAGAACCATATATAACAAATCCAATTCTCAACTCAATTATGAAATAAGCACAATGCCCTTCATTTGGCATAAAACTCACCAAACCAAACCAAACATACTCCTCAAATAATGTAAGATAGAACATAGGAGTAGAAACCGTCAACTAACAACATCTTTTTTTTCTTTTCGATTTTTTTTTTTTCTTTTCTATTTCTTTTTTTTTTTCTCGGTTTCTTGTTTTCTTCTTTTTCGAATTCTTTTTTTTTCTTCTTTTCACGTCTTATTTTTCATCCTCCTCCTTTTCTTCATAAAATACCAACTCCGATTCAATAGAATATGCGCCAATATTTGATACAATGAAATATATACCGCAAAACAACAATCTAAACTAGCTTGACAAGGCAGGCTAAATTTGGATGTAGCTAAAGGGTCAACTGGCAAATTTGGCTAATGTGGAGTTAAATGGGTAAAAATGAAAGAAAGGGAAATTGTAAGCACCTCCCTGCATGTGACACCAACCACTAACCCGAATGTATGACAGCAAAAAGCAATTGAATATCATATATGTGCAAATTAATGATATATGTTATGCAAGGAGTAACTACTCACAATCCTACATGAAACCGGTCACAAATGACACCAGTTATAAGGCTCTAATTCCTTAGAAATTATAAGTAGGTTGCCAAAATCTCAGGTCAAGTCTATTCGTTCAGCTAAATTTAAACATTAACTCGTAGATATGCAATAAGACAAAGCTAATAAGATAACAGTTTATTGCAAGGCTTAAGCAAAAAGACAGATATAGTGCAATTTCATCATTGAAATCTACCGTTCCGACTCAACCTATATGCTAAAATAAACGTGAATATTTTTGAATTTTTAACAATTTTTGAATTTTTATGTGATTTTTGAATTTTAGAAATAAAAGACAATGCAAACAGAAAATTAAACGTGATAACAGAAATGCAATAAAAACAATATGCAGACGCAGATATGGATGCATAACCTCCCCAAACCAAACTGTACAATGCCCCCATTGTACCAAAACATGGAAAGGAAACGCAAACTAAAGGAGAAAGAGAGTAAATGCGGAAAACTCACAAGATAGCGCGAAATAAGGGACCTCCCCAAACCGACCATGAAATGGGAGGTTGCTAAAGGCCCGAAAAACCGTCTCAGGAAGCTAATCCAAGTCAAAAGCGTGAAAGGGCATCCAAAAACTGCTCGATCGACTGGAATAGTGGTCGATCGAGTGGTTCTCTCTTCTGCAGGTGATTGATCGAGTAAAAATTTTACTCGATCGAGTGAATATAGCAGCAAAAGTTCTCGATCGAGTACATTTGTACTCGATCGAGTAATCCCCAGTGCATACCTGCAAAAACGCGATAAAAACAGCCCGCAGACTAACAAGACAAGCATACTGAGAAAGTTTTATGGTATAAGAACCATTTATTACAACTGAAATAAAATAAAAATGCAAAATAAAATCGCCGGGTTGCCTCCCGGGTAGCGCTAGCTTCAGTCAGGTCCCAGCTCGACCTTCTTTTCTTCGAGCCTCTCTAATTAATCACAATCAAAACAGCTCAAAGCGCGCAGCAACCTGTCAAATAGCTGCGCATGTGCTACACAGAAGAGTAAGTAGCACCAAAGTGGAATAGCAAAGTAGGAAATAAAGATATGTAAACATTTAAGTCTAACAAATTTCCTATGGGCGCTCCTAAATTTATCCACAAAATATAGGAGCGCGGGAGCAATTGTCAATAAAGTAGGGCTCCATTTCAGATTAACGAAATTAAAATGATAAGGACGGTGAAGAATCGTCAAATTATACGACCTACTGGGAAGGGGTAAAGCATTGGGATGCGCAGCAAAAAAGTCAATCGAGGCAATTTACTATTAAAACAAACAATAAATAAATTATCGTTTACTACCTCGTGTCGGTCACTCTCAATGACGGAATCATCGACAAAGGAAGATATTACCTCTTCCGTGCTAGGAGCAATTACCGACTCAGCTGCCTCTTTGACACCCTTCTTAGTGGAATTCGTCCCGTAAATCGCAGCCTCAAGTGCATCCAACTCGGCTTTGAATAGGGAAGATTCACCGTATCCATTATCGTCATCGAAATCGTCATCAAAATCAAACCCAAATGACGAACCAAAGCTCCCAATGGCCAAACTACTCGATCGAGTAGAATCTTCATTCGATCGAGCAGTTTCCTCCTGATTTCCACTCGATCGAGTAGAATGTTCACTCGATCGAGCACTTTCTCCTGGAAAATCACTCGATCGACCAATAATTGTCACTCGATCGAGTGATTCCTCCTGTACAGCGCTGAAATCCTCGTGTGGGGCAGTGAAATATGATAGAAACTCGTCGTCCGAATCATAGAAGTCATCCTCAGCATTGGGCAACACGGTTTTCTTAGGGGAGAAACCGCTCTCAGCAAGGTATACCTCTTCTTCTTGCATCTCAGCTACTAACTGAGCAACTACAGACTCAAGCTCACGGAATCGAGCGTCCATATTTTTATCACTCTCTTGCATTTTGGATACAAGCGTTCCCATTAAATATGTCAGCTCCGCGATCTCTTCTTCTTCCATCTCAGCTGCTAGCTGAGCAACTACAGACTCGAGCTTATCAACTCGCGAGACATATTCTTGTGCTTGGAATGCAAGTGTCTCCATCAATGATTCCAGCTCCGCAATGTCTTCTTCTTGTATCTCAGGAGGATCTTGTTGCGGTGGCCATTGATAGGATGGATGTGGCGGCACAACTACAGCTGCATTGCGCTCGGCCAGAAACCACATCTCCGTAGCGAGATCACCTTTCTCCATATAATGGGACATCGGTGATGGGTCAAAGGTACTCAAGCCTTCCCTTTGACTGTCTTTCACCTAGAACTGTCTAGGTAGTACCTGTAAGGCCTATCAAAACAGCACTCAAGGAAAAAGATCAGAACGGCCTCAAGGGAAAAAAATCCCCTGAGGCTAAAAACAGATAAAATGAAACAAATAAATAAATAGATTGCCTCCCCGGCAACGGCGCCAAAATTTGATGCGGTCGTTTCTACACCAAAAATAAAATACCTAGATTACTGCTAACAGAAGTCAGCGGCAAGTAGGGTCGATCTCCACAGGGAGGCGGTGTACTATCTATTTGTTCGTTTATCTGTCTAAATGTCACTATTGGGGGTTTTGATTGATACAACTAAACTAGAAATTAAGGCAAGGAAAAAGAATTAACAGTAAGAGAAAGAAGTATGCTAAGAGTTGGTCCACCGTGGCAGCTATCAGATCTATTTTATCAGGAATATTAAGGCGATTAGACTATTGATAAGAAGAGCTATGGTCGTCACCTTTCGGTCCTTAAACCGCCCTAGAGTGTAAACAGCTTAACTTTCGCCCTCACTGCAATACCCTATTGTAACTAAGCAAGCCTTCCCTTCCAATCTTTCGATCTAGGTCGGGGTTAACTAGAATTATGGGTCTCCTGCATGCATACATTCGACCAGATAACAATTAAATTGCCTAATACAATTCCTATCGCAGGTCTAATCTATTTAATACAATTAAAGCATTGCTACCACGGCTTCCCTAATCCTAACATACTAAGGGAACTAGCTACTCATGGGAATGGGGGAAGCAAGAATAAAATAAATAATAACAATAAACATTAAAAGGGAAGAAGAATTACTAGATTAAGGGATCCGGAAGAAATAAAAAGTAACAGTGTTTAAGGAAGGGAAAAGGAGTAACGTGATCCTTCCCGGATTGTTGGATGATTACAAATGACAACCCTTACTCCTATTTATAAGAAATTAGGAGTAAAGGTTAAACCTAATGACGGAATTTAGACTAAAAGCCCAACCCGTGGCATAGTCCACTCGATCGAGTAGAGAAATCACTCGATCGAGCAAACTTAGCCAGGAAACAGCTCGATCGAGGAAGGACACTGTTCGATCGAGCAAGGCTATAAAAGAAACCGGTCGATCGACTGAAATAGAGCTCGATCGACTCATTATTGACTCCTAAACCACTCGATCGACTAGAATAGCACTTGATCGAGTGGATCTTTGACTTCAATGACTTAAAATTTGATTAGTTTGCCTTGACTCGTCCTTTTAGCTCCCGAAACACCTTCACGCATCCCAAGACAGCAACATTTCCCGCTCCAAATCTACTCTTCCTCCAAATGCATGCAAAATGGACGGTAAATGACTTGATTCCGCTACTTTATGGTTCATTCCTGCAAATAAGACAAGATAACCCAAAGTAGCATATTCGGGGCATTTCGTAGCATAAAACTACGATAAAAGCATAGAAATACGTGCATAAAATAGGCTAAAAAGACTATATAAAATGCACGTATCATAGCTCAAGAACTACAAAGGTCTCCTACCTTTGTAGTTCTTGAGCTATAGGAATATGGATGATCCTCCAAATACACCACAATTACCAAAATAGGTAATCTCCTTTGGATGCACCCAAGATTAAACCCAAAAATCCTAATAATTACTAACTAGATAATTCGTAGGATAACCTTATACTATGTAATATTATTACACTAATAATATTAGTTTATGTATATTATAGTTTTGTGAATTATTTTTTGATGATGATCAACAATTTGATCAATTTTTTGATGAGAAAATATGAAGAAAATAAGGTTTTTTTTTCTTTCTCTTTTTCTCTTCAATATGGCACGACCAAGGGTCTATTTTGAGGTTTTTTTTTTTGGTCTCCAAAATCTAACAAAGTATGAAAACATTATTAATTATCAAAGACATCTTGCATTGAGTGGGAGATATTATTGGACAAAAGAATTGGTAACGCACACTTGTGTCGGACAAGTGGGAGATTGTTGGAGTAGTGTCCTCTACAATAAGTGAGTTTACATAATAAATCTCGTAAAAGGAATATCAGGGATTTATTTATTTATTTAAAACGATTTCACAATTTAATCGGTAAAGCGACAATTTTTACGATTTAATTCTAAATCAAACCATAAAAATTGAAATGACTTAAAATAAAATTTTGTACATTTTGGAACAATTTCCAGGAGCTAAAAATTCAGAAATTTTGAGCCCTTTAAATGATTCCAAGATCCAATTTTATATAAACACGGTCACGGTGGACCGATTCAACCCACATTTATATAAATTTGGTGAGTCAATAACTTTGACTGATTCTACTACTAGAACTCTTGGTTGACGGATTTTCTTAAAATCTATCTTTTAGCCCCAGAATAAATATGGGCACGGTGGACCGATTCAACCCATATTTATCCCGTTGAGTCCAACCAATTTTCACGCGTAATAACTTTTATTACCCTACTTACCCAACGTAAAAAGAGTGTACCTCGGTGATTCGAACCTACCTCTAATGAAGAAGGGATTCATAGGTGCTATTATTTGGTAAGGCTTAATCTCAATTTTAACCAAATGTGAGAGATCTTATCAAATTAATTGTCTAGACCTTTGTAGTTCTTGAGCTATAGGAATATGGATGATCCTCCAAATACACCACAATTACCAAAATAGGTAATCTTTCCTTTATTTCCTTTGTAGTAATCACGATGACTTCTACTAGTGAAACTGTCATCATAGCTAGAGATTCATGGCTACGTTCTTTTATGGACAAATATGTTTTAAAAGCCGACGGTAGTAATTTTAAAGATTGGGAGGAACAACTTCGATTAGCTGCCGCGTGTTATGGCAAATTACGCTACCTTGTCGATCCCTCTCCCCCTTCGCCTAGTACTAGGGCCACTGCCGATGTAAGGGAGGCTTTTTCAAATTATCAAAAGGAATCGAACTTTATTAGATATGGTTCGATCGAAGATGGTGACCATGAGGTTTTACTTTTTTTTTTTGAAGAAAAATGCCTAAAGGCATTACTCAATTAATAAACGATCAAACATAACAGCTGAGTTCGCAGACGATGGAAGACCATCCTCCCATACAACCTTTCCTACGACTCGTGGAACACAGTGAGCTAAAGCATGAACGCCACAATTATTGACTCGACTTACATAGGACCAAATAACAGACTCAAAAGAAAGACTAAAAGTAATAATATCCTCTAGTAATTGATGAAACATGCATCGTCCCAGCTTTTTATCTCGAATAGCTTCTATCACCGGTAAACAATCACTCTCAATTTCCACCTTACGGAGTCCACGTGCAGCTGCTTCTTCGAGGCCATCCAGTATCGCGGTTGCTTCTGCAAACTGAACTTCCCAATTCTGGCTCCGACTATTCGACACACCCCACAGCACTTCGCCATTTTCAACCCGACAAACCACGCCCGTGCTCACTCCTTCATCCTCTTTCACACCCGCGTCTACATTTATCTTGACAAATCCCATTCGCGCCGGTCTCCATCCCACGCCATCCTCACCTCTAGAGCCCCCCTGTTTGTTTCGCCTTCCTACTGTCCTCTCACCTCTACCATCCCCAACCCCTTCCAGTGCAACATCTCTCGCCCGCCTCACCACATCCTCCGGAATCACCTCCACATTGTCGAAGATTACTTTATTACGGTGTTCCCAAATGGCCCAACATCCTATCATTAACATCGCTCCCTCCTCCCTGCACATATTATTCCAACACCCCTCCACCCATTCCTTCATATCCCCCCCCCCCCCCATCCCGTCAGTCATCTCCCCCAAACCCAGACCATTCCATACCCACTTAGCCATACTACAATCTCGGAATAAATGCAGACTCGACTCAACATTTAAATGACAAAAAGAACAGAGAGAGTACTCACCTCCAACCCGGGCTACTATGTTAGCTCTTGTTGCGAGTGCTTCACTACACAGTTGCCAGAAGAAGAGTTTCACACGGGGCCAAACCGAAAAGTTCCAGAGCCGATTCCACAACCATTTCCCTCTGGTCCAGTCCGAACCACTAGCCATGTCACCCAAATCACCCACCAGCATTTTATACGCGCTCCGGACCGTATACAACCCATCCTTTTCGCATCCCCAATACCAAATGTCAGGAGGTTTAGTCGGACTTATGCGGATTTCTTGAACTCGCTGTACTTCGAAATGAAGGAGCAGCTGATTCAATTTGTCCCCGTCCCATTCAGAAGTGTTCGGCACCATCAGCATGTCGACCGTCAAATTCTCTAGGCCGTTCGGGCACGGGGAAATAATACGGCCCGTACTCGTATCAGGCAGCCACGAGTGACCCCACACCCTTGTCGTACTCCCATCCCCTATACGTCTCTTCATTCCACGCACCAACACCTCCCTCGCTTCCAAAATACCACGCCAAGTATAGCTAGGATTGTGGCCTAAGCTAGCAGTCATAAAATCATCATTGGGGAAATACTTCGCTTTCATTAACCGGGCCCATAGGCTCGTTGGGTTAGTTAACAAGCGCCATGCCTGTTTACCAAGAAGTGCAAGGTTGAACTGTCGGAAGTCTCGGAATCCCAATCCCCCAGCACCCTTAGGCCGCGCCATCCTTCGCCAAGACACCCAGTGAATACCTCGCTTACTCTCATCGTGGCCCCACCAGAATCGTGCTATAAGAGCTCTTAGTTCATCACAAAAGTTTGCCGGAATTTTAAACACACTCATCACATAGGTAGGGAGTGAATTGGCCACAGCCTTTATAAGAACCTCCTTACCAGCCCTAGACAAGATTTTTCCGCGCTAACCTTGTAATCTTTTACTAAGTTTATCTCTAATAATATCAGTGAGCACCTTTTTTGATCGACCCACAACCGGCGGGAATCCGAGATAACGAGCGTGTTCAGCAACCTCCTCCACGCCTAATCTAGTCGCCACAGCATCCCTTTGACTGCTAGTCACCCCTTTACTAAAAACCCATGAGGTTTTACTTTTGGAAAGTGATGAACCCAAGACCTATAAAGAAGCTATTATGAGTTCTGACTCTAAACTATGGCTCGAGGCCATGCAATCCGAAATGGATTCCATGTACGATAATCAGGTATAGGACCTGGTTGACTTACCTAAAGATGTTTGACCTCTTCAGTGTAAGTGGATATTTGACGTGGTCGAGGTCGTCACTCATCCAATCAAACACATTTATAATACTCAACAAACTACTAGTTAGCGGTAAGTCGAGGTCGATCCATGGGACGGTGTGCTTTGGGTTCTAAGTCTATCTATCTCAATTTATGCTAGTGTCACGATTTGTTTGGGTTTGTAGTTGTGTTCTAGACTAATAAAAGCAATAAAGTAGAACAAGCAATAAAAGGAAGGATGTAAACAATTGATTAAAAGTGCTAGGATATCATGGGGTCATATGGGATTCATGGTGTTGATCATACAAACATGTTTACAAAGTTGCAAGCAATTAATGTTGTGGAGGAACCGAGTTGGGTTATGTCTTACGGTTCATAGGAAGAGTTGGGTCCCGGAGCCGAATCGATTAGATTGTACAACACCTACAAGTCGACTTACTTTCCTCCTATTCAACTTCTATGCATGGTCTAACAAGACTCGAGTTGGTTTATTTCTTACAAGTCAAGTTGAGTAGATAAGAGATGGTAAAAATGCAAGGATTCATAGGCTTGGCATTTCATCAAACATAACATGTGCATAAAGTTGACATCACAACAAGCAAGCAATTTAATCATGTGAACATATTAGATTAAGCATGAATCAATCCCATGTTGGTTTTCCCTAATTACCCACTAATCCTAGCTAAGAGACTACTCATTCATTATCAAGTTTAACATGCTAACAAGGTTGTCAATCATATTAACAAGGTAAAACATGATGAACAAGTAAGATTAACAATAATTAAAACAATGATTAAGAGGATTATACCTATGGAGATTCCAAAACAATAATGCAAAGAATAATAGAAGAAACTTGATGATTGATGGAAGGTTGTCAATCTCCCAATAATAACCCAATAATCTTCAATTACCCAATAATAAACTTGAATAATAAACTTGAACAATAATTAAGGAGAGATTAATGTGTAATTTGTGGAAAGATTAAAGAGTAATCTATTCTAATCTACTCCTAATCTAATCTAAAGAAGGATTTTCTACTCTAAAAACTTGTTTGTTTGATTATTACAAATGGGGTATTTATAGTGGAAATTAGGTGGATGCATTAGGGTTAACTAAGGGATAAACTAGTAATTACACTTTTGAGTTTAGAGCAGGGAGGAGCCGGTATTTTTCGGAGGAAGGGAGTCTTTCTTGAAAGCTTGAAGAACGAATTTGCGCTGGACTGGAATCCGGGCGGATTGGTGTCGGGACGGGCGGATTGTAGCAAGGGAATCCGAGCGGATTTAGAGCAAGACGCTCGGATTGTAGCAAGGGATGAATCCGAGCGGATTTGGAGCAATCCGAGCGGATTTGGGACAATCCGAGCGTCTTCAGCGCGGGACGCGCGGATTCCTGTACAGCTTCTTTGTTTGAGCTCGGATTGTAAAACGGACGTCATTTTCTCATCCGGACTCCTATTGGAGTGATTCAAAAGCCTAGATCGCTTGTTTTTTCGACGCCATTCCATCTAGCATATTTTCAGAGCCAAAGGAGCAACTCTTGGTTTGCGTTCCGAGCAATTTTCTTCATGAATGGCTTCCTTGCTTTTCCTCCTTGCTTTAAACCTTATGACCCTTCTATATAATCTTTATTCTTACGTCATTGGTCATCATTCTTGCCTCCTCTTCATACTAGTCCATCTAATATCATCAATAAGCTTCCAAATATGCACGAAAGACGGGAATTTCCGCCTTATTATCTCCTTTTCTACAAAACATATGAAATGCGATAGAAAAGCAAATAGAAAGATTTTGACGGATAAAATCCCCATAGAATATTATAATAGTATGCAAAATAGGCTCAATTAGGGGACTAAATGTGCGCAAATAATGGTCACATCAAATATCCCCAAACCGAACCTTTACTCGTCCCGAGTAAAGAGGTGACTAAAACTAGACCTTTATTTAAACTAACCTAATAATATAGCCGATATGAGACAATTAGCGGGTCTCACTCCGCCCCTTCAACTCACAACAAGACAACCATGAGGTAGGATGCCTTCTTGCAAGGCAAGGTGGGGCTTGCCAAAATGGCGATACATCCAAACATTAAAGCACACAAAACAAGTAATGGATGCATCTACAAAAGAATAGCCACTTTCCTCATCTAAGTGGCGGAAATTACCTACAAGGGAAGCAATTCAAGGGTACACAATCCTTCATAGATGCAATTTGTTCAAACTACTAAGCCTAGAAGGATACCAATAAATCACCTCCAAAATGTGTCAAGCTAGGGTACCTTTGTCCTCAATCGTTAAATGCTTTTGTCAAGAGTAGACTCCCTATGGTGTTAGAAACACTGGAGGATCGCGGAATTCCCCCTCTTGCCTAGACAAGAAGAAGGGTCGTCCCCTCTCTACCATGCACAAAAATGGATAAGATGGAAAAGGGATCGATAGTATTTGAGTTTCATTTTGGGAGTTTGCTTTCATTTTTGTTTTTCCCCCCAATTTCATGTGTCATATAACATTTGAGAACACTTTCTTGCCATTTCTTTTTGATTTTTGGCAATTCAACACTTGACAACTTTTTGCTTTTCTGCATTTTCTTTTGAATATTTTCAAAGTCACCCCATATGTTGGGAGGGTGCCTTATTTTTGAAGCTTTAGGAGTCTATTTTTGCTCCTCTTTTCTTTTGATGCATTTTTGCAAACTTTCTTTCACTTTTCATTTCATTGAACTCAAATTGATTTCTTTTTGTACCCATTCCCTTTGATGACAAAAATATATGGTAGAACATGGATGAATGATGGTTGTATGCATGGTTTCAAGGGTCACCTTGGAATAAACGGTAGCCAAGGAGTTATCACACCACAAGGTACTCTTGACTAGGCCTTGAACCATGGGTCAAAGGATACTAGCATGACACATCCTAGGGTGTTTTACAAGTATTCTAACAAGCAAAGTCTTAAGAAGAAAAAGCATCTACTAGGGCCTAAATACACTTGTCAAGCTTCCCAAATAGATGGTTTCGCAAAAATTTTCTAACATGCAAACTACATGCCATGATGCAACTATCATATATACATCCTAATGCAAATGCTTCTACCAACTAATATGACATATAAACTAAATGCAAGTCCTAAATTCACATTGTTATACCGCATCAATCAAAATAAAGCCACATAGTCATTAACAAAAAGAGGAAAAAGGAGATTGGAAAGATCATACCATGCGGTCTTCAATATCCTCATGTCTCGGATGTGGCGTAGTCAATCAATGTGAAAAAGGATGAACAAACACAATATATACAAAACAATATATACAAGTCTACACTACAAAGGAAATGAACTTGTTTTTGGATTTTTAAATTTTTCAAATTTTTATGGGTTTTGTTTTTATGAAATTAAAAGACATATTTTTGTGATTTTTCGAAATTTCAATTTTTATGCATTTTTGGAATATAAATTCCCATCCCCCACTTTATTTTGGACATTGTCCTCAATGTACATGTAGGAGTAGGAATAAAAAGGAAAAACATGTTTTTGAATTTTTGATATATATATTTTTTTTTAAATAAAGTACAAATGCAATGATATGATATGAATGAATGCATGCTCTAACTAAATGCAATTCTATATGACATATATAACAAATGAATGCAATCTAAACTATACTATATGATGCATGATTTCTAGTAAATTATGGTCACCTATGATCAAACCTCCCCAAACCGATTTAAACACTATTTCTAGTGTAGAAAAGAATAGGATTGGTCATTAGTAACTAAGCATGAATTCTAGTCTATATGCAACTATCTACATGAATCATGTGAGATATATACATTGCAAACTATACTATATGAACTAACTAATGCAATATGAAATATAATACAAATGCATGCAAAAGCCGCACTAAATGCAATGTATATACAAAAGAGAGAGGGAGAGATGGGTATCATACAAATGGAAGTGGTGAATTAGGCCTCTTTCACTCATCATCCTCATCTTGATCATAGCCATAACGATGAGAACTTCCGGCTTGATCATATCCGGGTGCTTGGCCCCAATATCCTCCTTGGTCAAATCCTCCCTCTTGACCCGAGTACCCTCCGCCTTGGCTAGAATGCCCTCCGTCTCCTCGACCCCAAGTTTGGTCCCCATAATTTGGGAACAAGAGCTCCGGTTGTGCCCAAGAGGGTTTAGGACCATCGGGGTCAATATACCCTTGTTGAGCCATGTTATAGTATTGGGGGTAGAGGGCCAAGTAGTTGTCTTCCCTCCCTTTATGCACCCCAAGGTCCACTCTATTCATGAGTGCCATCAAATCATTAATACCCGGGGTATTGGGGATTGCCGGTTGAAATTCGGTATAAGGAGTAGGGTATGGCGGGATAGGCACGTAGGAAGGTGGGCGAAAAGGTGCACCCGGCCCTCCACGAGGTGGTTGACGGTGTGGCTCTTCCCTTTGAGGGGGATTATCAAGAATTTGGATTTCAAGGAGGTAGCTTGGTGGAGGAGAGTATGGACTCAATCTTGGGTCAATGCCCGGTATCTTCCATCCCTCAAGGACCATTGAGGTGCATCCCTTGGTGTGCCACTCCACACTCCCATCTCGAGTGTAGTTGCACCATCGGTGACTGTGGAAGATGGTATGCTCATCAATCAAGGTCCTCCCTTCAAGAGGAATATAGGTTCCTCGGGCATTGAACCCGGGGCAAAGGTGTTTGGCCAAAATTGTAATTAGACCTCCCATCACAAAGGTTTTTAGTTGTGTGGTCCCTTGAGCAAAATCATTGAACCTAGTAAGTATCTCAAGTGGCGTGTTGAAGTTATAACGCCTCACCGCTCGAACATTCAAATAAGACTCAAGAAAAGTTAAGTCGATGAGAGTACACCGATCTTGCTCGTACCTCCCATTGATGCAACCGGCTACAAAGCGTTCGGTGAATCGAATCACCGGGTGTTGGATAGCAAATGTATAGCAACGCTTTATATGGGTAAAGTCCCTCCCGGAGATAGCTTTCCAAAGAAAGTCCACATTAAAATTATCGGGCTTTTCGGTATAGTCGGTGGGTACTTCAAGACCGAAAACATAGGCAAATTCCTTAAGAGAAAGAACATGGTCTAGGTTGCATAACCTAAACTCCATGCCTACATTGTTGTGGGTATCCGCTACAATGCGAAGGCTACTCAAGAATTCAAGTGTGAGACTAAGGTAAGTCTCTTCATGGGCATGGAAAAAGCTCCCAATGCCAAGGCCGTTAAAGAACATCTCGGTAGGGTACCTTATCTTAAGGATTTCCAACACCCTAGAATCAACAAATTGAGTAGGTTCGTACTTCTTACCTAGGAGTTCGACGAATTTTTCGCGGTGTTCGTCGGATAGGAAGATCACTTCTTGGAAGTTATTGAGTTGCTCAATGCCTCCTCTCATCAAAGGTCGGGTGTTCCTTGGTAGTATTATCTCTCGTGGTGTTGAAGAGCTTGATCCCTTGCGCTTCTTCCCGAATGATTCAATCAATTTCTTGGCCTTTCCTTTGGTGCTCATATTGGTGATGGGGGTGTTTTTGAGGATTGGAGGGTGATTTTGAGGGTAGAGATGAGTGTTTTAGGGTTTGGTAAGGTGAGGAAATGAGGGAGAAGGGGGGTGATTATATAGAAGGAGTAGGGAATCTGAGCGGATAAGATTGGGTCGAACCCGTTTTATCCGTAAAAACAGTACAATCCGAGCGGATTTAAGACGGGACGGGCGGATTGTCGAGAAAGAAGACGGGCGGCTTTGGTAGAATCCGCACGGATTCTAGGACAGAGAATTTCTTTGGCTGGGAAGCAGGGAAATGACGGGCGGATTTTCTTCAGGACGCACGGCTTGATCGGGACGGGCGGATTGTCGATAATCCGCACGGATTTTGACACAGTTCAAAATCTTGCTTCTGGATGACACACGGGACGGGCGTCTCGTGAAGAAGACGGACGGATTGTCTGGGACGGGCGGATTTTCTAGAATCCGCACGGATTCTTCAGCAGTTTAAACTTTTTCTTTCCCGCGGGCCCTGGACGGGCGGATTTGCTGGAATCCGGGCGTCTTCTTCTTCTCTCCTTCTCCTTCTTTCTTTTTGATGACGCAACATGCCCCTTTTTCACTGATTTTCTCTTTTTCCTTATCTTTTCTGAAATTTGCTCATAAAACATGTAAGATGACTCTCTCTCTCTCTTCTCTCTCATGCAAGAAGTTAAATGCAAATGTAAATGTACAATTTTATACAAAGAAAAAGGGTTCAAGAAATATCTTACAAACGGTGGTTTTTGAGGTAGGACTCCACCAAACTAGTTCAATTTGTAGAGACTCTTATCCATAGAGCTCAAAGCTCTTAATAAAAGATCAAAAGCTTGTGAACAAGCTCCAAATAAGCATAAGTATGGGTTGCTTAATTTGAATATGAAACTTAGCCTAGGAGGCTTGTAGCATGCTCCTTTTCTTGGCTTCTCTTTAGCGTTAGAGCCTTTCCGATGCTTCAAATATATACACCCATGATTCTTGCCAAAACTAAGCATGGAGTGTGGTTCATTTCTATCCATGGCCTTCCACTTACCAACTTCTTCTTCTATTTTGGTGATGATGATAGCACTTTGATTATTCAATCCTTCATGAGTAGGAAGAGAATTTTCATGACTTTGATGATCGGGTACCATAGGAGTTGAAATCATGAGTGCCAAATCTTCACAAGTAGCCTCACGAGCAATTTTCTCATTGAGCTTTTTCACCAAATAGCTCTTGTAAGAAACTTTGGCCTTTTGAAGAAGGTCTAACATATCCTCTTCAATGATCATTGGCTCCATGATAGGTGCCAAGTGGTCTTCATGAAGGATAAAGGAAGGGTGTTCTTCTTCATGATAGGGTATCTCAAATGCCTCAAGGATAGGCTCCTCAAGCAAGGTGATTTTACGAATCCCTCCTCTAGGCTCATCATCATTGTTGCTATCCTTACGCGAATCATAAATGGGGGCTTCATTTAGCTCTTTTTCCAACACCTCAACGTTCACATCAAAAGACACACCCTCATACTCACAAAGGTTAAGAGTATTTGGGTTGCTCAACCTCATGTCTTCTTCATCGAACACAACACTTTCATAGTCACAAGAGCTCAAAGAACTTGGCTCTTCCCACTTTTCATCTTCCATGTCAAATGTCACTACTTCAAACTCGCATTTATGTTCAATATCCAAAGAACGGTGGTGAGTGTTTGCTTGGAATTCTTTTAATTGGGCAATTTGAATCCTCAACTCCTCTCTTTGGATAACAATATCTTTAAGAACATTATCTTCTTTTCGGCTCTCTTCTAGCATTTGTTTGAAGAAGTTTTGTTGATCTCCCATCATTTGGAAAATCATGTTTTGAATGGGTTCATCTTTTTGTTGTGGGTGGGTGTGAAAGTGGTTGTTTTGTGGCAATTGAAGTTCATTGTGAAATGGGTACCGGGTGAGTGGTTGATGTTGATATTGGGTGTGATAGTGGTTGTGGTGTGAAAAATTGGGGTAGTGGTTAGGATTTTCGTTGTACAAATAATAAGGTAGGTTTGTGTTGACTTGCTCCTCAAACTCCCCATACCTATAGTTATACTCAAAAGATCTACCACATACTCCATTTGTCAAGTCTTGCATCATCATGGTTAAGACAAGTAAATAACTACAAGCATGGAAACTACACAAAAATGGTAAGAATGATCCTTGAGGAACAAGTTCCTCAAGGTGAAAGCACAATTAAAATAGACAAACAAGTAAGAACTTAATCACATAGCACCATCCCCAGCAACGGCGCCATTTTGACGTGGTCGAGGTCGTCACTCATCCAATCAAACACATTTATAATACTCAACAAACTACTAGTTAGCGGTAAGTCGAGGTCGATCCATGGGACGGTGTGCTTTGGGTTCTAAGTCTATCTATCTCAATTTATGCTAGTGTCACGATTTGTTTGGGTTTGTAGTTGTGTTCTAGACTAATAAAAGCAATAAAGTAGAACAAGCAATAAAAGGAAGGATGTAAACAATTGATTAAAAGTGCTAGGATATAATGGGGTCATAGGGGATTCATGGTGTTGATCATACAAACATGTTTACAAAGTTGCAAGCAATTAATGTTGTGGAGGAACCGAGTTGGGTTATGTCTTACGGTTCATAGGAAGAGTTGGGTCCCGGAGCCGAATCGATTAGATTGTACAACACCTACAAGTCGACTTACTTTCCTCCTATTCAACTTCTATGCATGGTCTAACAAGACTCGAGTTGGTTTATTTCTTACAAGTCAAGTTGAGTAGATAAGAGATGGTAAAAATGCAAGGATTCATAGGCTTGGCATTTCATCAAACATAACATGTGCATAAAGTTGACATCACAACAAGCAAGCAATTTAATCATGTGAACATATTAGATTAAGCATGAATCAATCCCATGTTGGTTTTCCCTAATTACCCACTAATCCTAGCTAAGAGACTACTCATTCATTATCAAGTTTAACATGCTAACAAGGTTGTCAATCATAATAACAAGGTAAAACATGATGAACAAGTAAGATTAACAATAATTAAAACAATGATTAAGAGGATTATACCTATGGAGATTCCAAAACAATAATGCAAAGAATAATAGAAGAAACTTGATGATTGATGGAAGGTTGTCAATCTCCCAATAATAACCCAATAATCTTCAATTACCCAATAATAAACTTGAATAATAAACTTGAACAATAATTAAGGAGAGATTAATGTGTAATTTGTGGAAAGATTAAAGAGTAATCTATTCTAATCTACTCCTAATCTAATCTAAAGAAGGATTTTCTACTCTAAAAACTTGTTTGTTTGATTATTACAAATGGGGTATTTATAGTGGAAATTAGGTGGATGCATTAGGGTTAACTAAGGGATAAACTAGTAATTACACTTTTGAGTTTAGAGCAGGGAGGAGCCGGTATTTTTCGGAGGAAGGGAGTCTTTCTTGAAAGCTTGAAGAACGAATTTGCGCTGGACTGGAATCCGGGCGGATTGGTGTCGGGACGGGCGGATTGTAGCAAGGGAATCCGAGCGAATTTGGAGCAAGACGCTCGGATTGTAGCAAGGGAGGAATCCGAGCGGATTTGGAGCAATCCGAGCGGATTTGGGACAATCCGAGCGTCTTCAGCGCGGGACGCGCGGATTCCTGTACAACTTCTTTGTTTGAGCTCGGATTGTAAAACGGACGTCATTTTCTCATCCGAACTCCTATTGGAGTGATTCAAAAGCCTATATCGCTTGTTTTTTCGACGCCGTTCCATCTAGCATATTTTCAGAGCTAAAGGAGCAACTCTTGGTTTGCGTTCCGAGCAATTTTCTTCATGAATGGCTTCCTTGCTTTTCCTCCTTGCTTTAAACCTTATGACCCTTCTATATAATCTTTATTCTTACGTCATTGGTCATCATTCTTGCCTCCTCTTCATACTAGTCCATCTAATATCATCAATAAGCTTCCAAATATGCACGAAAGACGGGAATTTCCGCCTTATTATCTCCTTTTCTACAAAACATATGAAATGCGATAGAAAAGCAAATAGGAAGATTTTGACGGATAAAATGCCCATAGAATATTATAATAGTATGCAAAATAGGCTCAATTAGGGGACTAAATGTGCGCAAATAATGGTCACATCAATATTCAAGATTAAAATCGGTATGGATGGACATAAAGATGTCTACAAAGCTAGATTGGTTGCAAAAGGTTTCACTCAGGTTCATAGTTTACACTATGATGAAACTTTTGCACCAGTTCCTATGCTTAGATGTGTTCGGATAATGTTAGCGATTGCTGCATTTCATGATTATGAGATATGGCAAATGGATGTCAAAACCGCTTTCCTGAGCGGGTTTCTGAAAGAGGAAGTGTTCATGACACAACCTGAGGGTTTTGTGGATCCTAAAAATCCTAACAAAGTATGCAAACTTTATTCTGAAAACGACTCGTCATACTCAAAGCATACGAGACGTCAGGACGAGAACACATCATAGCATACATGATCGATCCAACAGCGGAAGCATAGGGAATCAATTTCATGCGTTCAATATCCTTAGGCTCAGTAGGACACTGTGACTTACTCAAAGTGATCCCACTGCCCATAGGTAGAAAACCTCTCTTGGAGTTTTTCATATTGAATCGGTTAAGAATCTTATCGATATAGGCTTCTTGACTCAATGTTTATATCCTTTTGGATCTATCTCTATAGATCCGGATACCCAAGATGCGCCGAGCTTCTCCCAAATCTCTATAGATCCGGATACCCAAGATGCCTCAAAGAAAGATTTGGGAGAAGCTATCTCTATAGATCCGGATACTGTGGGATCATAATGGGTATCCGGATCTATAGAGATAGATCCAAAAGGATATTAGCATTGAGTCAAGAAGCCTATATCGATAAGATTCTTGACCGATTCAATATGAAAAACTCCAAGAGAGGTTTTCTACCTATGGGCAGTGGGATCACTTTGAGTAAGTCACAGTGTCCTACTGAGCCTAAGGATATTGAACGCATGAAATCGATTCCCTATGCTTCCGCTGTTGGATCGATCATGTATGCTATGATGTGTTCTCGTCCTAACGTCTCGTATGCTTTGAGTATGACGAGTCGTTTTCATAATAAAGTTTGCATACTTTGTTAGGATTTTTATGATCCACAAAACCCTTAGGTTGTGTCATGAACACTTCCTCTTTCAGAAATCCGTTCAGGAAAGCGGTTTTGACATCCATTTGCCATATCTCATAATCATGAAATGCACAAATCGCTAACATTATCCGAACAGATCTAAGCATAGCAACTGGTGCAAAAGTTTAATCATAGTGTAAACCATGAACCTGAATGAAACCTTTTGCAACCAATCTAGCTTTGTAGACATCTTTATGTCCATCCATACCGATTTTATTATGTAAACGCACTTATTGTGGAGGACACTACTCCAACAGTCCTCATGCATCCCATAGCTCCCAAGTCAGCTAATCTGTAGTACCTGTCAAAACTGCTCCCCATAAAACGGTTCACCGCAGGTGTTCACGAATACACAGTCAACCAGGAGGTTGAGCAGAAATAAACTAAACAACAATAATAATCCAACCAAAATATATATTCATCAAGTTCTCATCACATCATCCGTACAACTCACTTACATCACTGGCAGTAGCACAACTCCCTTAACACCGTGCTATGCTCAACTCATCTGGCAGTGGTATTTTCATACCATGCTCAACTGGCAGTAGTACCCTCCGTACTATGCACAACTAGCAGTAGTAATCACTTACTATGCACAACTATCACTGGCAGTAGTAATTACTTACTATGCACATCTGGCAGTAACGATTGCTCGTTATGCACAACTAGCAGTAACACCCTCCGTGTTATGCTCAACTGAATCATCAACTCTCCAACAATCAAATATAACCAACAACAAAAACTCAATAACAATCCCGTTATACAGCTCCGTCAACAATTACACATATACTCCGTCTCCAATAATAAATCACAATATATATTAATCTCATCAACCGTCACAATTAAATATTCATTCATTTAACAATAAAATCCGAGTTGAGTAGGAAATTCCTACCTGACAAGCAAATTCAATTAACCAGCTCAAAGCGATCCAAGTAATAAAGCAGATGAATCCGATTATAAATCCTTCATAGATATGTTACCTAACATATTAATAAATATAATCACTAACTAAACTAATTATAAAAAATAGTGATTGTACTAATTATAAAACAGCCAACTATTTATATAAATAATTACTCTAATTATAAACAATTGAATTAATTAATTAATTAATTAACTAACTATATTAATTATTACGTAACTTGGTAAATTAAACCCGATTTAAAACAATCCAAACTAATGATTTATTAACTAAATTATTGAATGCATTTATCATCGCTATATTATATTGTTATCTTAATTAAGTGGTTAAATTCCTAATCTAAATTAAGAAATTAAAACATGATACACTAATTGATTCATCATTCATGTAGTACCTTTGCATAAAATATAGTAGTATAGTATACTAATTATTACTTCATTCCCAAACATGTCAACCTCGCTATGTCAGGCAAAACCCACTGTATCGCCATACCCGACGGTTTCCCCAACCTCTATCACGTACAACACATGTTCACCATTATTCAGGCCAAAACCCGACTCCCACACGACCTCCAAGCACCACCACGACTAGTAACCACTACACCCGAAAAACAACTTGCCACGGCCAACAAGAGCAGTGTAGACAGCCACTCATAGCCCAAAACAGAGTATGTGAAACCCGTCGCTCTGATCCCAAACTAATGAACCCGCCAACCACAACTACTACTTACAAGTACCGTATAGTATGGTTTAAGTCCTGAGGTCGCACTCGTCCTTTAGAAGGCGTTTAACGACAGCGAAAGCTCCGTCGTAACGGTCTGAAATAGAGCATACTGCTCTTTTGCCCAGCGTCTTTCCCGGCCACCACTGACCCAATAAAAGGCTCTAACAAAACACCCTCATAACGATAAACGAATCAATACATGGCCCCACTTTACTACAGTCGTAGCCCAACCCGATATCACCAACCCGACGCATCAAAACCCAACTTTTAAACGGAGAAAGAAACTATTGTCGTACTAAAAGAAAACAGGTGCTTACCTTATAAATTAAAGAATTATGAAGACAGAACTAATGTAACGGAATGACGACGATGATAGCTATGGGTTCCGTTGAAAACCGCCGCACGATAGAGCTCTCCCTTTCTCTCGTTATTTTGTGTTTGTATTTTGGGTTAGGGTACTATTAGGGTTGACGGAAATAAACTGAAGAAGAAACACGGTGATGGTGAAGACTGAACGCGGGAACGAATTTTCAGCCGCTGCTTTCTCGCTGTGCTTTCTTTTTCTCTTTGTGTGTTTTTTTCTAATTTGGCTAAGAATCAAGAATGACGGGAAGGGTTTATATAGTGGGTGGTAGGTTAGCCAATTATTATTTGTATAATAATAATAATAATAAATAATATAATACTATAATATAATAACTATTAATATTATACCTCGTATTTGGGTCACGTTCTACCAATTAATTTTTTATTAAAACTTTCTTAAATTTTTTATTGTTTTAAGTCTTAAAAGTACGCGTATTACATTTAATTTCTTGCTTGGATTTTGGATTGTTCTCTACGCCGGATTGCTTGAGATTGTAATCATTCTTTCCTTATTAATCTTAATCTTATTGTTCTTTGCCTTAATCCTTGTTTCTACTTAATTATTTCTGCGCTAATCAGTTTATGCATAATTATTGTTGTTTTACCATGTCTCTAATAAGTATATTCATTATTATTACTGTTGACGCCATTAGTAATATGAGTAGCTAATTTCTCTTATGTCGGGATTAGGGAATCCACGGTAGGATTGTGACAATGTAGCAAATAGATTAGATAATTTACTTGTGAGAATCTGTACCCATGGCAATTTAATTGTAATACCGACTTAGTTGAGTGCACGCTTCTAAGTTATCTTTAATCTGGTTAAATTTACTCATGGATCAGAAGATTGGACTAAATAGGCCTCCTATATGAAGAATAAACTACCCTGACGAGGACGGAAGTTAAGTTAGTGGAAACCTAGGATAGAAAGTGGACCTGAAGGACCTTTCCTGTATCCGTCTCACAGTAGATTGTCTAGGCTATTTGCAGCTGAGTCGATAGGCTACCATGGTGAACCGAAATCCTGGCATGCTTTCTCTTATTTGATCACTTTATTCATATTTTCTACCTTTTATTTCTCTTTCTTTACTGCTCTTTCCTTTAATATATTATTAGTTAGAAACCAAAATCAAAACCCCTATTTGTGACCAAATAGACGGACTCTTAACAGATATCTTGCCTCCCTGTGGACTGAAGGAAATGTAGATTCATATACACTAACATATTCATATATGTTTATAAATTAATTTGTCATAAAATTAATAAAGGTCTTATGCATGCAAACATTAAATAAAGAGATGGAAAAATCTATATCTCACCATGTGATATTCGGATTTATGGGCACAAGTGAGTTCACCTACTCACTTGTTCTTGAGCTTTCCAAATGGAAGAACAAGGATTCAAGTGTAGAATCCCTCCCAAAAGCATATACCCAAGGAATACATCTTAAAGACTAAAAATAATGTGATCTAGTATTATTATTAGTCTTACTTAAAAATATGACACAAAATGTTTTTGTTCTCTCATAAATTTCGGTTGAGAGAGAAGAGGATTTTGTGATTTTATTTCTCTAGAAATCTCATAAGATGTAGAGAGCATTTTTAATTTTCTTACACTAGAAAATTGTTGTATTCTATGAATGAATGAATTAGAAAAAGAAAAACTCCTTTTCTTTCCTTAGGGTGGCCGAAAATATGGCCTTGGGTAGCATGCCCAATGCCTTTAGATTTTGCTCTTCTCAAAAGCTTAGGTTGGCATGCCTACTAGCTACCTTTCATCATTGTGTTTATATTTAAACAATTAACACAATTTCCACTAACTCCCTCTTAATATTTCGGCACTTATAAAATGGAGAGTCCATTTTATATTTTGTCATTTGTCAATTTTGTCACATGTTACATGTTACATGACATGTTACAATGCAATGTATTTTTATCATATTAAAAATCAACGTATTAATAAAAATACGTCATATACAAAAATCGACTTAGTAATTCATAATTACTTGTACCAAAATATTTTACCAATTTATAAATCACAATAAATTGTATTTATAATAATTCATTCAATTCAATTGTTTCCTTAAACAATAATTTCATCTGAGCAATGATACAATTCGATTACTCAGACCGTATCTCATTTAATCATATTTACAATAAGTTACGTAAATTATACTCACAAAATCATTCGTCAATTTTAAGCAATTTAATTAACTCGTATCGGTATACGATTAATTAAATAATCAATTAAGAGTATTTCCCTATAGGTATGACCTAAGGGGATCAACTGATCACCACCGTCACACGACAGTAATGTCAAACTCTAGTCAGCCAATCATTACCGATATGTGTGGACCAGTTGACTGTAAAATATTACATCCCACATGTATTCTTAAAATGAGATTTAATAATGATATTTAAATCATGTGATCGCACTATTGTTGAGGACACATTTCCCAACATGGACATCGACCCTGCTTATCACTAGCTTCTTTGTTAGTTTTAATTAGGTTTATTTTTGGTACAAAACGACAGTATCATGTTATATGGACAAGTGTTAATGTACAGAAGGAAGCCGAGGATGACATGACAAGGGAGAAGGAAATGGCAAAGGAGACTGAAGTGGGAGCCGAGGATCGATATCAGGCAGTTGAAGAGGAAGAGGATGCCAGGAAGGCCGTGACACATGATGAAGTGGAGGTAATTGATGATCAGATGTTCCTCTCAACACCGAAAAAGGTAATAGCTGCTAGTTTATAATTCTTCATATCATACACGTTTTTTACTTAGGAAATTTATTAAAGGTAATGAATGTTTGTGTACTAATTGATTAAAGCTGACATGAAGGGCGATTGCAAGGTGGCTTGTCGTCTGTCCTATTTACAGGGGAAACAGAAAGTTGTTGCCAGGGGATACGTGTTCAATTACGACCGGCTTCAGCAAGTTAAGGTTCATGGTATACCCCTTCATCACAATTGCAGGAAAGTGGAAGTGTCCCAATTATATAAAGACGAGTATGGGAAGTACAAGTACCATTTCCTACTGAGGGGGTCAGTTATTTGAAAGAACCCTTAAGCTCTTATGTGCAATGGCCTAACAAACTCATCAATGTTGTCATCCCCGAGGTACCTATATGCAGACGTTAAACTTTACTTGTAACACCCCGTATTTTATCAAGTTGGATAAAATTCTTTTAATTGCTATTTTGAATTTAATTACATCATTTAACGATTTATATATATATGCTTAGCTAATTAATTAATTTCATCATAATTCGATACGTTAATTTTAATAATCATTAATAAGTTTATTTAAAGTTAGTTTGAGTTTATTGAAATTAGTTCGAGTTTATTTACTTAATAATTTCCGTTTCTTTGCGAGTCCTTATGAAAGTTGTTTTAAGTGAACCCGAGATGGATTTTGGGAACAAAACCGTCCAATTAGCTATTTTGAGCTTATTTCACTAAATTAGCAATTTTTATTAATATCCGTTAGTTTTGTAAAAATCGCTAAAAATTCCGATTCAAGCTGATATTGTATTATTTATGTTAACTAGCTGAGTTTATTTTATTTTATTTTCACTCATTAAATTTATTTATTATTGATTCCGTTTTATTACTGAAACTTTTACTTAAATCGGTTAAATTTAACTCGAAACGATTTTAATAACGATCGAAGTTTCTTAACGACGAAGAAACGTACGTATAATAAATAGCAAAGCTAGCAGTTTCTTTGTCTCATTTATAAACAACGCACGCTTTTTTTCTTCTTCTTCCTTCTTTTTCCTTCCTTTTCGCATCGTTCTTTGAAATTTGATCTGTTAATCGACGCTTGCTTCGTTCCTTATCCGTTTTCAACTATTTTTGTTCCATAGCGCTCCTTTCGTCGTTCTCGTCAATCCGTTGTAAGTAAAATTCATTTTCGTTATGTATTTTTACAAACCCAATTTATATTTCTAGCTTTGTTTATTATAAGACGGTTGTATGTACTAAAATAGACGGTCTAGTAGAATATTTGTTAGTCATAAATGATTAGTTCAATCGGAAAAAGGTAATAATGATAGGTTACTCAAAGTATTACTTGTTAAATTTGTGTATTTTGATAGTCAAGTTAGTCGGTTGTATAGTTGAGACGGTGTATACTGATATGTGGAGATGATTGAGACGGTGTATACTGACCTCTAGGGATCATTTGGGATGCTAGCTAGTAAGTGGTATATTTGAGACGGTGTATACTGACATGTAGGGATTGTTTTGGGATGCTATTTGGGATCTTGTTTAGTTGTGGTATTATGCGGAAAATAGGATCTTTTTGAGTCCGCTTTGCAAGTACTTTGGGACATTTTTGGGACTGTTTTGACTCGGTTTAGGACTGGTTTAGGATTGATTGAACTCTGTTTTGGTACCGTTTTTGTGCAAGATTCTGACTGTTTTGGGACAGTCGAAATGGAGGCCGTGTGGGCTGTTTTGGCCTCGGTGTTGGGAGCCGTGACAGTGAGTTGGGCTCGATTTTGGGACGGATAAAATGGTGCTTTATGGGACTGTTTCTAGGGCGTAAAAGTTGTGACAATTTTCTGGTATGCCTCAAAAAGGAGGGTCATAATGGTTTATGAACATAAGACAGTAGCTAATGAATATGATTTACATGTTTTGATTTAAATTAATTTTCGTCTCATATTTTTTATAACGATAATTCGTTAATATCGTCCCTTCACATAATTATTTTAGGTGACTCATATGTGGTTGAACATGAAGAGTAATTTTGGGTTTTAGAAGCTTTCTCAAGTTTATTGCTTGTCTCTTTGCTAGCTTAAGGTAACTATTCCGAGTTACTCGACGAATTAATGTCACATTAGTAGTAAATGTGGTGCTTGTTGTTTGTTAAGTGTTTAGGTGTTTGATAATGTTTTACTTTCATTTTTCACATGATAGAAATTGGAAATAGCGTGAGAATAATATAGTGATAAAATTTGTAATTTGGGCCAAAGTAGGCCAAGACTCTGAGCTGGGCCAGATTGACCGAACGAGTTTGGTCAAACTAGGTTTAAACCAGTCAACCTCGATTTGACCGATGACCCGTCGCGGGACTCGGGTCGAGGGTTTGTCTTTGAGGTAAGATTAGTTGTTATTGGAGGTTTTATGTTATGCCTTGATATTCGTAATTATCATTTCACATGTTGGTTGTTGGATGTATTGGTTGCCTTATACTTCAGTCTTCTTGTCTTTTCCATTTTAGCTTGTTCTCATAGATTATGGTATTGTCGGTTAATGAATTTGGATTATTATTGATATTGAGGATTCTGTTGGGATTGTATGCTGTAAATAGACATTTATATAGCCTTTCACATGATAGAATATTAGATTTTATGTTGGTAAGTAGGACTTTTTGCCCTCTTAAGGTTAAGTGGGTGTCTTACTTGACTTGTGTGGTGAGCCTTGTGTGGTGTGGGCTAAAGTATTCAAGTCGGGACTAGGCGGGACTAGGTCCTAGGTGAGTATTTCGGCCTTCATCATAGATAGGTCTTTATAGTCTCTGACGAGTATATGTTCACTGCTTGATAGCCTTTGTGTTCCTGACTAGTGGATTTATATCCAAGTTGGGGCATGACCTCAGGTACTTATTTTGATAGTATGGGGTCAGCTTAAGTACTAGCCAACCCTTCGGTGGTGTCCTTAGGGTACTCACTTCACTTTGTTTTAAAAAAGTTGTGAGTCTTGGGTGCGGTGGTGTGTATCCGCATGTCTAGGTCTCATGAGATTTTAGGCTAGGGTTGTGTTGTCTCTTGGCCATGTTTTCTTAATAGTAACCGCTGAGCCAAGATACCGGTTCGATTACCTTCCCTACCTCGTGGTATAGACTCGAGTTACAAAGTGACTATTGACGGTGCTAAGAACTTATGCCTGTCTTTGATATATTGCCCTTTCTTGTTTGATGATTCTATGAATCATAGAAGGTGAGATGCAAGCCGGCTATGGTTGATAGAGTTTGGATTCCTGAATGTTATGTGATTCACATGATAGTGTAGTATGAGTCGGTCTAGTATTCACATGCTAGGACTATGTGGCGTTATATTGTTGTTCACATGATAAGCACGATTGCCTTAGCATCTATATGCTAAGGCAGTGTGTGATTCGTATTCATATTCTTATGTTTACATGTTATATTAAATATGACATTTCGTGGCTGGGAGAACTCGGAGTTACTCCCCACTGACTGTGGCTTTCGTATTTGTATAAAATGCGAATGACAGGTAGGTGATGCATATATGGGGTACATGGACGAGCTAGCGAGCAAAGTAACCTTGGGACCTAGACTGGTTTTATTTCATTGTGACCCTTAAACCCTTTTTATGTCACATACATTTTAGGGACATATGTCTCCCTTTCTCATATTTGGTTTGTATAACTTCTCTTATTTTGGACCTTGCATGTTTGACACCTTCCCTTTTGGATATCTTTATAACAGTTCGAGTTTTAAAAATTACAGGTTTTTACCCAATTGAACCTATTACAAACATATCCATGCAGTTTTATTCTAGAATTACGTGTTTACTTTTCCGCGATAAGTGAGGGTGTCACAGTTGGTATCAGAGCATATTTGCTCCCGACGCACGTTTGTGCACCCCAATATAAATAACTTGACCTTAAAATAATAAACTTGAGAGATGGGTAAGATGGGTAGATTTAGGACCTTATGTTGTAGTCTCTTTGTGTTTGCTCTTTGTTAGGTACTAACCTGTTTGTTGATTGTCATTTAATAATTGTTGCGTTCTTGGATCAATGACCGTGAGCTTATCTATAGCTAATGGAGTTATTACCCTTATTATAAAAAAAAAAATTTGAACTAAAGTTTTTGAAAATCTTTTAATGTTTTTCACTGGTTTTAACGTCAATTAGTGTTAAAGCTTGTTATTGGAGACGTCTGATAATTAGTTTTATCATTTGTTGGTGTAAAAATGTATTTTTATGTCTTTGAATTGGAATATTGATGTTCTTGAGTGATCGCCAAGAGTATCTCCGTTCCATTGAAAGGACACTTATATTTTACGAAGATCAAGATTTAGTGCCTTTTCTTTGAGGATTGAAGATTTGTTCAACCTTTGAAGAATGCTTTTTCTTCCTCGATGATGTTCCTTATTCTTTGTGTATCTTGCCTTACTCTTTACCTCTTGGTGCCTATCCTTCTTTTAAACTCTCTTTTCTTCTTCCTTGGAAGTTACATTTGTATCCTCCCAACTTGCCCTTTCACCCTTGCTAATCCTCCCTTAACGCCTTTTAAATAGTTTTCTTTCTTTTGTGGGGTGTTAACCTTGGTTGGATAATTTGGCTTGTGGAGTTGTTTCTGGTTGACCTATAACCCCGGTTTTGAGAAGTTGTGATATTGAAAGGACTTAGGTAGTGTGGTGAGACGTACTTGAGGTTCTTATACCTAACCCCTTGGTAATGTGAGTATAAGGGATAGGTGGAATTATGTGTGTCAAGTGTGAGTTGCATTGGTTACTATGGTTATGGAACATGGCATTGTTGTTTATGTTTGGGATACTAGTGCTTAGTACTTGACTTAAAATGGATGAAACTGAATGGTGGGTTTGAGGATATAGGATTGACTAGGTAAGTCGAGTTGTGATTGGCTTCCATAATCACTTTGGATATGAGGGTTTGATAATGTATAAGTTATCGTGGGAGAAATGTTAAATGTGGGATTATTAGTTGGTTTTAGTGAGTGATATTGATTACTACTTGAGGTATGGTATGAGAGTTCTTGAGTTGAGAGAGACTTAGTATTGAGAAGAATTTGTTAACCCTATAGTTTTATAGACCTTGAGGTCGCATTGAGTACTTGAGATAATGGGATGATGTCGTAGGCGAGTGTAGTGAGTGTAGTTCCGCTTTTGGGAATCCTTGATAAGTAAAAGGATAGAGAAACTTGAGATCCTATTGATTTTTCAGATTTTGGGATTGATATGATACTACCTTGTTTTGAAATGAGAGCCTTGTGGAATATTAGAGAAACCTTCTCTTGGAGTTTAGAGCTTGGTATTGGGATTCTTGATTGAAGGTTTACCTTTTTGGAGGAATCCATAGTTGACACTAGTTGGATACGAATATAGCTTTGTTGGAAGCCTTGACCTTAGGCTTGTGAAAGTTGTTTCTGGATGTTTGAGGATTTGGAGCGATGAGATCACACTTATAATGGAGTAGCCTGTTTCAGGGAATAGATTAGGATGAGGTAACATAAGCGATTGAGGAAACCCTTGGGAGTGATGTGGTTATGAGTTTTGTTGTTAGGAAGTTTTCGGAACCGTTTTGAGTTATGTTGTTGTTTGAGATAAGAGTGTATGGCGTTTCCTTGTTGTCTAAATTCCCTTTCTCCTCGATCATAAGCGTTACCGTTCATACCTCCTTTCCTCGCTTCATCTTGCTCCTCCTTTAAGTTTGACACTCGTATCTTGTGAAACTCTATCTTTGACATCCTTGTAATTTTGACTTCAATTTTTGCCCTATGAAAGTCATTATAGCTCTCTTGTTGGTTAAGTTTGAGCTCTCTTAACATACTTTGTTTTTATGCTATCTAAGTTACTTTCCTTTTTGTACAACTTCTAAACTTTCAAGCTACCAGTTTTGATTCATTTTTAAAAGTTTATGTCACTTCTGCAAACCTAACCTATTTTAAAGATTTGAAAATGAAAATTCGATTTAATTCTCTAATTGTTCTTTGAGTATAGACTTCTTTATCATGGTTTTGAGTTGTTAAACCTGAGATTTTTGTAAATTTTATCCAATTTCTATTAACCTTGATCTATTTATGACTTCTTTGTCAAAGTTTAATATTATATTTCACGAATTTAACTCCCCTTTTAGTTTAAAGGTGAAACCTTTATTTCTACTTTGGCTTTTTGCAAAAGAAAATTTGAGTAGATTACCTTTCTCTTATTTTGATTTTAACGTTGATCGGATGTTAGAACTAGTTATTGGAAGCGTTTGATAACTTGTTCTACGATTGTCGGCGAATGGTTTTTGTTTTAAATTTGTCTTTGACTTGGAAGGTTAGCGTTCTTGTGTGCACGACAAGGGCAATTTCGTTCCATGAATGAGACTTATACATTTGAAAACTTTGCATTAATGTTTTTGAAGGTATTTTGATTTTTGATTTATACAAATGATTTGCCTTTTGACCTTATCTTTGATTTGGAATGTGATGTTCTTGAATACGTAACGAGAACACTTCCGTTCCTCTGATAAGAGTCTGGTTCTGTCGGAAAATTTTAGTTGAAGTTCTTGAAAGAATTTCGATTCTTACGATAAATAACCTTTAAAATGTTTTGGTTACCGATTCCAATTCCAGTTTTATTTTTATAACCTTTCATTTATACTTTCAAGTTTCGAGGACGAAACTTTTTAAAAGATGGGGTGATTGTAACACCCCGTATTTTATCAAGTTGGATAAAATTCTTTTAATTGCTATTTTGAATTTAATTACATCATTTAACGATTTATATATATATGCTTAGCTAATTAATTAATTTCATCATAATTCGATACGTTAATTTTAATAATCATTAATAAGTTTATTTAAAGTTAGTTTGAGTTTATTGAAATTAGTTCGAGTTTATTTACTTAATAATTTCCGTTTCTTTGCGAGTCCTTATGAAAGTTGTTTTAAGTGAACCCGAGATGGATTTTGGGAACAAAACCGTCCAATTAGCTATTTTGAGCTTATTTCACTAAATTAGCAATTTTTATTAATATCCGTTAGTTTTGTAAAAATCGCTAAAAATTCCGATTCAAGCTGATATTGTATTATTTATGTTAACTAGCTGAGTTTATTTTATTTTATTTTCACTCATTAAATTTATTTATTATTGATTCCGTTTTATTACTGAAACTTTTACTTAAATCGGTTAAATTTAACTCGAAACGATTTTAATAACGATCGAAGTTTCTTAACGACGAAGAAACGTCGTATAAATAAATAGCGAGGCTAGCGGTTTCATTGTCTCATTTATAAACAACGCACGCCTGTTTTCTTCTTCTTCCTTCTTTTTCCTTCCTTTTCGCATCGTTTTCTTTGAAATTTGATCTGTTAATCGACGTCGGTGCTTCGTTCCTTATCCGTTTTCAACTATTTTTGTTCCATAGCGCTCCTTTCGTCGTTCTCGTCAATCCGTTGTAAGTAAAATTCATTTTCGTTATGTATTTTTACAAACCCAATTTATATTTCTAGCTTTGTTTATTATAAGACGGTTGTATGTACTAAAATAGACGGTCTGGTAGAATATTTGTTAGTCATAAATGATTAGTTCAATCGGAAAAAGGTAATAATGATAGGTTACTCAGTATTACTTGTTAAATTTGTGTATTTTGATAGCTGGTTAGTCAGTTGTATAGTTGAGACGGTGTATACTGATATGTGGAGATGATTGAGACGGTGTATACTGACCTCTAGGGATCATTTGGGATGCTAGCTAGTAAGTGGTATATTTGAGACGGTGTATACTGACATGTAGGGATTGTTTTGGGATGCTATTTGGGATCTTGTTTAGTTGTGGTATTATGCAGTAAAATAGGACTGTTTTTGAGTCCGCTTTGCAGGTACTTTGGGACATTTTTGGGACTGTTTTGACTCGGTTTAGGACTGGTTTAGGATTGATTGAACTCTGTTTTGGTACCAGTTTTGTGCGAGCCTTCACTTTTTTGGGACAATCGAAATGGAGGCCGTGTGGGCTGTTTTGGCCTCGGTGTTGGGAGCCGTGACAGCCGAGTTGGGCTCGATTTTGGGACGGATAAAATGGTGCTTTATGGGACTATTTCTAGGGCGTAAAAGTTGTGACAATTTTCTGGTATGCCTCAAAAGGAGGGTCATAATGGTTTATGAACATAAGACAATAGCTAATGAATATGATTTACATGTTTTGATTTAAATTAATTTTCGTCTCATATTTTTTATAACGATAATTCGTTAATATCGTCCCTTCACATAATTATTTTAGGTGACTCATATGTGGTTGAACATGAAGAGTAATTTTGGGTTTTAGAAGCTTTCTCAAGTTTATTGCTTGTCTCTTTGCTAGCTTAAGGTAACTATTCCGAGTTACTCGACGAATTAATGTCACATTAGTAGTAAATGTGGTGCTTGTTGTTTGTTAAGTGTTTAGGTGTTTGATAATGTTTTACTTTCATTTTTCACATGATAGAAATTGGAAATAGCGTGAGAATAATATAGTGATAAAATTTGTAATTTGGGCCAAAGTAGGCCAAGACTCGAGTGGGCAGTTGACCGAACGAGTTTGGTCAAACTAGGTTTAAACCAATCGACCTCGATTTGACCGATGACCCGTCGCGGGACTCGGGTCGAGGGTTTGTCTTTGAGGTAAGATTAGTTGTTATTGGAGGTTTTATGTTATGCCTTGATATTCGTAATTATCATTTCACATGTTGGTTGTTGGATGTATTGGTTGCCTTATACTTCAGTCTTCTTGTCTTTTCCATTTTAGCTTGTTCTCATAGATTATGGTATTGTCGGTTAGCTGGAATTTGGATTATTATTGATATTGAGGATTCTGTTGGGATTGTATGCTGTAAATAGACATTTATATAGCCTTTCACATGATAGAATATTAGATTTTATGTTGGTAAGTAGGACTTTTTGCCCTCTTAAGGTTAAGTGGGTGTCTTACTTGACTTGTGTGGTGAGCCTTGTGTGGTGTGGGCTAAAGTATTCAAGTCAGACTAGCCGGGACTAGGTCCTAGGTGAGTATTTCGGCCTTCATCATAGATAGGTCTTTATAGTCTCTGACGAGTATATGTTCACTGCTTGATAGCCTTTGTGTTCCTGACTAGTGGATTTATATCCAAGTTGGGGCATGACCTCAGGTACTTATTTTGATAGTATGGGGTCAGCTTAAGTACTAGCCAACCCTTCGGTGGTGTCCTTAGGGTACTCACTTCACTTTGTTTTAAAAAAGTTGTGAGTCTTGGGTGCGGTGGTGTGTATCCGCATGTCTAGGTCTGCGCAGATTTTAGGCTAGGGTTGTGTTGTCTCTTGGCCATGTTTTCTTAATAATAACCGAGCCAAGATACCGGTTCGATTACCTTCCCTACCTCGTGGTATAGACTCGAGTTACAAAGTGACTATTGACGGTGCTAAGAACTTATGCCTGTCTTTGATATATTGCCCTTTCTTGTTTGATGATTCTATGAATCATAGAAGGTGAGATGCAAGCCGGCTATGGTTGATAGAGTTTGGATTCCTGAATGTTATGTGATTCACATGATAGTGTAGTATGAGTCGGTCTAGTATTCACATGCTAGGACTATGTGGCGTTATATTGTTGTTCACATGATAAGCACGATTGCCTTAGCATCTATATGCTAAGGCGGTGTGTGATTCGTATTCATATTCTTATGTTTACATGTTATATTAATTATGACATTTCGTGGCTGGGAGAACTCGGAGTTACTCCCCACTGACTGTGGCTTTCGTATTTGTATAAAATGCGAATGACAGGTAGGTGATGCATATATGGGGTACATGGACGAGCTAGCGAGCAAAGTAACCTTGGGACCTAGACTGGTTTTATTTCATTGTGACCCTTAAACCCTTTTTATGTCACATACATTTTAGGGACATATGTCTCCCTTTCTCATATTTGGTTTGTATAACTTCTCTTATTTTGGACCTTGCATGTTTGACACCTTCCCTTTTGGATATCTTTATAACAGGTTCAGGTTTTAAAAATTACAGGTTTTTACCCAATTGAACCTATTACAAACATATCCATGCAGTTTTATTCTAGAATTACGTGTTTACTTTTCCGCGATAAGTGAGGGTGTCACATTACTGAGGGGCTCACTTGTTCTTTACATATATTAGGATACGAATATTAATATATCGTAAGTACTTTAATCTTTACATTTGCAGAACTTAAGCAAAGCCATGATGGCAGCTAAAGCAATTACTACTACGTTAACGAAAGTTGTTGCAGGCAAGCCTGCTTATGATTCTTAGTATAAATCGTGTGAATATAAGAAAAAGATGAAAACTGCTTCGCTGAAGGCTTTGCACAACCTGGCTGTAAAGAGGTCACCTACAGGTGATGTAGTCATGATTAGCATTGAAAAGGAAGTTATGGGCGCAGCTGATAGAGCCATATTGGACTCGAAGCAACCGATAGAATTTGTCGACCTTGACAATTTAGATGCTGTTCACATTTTGATTTGGATGAAGTACATTTTATTAATATAACTATTATGTCATTTCCATTTACGAATAATGATGTTTGTTAAAATTATCAATTACAATAATAATCTTCGTTCTATGTGGCGTAATAGGTACCTCAATAATCAGTTCGCTGAGTGGAAGGTCCCTAGTCACGCCTATGGATTCTTGAGTCCTAAGGCGTTCTCTGTTAACAGAATTTCATACGAAGAACAAATCAATAGTATCGCTTGTCGGTTGATGTCGTCCAAAAAACTATGGCTTGCCCCCTACAATGAGAATATGTATGTATAGTACGTTATTATTGTAATGAATCACGGTTCTATAAATTTATTATTAACATGCTTAAATGCGTGTAAATGAACTAACAGTTCAATGTCTCAAAATGAATGGGAGGCATTGGGTGCTACTGGCAATCCAAGTGGAAACAAAAACAGTGTACTGGATTGAATCTCGCGAAGGCAAACCCTCTGACAGTTGTGTAAGGATGATAACTGAGTAAGTTTACAACCTTCAATAATGTCATTTGTTATTGTATGACTTGAGCCATATATATGCAAATAATAATGGAATGTGTGTATATTTATGAATTAGTGTTTTTGAAGCAAAAAAAAAAAAAAAGATTATGTCCATTTGGGAAATATGAAAGCAACACTGATCTCAATTTTATCACGCCAATAGTAAGTGTATTCTTAATAATTACTCGTACAATTTAATTAATGTTTATGCGAGAGGTTGATTATCTAATTAAGCTGATTTGTGTGTGATTTATATAATAGTATCCTAAAGCACCAGACGACAAACAATGCGCCTTTTACGTTTGTCACTCCATGTGGAAGGTTATCGACGGAAAATTTTCTACCATTCTGATACGGGTTAGTGTGATTTAAAAACTATTTCAAATGTAAATTGAGTTCAATTCTGTCTACTTCCATATATTATATCTATTTTGATTATATATATTTTGAATTGTAGTTTCCACTAATACTCAACAAAGCCCCAGAATATTTGCCGGAGGACATCAATCAGATGAGAAATATGTGGGCCAATTATGTTATTTCATTAGCGGAGTCTCAATAGTTTGCTCATACTTTATGTACGCGCGCGCGTGTGTGTGTGTATATATAGAGCCATTGTGTATTGGCTTCTTTTGTTTTTTTGAGGAAGTTGTGTTTTGGTTTTTGATCATCCTGCTTGTACTGTTTTGAAACTGGGTTTAATTGATCACGGGGTGTAATATTTTGATGCAGGATTGAATTTTTGCAGTGCACAGCTGCTGGAATGCTATTTTCAGCAGCAATTGAAAAATAGCATTCCACTACAAACACTGCTGAAAAAATAGCATTTCAGCAGCTGCTAGAACAAGCTAAATTTTTTTTAAAAAAAGAAAAAAAATCTAAAAACGAAAACGGTTAAAAACAACCCGTTGCAAACAATTATTTGACAACGGTTTTATTTAGATAAATAACCGTTGACATCTTTTCCCTCCCCATTCAAACCGCCAAAAATATAAGATAATGAACGATAACCGTTGTCGACTTCAAAATTTTAACAACGGTTTATTTAAGAAGAACCGTTATCAAAGTTTCATCAATTGATAAATATAACAACAGTTTATCACGCAATAAAACCGTTGTTAAATATTGACATTTAATTAAATAAGATAACGAAATGAACCGTTATCATAGATAATATTTAACAACGGTTTTGGAACCACTAAACCGCTGTCAATAGTAAACTAGGACAACGGGTTTGAAACCGTTATTAATATCTAATAACGGTTTCTTAAAAGTATACCCGTTGCCATAAACATAATTAACAACAATTTTATAAACGTTCTTGAGTAGTGATAACGGTATTATAGATTCGTTATTGATGTTATATAACGGTCATACAACCATGGTATATATTTAACAACAGTCGTTGCAATACCGGTTCCGTGTTTCTATTTAATAACGATAATTGCATTATTTGACCGTTATTGGATGTCTTATTTGGCGTAGTGTACAGGTTTGTTTGTTTGTTATCATGTTAATTGTGTTTTCGCATGTTTATATATGTTTTAATGTTTTAACTACATATCGTTTATTGTTTGTATGTTTATTCTGGGTGTCATGAGCGCAATTAGGGTTTACGAATGAAAACCTAGTGGCGGCATGATAGGCTGCCAATAGTGGAATTCAAAGTTATAGCTAAAGCTAGTACAACCTTGATGATGATTCGAGTGTTATAGCTGAAGTTAGTACAACTTTAGGTCGTTGCTCTAGTTATGGCCGAAACGGGTATAACCTTGGATATATGAATCAAGGTTCTAGCTCATTCTACTATAACTTTGGAATATGAGTTAAGGCTATAGCTGAGACTAATGTAACTCTGACACTATGGCTCAAGGTTATGGTTGGAACTAGTAAAACTTTGAGTTTCGTGTCAAGGTTATGGTTGAGGTTACTATAACTTCTAAAGTATTTATTGAAGTTATTGTCGAGGCTAGTATAACCTCACGTTTAAAGTTCATGTTATGGTTAAGGTTACTATAACATTGATCATTTGTATTTGTTTTGTAACACCCCTGATTTTCGGTTAAATTAAAATTAAATTTTGCATATAAAACTCGCCGAAATACATAGATATTATAATTAATATACAAAGTCTCTTGTTACAAATCCTTTTAAAAAATGAAATAATACAAAATGAAACCAAAACTTAAGAAAGTCTTTAATAAAAATCTTCTCTTGAAATAAGAATCCTTTTGTACAACAGCGGAAGACCTGAAAGAAAATCAGAAGACAGAAAGGAACTACCCCCATGACGAGTAGCCCAGAAGGGATAAAACACGTCAGCCGGAAAGCCGAGTAACAGATAATACCTCAATATAAGCATCTTAATTTTGGTCATGGCGTGGAAACACATACACGTAAAAATTAAAATAAACAGAAAGAATAATAAAAACACAGCCTGATAACTAGTCTCAAACTAAAACCAACTCCATTCTATTTCCATAATAAAATACACTCTCTCGTCCCAATAGTTAATTCAATCTCAACTCATTACTCCATCTCACTCATTACTCCGTCTCACTCATTACTCTGTCTCATAATATAGAAACCATATATCGTATTCTCATCGTGGACCCTAAGACCAAGACAAGGGGTAAGTGAACTGGCGACAAAACCGCTAAACAATATTTCCATCTCAATATCGATTTCAAACTTAAATAACTTAATAACCATGGTCACTCTGAACCGTGAACATAACTCGGCACAAAGGGCCCATAACTTAATATCAGTAACCAATCTCAATCTCAATATCAATGTCATACTGTCAAATGTTCTTTTCAAAGAACTGCTCAACACTGGGAGTAAAACTTCGAGTTACTCACCCACGAGTCAACGTCAAAAGGAACTACGAATCAAACACAATAGGGGTACAAATATGGGAGTTGCTTTTTGTCGCCCGTGTTTTACTAATATCGCCCGGATTAGGACCTTGATTTTCCAATTCTACCCCTTATCTACAATTATTAACTTTACAATTCTATCTCATTAACTTTCCACTATTATTTATCTCCAAATTAACTCCATTGCATGAATTAAAAAATTTCAATCATGAACAACGACAATTCACAAGCGAGAAAGGAGAAATTAATCGAATTCGAACACTTTCTTCAATATTCATTTTCGAACTTCATTAGTAAATTTACGTGCGTATGGACTGTAGTTGAACAATGGATTGAGTAATAATAATCCTGAGAAAATCATCGTAAACTAAGAATCAAACCACAACATACAATTCATCATACACAGATACACTATGCCAAACCTTCAAACTACCACCATATCAACATTAAAGCACCCCAGAATTGAGCAATGCAACGGAGATGGCGACAACACCAATGGAAACTCCTAGCAATCAGACTAAGGCTAAGTTCGTGCGTGTTCGACGACAAATCCCTGGTTTGTTCGTATCCCAAACACGACATAACCATGCTCTGTGCGTGTTCCAAAGACGACGCACCCACCGGCAAAACGTGTTGATTACACGACCTATACACGGTGCTGAGGTCTACTTTAGACGACTCAAACCATGGTGTGGTCGTCAGATTTAAACGACCCCTGCTGCTCTGCGACGAAACCGTAAATCGAATCGAATTTTCCATTTCTAAAATTCATTCCTTTAATTGTAAAATATAATAATTCGATTATTATAGTGTGGAATTTACATTTGAATTACGAATAATACATGGTGATTTTCCAGAATTTGCAATTGAATTACACTACTCCATTGATTACTATATACCTAATTACAACAATTAATGAATTAGAAATTAAAAAGAGTAATTCGTCTTAATTGTTGCAATTGTTGTTGCTGAGTCTTAATGTTGTTGTTGATGCCAAATGGTTAAGCAATTTCAGAAGTCAGGTGGGGGAACAGGGGAAGGGAAACGTAGGCTGTGAGTATTAGGATGTTCAATGTTGAAGGGTAATTTCGTAAGGATGTCAATTGTATAAGGGTAATTTAGTAATTTATTCGGACGATATGAGTAGTTGTCAGGCGACAAAAAGAAAAAGTGCAGAATACCAGCTCAAGCTCAAGCTCAAGATCAAGATAATAATCCTTTATGCCTAAGTTAACAAACTAGTTTGCATCTCATCACTTTGGCCAAATAGGACAACTTGCGCAGAAAAGCTCCTTAATAATCTTCTAACTAATTGTCATCAATCATTCAGGCACCATCATATGGTCACTGCAGAATACCACCTTAAGCTCCTTTACGTTTTAAGCATTAACAATTTTGTTGTCTTCAATCCCACTTTCACGAACCCAATTCGCGTTACCATACTTAACCGCAAACCCTCAAATAACCTAACCCATCTCACAAGTTTGACGAGATTATTAGTACTACTATAATTAATTCATATATTACAACAACCATTAGCATCAATTACTAATACAGATATCACCACATAATTTTGAATACGAAAAACAGTTAGCACATATTTCATATAACCCCAAATAATAGTATTAATATTAGGATCGGTAGTATCGTATTACATTATCTATAACGAATTAGAGATGATGCAAGGATGAGAAAAGTGAAACTCGGAATAATGAATGTGTAATAATGGCGGCACACGAATAGGGGAATTTACTACACCACTAGTTTGGATGCTCGTGCGTTGCAACGGGATAATTAACTGAGTAACAAAAAAATGGTTATAAGGTCTTAATATTACATCTTATGCCTAATTATTTATTTAGATATGATCAAAATTCCAAACATCTCATTTAAGAGACGCAAAAGATGTTGGGTTGATACTAAGCTCCAAGGATGCCTCATATTTATAACCATAAGACCACCAAATTTTATGTTAATCTTTTCAATGTGGGACAGTTCTATTATTTTTATATAATCCTATACGAAGTATTATTTTTCAACGTGGGACATATAACATACTAAAAAGTACACAATTTTATATATGTACAAATTATATGAAATCTATGCGCTATTGATATCATTTTTTCCACAAATCAAATTATGTTATTTTCATAATTTTCTTAACGATATTTTTTTGTCAAATGAAATCTTAAGTTTTTATATAAAAATTTGAAACATCACTTGAAGATAATATAGGAAATAAATATTATAATAACTAAAAGATTCTTCACTTTATTTTTTAAATAAAAAAAATATTTTTAAGATACTTTCCTAAATTAATTTTTAGGATCACCCCACCTTATGATAATTTTCTGATATGGGACAATTCAACTCTTTATATGTAGTATATTTACCACAGTTACATTATTTTTCAATGTGAGACAAATAACAGACGAAAAAGTACACCATCTTTTTTGTACCTATTTCGATATCCAACCCGATTTAGTAATGAGAAAATACTATACTATCTATTTATATTCATACGCTTTTTTTTTTCATTTTTGTCATAATTAAAATATGTACAAATGATATGATTTAAATTACATTTTTTTTTTCCTAAAACGACTTTTAAGATGTAATTGAGGGAGTAATAAAATGTATAAACAAATGCAAAATATTTTCTTTTTTTGGTGCGATTTTGATTAATGGTTAAAAATTATGATGTCTTTTAGTTACTCAAATGTAATGAGGCATAATAATTACCTATATTTGAAAGTTAAAAAGATTTAATTCTATTATTTATTAAATTAAAAAAAGCTCACCATTGATTTGTTTGTGGATTCAAGATCTTTTTATGCAACACTTGATTGTATTATAATTCATAAATTTTTTATTTTAGTGCAGAGATTATCATTAAATATGACACATTAATAACCAATTTATGTATATTTAGCACGCATTTTATTTTTTAATTATGATTTTGCCTTAAATAAAGTTATTATTCTATCGATTGTCTTAAAATAAACATTATAATATCACTAATATAGTAATATATAATCACTTTTATAAATATCTACGTGATTAATATTTGTATGGTATTGTTGTAAGTTGTAACTAGGCTTTGTCGTTAATACAAACTCTTATAAGAACTCTCTAAGATAATATTTAAGGGGTTCAAATGATTTTGAGTTGATACCCCTAAGTTTCAAATATGACTCCTATTTATAATCATGTGATACCTCACCTCATGATAATCTTCTAATGTGGAACAATTCAACTATTTATATGTAGTATATTTACCAAGCCTATATTATTTTTCAATGTGGGACAAACAATATATTTAGAAATACACCATCTTTTTCGCACCTAATTCGTCATCCAACCCAGATTAATAATAATAAGCAAATACTATACTATTTATTAATATTCGTATGGTACATTTTTTTTAACTTCTTATCATAATTAAAATATGTGCAAATAATAAATTTATGTTACTTTTTTTGCTAAATGAGATGTATAATTTTTTATATAAAAATTATAAACATCACTTTGACCTAATATAAAAAATATATATATATCATACCGTGGAGATAATGATATAAACTCTTAAGAGGTCTCCAAGACAATGTTTAAGAGACTCAGAAGGTTTTGGGTTGGTATTTAGGTTCTAAGGATGCCTTCTATTTATAATCATATGATCACCCATCTTATGGTAAACTTTCGATGTTAGACAATTCATGTAACACCCCGTAATTTCGGACCATTATTATATTACGAAAAGTAATTTATTAATCATGTTGAATTTAATATTAATGTATTTGAAGTAATAATAATTCAATGAAATATAATTCTATTATATTTTGAAGTAAAGTATTTATTTTGATAGTTTCGAAATGTTTAAAAATAGTTTAAACCGTGTAAAAACTTTTTATTTCGAAGTAAGGGCATATCGGGAAAAAATGACAACTCTTTTGAAAATTGGGCAAACGATTTTGGAAATGGGTCATATGAGTACTCAATCTTCTTGTAATCTCGTGTTTAAGAACTTTGGCCTTGTCGGAATTTGCATTTGACAAGCGGTTCTAATTATTGTCGAAACGAGCCAAAACCGACTCGTGAAATTCCGCCTCATCCCGCTCCTTTCCTCTCCTTTCCACGGCACCCTCCTCTTCCTCCTTCCCATTTCTTCCTAAAACTTCTTTTGTTCTTCTTTTGGTGCTCTTGACCGAATTCCTCAAAAAAAAAAACTAATAATCTTACAATCGTAATTTCATCATAATTTCTTCGTTTCTAGTCCGATTTTCGCAAAACTTATATTTCGGAATCCTCTCTTCAAGATCTACAACCTAGTATGTTTTAATTTCAGTTTTCTTTATGTCGATTTAAGATGATTTTGGGCATAATTTCGGTTTTAGTGCTTATAATTGTGTTTTTATTGTTTATTTAGGTGAAGATTTAGAAGACGAGTTTGGAGACTCGTATATAGTTGAAGATAGTGGTTAGTTGGCATATTAGGGTTTGGTGTTCAAGGTGCTAGTTGCTCATTTTGTTGCTAAAGGTAACATATTTCGAGTTACTCGACGAATTAATGTCACATTCTTTGCTTTTTGTGTGATTTTGTGCATGTTATTTGAGTGGTTTACTTCATATGATAAAATGGATTAAATTCATGTCTAATTCATGTCTTTTGTATGTTTAAGTTCACATATTAGTATGGGAATGAATTGGGAATGACTAATTGATGCTTGAGACGATGTTAAATCGAACAAAAATGGAGAAATGGAGGGTTTGGGGTGGCGGCCCACTAGGCCCAAAGAGCCCGTCGAGCCCCGAGCAGGCCCACGGCAGCCTTGGGGTTGGCCCAGGTCGGCCCGTTGCTTGTTTCGCGGTTTTTCATGCGTTGTTAAATCGTTTCGGGTTAATTAATGTTATATTTAGTATAAGTAGTAAATGGGTAATCATATGAAATGAATAATGTTAGTAGTGGATATAATGATGTTGGTAAAATTATGCTTATATTGGTAGTTTGCACATGTTAAGATAGGTTATGAGATGAAATTGGAAAGAATAGGCTTAAAATGAATTTTTATAGCGATAATTTTAATGTTTGGATGATTATGCTTGAAAATCGAGCCTTGGTCCCTTTGATCAATCGATGTCGATCAATAGTGTGATTGGTCGGCCAGCGATTGAACCCGTGCACTGCCGCAGGTGGGGTTGCGGGTAAAAATTCGGTTAGATGAAATTATTGTGTTAATTGGATAATTGGCCTTATTCTTGTTTTAGGCCATTTATTATGTTTTTATTTCACATATGTTGTTGGTTGATTTGAATGGTTTCTTATGTTGTAGAAACGGCCCTAGATTCCCTGGAACCTTTAATATTGTCAAGTTTGGACTCTTTGCCTCTCTTTTGGTTAATTGGGTGTCTTACTTGTCTTGTGTGGTGTGGGCTAAAGTATTCAAGTTGGGACCTAGATTGGTTTTATTTAGGTCCTAGGTGAGTGTTTCGGCCTTCATCATAGATAGGCCATTATAGTCTTTGACGAGTGTATGTTCACCGCTTGATAGCCTCTGTGTTCCCGACTTGGTGGGATTATATCCAAGTTGGGGCATGACCTCGTTACTTATTTTGATAGTAAGTGGTCAACTTAAGTACTAGCCAACCCTTTGGTGGACTCCTTAGGGTACTCACTTTGTTTTAGAAAAATTGTGGGTCTTGGGTGCGGTGGTGTGTATCCGCATGTCTAGGTCTCAAGCAGATTTTAGGCTAGGGTTGTGTAGTGTCTTGGCCATGTTTTGATAGAACCTCGAGCCAAGATACCGGTTCGATTACCTTCCCTACCTCGTGGTATAGACTCGAGTTCTGAGTGACTATTGACCGTACTAAGAACTTATGTCTGTCTTTGATATATTGTCCTTTCTTGTATGGTGATTCTATGAATCATAGAAGGTGAGATGCAAGCCGGCTATGGTTGATAGAGTTTGGATTCTGGATGTTATGTGATTCACATGATAGTGTAGTATGAGTCGGTCTAGTATTCGCATGCTAGGACTATGTGTTGTTATATTGTTGTTCACATGATAAGCACGATTGTCTAGCATCTATATGCTAAGGCTATGTGTGATTCGTATTCATATTCTTATGTTTACATGTTACATTAAATATGACATTTCGTGGCTGGGAGGACTCGAAGTTACTCTCCACTGAATTGTGGCTTTCGTGTTTGTATAAAATGCGATTGACAGGTTGATGATGATTAGATGGGGTCACAGACGAGCTAGTGAGCAAAAGAACCTTGGACTTAGTTTGGTTATGTTTTGTAGTAAACCTTTAAACATATGGTTATGTTTATATTTTGGAGGGACATATGTCTCCCTCTCTTACTTTGGTTTGTATCACTTTTTTTTCGCGACTTTAGCATTGTTATGTAAATTAGTTTGTTAGAATTTGCAGGTTTTGGCACTCTCCTTTTGGAAATGTTTGTGAATGGTTTAGAAAAGTTTTTAAAATTACAGGTTTTATCTGGTTGAACCAATTACAAACATATCCTGTCAATTTTTCTGTAGGATTTTACGTGTTTATTTTACGCTAAAAATGAGGGTGTCATAATTCAATTATTTATACGTAATATATTCACCACACCAACATATTTTTCAATGTGAAACAAATAACATATTTAAAAATACACCATCTTTTTCGCACATAATTCGACATCTAACCCGGGTTAATAATAATGAACAAATACTATACTCCCTCGATTCAAGACCAAATACAACATTCCTTGTTTTACACTATTCATGAACGAATATAATCTTTACGATTCCTTGCAATATGTAAGACAAAATATGGTCATTTGGGATCTTATTTGATTCACCTATAAAGTACCATGAGAATATCAAATTTTTAAATTTTTTATAATGTAAACTTAAAGATATTTACGTTGTAATTTGTGTCTTGGCAAGTGTGTAAATGAAAATGTTGTATTTGGTCTTGATTTGAGAGAGTACTATTTATTAATATTCGTACATTTGTTTTTAATTTTTTTATCATAATTAAAAATATATGCAAATAATATGATACTATATTCTAATGCTAGCATTTCTTTTACCAAGAATCTATGATAATATAATTTTCATAATTTTTTTATAATACTTTTTGGGCAAATGAGATGTATAAGTTTTTATATAAAGATTATAAAGAACACTTGAATATAATACATAATATAGAAAATATATATATTTATATATCATACTGTGAAGATAATGATATAAACTCTTAAGAGCTCTCCAAAACAATATTTAAGAGACTCAAAAAATTTTTGGTTGGTATATAGGTTCCAATGATGACTCCTATTTATAATCATCGGATCACCCACCTTATGTTAATATTTCGATGTGAGACAATTCTATAATTTATACGTATTATAATCACCACACTAACATTGTTTTTCAATGAGGGACATATAACATAGTAAAAAGTACATCATCTTTAATATGTGCAAATCATATGAAATCTATACTCTAATGAAAGTATTTTTTTACCACGAATCTAATTATATTATCTTCATAAGTTTTATAACGACATTTTTTTGCTAAATGAAATGTCAAATTTTTTAGTATAAGGTAGTTAGATTAGAAACTTCTCATGAATATAAAATAGGAAATATAGATATTATAATAATTAAAAGATTCTCCACTTTATTTTTTACGTGGAAAATATTATTATTTATGAAACTTTCCTAAATTAATTTTTGATGATGTGGACGCTCTAGAATCACTCGAAAAAACTCTCTTTTATATATATACTAGATTTAATGCCCGTGCGATGCACGGGCCTTTTTGTAATGTTTTATTAATTACTCCGATAACTTATCTATTGTAAAACGGGAAAGGATATTATACGGTGTGTAGACATGTACTCTTAAAAACAAATTTCATAAAAAACATTTTTGATAATTTCATGAAATCTATCATTTAATAGATAGTTTCGCCTTGTATAAAAACTTAGGCGAGATGTTCTTTTACCAAGTTATTGAGATACTATTCTTTTGTAATAATTTTGTACAGTATATGTTTTTTGTGGTCTTTCTAATGTTGACCATGATCCAAAAATAACTCATTAATTTATCGCCACCATCAGTAATTAAAGGTGTGAAAACATACATAAAAAGGTACGATAAAACAGTTTCTCAATAATTTAGTGAGAAACCGTTTCTTTAAAATTTTTGTATTTCATGATAAGAGACCCCTTTAATTTTAATCACCATATATTAATATACGTACGTGTTTTATTGCATGTGTTGTGCTCCCTTATTCCTTCAAATTGTAAATCCATCCATACTCTTTTTCACCCGTCTTTTTTAGTTTATAATATCTCATATGAATTGTTTGATAATAAAATAATGTGAGAGCAACGCAGAAATCGTCTTGGTCTATTGAAGTGCAGATACTAATAATTAAAACAAAGCTTTAAAGCACAAATAACTTATCTTTCATGACGACTTTAGGAGTCAAGACTCATGGGCACTTATAGTTCATCAAATTACCTTCGTATTCGTCAAATTTGCATTGACAAATTTAAATTCAAAGTAAGGTAATTTCTATTTCTGTAGGATATTTACCCAATACTAATACTATCGTTGAGTATATGTAAAACATCTTAATGAAACTAATAAGTATTATCATGAAGGAGTACTTAATCATTTGAAGTTTTATATTGATTGTATACAAATTTTTTAACTTTAATCAAACTCATACGCTGCCTGTGATTTCGGAAAAATATGGGAGCTCAAAAGAGCCAATTTTGAATGCGTCTTCAAAAAATTACTTTTAACCATTTTGTACGATATTTTCATCGTTTTAACTTTCAAGTAAATTCAGCAATCAAATAAATCAATTAAAGTAATAAATACTCAGTCAATTATTTACCTTTCTGTTTTCGGAATGTCTTTGATGAACAATTTGATCCTACACACCCAATATTTTTTTTCATATATTAATTTATGTTACACGTATGAAACCAATGAAAGTAATAACAGTATATACGTGTAGTTGTCGACTTACCACCAATAACACCGATACAATGATAAAAGAAATACTAATCTTATTGTTGATGTTGCGATTATCCAAATCTTTTCTTCCTGTCTCCTGAAAAATCATAAAAAATAAAACATATAATTAGATTTCATAGTGTAAAAGTATATTGGGTGTAACAAATTAAAAGCAAACGTGCATCACAAGTTCACAACATAAATTAAGCTCATGTTCAATTTGTTTCTGATTAATATAGAGGAATGGGGATATTGAAAGGTTAATGACAGATATTCATGATCATTGGGTTTATATACTATTATATTATAGATAGTCCTAAATTCTTAACAATTCTATACGGTTACTTGTGATCATGATGTGATAAAATTTGTTCATCTCCAATATATAATTAATTTACATCTTGATGATTATCTATAAATAAATAACTAGTCTCAAACTCAAACCAACTCCATTTTATTTCCATAATAAAATACTCTCCCTCGTCCCAATAGTTAACTCAATCTCAACTCATTACTCCATCTCACTCATTACTCCGTCTCACTGATGGGACAAGAGTTGGTCGTCATATATCCAATCAAACACATTTATAATACTCAACAAACAACTAGTTAGTGGTTAACTCGAGGTCGATTCATGGGACGGTGTACTTTGGGTTCTAAGTCTATCTATCTCAATTTATGCTAGTGTCACAATTGATTTGGGTTTGTAGTTGTGTTATAGACTAATGCAAGCAACAAAGTAAAACAAACAAGTAAAGGTGTAGAAAAATAATAAAGGATACTAGGATGTCATGAGTTCATAGGGGATTCATGGGAGTTGATCATACAAACATGTTCACAATTATATGCAAGCAATTAATGTTGTGGAGGAACCGAGTTGGTTTATGTCTTACGGTTCATAGGAAGAGTTGGGTCCCAAAGCCGAATCGATTAGATTGTACAACACCTACAAGTCGACTTACTTTCCTCCTATTCAACTTCTATGCATGGTCTAACGAGACTCAAGTTGGTTTATGTCTTACAAGTCTTGTTAAAAAGGTAAGAGATGGGTAAAATGCAAGGATTCATAGGCTTAGCATTTCATCAAACATAACATGTGCATAGGTTGACATCACAACAAGCAAGCAAATTTATTATGAAAACATCTTAGATTAAGCATGATTAATCCCAAGTTTATTTCCCCTAATTACCTACTAATCCTAGTTAAGAGACTACTCACTTATTATCATGGTAAACATGTCATTAATGGTGTCAATCATCACAACAAGTGTAAACATGATAAGAGAATAAGGAAAATAAACAATAAAGAGTAGAGAGTAAATGAATTATACCAAACTTGAGATGATCCAAATAATAAAGCAAAGAATAAAAGAAGAGAACTTGATTGATTGATGAAGGGTTGTCAATCCTCCAATAATAACCCAATAATCTTCAATTACCCAAAAGTAACAAACTTGAACAATAATTAAGGAGAGATTAATGTGAAATTTGTGGAAAGATTAAAGAGTAATCTAATCTAATATATTCCTAATCTATTCTAAGAGGATTTTCTAGTGTGGAAGCCCCCTTTGATTATCATCAAAATGGGGTATTTATAGTAGTGCCTCATTAGGTTAACTAAGGCTAAACTAGTAATTAACAATTCTAAGTTCTAAACAGGGAATCACAAGTATTCCGGAGAGATGGGCATCGTTGCTGAAGACGCCACGATCCGCTCGTCCAAGAGGTAAGACGCTCGGATTGTTGTATGGAGGGACGAGCGGCTGATGAGTCGGGATGCTCGGATTGTGGGCTCCTTGGACGAGCGTCTTAGCTCCTTGGACGCTCGGATTCCTCTTCAGAATCCTTCCCTTCGCAAACTTCTTATTCTTGCAATGTTGGTCTTTAGTTCTTGCCCTTCCTTCAATACCCGTTCAACCAAGATCGTCAATGTCCTTCTGAATAGGCTCAAGAGACGGGAATTTTCCGCCTAATTGTCTCCTTTCCTACAAATCAAACACAAAGCAATAGGAAAGCAAAATAGGAAGCATTTGACGGGTAAAATAGCTATGAGACGCTATAATAATATGCAAAATAGGTTCAAGTAGGGGACTAAAAGTGCGCAAATATGAGTCACATCAAATATCCCCAAACCGAACCTTTACTCGTCCCGAGTAAAGAGGTGACCAAAACTAGACCTTTATTTAAACTATCCTAATAACATAGCCGATGTGAGACAATTAACGGGTCTCACTCCGCCCCTTCAACTCACAACAAGACAACCATGAGGTAGGATGCCTTCTTGCAAGGTAAGGTGGGTCTTGCCAAAATGGCGGCACATCCAAACATTAAAGCACATAAAATCAAGTAATGGATGCATCTACAAAAAAAATAGCCACTTTCCTCATCTAAGTGGCGGAAATTATCTACAAGAGAAGCAATTCAAGGGTACACACTCCTTCATAGATGCAATTTCTTCAAACTACTAAGCCTAGGAGGATACCAATAAATCACTTCCAAGTTATGTCAAGCTAGGGTACCTTTGTCCTCAGTTGTTAAATGTTTTTGTCAAGAGTAGACTCCCTATGGTGTTAGAAACACTGGAGGATCGCAGAATTCCCCTTCTTGCCTAGACAAGAAGAAGGGTCGTCCCCTCTCTACCATGCACAAAAGTGGATACGATGGAAGAGGGATCAATAGGATTTGAGTTTCATATGGGAGTTTGCTTTTGTTGCTGTTTTTCCAACCAATTTCTTGTGGCATATAACATTTGAGAACACTTTTTTTTTTTACATTTCTTTGATGTTTGACATTTCAATACTTGACAACTTTCAACTTTTTGTATTTTCTTTTGAACATTTTCAAAGTCACCCCAATTATTAACGAGGGTGCCTTATATTTGAAGCATAGGAGTTTTCATTTTTGTTACTCCTCTTTTCTTTTGATGCATTTTGTGCAAACTTTTTTCACTTTTCATTTCATTTCTTGAACTCAAATTTTTGAACAATTTCTTTTTGTGCACATTCCCTTTGATGACAAAATGTATGGTAGAACGTGGATGAATGATGGTTGCATGGTTTCAAGTGTCACCTTGGAATAAACGGTAGCTAAGGAGTTATCACACCACAAGGTACTCTTGACTAAGCCTTAATCCATGGGTCAAAGGATACTAGCATGACACATCCTAGGGTGTTTTACAAGTATTCTAACAAGCAAAGTCTTAAGAAGAAAAAGTATCTACAAGGGCCTTATATACACTTGTCAAGTTTCCCAAATAGATGCTTTCACAAAGTTTTTCTAACACACAACTACATGCCATGATGCAACCAACATATATACATCCTAATGCATATGCTTCTACCAACTATTATGTCATATAAACTAAATGCAATCCTAAATTCACATTGTTTTTACCGCATCAATCAAAATAAAGCCACATAGTCATTAACATAAAGAGGAAAAAGGAGATTGGAAAGATCATACCATGCGGTCTTCAATATCCTCATGTCTCGGATGTGGCGTAGTCGATCAATGTGAACAAGGGTGAACAAACACAATATATACAACAATATATACAAGACTACACTAAAAAGGAAATGAACATGTTTTTGATTTTTTCAATTTTTCAATTTTTTATGGTTTTCGATTTTATGAAATTAAAAAGACATATTTTTGTGATTTTTCAATTTTTATGCATTTTTGGAATATAAATTCCCATCCCCCACTTTATTTTGGACATTGTCCTCAATGTACATGTAGGAGTAGGAATGAAAAAGAAAAACATGTTTTTGGATTTTTTTGATTTTATGGAAATTGAAGTACAAATGCAATGATATGATATGAATGAATGTATGCTCTACCTAAATGCAATTCTATATGATATATATATATAACAAATGAATGCAACTTACACACGATTTGTTGGACTGGTGTATGCATCATAATGGTTCCCAGGTTCAGAAAAGAGTGTTTTCTGCAATGCTTGTGTGTTTGATTTAACAGGTATGGCAGCAAAGGAATAAGTGCAGAGTGGAAATGCAAGTTCTCAGGCCATAAAAGCTTAGCACACTGATCATACAGGAGATTAGAGCAAGAATCAGGAGTACAGACTTAAAGCTTTTGAAACATGATGATGTTGAATGGTTACATAGCATGAACCTTTTGTAATTATCCTATATGATTCTTGTACTATGATATCCATTTATTAATATATACTTACATTTCACCAAAAGAAAAAAGAATGCAACTTAAACTATATTATATGATGCATGATTTCTTGTAAACTATGGTTACTTATGATCAAACCTCCCCAAACCGATTTAAACACTATTTCTAGTGTAGAAAAGAATAGGATTGGTCAATAGTGACTATGCATGGATTCTAGTCTATATGCAACTATCTACATGGGGTATATCACAATGCAAACTATACTATATGAACTAACTAATGCAATTACAATATGATATATAATACAAATGCACGTGAAGGCTAAACTAAATGCAATGCACTATACAAAAGAGAGAGGGAGAGAAGAGTATCATATAAATGGAGGTGGTGAGGTAGGCATCACTCACTCGTCATCATCATCTTGGTGGTAGCCATACCTACTAGAGCTTCCTCCTTGGTCATACCCTCCTCCTTGACTAGAGTATCCTCCACCTTGACCATCAAAGTTCCCGGCTTGGTTCCCTTGATTAGAGAACAAAAGATGTGGTTGAGCCCAAGATGGTCGAGGGCCATTAGGGTCGATATACCCTTGTTGTGCCATTTGGTAGTACTGAGGATAAAGGACCATGTAGTTATCGACCCTCCCTTCATGCACCCCAAGATCAACTCTATTCATAAGAGCCATCAAATCATTCACATTTGGAGCATTGGGCACTTGTGGTGTGAATGGCGTATGAGCAGTAGGGTATGGTGGGATAGGTACATAGGATGGTGGGGGAATGGGCCTTGCCGGTATCCCATGAGGTTGTGGAGGTTGGCGGGGTACTTCTTCTCTTTGAGGGGGGTTGGCGAGGATTTGGATGTCGAGAAGGTAGCTCGGCCTAGGCGAATACGGGCTCAACCTTGGGTCGGTACCGGGTATATTCCACCCCGAAAGAACAATAGAGGAACACCCTTTTGTGAACCATTCTACACTCCCATCTTGAGTGTAGGCACACCACCGGTGGTGGTTGAAGACGGCGTCTTCATCAATCAAAGTACTCCCCTCAAGGGGTGTATAAGTCCCATGGGTGTTGAACCCGGGACAAAGGTAGTTTGCCAAGATAGTAATTAGACCTCCCATCAAGAAGGTCTTAAGTTGGGAGTTCCCTTGAGAGAAATCATAGAATCTCGTAAGCATCTCAAGGGGGGTATTGAAGTTGTACCTCCTTGTCCCCCGGACATTTAGATAGGACTCAAGAAATGTCAAATCTAGGAGAGTGCACCTATCTTGCTCATATCTCCCATTAATGCTGCCGGCTACGAAAATTTCGGTGATGCGAATCACCGGGTGTTGAATAGCAAAGGTGTAGCATTGTTTTTGGTGAATGAAATCCCTCCCGGAAATAGCCTTCCATACTAGGTCCACATCAAAGTCGGAGGGTTTGTTGATGTTGTTTGTTGGTACAATAAGACCAAAAATTTGAGCAAATTGGTCAAGTGATAGGCTATGCTCAATGTTGCACAACCGGAACTCCATACCAACATTGACCCTTGTTTTCGAAACAATACAAAGGCTACTAAAAAATTCCAAGGTAAGGCTAAGGTACGTCTCTTCATGGGCATAGAATAATTTCCCAATCCCTAAACCGTCAAAGAACATTTCGGTTTGGTACCTTATACCTAGGGTTTCTAAAACCCTAGTGTCAATAAACTGAGTTTGTTCGTAATGCTTACCTAGCAACTTGACGAACTTAGTACGGTGGCCATCGGATGTGAAGAGTACCTCCGGAAAGTACTCAAGTTGCTCTACCCTTCCTCTTATCACGGGATGAAAGTTTCTTGGTACCATCATTTGTTGAGGGGATGAAGAAGATGAGCCCATGTGTTTCTTGGTAGCGGCTTCAACAAGCTTCTTGGCTTTTCCCTTGAGGTTCATCATTTTTGATTTGGGAAATTTAGGGTTTGGTTGGTATTTTGATTATTGAGAAGGGAGTGTTTGAAGATGAATATGAGTGGATTTTGTTTAGATAAGATGAGGAAATGAGGGATGGTGGGGGTATTTTTTATAGAAAAGAGGGGTGGGACGAGCGGCTTCGGGTTGGGCCTGGGCGGATAATCCGAGGAAAACGCAGAAATCCGAGCGTCTTCCTGGACGGGACGAGCGTCTTCTCTAGGTCGTCCGAGCGTCGAAAGAAAAATCCGCTCGGATTTCGTTACAGGATCTTGCTTCTTCTGGGGGGAACCAAAGACGAGCGTCCGAGCTTTGGGACGGACGGCTAAAATGGGACGGGCGTCTTCTTTAGAATCCGCTCGGGTTCTAGTTCAGTCCCAGAATTTTCTTCAGGTAACCTGCAGGACGAGCGTCCAACTTAGAATATGGGCGTCTTTCTCTAGACGAGCGTCTTGGGCAACAATCCGCTCGGATTTTGTGTCAGAACTGAACACCACCTGGAGGGAGGATGAGGACGAGCGTCTTCCGTTGCTTTTCAGACTTTTCTTTCTTTTCTTTTGCAAGATCATACCCTTGCACCCTTTTGTTATTCCTTCCTTATTTTTCTCTGAAATTTTGCTCAATAAGAATGTAAGAAAACTCTCTCTCACTACTCTCATGTAAGAAATTGTAAATAACAATGCGAAAATGTACAATATTATACAAGGTAAAGGTCCTAGAAATATCTTACAAATGGTGGTTTGAGATAGGACTCCACCAAACTAGTTCAAATTGTAGAAATTCTTGTCCATAGAGCTCAAGGCTCTTAGTAGAAGATCAAAAGCTTGTGAACAAGCTCCAAATAAGCATAAGTATGATTTGCTTAACTTCAAGACGAAGCTTGGCCATGGGAGTTTGTCATTCATTCTTGTTTTCTTTCTCTTATTGGCACTTGAATATTCACGATGCTTCAAACCAATTAGCCCATGATTCCTGTCATTATAAGGTAAGAAGTATGGTTCATGGTTGTCCGGAAACTTCCACTCACCACCTTTTTCTTCAATTTTGGTGGTGATAGCGTTTGAATTTATCAATCCTTCAAGGGTAGAAGTAGAATCCTCATGGCCTTGATGATCGAGTTCCTTAGAAGTTGACATTGTGGGTGCCAAATTTTCACAAGTAGCTTCATATGCACGTTTCTTTTTGAGCTTTTTCACCAAGTACCCTTTGTATGATACTTTGACCTTTTGAAGAAGGTCCACCATATCATCTCCAACAATCATTGGCTCCATAGTGGGTGTAAAGTAGTCCTCATAGGAAATAGGGAAGGGATATCCTTCTTCATGATAAGATATCTCGAATATCTCAAGGATAGGCTCCTCAAGGAGAGCAACCTCACAATCTTCCGCTTCCTTATCTCATGAGTTCTTGGAAGAAACGATTTTAACACCATAGCTATCTTCATATGAATCATAAATGGGCGCTTCATTCAACTCTTTCTCCAACATCTCAAAGTTCACATCAAAAGACACACCCTCATACTCACAAAGGCTAAGAATATTTGGCTTACTCAACCTCATATCTTCCTCATCAAATACCACACTTTCATACTCACAAGAGCTCAAAGAGGTTGGCTCTTCCCACTTCTCATTTTTCATATCAAAGGTTACTATTCAAATACACATTCAAGATCAATGTCCACAGGATGGTGGGGAGTGATTGCTTGGGATTCTTTCATTTGGGAAATTTAGATCTCCAATTCCTCACCTTGGGTAACAATGCCTTGAAGAACATTGTCCCTCTTTTGGCTCTCCTCTAGCATTTGTTTGAAGAAGTTTTGTTGGTCTCTCATCATTTGGAGAATCACATTTCGAATTGGTTCATCTTCTTGTTGTGGGTAGGTTTGAAAGTGGTTGTATTGTGGCAATTGGAATTCATTATGAAGTGGGTATTGGGTGGGTAGTTGTTGTGGATATTGGATGTGGTGATTTTGGTGGGAAAATTTGGGGTAGTAGTTAGGATTTCCATTGTATGAATAATAAGGTAGGTTTGTGTTGAATTGCTTCTCAAACTCCCCATACCCATAGTCATACTCAAATATCCACCATATACTCCATATGTCAAGTCTTGAGCCATCATAGCTAACACAAGGAAACAACTACAAGCATGGAAACTACAAAAATGGTAAGAACAATCCTTGAGGAACAAGTTCCTCAAGGTGAAAGCAAAATCAAAATAGACAAACAAGTAAGAACTTAATCACATAGCACCATCCCCGACAACGGCGCCATTTTGATGGGACAATAGTTGGTCGTCACACATCCAATCAAACATATTTATAATACTCAACAAACAACTGGTTAGTGGTTAAGTCGAGGTCGATCCATGGAACGGTGTACTTTGGGTTTTAAGTCTATCTATCTCAATTTATCGAGTGTCACAATTGATTTGGGTTTGTAGTTGTGTTATAGACTAATGCAAACAACAAAGTAAAACAAACAAGTAAAGGTGTAGATAAATAATAAAGTATATTAGGATGTCATTGGTTCATAGGGGATTCATGGGAGTTGATCATACAAACATGTTCACAATTATATGCAAGCAATTAATGTTGTGGAGGAACCGAGTTGGTTTATGTCTTACGGTTCATAGGAAGAGTTGGGTCCCGGAGCCGAATCAATTAGATTTTACAACACCTACAAGTCGACTTACTTTCCTCCTATTCAACTTCTATGCATGGTCTAACGAGACTCGAGTTGGTTTATGTCTTACAAGTCTTGTTAAAAGGTAAGAGATGGGTATAATGCAAGGATTCATAGGCTTAGCATTTCGTCAAACATAACATGTGCATAGGTTGTAGATACCTCATTTCTGCACCTCTCGCAAACCACCCGGTGATGATAGGGCCGCATGTTTGTTACGCGGAACGATTTGTGACAATTCGTAAGTTTGTCGTCAAGTGATTGCTCAAATATTAATGTCTACCTCTTAGTTGTCATCTACGTGCCGATGCGGTCATTTTGACAGTAATTAGAGTGCATTTGGAGTCCGGGCCTAAAACCGTCTTCATTTTCTGATAACCGTTAAATCCCGAGTCAGAATGTTCTGGAATGTTCCGGATATTTCTATTCCATATTTTATAATTATTTCACAATCTTAAATCTTTGGTAAACAATTTCCCGAAATATTCATACAAGATATTAAGGAAAACCGAATTATTCCGTCCTTCTATAACTCAAACACGGAAATCTTTCTTCCGCAGGAGGAAACCACTTGGGAACAGACGCAGCAGTCTGCGCGCTCTTTCCAAGAGACGCAGTGACTGCTGCGCCCCTTCCCAGGTCCTTTTCTGCGTATTTTTCGTATCTTTTTCATATCTTTCCGAGATTCACTTCCAAAGACTCTCCGAAACCCTAATTCCTTCACGTGATTAGTATAAATAGGAGCCTTCGCTCCTCATATTTCTCACGCGAGTGTCCGCCCTTCTCTTCTCCCTTTGCATTCTAGACCTTTGTTCTTACTTTTTTGGCGTCTACGTGCTTGAACTTTCGACCACGTAAGCTCGGATCCTTCTGAGTACCAGCCTCGTTTTCATGACAGACCAATTTGACCAACTCCACATCAATCAACTTAATTAATTTAATCGTTTTTCCTCTTACGAGGGCACTTTCGTACATTCGAGTCGAGCATCACTAATCGATAACTTAGTTCATCTCGTTTCGTCAAACATGTAAGTCTGAGGGTGTATAATCTCTCTTTTATTTATTGTTCTTTACTTTTTGTATCATCATTAATGTAAGGTTCATGTCTTAAACACCTTGTTAAAATCGATTTCTAAAATCGTGCTTTAAAACCTTTTTTACGGATTTCCAGAAGACAAACCGTCGAGAAAGGACGCAGCAACTGCTGCGCCTCTTCGAAGGAGCGCAGTTCCTGCTGCGCTTCTTCGTGAGGCTGCCGCAGTTCCTGCTTCCTTTCTTCTTCCTTCGTCCTCTGTAATTCGTTCTTTGTTTACTTCGTTTGTTTTCGTTAATTCTTTGATACGATAGCATATTAATAATATCACATGTATTTATTATTCGTCTTTAACATGTTTACTTCGTCATTAAATCCGACTTAAATCTCAAGTAATCCAATATTTACGGGTTTTCGTCATTAAACTCAACCCGGGTTGTAGAAGTTCGATTTGTTCATATCGGGTTTCTGGAATTCGATCGTTGATATATTCTCGTCTGTCTTTTGTCATACTCGTCGTTAATTTGTCATTAATTTGTCATGTTTAACCTATTTTGTTCACCCATGTCACTAATCGATCGTTCATCCATGTAAATAATCCGTCTTTAATTCGTCTCATCCATGTTTTATTGCTTTTATGACCCTTAATCCCATGTAATTAACCTATTAATCACTTTCATCCGAGTAAGTATATTAATTAACCATTAAAATCACCAATTTACATTAACGATTTGCAGTTCCGGCTTCACAGCCAGAACTCACCCTTGGAACAGACGCAGCAACTGCTGCGCCTATTCCAAAGGGCGCAGTCCTGCTACGCCTGTTCCAGGTTGAGTTCTGTCTCTGAACTCCGTTGTTGCTTGACCTAGTTTAATTAGCTTACGTATAATTGACTATTAATCGTATTATTGCCTACTGACTTGTTCTTTAATTCTTTCTTTTGTTCTTCTTCTCAAATTATCCGTTTTGAAGGTAGTTTCGACATAAATCACTAAACCCAATGTAATTATTGTAATCTTCATTATTGTAATTTTCTATTATTGTCTTATTTATCGCATTTGTATGATTTATTTGCATGCCTTCACATGTAATTGAGCATTAAATCCTACTTCGACCCAATTGTATGCTAAATTAATTGTCAACCGACTTAGTCTAATCTTCACATGTTAGGATTAAAACTTGGATGTTGCATTGCATGCTGTTGGGGTTGGTGTCCTTAACAGTTAGTGCAAGGACTTATAAACCTCTAAAAGGATCAAAGGGCATACTTTGGTATTATTATCAGTTGATCCACGTTTATCAATAACGGTTGGCTTGCTAGATAAGTTTGACGTTATTGTCATACAGATGGCGGTGATCAACTGGTCCCTAAAAGTCACACCTATAGGATACGTTCGAGAGATGTGACGGTATGAAAATACTGTCATATAGATGCCAAAATTGACTAACCAGTTAGTCCGAGTTATTTGACTAAGTAATTAGTCAAATATGTGATGTTGAGATATTATATTTAATACGGATTAAATATCATGGGCTAAGGCGAATTAGCCAGTTAATTCGTAAAATTAAATATACGTGATTTATATTTAATTAAATGTATATTAAAATAAATTATACAATACTGTTTTGTCGGACACGTATTAATAATTCAGTTAACTCGTATTATTAGCTGATGCCTTAATTTCCGATAACCGATAACAGTTTATAATATAAACCCGTCATATACATTTTAGCGATTTTGCGAACCAGACCATGAGCCAAGACTAAAAGGAAGTGGAAGCCCACTTCCCTAGATAGCCCATGGCCGGCCGAGTGAGAGGGAACAAAAGGGAGGGTTTCTCCTCCCTTCTAACCCAATCAAAACATTTGTAAAAAAACTAGGGTTTCGAGAGAGCATTTTTCTCTGTAGAAACCGAGATCTCACATCTCAAGCAAAACACACATCAGTTCTCCCTATATTGCAAGGCAATCGGAGAACACTGTTCTAGCACAAGGGCATATCTCGGACAAAGTCTTGGGTGCAACGATTAGGAGGAAATCTGCTTAGATTTCTGTTCTTTACGCCGCAATTTAAAGGACCCGAGGTTGATTTCTATACACTTATCGTTTCTATTGTATTTATCGTTTTATGACTATAAATTGCATGTTTAAATTTACGTTATAGTCCTGCAATTTAAGGGTAGTATACGGATATTAACCCACAAGTGGTATCAGAGCGAGGCCACGTGAATTTTTCATGTGTTTTTCATAAAACGATCTTGAAACGATTTTGTTTTGTCTAAAAATCCGTGCTGCATCAGCATATTTTTCTCACGGCAGAAATTTTTTCATTTGGCTGTTGCGTTTTTATGAAACCGTGACATGTTTTACACGTTTTCATCATTTGGTTTTTGCATATTGTTGTTTTATACGGAGATTATAACAATATGTCATGTTTTGTAAATTGTCAAATTTGTTTTGATGCGTTTTGATCAAAATTTTAATTGATTTTATCTCGAAAATCAGTTTTCACGAGGGTTTTGGTTTTTCCAGAGGTTTTCAGCCACTTTTGCATTCGATCGAGCGTATTTCTACTCGATCGAGTGCTGTTTTTGTCTTGTTTTTGATCGATCGAGTCCTGTTGTACTCGATCGACCATCTCAAAACCTTTTGCTCGATCGAGTCCTTGCCTTTGTACTCGATCGACACATTTCAAAACCCCTCGCTCGATCGAGTTGTACTGTACTCGATCGAGTAGATTTGTTGATATAGGTACTCGATCGACCACCGTATTGTCGATCGAGCACCTCTGATTAGCATACCTCTCGATCAACTTGCGATTCGATCGATCGAGCTCCCTGTCCCTCGATCGAGCACTTATGTCCCTGGATCGAGGGATTTCGCTTTTTAGCACTTTGAAAATTTGTTTCTTTTGATTTAAATTTTCCTTTGGCTTTAATATGTACTTTATCCGGATATAGTACACTCGCTTAATAGTGAATCGGTTCACTCACGTACCATATAGTTATTTTAAAGTGTCTTTAAAATGACGGATTATAATAGATTAAAATTAAATGATAGAAGCGGTTTTATCACACGAATTTTAATCATTAAAAGGTGGTTTGGATAAATTTAACATAATTACAGAATTATGTCACGAATGAATTTGTTTTAGTTGATGCATTTTTATTTATCGTTTTGTTGAATGCCGTGAATGCCTTTTAATTACGTATTTAATTTTACAAGCGATTGTAACTTAGTGTGGCCTTAGTAGAACGTGTTACCGTAATGATGGAACACGGTCTTGGTTGTATTTTGAGATCTTGTATCTCCGTTTTGGATTTTTCACTTGTAATTACAGTTTTAATTAGAATGTAAATAGGTTTATATTTGTAATTTTAATTGTAATTTTTGAGAAGACCAAAGATGGAGACCGGATGCTCACTCCCGCTACTTGGATCAAGATGGAACATCAAGACAAGCTTTTCGGGTCCAACGGTGGATTCCAAAGTTGTATTATGTTCTTTTACTAGGATAGGCCACACTAGGAAATTTTTATTTACGTTTTTGCATTCCTTTTTTTATTTTTCGCAACGATAATTTGCATCATATTCCGCCTAAAAACCAAACCACCTAATTATTGCATGAAAACTGACACATATAGAGGTCACGAGTTAGTTTTCATTGACATTCTCATGTCACACGTTTTAAGCCATCATCCAAATAAATTCATTCACGACAGACGCTAGTTATTCGTTCACTTAAAATGAATTATAATTTAGTTGATGGGATCTTCCTCGTATAAACCAAAATTGAGAACGGTCTTTATAGGTCAAACTCCAATGAGTCCCTTCTTCGTCGGTAGGCATACTATGACCCCTTCTACGTCGGGTAAGTTGGAACTGATTGACCTATTTTATCTCAACACTATGGTCACTCGTACGATCCTGTGATCATGGTGGACTATAGATAGGATTTACGGAAATCTATCGACCAAGAGTTCTTCCGGAAGAATTAGCTAAACAGTTGGCTTATCAATTTACAGAAATTGAGTCTTGGGATCACTTGTATCATTCTTGAGGGAGATCAATTATGCAAGTGCGAGAGTCTACATGTTTAAAATGAATTTTAAAATAGACTTAAATCACCTCGATGAGTTGCTTATTTCGTTTTGTTTTTCTTTCTTTTTCGGTGTAGATCACGTTTTAAAATCGCTAAACAACAAATGGCTGGTTCAAGTGATAACCCAATGCCAAGTGCCACATTGGACCGTGAGTCCTGGCTTAGGATCTTCATGAGTCGGATGAATCGCCTACTCGATCAAGAATGACGGATCCAACTTCGCGGACTGGGAGGCAGCATTACGGAATGCTGCCGCTGCTGACGGAAAGCTCAGATATCTGCTTGAGCCCATGCCGTTAAACCCAGGTCCCACGGCTGGAGCTAACGAGATCGCTACTTATAACGATTTCGTCATGGAAGCGGGTGCGATTAAAAACGTGCTCATTTTTGCAATGGAATCCAATTTGCAGAAACGCTTCATAGCCCACGGTGCAAACAAGATTTTCACCACGCTCACTAAGGAATTCTCGAAAGCACCGAGAATCGTGACCTATGAGCATACCACTCGCTTCTTCGATGCGAGACTCCAGAAGGGCCAACCAGTTAGCCCACACATTCTCAGCATGATTGAGAATGTCGAGAAGCTGGAGACCTTTAACTGTAACATTAGCGAGAACATTGTTATCGACCGCATGCTTCACTCACTCCACGATGGTTTTTCGCAATTTAGAGCGAATTACTATATGAATGATCTGAAGAAAACTCCCCATGAATCGCACTCCCTTCTCGCATGCACCGAGAAGGACATGAAGTGCGGGGGAGCTCAAACAGATGTTCTCGTTGTGTCAAATAAAGGAAAGGGTAAGGGCAAAGCTCCTAAGAAACCTAACAAAGAGGTAAGGCGAAGTTTAAGAAGTCGGGTTCGGGAAGAGTGGTCCTGGTGAGGCGAGCAACTCATCGGGCATGACAAAGAGCAAGAGTGAAAACATGGAATGCCATCATTGCCACAAGACCGGGCATTGGAGACGCACATGTCCTGTTTATCATGAGGACTTAAAGGCAGGTCGTGTTAAACCTGTTGGTATGTCTTCTCTCTCTTCTACTTTTATTCATATGATTGAGATTAACCACGCAAGTTACGGAACTTGGGTACTTGATACTGGTTGTGGTTCTCATCTGTGTAATCATGTGCAGGGGCTCCGAAACATCGAACCCCTCGTAAAGGGTGAGGTGGACCTGCGTGTTGGGAATGGAGCAAGAGTAGCTGCCATCTCCAAGGGAACATATGTGATCCAGCTTCCTAGCGGATTTGAGTTATCATTATATGATTGCTATTATGTACCCAGTCTTTCTAAAAACATTATTTCTTTTCTCGCGCTTGATAAACTTGGTTTTTCATTTGTAATAGAGAATAATTCTTGCATTTTCTCATTACACAATATGATTTATGGCAAGGCAGTCTCCATGAATGGAATTTATGTTTTAGATCAGACCAACGAAATATTACACGTAATGAATAAAAAGTTAAAGGTTGGTGACAAAGATCAAACGTATCTATGGCACTGCCGTATGGGACACATTAATGAGAAACGCGTAAAACAGCTCATCAAACATGGAGCTATCTCGGCCTTTGATTTTCAATCATTTGGCACGTGTGAATCATGTCTCATCGGTAAGATGACTCGGATTTCCTTCAAAGGTGTTGGAATGCGCGCTGCCGACCTATTAGGGCTCATACACACGGATGTATGTGGTCCTATGTCAATCACCGCACGAGAAGGCTATAGGTATTTCATCACTTTCACGGACGATTTGAGTAGATATGGCTATGTCTACTTAATGAAGCACAAAAGTGAATCCTTTGAGAAATTCAAGGAATACCAAAATAGGGTGCGAAACCTGTTGGGTAGAAAGATAATAACACTGCGTTCGGATCGTGGTGGCGAGTATCTTTCTCACGAGTTTGATCAACACCCGAAGGACCGTGGGATTGCCCTACGCTAACTCCACCGAACACCTCGGTTGAATGGTGTGTCCGAACGGAGAAATCGAACACTACTTGATATGGTTCGATCCATGATGAGTCACACGGTTTTACCTGATTCATTGTGGGGTTATGCTCTTATGTCAGCCGCTCTAATACTTAACCGAAGTCCGTCTAAAGCTGTTGACAAGACTCCATATGAACTATGGAAGGGAACGGTCCCTAACTTGTCCTTTATACGGTTTGGGGCTGCGAGGCTTATGTCAAGTGGAGACACGAAGATAAGCTCGGCCCGCGATCGGTCAAGACATACTTTATAGGTTATCCTAAAGGAACACGTGGTCATTACTTCTATTCGCCAACCGAACAACGCGTTTTTGTTGCGGCTAGTGCGACATTCTTAGAGAAGGAATTTCTCGAGAATGCAAAGAGTGATAGAACCTTCGACCTGTCGGAGATTCCAGAACCAAATACCGAGCAACTATTGGAGGAACCAATTCCTACAATCCCGGCTGCGGTGAATATTCCTGAGGAACCTAGGAGGTCGGGAAGAGTCTCTATTCCTCCGGACAGATACATCGGTATGGTCGAGGAACATGACATAGATGACGTTCTACTCTTAACGAGTAGTGAACCCGCAACATATAAAGGTGCCATGACCAGTTCGACTCAAAGCTATGGCTTGAGGCCATGCAATCCGAGATGGACTCCATGTATGAGAACAACGTGTGGGATCTTGTTGACTTACCCGCTAAGGTTCGTCCCCTTCAATGCAAATGGCTTTACAAGATAAAGCATTCTGTGGAAGGTCAACAAGATATCTACAAAGCACGACTAGTTGCTAAAGGTTTCACCCAAGTGCCAGGTTTGCACTACGATGAGATTTTTGCACCCGTAGTTATCTTTGCGTTCCATTCGGATTATCTTAGCGATCGCCGCTTTTCATGACTATGAAATTTGGCAAATGGATGTGAAAACCGCCTTCTTAAACGGCTTTTTGGAGGAAGAGTTGTACATGGTACAACCCGAAGGTTTCATCGATCCAAAGACATCCTAAGAAAGTGTGCAAGCTTAAGCGTTCCATTTATGGACTTAAGCAAGCATCAAGGAGTTGGAATCATCGCTTCGACCAAGTGATAAAAGACAATGGATTTACTCGATCGGTCGAGGAACCATGTCTATATATCAAGTCGAGTGGGAGCAAGATTGTCTTCCTAATATTGTATGTTGACGACATACTCCTGATTGGGAATGACATACCTCTCTTAACTTCGGTGAAAGTATGGTTGAAGAACCATTTCCAGATGAAAGATCTGGGAGAGGCACAGAGAATTCTAGGCATCCGTATCTATCGAGATAGATCACGACGGATGTTATCTCTCAGTCAGGAGTCTTACATAGACAAAGTCCTAGAGAGATTCAGCATGACTAACTCCAAGAAGGGGTTCCTTCCTATGGCTCCAGGGGTGCACTTGAGCAAGTCTCAGGCACCAGAGACACCGGAAGAGAAAGAGCGCATGACACGGATTCCTTATGCGTCAGCAATAGGATCAATCATGTATGCCATGATATGCACACGTCCGGACGTGGCATATGCATTGAGTATGACAAGTCGATTCCAACAAAGAACCAGGTGAACCACATTGGTGGGTCGTCAAGAACATTCTTAAGTACCTACGGAGGACTAAAGATTGGGCTTTGACTTATGGAGGCGAACAAAAGCTATGCGCAACCGGTTCACCAGATGCTAGCTTCCAAACGGATCGTGATGACTCGAAATCTCGGTCGAGATTCGTTTTTACTCTTAATGGCGCTGCAGATCACCGGAAGAGTTCAAAACAAATCACATGATTCTACGACGAGTCCGAGTACTATGCCGCGTCCGAAGCAACAAAGGAAGCGATATGGATGCGTCAATTCTTACATGGACTATCCGAGTGCCTAGTTCGAATGACCCGATCACCATCTATTGCGACAATAGTGGTGCCATCTTCCAAGCTAAGGAGCCAAAGTCTAGCAACAAATCTAGACATGTACAACGGAAAGCTCATCTAATCCGGGATTACGTGGAGCAAAAGGAAGTAGTGATAGAAAAGATTGCTACAGATGATAACATAGCAGATCCTCTCACTAAAGCATTACGACAAGATAAGCATGAAGGGCACGTTAATTCCATGGGAATCAAACGTGTTCCTGAGTTGTAGTACTCTTTTATGGATCAGATTCATTCTCCTTTGTACTCTATACGACATCATCGTTTTGATATTTTATATATATATTTTGTTTTTCATGTGGAATTGTACGACAATTTTGAACACCACAAAGTGATCTGAACAAACATCATATCTTGTTAGTCCTTAATTGCCCACATGAGCCGATAACTCTGGCAATTATTCTGTGACGTTGGTTGATGGTGGGTTCAACGAGCCATAAGTCAACAGTTGATCGACCAATCACGAGGCGATTTATACGGATATTTCGTAGGACACAATTGTGACATCGACGTGGAGTCCTAAATGTTTTATAACATTCGTTGCCCGGTCGTGGATAGGACTTCCATAGTGATCCTAAGAGTCGATTCTTAGACTATCGACTGTCTCTTGAGACTAACGCAGATTTTGGGTGACTTTGGTTTCTTTCTCACGGTCATCCGTAACAGGGGGCCAAGTAGATTTTTCTGGGTCATTTCATGCCGTGCTTAGATCGGAAGGAGTCGAGTTGAAGGAAATATTCAGCCTTTATCGACTCGATATTTCTCGGGGCCACTCGAGGAGTCAGAATCGAAATGCATGGCCATGCTCGGATACGGATTCGTTTTATCGGTTAAGTTACTCTCTAGTCGGGGAAACCACTCTAGATACGGATCGATTGTAAAATACGACCTTTGTGGATCCAGATCTGCAAAATTGTTTTACATTGAGTGGGAGAAATTTTAAAATGAATATGAGAATCGGTTATCGCACCTACACTTGTTCGGACAAGTGGGAGTTTGTTGGAGCTTGTGTCCTCCGGTTAGTGCGGATAACGTCATTGCACATACACTTGTACGGACAAGTGGGAGCTTGTTGGGGTTGGTGTCCTTAACGCTTAGTGCAAGGACTTATAAACCTCTAAAAGGATCAAAGGGCATACTTTGGTATTATTATCAGTTGATCCACGTTTATCAATAACGGTTGGCTTGCTAGATAAGTTTGACGTTATTGTCATACAGATGGCGGTGATCAACTGGTCCCTAAAAGTCACACCTATAGGATACGTTCGAGAGATGTGACGGTATGAAAATACTGTCATATAGATGCCAAAATTGACTAACCAGTTAGTCCGAGTTATTTGACTAAGTAATTAGTCAAATATGTGATGTTGAGATATTATATTTAATACGGATTAAATATCATGGGCTAAGGCGAATTAGCTTGATTAATTCGTAAAATTAAATATACGTGATTTATATTTAATTAAATGTATATTAAAATAAATTATACAATACTCTTTTGTTTTGTCGGACACGTATTAATAATTCAGATTAACTCGTATTATTAGCCGATGCCTTAATTTCCGATAACCGATAACAGTTTATAATATAAACCCGTCATATACATTTTAGCGATTTTGCGAACCAGACCATGAGCCAAGACTAAAAGGAAGTGGAAGCCCACTTCCCTAGATAGCCCATGGCCGGCCGAGTGAGAGGGAACAAAAGGGAGGGTTTCTCCTCCCTTCTAACCCAATCAAAACATTTGTAAAAAAACTAGGGTTTCGAGAGAGCATTTTTCTCTGTAGAAACCGAGATCTCACATCTCAAGCAAAACACACATCAGTTCTCCCTATATTGCAAGGCAATCGGAGAACACTGTTCTAGCACAAGGGCATATCTCGGACAAAGTCTTGGGTGCAACGATTAGGAGGAAATCTGCTTAGATTTCTGTTCTTTACGCCGCAATTTAAAGGACCCGAGGTTGATTTCTATACACTTATCGTTTCTATTGTATTTATCGTTTTATGACTATAAATTGCATGTTTAAATTTACGTTATAGTCCTGCAATTTAAGGGTAGTATACGGATATTAACCCACACATGCATATAATCGACGATATATTGAGTATAGATGATGTCCCTAATCATTAGTAGAGGCCGCTATCGAGGCGGGCGGGATTAGGTGTTCGATCAAAAGAGCTTCCTAATACGTACCCTCACCCCTTACTCCAGATCTCTGTGATCATCCATGTTCATTGGCATCCACGAGAGTCATTCTAGACATAGAATGCTAAGGGTAACGATTGCTTAGTGTTCATGTCTCTACTTTGTGTCTTGGCATGACACGAGGTATTCGAACGGTTCCAATTTCCCATAAAAATTGGTGGCGACTCCAACAAATGCAAACGCTTGTTCTCTTCCTCCCAAGCGCCCCCGTGGGCCTCCCGTTGTCCACAGTTTGGCGACTCCGCTGGGGATAATACACTTACGTGTAGCAAGGGTGAAACTTGAACAAGTTTAGGGAATAGTTTGTACAAGACAATCATCGGTTTTCATATCTCGGTCTTGCTAGACCGTTTTATTCGGCCTTCCTAGGCCCAACCCAACCCATTCGACCAATCGTCCCGTCTGAACGGTCCTAATTCTTATTTGGGCCTAAGGATGGATAGCGATTGACGTCATCCATACCATGATGCTTACTCTTGTTTGTATCAAGGACCTTCACTACTTGAGGAAATGGACTAGGAATCGGCCTTACTCTTGTTTTGTACGAGCCTCTCCACAGACTTCGGGTTTGATTGTTCGGTATGGCAACCCACCCTTTAAATCAAAACCCTTTTTAATGCACTCAGCATCCCGTTATAATGCTTGTATGAATGTTTGTAACATACGTGATCATCCATTTCTAAAACGAAACCATGACGATTTTTGTAAAAATCAAAACCCTTTTTTAAAAAACAAGAATTTTCGGAAAAAAAACAAAGAAGGCTATTGATTAGCGCAAAACCCAGTCAAAACTCTGTCTGTTTGTCGAGTCAAAATTCGGGCCAAAGCCCATTTCAAAACCTCACTTCGAGTCCACTCCTACAACTACACTATAGTTGACTAGGATATACATTTTCAAAACTTTGTCTTTTCTTCAAAACTCACTCAACACAAGTGGCACACACCCACTTCAAGAGTCAAAACATTTCTTCTCTTTGCAAGTGTGTTAGAATGGTCGATCGTGTTTTGATTCGTCATCGATCTCTTATCCAGTTTTCAAGATGCCTGGAACCAGTGACACGAACCTCCACCAACTTCAAGATGGTAATGATCGAATCCTAGCCGCACTAGCCCAGATCCAAGTTACTCAAGACCAAGTGTATGATCGCCTTGACACCATCGAGGGACGGATCTATGCCGTAGAGGGGAGATTGCCTCCTCACGAGAGTGAAGTAGTGGTTGACTTCGCGAGTGAATCCAAGGACGAAAATCCTCTCATGGGAATGACTGTAGCTGAGAAAAGACTCCAATACTAATAGGAGCAATTGATGTACCTTAAAGGGGATGACATTTATAGGGAGAACAACCGCAAGTACGAGGCCGTCAATTCCAAATTGCCAACCAACTTCAATATGACGGATATCCCTAAATTCAAGGGGCATGAAAACCCTTTGAACCACATCCGTGCCTTCAAGGATTACATGTCTATCAAAGGCATCAAACCCGAGATGTTCTTAAGGATCTTTCCTTCTTCTCTTGACACCATCCCAAAGCAATGGTTCTACTCTTTAGAACATAAGAATATCGCTACTTGGGAAGATGCCGCGATCGAGTTTGCTAAACAATATGCGGATAATGCGGAGATCCAAGTTAACATACGCACTCTAGAGGTTCTTACCGAAAATGACAAAAAAGGATTCACCGACTTCCTAAGTAGGTGGAGGAAGACTAGTACCCAACTAGTTGAACGCCCGGATGAGGCCACCCTTGTGGAAAAGTTCGTAGATAATCTCAAACCCATCTATGCCAATCATTTGAGATATCAAAACATCAAATCTTTCAAGGACTTAACTGTACTAGGAACAAGGATAGAAGATGACATCCGTAAAGGGCTCTTGTCCAAAACGGTAGGTTGAGGATATCAAGGCTCAACAAGTCGTTCATACGGCTCCACTAGTAAGACCGATGAAGTTAACCTTCTTGAGCCATCCAAGAAAAGTACCCCACCAAGGAAATTCACAAACCTTGGGGATACTTACTCCAACGCTCTTAAGAGGTTAATGAAGCAAGGCAAACTCCAACCCATATGACCTACTCCCGAACCTGAAAATAAATCCAAGTTCTGGGACGAGAACTCATACTGTTAATATCATAGGGGCAAGGGGCATGACACAGAAAAATGCTACAAATTGAAAAATGTGCTTCAAGACATGATTGAAGATGGTCGACTACCAATACCACCGGGAGGTAAACCCAACAACACTCAGAACCCTCTTGGGATTATAGTGATCACAAGTGAAGAATCTAACTTAGATTGTTCACACCTCATTTCTCCAATTGAAAACGAGATCCACGCAATTGAGAATGAAGGGTTCTACTCTACTATCTCCCCTACCATTTCCGACTTCATCACATGGGCAAGGAGTGTGGGTAGACAAGTTTGGGAATTAGAAAATGTGGTGACAATTTTACATAACGCGACGCCTAAGGAACATGTGCCACTGCTACTATGCATGAAATAGTCGTCGTGGCTGATAAACTAGTCGACCAAATCATACGACTAGAAGACGAGATCAAGAGAATGAGAGAACTAGCTACAATAAATGGAGTATGGGCCGATGACGATGAGGACGAGTACCTCATTAAAAACTCCCTAGTCAAAGAAATAGTCCAAAATGGCGAAGACCAAGATGTGGACCACCTAACTCGTTCGGGCCGTCCATATCAAAGCACTACTCAAAATGGTCCAACCAACGTTGTCACACCAAATGATAACGAAGATGACTCCATGGATCATTTGCTCAAGCAATTAAAAAAAACAAAGGCTGATCTTTCAGTCTGGCAATTGGTAGCAAGCTCATTCCCACATCGCCAAGCTTTACTGCAAGCCTTGGCCAAACTAAATGTAGCACATAACTCCACACCCGAAGATGTAGTCAACTTGGTCTTCCAAGAATCACCGAAGCTAAGTAATCCTATTACTTTCTCAGACGAAGATTTGCCACCTTTTGGCGCTAGTCACAACTTAGCTCTTTACTTCACGGTCGTTTGTCTAAAGAAGAACGTGCCAATGACCTTGGTAGATGATGGCTCCGCGGTCAACGTCATACCCCTCAAAACGGCATACAAATTAGGCATGAAAGAGTCGGATTGGACCCCTACCAATCAAGGTGTTCGCGCATACGATGGTACACGACGAAAGGTAGTAGGACTCGCTAACCTAACCATAGCCACATGGCCAATTGAGTGAATGGTTAACTTCCAAATAGTGGACATTGAAGCTTCCTTCAACATACTTCTAGGAAGACCTTGGATTCACGCTTCCAAGGCGCCCTTCATCAAAAGATCAAAATCCCACTAAATGGCAAAGTGGTGACGATCACTTCATCACCCAACAAGGCAATAATCGAAAAGAAGTCAAACAATCAAGTCCTCGCGGATCCAGTATACGAACTTGGGGGCTTCCAAAGCATAAATGTCATAGAAAGTGAATTGGCACCCTTATACTACGATCCCTACTCCAACTTGGTGGTCAACCACATACTCAAAGCCCAACGATACTTCCCTGGAATGCCTTTAAACCCCATCCGAAGAAACACCTTTGCACCATACAAGGAAGGCAACTCAAAAAGGATACCACTTGGACTAGGGTACCAACCCACCAAAGAGGAAGTTCTCGAGATGCTTGCTCAAGTTCAAAACCGTAAGTACGTAGGAGTCCAAATGCGACCCTATCTCCCTAACCTAAACGGATACTTCGTTAAGGAAGAAAGCCTAGAACTCTTTCACGGTTTTCCCGAACCTTGGCACTATCTCGAGAGGAAGCTAGCCGGAATCGAGATCTTTCACGATTGCTACTTCATCCCTCCAGAAACGGTTCCTACCGTCAAAACCCGTCAAGCACCTTGCTTAGACGAATAAGCTGTTAGTCTATTGTTTGGAGAGAATCAATTTGTTAGAGCCGCGCAGGATGAGATCATTACCATGATACTTCAAGACGATCACTTCAACCCTACCGCGTTAATCACAGAAACAAACGCGAATCAGCAGAAAGGATGGAGAAAATCAATCAAGTGGACCAACAATCAAGGAAGACTCTTCAAGCTCACCACTGGAGAAGGAGAGATGTTCAAAGGAGAACCAGAAGACGATGAATTCGAGTCGGAGTCGGAGTCAGAGTCGGAGTCTAGAGAAGTCACTAGGGAGTCTCCTCCTGTCGTCATCCACATTCCCTTTGTTTCTCCTAGCCTAGCCTCGAGTAGTAATGGTAGTTCGGGAAATGTCCCAACCACTGCCCCTTTACCGCCACTGACCACAGATCAGATGGCTTCTTTGTTTCAACTTTTCTCAAACTTTAATATGAATAAATCAGGTTCTGCTTACTCTTTGTGTTATCTTGAGTGCAATTCTGTTTACGATGATACTGAGGATGACCAAGACCCAGACTCAATTGAAATACCTCCCTACGTAGCCAAAGAAATACTACAGGAAGGGGAAGGGGGACCAGTAATAGAGGACACCGAACCCATCAATGTAGGAACCGAACTAGAACCCCAAGAACATAGGATAGGGACTACCTTAAGCTCTACCGAAAGGGCTGATTTCATAGACCTCCTAAAAGAGTTCAAAGACGTCTTCGCTTGGTCCTACAAAGACATGCCAGGGATCGACATGGATATCGTCGAGCATAGAATTCCGATTAAGCCAGGTTTCAAGCCTGTGAAACAGAAGCTTCGCCGAATGAGAACGGAATGGGCTCTCAAGATTAAAGAAGAAGTTGACAAACAATTCAAAGCCGGGTTCATCAAAGTTTCCGAGTATTCTGACTGGGTAGCCAACATAGTACTTGTACCCAAAAAGGATGGGAGAATCCGTGTTTGTGTTGATTTTAGGGACTTAAACAGAGCAAGTCCTAAAGATGACTTCCCTCTACCACATATAGACATATTGGTGGACAACACTGCAGACCACGCATTACTATCCTTCATGGATGGGTATGCTGGTTATAATCAAATCAAGATGGCCATAGAAGACATGCATAAAACCGCCTTTGTCACTCAATGGGGAACCTATTGCTATACGGTAATGCCGTTTGGGTTAATCAACGCCGGAGCTACATATCAACGCACCGCAACTACGCTCTTACATGATATGATGCACAAAGAAGTTGAGGTATACGTAGACGACATGATTGTCAAATCCAAGGATAGAGAAGGGCATATTGCAAACCTTCGCAAATTTTTCGCAAGGCTACGAAAGTACAACATGAGACTTAATCCTCAGAAATGCACATTCGGAGTAACATCTGGCAAACTTCTGGGATACGTCGTTAGCCAACGAGGTATAGAAATAGACCCTTCCAAGATCAAGGCTCTGATCGAAATGCCACAACCTCAAACTGAAAAAGAAGTCAGAGGATTCCTGGGAAAAGTGCAATAAATAAGTCGATTCATATCGAAACTCACCATGATTTGCGAGCCCATCTTCAAGAAGCTCAAGAAAACAGATCACACCATGTGGGATGATGATTGTCAAAAGGCATTTGATCGAATCAAGGAGATATTGGCTAAACCACCAGTGCTCATGCCACCTCAACGAGATCAACCTCTTGGTTTATATATCACAGTAACCGAAACAGCCATGGGTGCCATGCTAGCTCAAACTGTAGGAAGTGAAGAAAGGGCTATCTACTACCTTAGTAAGAAGTTCTTGGAGTACGAATGCAAATACTCATAACTCGAAAAGACATGCCTCGCTCTTGTGTGGGCAACGAAGAAGCTACGCCATTACATGCTTAGCTACTCCGTCAAAATATACTCCAAAATGGATCCAGTCAAATACCTCTTCGAAAAACCCATCCTCAACGGACGTCTAGCAAGATGGACTTTGATGCTCTCAGAGTTCGATCTCAAGTATGTGCCTCTGAAAGTAATAAAAGGACGCGCCGTCGCCAAATTCTTCGCAGAGAATCCCATCAATGAGGCACAAACGATAGATACTTGGTCATTTCCAGGCGAGGATATACTCCAAACCGATGTAGACTCCTGGGACCTTTACTTTGATGGAGCATCAAACTTAAGAGGATTTGGAATAGGAGTGTTGCTCATTTCTCCTAAAGGTGAGCATACACCAATCTCTGTCAAACTCGACTTCGAGTTGACAAATAACGCTGCAGAATATGAAGCTTGTCTCATTGGACTACAAGCGGCAGTGAGCTTAGGCATTAAAAACCTCCGAGTACATGGGGATTCATCCCTGATCATCAACCAAGTTACGGGATCTTGGAAAATCCGAAGTGAAAGCTTAGCGCCTTATCAAGCCAAAATAGACCAAGTTGCTCAATTCTTTGATCACGTGACCTATCTACACCTACATCGGGAAGAAAATCAATTTGCAGCTGCTCTTGCAAAACTCGCCTCTTTGATTAATATGCCAGACGACATGGTAGAAATGCCTTTATGTATCGACCGACGGTCAGAGCCAGCTTATGTCCACCAAATCACCGACGATGAGGAAATTGCACAGGAACCCTGGTTCCAAGCAATCCTAAATTTCAAGTTCAACGGTACCTATCCACCGGATATGGACAAGAGGGGACAACGTGCTATACGCCTACTAGCTTCCCAATACGTTCTCATGCAAGGAGAGTTGTATAAAAGAACACCTCTTGGTGTAATCTTACATTGCCTTGATCATTCACAGGCGCGGAAAGTGATGGGAGAAGTCCACGATGGAGAATGCGGCCCTCACATGAGTGGGCCACTGATGGCAAAGAAAATCACACGTTTGGGGTATTATTGGACCACAATGGAATCCGATTGCATCAAATACGTAAGACATTGCCACAATTGTCAAATCTTCGGGAATGTACAACATGTCCCTCCTTCATTGCTCTATACAATAACATCTCCTTGGCCATTTTCTGCCTGGGGAATCAACATAATCAGGAAGATAACCCCAGCCGGAACAAGAGGTCACTGTTTTATCCTAGTGGCAATTGACTATTTCACCAAATGGGTAGAAGCGGCTTCCTACACTAGTCTCACGGCAAAAAACGTGGCAAAATTCATACAAAACAACATCATCTGTCGATATGGTTGCCCACATGAGATCATTAGTGATAATGGATCACATTTCCAAGCTGAGACCGAGCAATTGCTAGCCAAGTACAAAATTAGGCATCACCACTCTTCGCCATATAGACCACAGACTAATGGCGCGGTAGAGGCAGCAAACAAGAATGTTGTCACAATTCTCAAGAAAATGATTGGCAACTATCGAGATTGGCCAAGCAAGATACCCTTTGCTTTGTGGGGATATCGCACATCCGTTAGGACGCCCACTGGGACTACTCCTTTCTATTTGACTTACGGCATGGAAGCTGTGCAACCAGTCGAGTTAGAGATACCATCCTTGTGCATCTTACTCGAAAGTCAAATCCCAGAAGCCGACTGGAAGAGGGATAGATATGAAGAACTCATCCTCCTGGATGAACGTAGGCTACGTGCCTTGCACAATGTCCAAACATATCAAGCACGTATCAAACGCGCTTTCAAAAAAAGGGTTAGGCCCAGGAACATCAAAGAAGGAGACTTAGTGCTCAAATCGGTTAGAGCTCTTTTACCTGTTGACCCACGGGGAAAATTCAAACCTAATTGGGCCGGACCATTTCTAGTCAAATCCATACTTCCACGGGGTGCGGTTAGAATCACAGACCTAGATGGGAATGAGTTTTCCAACCCGACAAACCTTGACCAATTGAAACGGTACTATGCCTAGAATAGGAACAAAAACGCGCCTCGCATAACCTCGCGTGTCGCTCTTGTGGCACTAAATAAACGGCCCCTGGCCAAGCTGAAATACGCTAATGTCACTCTGCTCTTGCATTTTGACAAATTTGTCATCCTCATATCATCAAATAAACTAAAACTGCACCTTCAGAGTAAGCAAAAGCTCATGCTTATTTTCTAAGTTCATTACAAGCTCTTGCTTACAACAATTATTCTTTTACATTTACTCAAACTACGCGCAAGGGTTTGATTTCATTTTTTTAATGAATACGTAGGCAATCCTTCATCGGATACAACCCATTATTTTAAAATGTAAATAGAAGGACATTTGCATTGCATTTGGAATTCGACAAGAATAATGAAATAGAAAATCACAACGGTTTCGTAACCATTTAACCTTTTTTATTTCATTCTTTTTCTAATAATAATACGCCACATAATAAAAATAAAATAGGCTAGGATTCTAAAAATCCCACCTTTTTACTACAACAATAATAGTAATAATAAATAATAATAAAAGCTAGGGCTATTCCTCCATCGTCCCTTTGCCCTTGTCATTCTGGTCATATTTCTTGTCACGACCTCGAGCCGGACGCTCTTGCGCCACTTCAGACCTAATCACCAACGGTCTTTCTCGAGGCCTACCCTTACCATTCTTACCCATCACCATCTCCACGGCAGGAGAAGTCTTCGGTTTCTTCGAAGGATGAACAACTCGAAACCCGGCTTCTTCCTCTCCCTCGGTCAGATGCTTCTCTTTCTCTTTTCCGCCTCGCGCACCTTGTAATCAACGGGCTCGCGCTTCCTCAATATCTCACGCTCTTCCGGAGTAGTAGCTTTCCTCCATCGCAGATAAGAATCCGACACCCATAAGGCATTAGCAGAAGAGTTCAAGAACCACATGTTTCTTTGGGCCCATTTAATGGCCCATTCCCTTCTTTGTCGTCGTAGTAAGCGCCACGGCATGTCTGCAGACGGTATCAAGCTTTGGGATCGTCTGTTTTAGTCCAACCTGTCTCATCAGCCTTTCCTGGAAGATGCACACCATGAATTCCAAGCCAGGAATGCGCACAGATCGGGTAGGATCCAAGGAAGACACTCTAGTGACAGATTTGAGGTGCCACCATGGTACAATCCACCTAATCAAGGGGCCATCATCACTCTTCAGTTTAATCTTCCAGTAATCACAGACTCGAGTAAAGTCCACCATGTACAACCTAGTCCTCATTGCAATCGAACGAGCATGATAAGAAGGAACATGAACTGGGGGCTCGATCAATCGAAGCCGTTCCATGAGCCAGACCTACCAAAAGCGGGTATTAGACATAAAAAAAAAACGAAAAAAAGAAAAAAAAAAAAACGAAAAAAAGAAAAGAAAAAGAAGAAGAATAGTTCTTTTACCTGCAAGATAACGGGACTTCCCAAGTACGGTAGGTCACGATTGGCTTTCCTGTTATCCAAGCCCAACAAGATCTCTCCTAAGCATAAACAAGTTGGGCTCCTGCGCAGCTCCATTTGCTCAACAAGCCCCAAAAGGCGAGGATCACCTCTCAAGTCTTCATCAACATGCCCTTGGAAGACATACACATGCAACAAGCAAAAGCCAAACGCCCTTCGCCTAGCAACATAAGAAACGGTGGGGTCGGCCCTGTTAATAAATCGGTCAATGAAGTCCAACATTCGCACTCCCTTCGAGGTCACTAGACGGACCACCTCGAGTCTAGTCAACCCAAGCAAGTCTCTAAATTTGCTTTTATACCCTTGCGAAGTAGAAGGAATAGCAGGCAAGTGTTCAGGGTCCCACCCTCCAATCGCAGCAATTTATTCGGGAAATGGGCAAATATCGCCTCCAGGGAACGCAAAAACATCATAATTCGGGTCCCAGTAATCAAGACAAGCATCCAAGAACGGTTTGACAACCTTGATAAGCTTCAAACTCAACAATGATCCAAGATTATAGGCGCCCATGTCGTGTTTCTCCATGTTGGAGAACTCGTTAGTCCACTCCTTTAGGCGAATCTCCAAAGTATTCATGATGAGTGCTTGTTTTGAGAATTTTATGTAATAAGACGAAGAAGAGACGGAAGAATTGTGTGAATAAAAGCTCTATCGACGTCTCTATTTATACTAATTTCTGTTTCCTAAAATCTGCCAGAGCAGACACACCTGGGAACAGGCGCAGCACCTCTGCGCCTCTTCAAAGGGACGCAGCTCATGCTGCGCCTCTTCCTGAGCTAAACTTCTGTGATTTTCCGCGTTGGTTCTTTCCTAATTCCATGACGAATAATTTCCTATTCTTACGGGTTATTGTTTTGGTAAATACGTGAAAATTACCATATTCCGTGTTTCCTAATTCCGCGGGCACGCATTTCGAGGCAATATCGACATTTTCGTCATTTTATCACACTTGTACATTTTTCATTTTAGGAAATAATTTTCAATTCCAATTTAATTCATTTCAAAGTTTATATATTTATTTCGTTTATATATTTCGTTTATGTCTTTTTCACCATTTCATTTCTAACTTATAGGGTTATATTTTTTTCTTTTTTTAGGGGGTAACCCTCCCTACCGTCCGGTCATTCTCGACAAATTTTTTGCATTTCTGCATTTACTTTTTGCATTCCGTTGAGTCATTCGTTTTGCGCTAATTCAGGCCATATATATATATACAAATGTATGTTTTGCGTGATTTCTATGTAAATTTCGGCAGCATGACGGCGTAAACCGTCATCTACCAAACCTATTCAAAGCTAATCTGTAGATACAAGCAACACATCCCAGCAGCAAAGGAACTCAGGCCGTCATATATACCACCAAAAAGGGAAATGTACAGCAAACTGGGGGCTCGAGCCCCAAGCAAAGTCCAAAATGTCCAAAATAAAGGTCAAAATGTACAAATGTGCAAAATAAAAACAAAAAGCTAAATAGAACTACTGCCGGTCTCCCTCCAGCTCTGCAACCCTCACCGCGAGAACAACAATCTCGGCGTCTCGAATCTCGAGCTCCCTCAACAAGCGAGCTGTCTCCTCCCGAGACAGGGCCAACTCTCGCTCCAGCTCGCGGTCCCCTTGTAAATAACAAAATTCGGCTCATGTCAATCATTTCAAGCAAGTACAAGGGAAATCAAAATTCAAAAATGAAATAGGCACAAGGTTCATACCTGACGACCCCGACCGCCGACAAGTGCCTCGACGGCAGTAGCTCGGAGCCGGTTGGCCACCCTCCATAACGCTACGAACCGAGAAGGCGCAACCTGCATTTTCAAGAAAGAAGTTCTCAATAATCAAATAAGTTCAATCAAATGTGTTCGTACACAAATATTATGTAAATTAGAGACTCACCCTCTGAATCAGATGCTGCCAGTCGCCCAGGCCAGCATCCGTCACAGCCATGTCAAAGTCATTTAGCTCGGAGATCGTCGTCCTCCCGGTCGCGTCAGTGTACTCGAGGGTCTTGGGGTACTCTGGGGGCTCGATGCCCGCCGCCTCATCAATCGGTGATCTTTCATCGTAGTTTTAAAATCAAGTAAAGAAGAAGAGTAGAGATACTCACCACTACCGGCCACTCCACCGCCTCAGTCCCACACGGCAGACCAGAAATCATGCCGTAGTCCTCCAGAGTGACTCCCACCTCACCAAAAGGCATGTGAAACGTGGAAGTCGTGTCCCAGAATTGGTCCAAGAAATCGCAGACCAGGCTAAGGTTAGCCCGCAACTTCCTCTTCGCGATATCCCTCCAGGCCTGCATCAAGGCATCGAACGCTCCACGCTCGATCATGGCGCGCTCCTCTGCTGACAGCCGCTCGTAGCACTCCATCACTGTCGTGTAACCCGAGAACGACCTGATGTTCCCGGCCTCCTATTGTGATTCGAAACAAAAGCTATCTTTAGTTTTGACTAAAAATTGGAGCAGATATGAACAAATGAAATGAATGAAAGAAGGTGAGTGATGAGTAATGAATTCAAAATTACCAAACTCTTCACCGTCCTGTAGGACAGGTGACCCTCTGCAGCCCAGAGCAGGTGCCTACTCTCGCAATTCTCGGCCCACGCGGGCGCTCCCCTCAGCTGACGACCTCCTCGTCCGACGTTGGCCCGCCTCGGGGCCTTCTCCTCCTCAACCGCCTCCTCCTCGTGGACCTCGTCCCCAGCAGCCATACCGCGGCGGTGAAGGCCTGCTCCAAAGCCTCCTCGACAACAGCAGCGTCTATCTCCATGGGAGCTCTCCCAGAAGTAGAAGCCTCATCACCTGCAGCATTAAAGTAAATTTAGGTCGCGTCACATGACGACGGACCTTGGTTAAGGGATTTTCGAGCCTTTGGAAGCCCTGGAATCGCTCTTTTCTCGCCATCTTTGGCCATATTCTCACAAACCCAATCACTTATGTGGTAATTAGGGTCAAGTCAAGCCTAATTTGAAACCTAGTTCAGGGTTCGAGTCGAAATTTCGGCAGCATTTCATTATAACGACGATTATGCCCTAGAAAAGTGTCCTGAAAAAGCCGTCACAAGACAAAATTCCGAGATGGTAGAAAGTTTACCCATCATCAAGGATCCCAAATATCAAGTTTCATCGCAAATGGGCAATCCTAAGGATATTTTCGAAGCAATTTACGATCTAGCTGTGAAACCGTCTCAATTTCACTCAAATGCTCAAAACTCAACGAAAATTCGAAACAAATACATGGTTATGTTCCTTATACTACCAATTATCCATTTCTAGTGTCAATTTTACAAGGCAAATGCATTTGGGGGAAAAGCCCCAAATTTTCGAAATAATTGGGTTGAAAACCCTAATTTTTTCGATCCAAATTGAGCAAATATAGAAGATTAATGCAGGAATGAGACACATACCTTGATTAGTCATGATTAATGCAATCTTTTGGATCAAACCTTGGCGGAAATGGTTGAGATTTGAGAGAGTATTGTGTGATTTATGTTTCAAAACAAATGAAATAGTCCCTCTGTTTATCGCGTTTTTACGCAGAAAATGCACCCTTAGGAACAGACGCAGCAGGCGCTGCGCCTATTCCAAGAGACGCAGCTCTTGCTGCGCCTCTTCCTGGTGTTCCCTCCATACGAGTTTTCAAAAATTCGTTATGAGTTCGTTATTTGTGGGCCCATCTTTGGTGCGCCTCTTCCCCATACTATTTTATCTTTTTGGTCCGTTTGACGATTATCTTTCGTTCAGTCCCGTACTTCTAAGCGAGCACCAGACTATCATACGTTGTTTACCGCTCCCAAGACCTTGCTTGTCACGGCAAGCAGATATTCCTTTACAGGTGTTTCGACACGCCTTCATTATATTTCCAACGAGAGTAAGCGGATAGACTTTCCCTCTCGAGACATGGAGATTAGTTCCCGATTATGTTCCCCAACGAGAGTAAGCGGATAGACTTTCCCTGTCGAGACATGGAGATCAACATCGACCCCGAATTCTTCCAAAGTTTGTTTGAAGCTGAACACAAGCAAATTTCTCCCAGCAGTTCCAGAGACTGTGTCCTGCTATCTTTCCTCATATCCTTCAGATGCCCTTTTCAGATACCAAGTTATATTAAGGCCCAAGAGTTTTGCCGAAGCGCCTTTAGTCCCGTTTCGTCCAGAAGTCTCAGGTATGATCTCTTCTTATGGCTGGAGAGCTTCCTTACGTAGTCTAATGGACTTTAAACGACCCTCCCCGATAGTCGACAGACTCTAAAATGTTCCCGTCGACAGGTCCTTGGCTCAGACCCCTTGAGCAGCCTCGCGTCGCCATAGTCGTCATGTTGTAATATTCGATTGACCTGATGGCTATACTTTGACTTGCGCCTTGTCCAAGCCTCAGTCAAAGTGGGGGCTCTGTAGATACCTCATTTCTGCACCTCTCGCAAACCACCCGGTGATGATTGGGCCGCATGTTTGTTACGCGGAACGATTTGTGACAGTTCGTAAGTTTGTCGTCAAGTGATTGCTCAAATTTTAATGTCTACCTCTTAGTTGTCATCTACGTGCCGATACGGTCGTTTTGACAGTAATTAGAGTACATTTGGAGTCCGGGCCTAAAGCCGTCTTCATTTTCTGATAACCGTTAAATCCCGAGTCAGAATGTTCTGGAATGTTCCAGATATTTCCATTCCATATTTTATAATTATTTCACAATCCTAAATCTTTGGTAAACAATTTCCCGAAATAATCATACAAGATATTAAGGAAAACCGAATTATTCCGTCTTTCTATAACTCAAACACGGAAATCTTTCTTCCGCAGGAGGAAACCACTTGGGAATAGACGCAGTAGGTGCTGCGCCTCTTCCAAGAGACGCAGTGACTGCTGCGCCTCTTCCCAGGTCCTTTTCTGCGTATTTTTCGTATCTTTTTCATATCTTTCCGAGATTCACTTCCAAAGACTCTCCGAAATCCTAATTCCTTCACGTGATTAGTATAAATAGGAGCCTTCGCTCCTCATATTTCTCACGCGAGTGTCCGCCCTTCTCTTCTCCCTTTGCATTCTAGACCTTTGTTCTTACTTTTTTGGCGTCTACGTGCTTGAACTTTCGACCACGTAAGCTCGGATCCTTCTGAGTACCAGCCTCGTTTGCATGACCGACCAATTTGACCAACTCTACATCAATCAACTTAATTAATTTAATCGTTTTTCCTCTTACGAGGGCACTTTCGTACATTCGAGTCGAGCATCACTAATCGATAACTTATTTCATCTCGTTTCGTCAAACATGTAAGTCTGAGGGTGTATAATCTCTCTTTTATTTATTGTTCTTTACTTTTTGTATCATCATTAATGTAAGGTTCATGTCGAAAACACCTTGTTAATACTGATTTCCAAAACCGTGCTTTAAAACCTTTTTTTACGGATTTCCAGAAGACAAACCGTCGAGAAAGGACGCAGCAACTGCTGCGCCTCTTCGAAGGAGCGCAGTTCCTACTGCGCCTCTTCGTGAGGCTGCCGCAGTTCCTGCTTCCTTTCTTCTTCCTTCGTCCTCTGTAATTCGTTCTTTGTTTACTTCGTTTGTTTTCGTTAATTCTTTGATATAATAGCATATTAATAATATCACATGTATTTATTATTCGTCTTTAACATGTTTAATTTGTCATTAAATCCGACTTAAATCCCAAGTAATCCAATATTTACGGGTTTTCGTCATTAAACTCAACCCGGGTTGTAGAAGTTCGATTTGTTCATATCGGGTTTCTGGAATTCGATCGTTGATATATTCTCGTCTGTCTTTTGTCATACTCGTCGTTAATTTGTCATTAATTTGTCATGTTTAACCTATTTTGTTCACCCATGTCACTAATCGATCGTTCATCCATGTAAATAATACGTCTTTAATTCGTCTCATCCATGTTTTATTACTTTTATGACCCATAATCCCATGTAATTAACCTATTAATCACTTTCATCCGAGTAAGTATATTAATTAACCATTAAAATCACCAATTTACATTAACGATTTGCAGTTCCGGCTTCACAGCCAGAACTCACCCTTGGAACAGACGCAGCAACTGCTGCGCCTCGTCCAAAGGGCGCGGTCCTGCTGCGCCTGTTCCAGGTTGAGTTCTGTCTCTGAACTCCGTTGTTTCTTGACCTAGTTTAATTAGCTTACGTATAATTGACTATTAATCGTATTATCGCCTACTGGCTTGTTCGTTAATTCTTTCTTTTGTTCTTTTTCTTAAATTATCCGTTTTGAAGGTGTTTTTGACATAAATCACTAAACCCAATGTAATTATTGTAATCTTCATTATTGTAATTTTCTATTATTGTCTTATTTATCGCATTTGTATGATTTATTTGCATGCCTTCACATGTAATTGAGCATTAAATCCTACTTCGACCCAATTGTATGCTAAATTAATTGTCAACCGATTTAGTCTAATCTTCACATGTTAGGATTAAAACTTGGATGTTGAATTGCATGCATATAATCGACGATATATCGAGTATAGATGATGTCCCTAATCATTAGTAGAGGCCGCTATCGAGGCGGGCGGGATTAGGTGTTCGATCAAAAGAGCTTCCTAATACGTACCCTCACCCCTTACTCCAGATCTCTGTGAACATCCGTGTTCATTGGCATCCACGAGAGTCATTCTAGACATAGAATGCTAGGGTAACGATTGCTTAGTGTTCATGTCTCTACTTTGTGTCTTGACATTACACGAGGTATTCGAACGGTTCCAATTTCCCATAAAAATTGGTGGCGACTCCAATAAATGCAAACGCTTGTTCTCTTCCTCCCAAGCGCCCCCGTGGGCCCCCCGTTGTCCACAAAGTTGGCATCACAACAAGCAAGCAAATTTATTATGAAAACATATTAGATTAAGCATGATTAATCCCATGTTTGTTTCCCCTAATTACCCACTAATCCTAGTTAAGAGACTACTCACTTATTATCATGGTAAACATGTCATTAGTGGTGTCAATCATCACAACAAGTGTAAACATGATAAGAGAATAAGGAAAATAAACAATAAAGAGTAGAGAGTAAAGAAATTATACCAAACTTGAGCTGATCTAAATAATAAAGCAAAGAATAAAAGAAGAGAACTTGATTGATTGATGAAGGGTTGTCAATCCTCCAATAATAACCCAATAATCTTCAATTACCCAAAAGTAACAAACTTAAACAATAATTAAGGAGAGATTAATGTGAAATTTGTGGAAAGATTAAAGAGTAATCTAATCTAAAATATTCCTAATCTATTCTAAGAGGATTTTCTAGTGTGGAAGCCCATTTGATTATCATCAAAATGGGGTATTTATAGTAGTGCCTCATTAGGTTAACTAAGGCTAAACTAGTAATTAACAATTCTAAGTTCTAAACAGGGAATCACAAGTATTTCGGAGAGATGGGCATCTTTGCTGAAGACGCCACGATCCGCTCGTCCAAGAGGTAAGACGCTCGAATTGTTGCATGGAGGGACGAGCGGCCGATGAGTCGGGATGCTCGGATTGCGGGCTCCTTGGACGAGCGTCTTAGCTCCTTGAACGCTCGGATTCCTCTTCAGAATCCTTCTCTTCGCAAACTTCTTATTCTTGCAATGTTGGTCTTTAGTTCTTGCCCTTCCTTCAATACCCGTTCAACCAAGATCGTCAATGTCCTTCCGAATAGGCTCAAGAGACGGGAATTTTCCGCCTAATTGTCTCCTTTCCTACAAATCAAACACAAAGCAATAGGAAAGCAAAATATGAAGCATTTGACGGGTAAAATAGATATGAGACGCTATAATAATATGCAAAATAGGTTCAAGTAGGGGACCAAGACAAGGGGTGACTGAATTGGCGGCAAAAATGTTAAACAATATTTCATCTCAATATCGATTTCAAACTCAAATAACTCAATAACAATGGTCACTCTAGACCGTAAACATAACTCGGCACAAAGGCCCCATAACTCAATATCAGTAACCAATCTCAATCTCAATATCAATGTCATAGTATCAAATGTTCTTTTTAAAGAACTGCTCAACACTCGGAGTAAAACTTTGAGCTACACACCCACTAGTCAAGGTCAAAGGGAACTACGAATCAAACACAATACGGGTGCAAACATTCATGCAATATACAATGTCCAAGATCAAGATAATAATCCTTTGTGCCTAATTTAACAAACTAGTTTGCATCTCATCACTTTGGCCAAATAGGACAACTTGCGCACAAAGCTCCTTAATAATCTTATAACTAATTATCATCAATCATTCAGCCACCATCATATGGTCATTGCAGAATACCACCTCAAGCTCCTTTACGTTTTAAGCATTAAATATTTTGTTGTTTTCAATCCCACTTTCACGAACCCAATTCGCGTTACCATACTTAACCCCAAACCCTCAAATAACACAACCCATCTCACAAGTTTGACGAGATTATTAGTACTATTATAATTAATTCATATATTACAACCACCATTAGCATCAATTAATAATACAGATATCACCACATAATTTTGAATACGAAAAACAGTTAGCACATATTTCATATTACCCCAAATAATAGTATTAATATTAGGATCGGTAGAATCGTGTTAGCTTATCTATAACGAATTAGAGATGATGCAAGGATGAGAGAAGTGAAACTCGGAATAATGAATGTGTAATAATGGTGGCACACAAATACGGGAGTTCACTACACCATTGTTTCACGTATAAGCCAGATGGCAAGGGATGCATAAAGTAGCCGCAAAGAGAAATAATAAGAGGTAGGTAAAGGTTTAACACTATATGGCATTGAAGGACAAATAAGTTAGAGTAATGATGATTTAAAGAGAGAAATTAGTTGGGCTCTCAAAAACAAATCAAGGGTTCGGTCCAAGTACAATGACAATATATTTTTTCTTTTCCAAGTAAAATTACAATAACTATTTTGTGTAAAATAAGTTTCTCTCTAGATGGAGAGTTTCTCTAAAAATAGAGTCCTTTTGGTGTAAGTTTTCCTCATCGGCCATCCACTTGATTCCGCCTGATCTTATCCATCACCACCTCTACGTTTTCCCATTTAGCCTAACCTTTCCCTAATTTGCTGAGTTGTCTATCATGCAGCTTACCTTCTTGACACCTTTATAACCACCTTGTCTACCACCACTGTTTCTCTTCCTCCGTCAATTTAACCCTTAAGTAACCTTTCTTCCTCTGTTTTATCTCTGTTTAACTGCTCACAGTTCTTTTATCAAACCATGGCTTCTTCTTCTTCACAAAACCCCTGTCAAGCCGGTGTGAGTCTTAAGTTACCGTTGCATCTTTATGCCGATTTCACAGGAGTCTATTTTTCCAAATCTCTCCTTGCCAAAATTTTAGACCAACGTTACCTTGCTATTCCTCGCATTTACTGTAATATCCCGTATTTCATTGACTCAATTTTTAAGGAATGAACTTCGATTTGACTCGATCTTACTTGTATATTTATATGTCGATGTCGATTATGAGTTGAATTGCGATATAATGTTATGTCGGGCTTGTATGGGTGTTTGGGTCGAGTCATAATAGGTGGAGTGTAGACTTTGGGCCTCGAAATGCGTGCCACACTTTTTCACAAACACAAAACCCTATTCCTAACCCTACCTCACCACCCAATCCCATACCCTATTTCGAACAAACCCTAGCAGCCAACTACTCACAAATCATCACACATTCATGAGAGGGCAGTCAGAGGTGGACGTCGGTTGTGTCTTGAGGGCGGTGGTGCACTGTACTGGCGTTTTGCAGGGCGGTTTTAGGCAGTCGCGCAGGTACAATTTCAGGCATCTTTCTTTGTTTTTTTTCTTGTTTGTTTGCGTCTTAAGGGTTGTTGTCGCCCAGGGGGTGACTGTAGTAGTTATGGGGAGTGTGGTGGTGGTGTTCATGGGCGTCTGAAGTGTGGTGGTCGTCACGGTGGTCGTCGATCTGATTATTGTTGCTCCTGTTATGATTGTCGTGTGTCAAGGGTAGAATGGGAGCACCACCGTCGACTAGGGGGAGGTCGACACGGTGGTGCCAGGGTCGTGAGAACCACCGTGTGCCAGGCAAAGCCACGGTGGTGGTGGGTCACATGGAGAGTCGTGTCTGGGCCGTGGTTGCTGGTAATATCAGAGGGAGTCAAGGGGTTTTGTGGGGTTTTTGTCTGCGTCCGGTGGTGTTGGTGACCGTGGTCAGACTCACCTGCCTGAGTCGACCACGGTGGTGAGGGCCAGTGGGGTCCAGGGCATATGGGGGACCACGGTGGCAGTAGCGGCAGCCACTGCTGGTGGCTGCATCCGGTCAGGGGTTAGGGTAGTTGGGGCCGGTTTGAAATGGGTTACAAAGCATTGTTTTCAAGTTCGTAATTTGAGTCGGGACGATAACCGTTGTGATAGTTTGTAAACGTGTTTAATATTAGTGCATGAGTCGGGTTTTGTTATTTATAAAATAAAGTGTTAATATTATTATTAGTGAACAAATTAATTGTCGTCGCTAAATTACTTTTATTATTGTTCTCGTTATTACCATTATTAATAATGACGGGTGAGAATTTTAAATACGAATTTGTTAATAACATTTATTTAACTAAGAATCTCTGTAAAGTGGGTTAGTAATTGGATATTATTTATATTATTAGGTGGTGAATTCCGAGTCGAGTGTTTCTGAGCTGCTGGATTAAATTCTTATTGCTATATATCGAGAGGGCGAGTTTGTTGTGGAATATGACTGAGCACCGACTATTTGAATGCAGTACTGAGGTAGGGGAATACACTGATTGAGTTCTTACGATTATAAAGAGTTGGCATGTTCGGGGATTATATGACATATCTGTTTATCTTATTTATCTCGTTGAGCATCATTGTTTCATACGTCTCATACATTTCATATGCATCGGAGTTGGAGTTGCAGGAGATGAGATTATTGTGATTAAGGCCCAGGCGGGTTCTGCAGGACTTGCCCTGGTGACCTCAGCTACGAGTTGGTATATCGACGACGGTCGATTGATATAGTCTGCCGGGGATCGGTATGGCTGGGCGTTCCGGGGATGTGTGTGTTGGAGATGAACTTGGAGGAACATATCATTGCATTCTTTATATATATCGTATTACCTACTCAACCTCGCGGTTGACCCTGTGTATTCGTGTATGCCTGTGATGATCCATTTATTGGGGAGTAGATTGACAGGTTGTTGAGACATTGGGAGCTGGCAGGGGAGAGAGCATGGATCACCTGACTTAGAGCTAGCCCACTTTTATTTCTGTTTAGTTATCAGACTTTATTTCCAGCTTGAGACATGCTTCATTTCAGTTGTAAACATTTATAAACTTTTAATTTAAAGTACTGTTTATCTTTCCTTTGTTATCTACTGCCTCAGGTTCCGAGATTGTAACACCCTTCTTTATCTGAGGAGTCCTAGTCCAGGCCTTTAAATAAATGGGGGTGTTACAAAGTGGTATCAGAGCGAACGATCCTCAGGCCTAAAACAATGAACCCAATGAATGTAGGAAGAGTCTAAACAAAATAAAACCCGGATAGAATTGTTAGGTGCCCTATGAAGGATTGGGATGAGTTAGGGGCCCTCTCACACCAAGCCAGTGGCCCTTTCAGTGTCGATCCGGGAAACCTATGGGAAAACTTGGAGAGTGGGGTAGCCAAGGAATGAATGAATAGGTCTGGTATGAATTGTACTAACCGTTGTGCAGGAGAAGATTGAGGTAAGTAACAAATGTGGTACTGAGTTGGACTAGTGAATGAGATTTGGATGATCATGTGATTGGATGTCTTGGAAGTTGTGTGGTCTTTGAATTTGATTGTGATATGAGCATGTCACGATTCGTGATTTAATGATGGTTGTGTGAAAATATGTGGTAGCATCATGTCTAGTGATATGCGGTTACGTGAACCCCAAAACCATGTTATATGTAATGTAATGCTTAGATTCATGTTATATATGCTTAGAGTAGATGCAAGTAAAATGTAGAAGTGGTGACTAAGTTGGGAATGTGTGATTTTTTTTATGACGTGTCAATGAAACCAAAGATATGTTGGTGTCTATGATAAAGTAGTTCTATTGTGGTTAAGTATGGGTATTTAGTGTAAAATGTTAGAAATAATTGAAGATGGTAACACCCTTCTTTATCTGAGGAGTCCTAGTCTAGGCCTTTAAATAAATGGGGGTGTTACATTTACTCTAAGATTTTCACACATTAGAATCTCAATGGTACGGTTTCTATCCGTGCTATGAAACCGTATTACATCTTCGAATTTTCGTCTGCAGCTGACCTCGCCTATTTTAGGCAGAGACAAATCGTGACTATTGAGGGAAGCTTATTTGTGTTTCGCTCTGTTACAGCTACCACCATTCCGGATAACTTGCTTTTTCACATCGTTCCTATTTGGATCCGTGTGAAACATCTTCCTATTCCTCTTTTGAATACTTCAGTAGCTGCTTTTCTCCTCTCCCATGTCGGAGATATTAGTGAGGAGGAGAATTATCCATCACTTATTCCTCCTCGCAACATTGTGCGAGTTAAGGTTTGAGTCGATCTTTCGAAACCGCTGATTCCAGGATGTTTTTTAGCTTTTAATGATCGAGAGCATCAATGGGTTTGATTCTCCTATGAAGGAGTTTTTCGTTTTTGTAAAACTTGCGGACATGTTGGACACCGTGTGTCTTTCTGCCCTTCTGGTAAGGTGCAGGGGACTCGTGGTATACAGGCATGTTTAGATGAGCTTGCGGCTCGTGGTTTATCGGTCTTGCACGGACCACCTAATTCTCCCTTTTACAGTCCTGATATTTTAGGCCTGCCTGCACGATTGAAATACTTGAATTCCGAGTTGTGTACGCTTGCATCATCAGACCCTGTTATTGTTGATTCTGGTGGTGAATCACCAGTGTTCTCGTTTTCCTCTTCTTCCTCGGAAGATGAGGATTCTGATGATCATGGCTTTGATTTCCCTCCGGACTTGTCTGTCCATGAGGACCAATCACGAGAGGTTTTACTTGAGACTTTTCCTCTTCTCAGAGGCCCGGTTGTTCCCGGACCACATGCTTTTGAAGTTGGAGAACCGTCTCATGCTAGAGACCCTTCCCCTGCTTTTCGTATGACCGTGCCTGATGACGAGCTTGACGCGTCTTCTGACCTTGGTCTTGCTGACCCTGCAACTCCACCACGGACAGTGGATGTTTCTTGTCTTTTTCGTTCCCCTGATTCTGCCTCTGTTGCTCATCCTCCTGCTATGGACTCTCTTGGCAAGACGGTGAAATTTGTCTTTAAACGTAAGGTAGGGATCGGGTTTAATTTTTACAGCCGCACTCGATTTAAACACACTAATAGATCGGGTTTTATGGACTTGGCTGTCGATTCGATCTCTGAACCAACTCCAGTTGAGTTGTTATTTGGGTCGTTCTCTGCTTTGCCTTTTCGGTTTAAACAGCCTGATGATTGCCTTGTTCCTTGTTCTTCGGTTTCGGGCAAAAAACGGCCTCTGTCTTCTTTCGATTTATCTTTACTGGACTTACATGTGAGAAAGAAACCATCCTTGGAACAAGCTGGTCCATTTATTTTTATGAATGGACCGTCACTAATGCTTGTTCCTTTTTCTTTGTTCAGAGATGAAGCAGATGCTCCGGTTTTGGGTCTGGTGGCGGACCTTAATTCGCCACCCGTTTTCCAATGAAGATCTTTTGCTGGAATTGTAGGGGGCTTGGATCGACGGATGATCCTACAATTCCTTTTATACATCTAAGTGTCCATCAACATCATCCGTCCATTTTGTTTCTACAAGAAACTATGACTTCTTCTGACTCGACTTCATATAGGACTTCTCATCTAGGCCTGCCTCACTTTTGCGGTGTAGATTCTATTGGGCGTAGTGGAGGCCTTCTTTTGTGATGGGATAACTCTGTAGTTTTATCTACCTTAAGTTTAGAAACTCACTTTATCCTCTGTAAATTATCTTCCCCTAGGGCACCTTGTACAAATAATATAAACTATGTTTTATTTATATATGGTGAAGCACGGTTTGAGTATCGACAAGCTTTATGAAATCATATAAGTTCCAAGATTTTGGGCCTTTCTCCTTTGTTGATACTTGGGGACTTTAATCAAGTTGAGTTGTTCGCTGATAAGTTTGGGGGCACAAGTTTTTTTCGTGGCCAAAGTGCTTTTACCACATGGAAAATTACCAATGGCCTTTCGGACGTTCCGCTCTTTGGTTCCTGTTTCACTTAGATGAACAATCAGTTCAATGGTAATATCATCATGGAACCTCTAGACCGTGCTTATGCCAATCAGGAATGGTTTACTCTTTTCCCTTCAACTTCTATCTCGCATCTTCCCATTCTGGTTTCTGATCATGCACCTGTCATTCTTTTCTCTGAATCCGGATTCTAAACCTCGAAAAGACCATATCGCCTTGATAATTGGTGTTTATCTTTCCCTGAAGTTCAGGAACTTGTTTCACGAGTTTGGAATACTCCTTTTTTTTTATCCTCGATGTTTGTACTATCACGTAAATTAGCTACCGTTCGCCGTGCTATCTTGAATTGGGTTATAGATCATCGTATTTCTAATGGAATTAACTGGTCGGAAATTGAAGCTGATTTGGATTTATCTGCTGCAAGAATTGTGGATGAACATTCAGCATCACAATTTCAGCATCTACGCTCATCTCGCCTTCAGCTTATGCGAAATCAGCGACTTTTTTTGGGTTCAACGTTCGAAAATCAAAGCTGAGGTTTTAGATGGTTATCCAACTCGCTTCCTTTTTAATCGAGTTAAACAACGAGCTACAAAGCATCGTATACTGACTCTTCGAACATCTGATGGAGTTTGGTTGAATTCCCCAGCTTCTGTTACGGATGAAATCGTCAACTATTTCACCAATTTGCTCTGCAACAATTCTACAAATGCTCATGCCGGTCCAGGGGGTTCTATCCATCAGTTTTTGTCTACCCTGACTTTGCCCAAGCTTGGACCAGTTGAATGCTCTTTACTACAAGCCCCTTTCTCGGAAAACGATATTTTGATTGCTCTCCGAGGTATGGACGATTCAAAATCTCCGGGTCCTGATGGTATTACGCCAAAAATTTTCAAGTCTTTTTGGCCACAAATAGGTCAGTTAGTGACTTCGGCAATTCTTAGATTTCTCAACTCTGGAGTTATGTTGAAAGAATGGAACAATACCATCATTGTTTTGATACCAAAAGTTGATAACCCTGAGCTGGTCTCGCAGTATCGACCTATCAGCCTGTGTAATGTCGTATACCGTTTAGCTTCCAAGTGTATGGCAAATCGACTCAAATTGGTTATGCCGTCTATTATTTCTGAATCCCAACAGGCGTTTGTCCTAGGTCGTCTCATGTCTGATGGATGCCTTATTGTTCATGAGATAATGCATTATATTAACAAGACTAAGAAGGGGACAAACTGTTACTCGGTGATCAAACTGGATATGCATAAGGCTTTTGATAGAGTATCCTGGCATTTCCTCATGTCTGTGTTAGATCATTTTGGTTTCCCGCAGTCTTGGAGTAATCTGATATGGGAATGTATTTCAACAGTTACTTATAGCATCATGATTAACGGTGAACCTTAGCCCTCATTTCATCCGTCTTGTGGATTACGCCAGGGAGATCCTCTCTCTCCTTATTTTTTTATTATGTGTATGGAAGTTCTGGCTCGTCACTTTTAGAAGGCTGAATCCCAGAAACAACTTGTTGGACTTAAGATTTCTCGGTATGCTCCGTCTCTTTCACATCGTTTTTATGCAGATGACGCTTTCATCTGCTGCAAAGCAACACCTACTTCCTTTGAGACTATCCGAGATATTTTTCAAAACTTTGAGAAAACCTCTGGACAAATGGTTAACCTCCAGAAATCTTTTATTAAGTTCAGTCCCAATTCACCGGAGGACTTTAAATCCCATATGACCTCTATTCTGCGTATGCAAGCTTCTGATTCTTTTGGTACATATTTGGGAGTTCCGGTTGACTTTCCTAGATGCAAGAAGATAGCTTTCAATGATATTCTGGATAAGATCACCACACGGATTTCATCATGGTCTTCTCTCCACTAATCTCAAGCCAATAAGTTTGTTATTATCAATTCCATCCTCCTTGGTTCGTTGTTCCACATTTTGGCTGCTGTTCCTCTTCCACTATCCGTGTCTAAGAAGATAGACTCTTTAATTGCTGCCTTCTGGTGGAATAAGAATTCTTCACATCGATCAATTCATTGGCTATCTCAGCCGCACTTGCATGTTCCAAGAGATTCAGGAGGTTTGGGAATTAAATCGGTGACAGTTCTCAGCCAAGCTTACCTTATGAAAAATTTTTGGAGCTTACATCATAAGCCGACGGGATTTTTGGCCAAATATCTCGCTCCAAAATATCGATAGAATTTTCCAATTCCCAACCTCAAGTCCAAAGTTGCGCAGCCTTCCTTTGTATGGCAAGGTATTTGTCGGGTTGCTGCAAAGTGCTCTGAAGCTATGGCTTGGAAACCTGGAAATGGCAAATCCATGGATCTTGTTCGTAGCCATTGGGTACAAGGTCATCCTCCTAGTCTGAAACAACCAGAGGATACCCACTTGCCTTCATTCTCGGAATTTGTTCGTGAAGATGGCACAAGGAATTCGTGCAATATTTTTCGTTTCTTTAGTAACTCAACTGCTAAAGATATTTTGGCCATGGAACCACCCATTCTTCAAGATGATGACTACCTATACTGGAAATATACTGAAGATGGTTGCTATAGCATTCAGTCGGGATATTCATATCTTTTATCCAAGCTTTCGTCAGCTATTCCACAGTTTCCCTCTTTTCCTTGGAAATTGGTATGGCTTTTCCCGTTTTCAAGTAAATTTCCTCTTTTTATCTGGAAACTTGCCCACCATTTCATCCCAACAAGGACAGTTCTGGCCCATCAGGGTTTTTGTCTTGATACTATTTGTCCTTTATGTCAAACGGATACGGAGACTCCTGAACATTTGTTCCGGTCCTGTGATGTAATTCAACATATCTGGCGGTCATCTTTACTTGGCATTCACTCCTTGGCTAATCCGAATTTCTCTTTTGTCCGCTAGCTTGTTGATCACATTACATATCTTCATAGAGCATCTTCATCTGGGTTTAATTGTTTACTTCACTTTTATGCAATCTTAAGATCCATCTGGCTCACACGTAATTCCATTGTCTTTGAGAACCGTGAGTTTGTGCCTGAACGTATCCTTCTTTTAGCTGAAGTGCTACATCAATCACACCTGCAGCTGCCTTCTCTCCGATACAACGGCATTCCGAACCAAGTTCTACAACTTAATGCAGGTAATCATAGTTCAACTTTGCAGCCGGCGCTTTGTTATCGGCTCGTCATCTGCAGGAATTCTCTACAAAATGGATATACAACTATGGTTGAGTCAGACTCTTGCGTGACTGAATTCTCCTACATGCGTGCCCCATCCCTTTTTGGTGCTTGTTCTCGAGCCCTACTTCATGTTATGCACCGCCAGGAGACAGCTACATACCCTGTAATTACTTTTGTGGTATCATCAAAAAAATTAGGTTCAATTCTGGCTTCTCAAAAGCCAGTACCAATAGCTGTGCGAAATTCATTACATGTAATTCGCACTTTTCTTCGTTTACATCGTAACTGGTCGGTTAGTCTTGCTACAGGTTAACTTCTAACCTTTGGATGTATTTGTAATAACGTTTTATCTATGTTTTAAATATATTGGTTTACCTTTGTCGAAAAAAAAAAGTAAAATTACATGAACTTTTTAGTATAAAAATTATTTTAAGACGATAATACTCAAAATGCTTGGGGTATTACAGTTTTCATATGTAGAGTTGTATCCAGATGTAGTATAACATTAAGTTTGCTTATGTCTTGGTTACTTATTCACATGATAAGTAGTACATTCGGTAACATTGTTCTATGAGTTGAGTCTTGATATTGTTCATGCATTGTTGGTACAGTGGGTAATACTGTGCACTTGGTTGGTTGTATAGATGACATTAGTATCAGTTATATACTATCAGAATGAACTAATGCTTCCCTTCGGGGATTGTTAAAGTCTATGTTCGGGATTGGTCAGAGGTAGTTCGTTATACGCTCTGTTCCCCGTGTGTCGTTCGATGAACAGTTCTGTCCAGGTCTTAAGTATATAGGCAATGGTCATACGCTATAATTAGTGTGGATGCAGTTTGTTATACGGTCCACAGTGGATGCAGTTCGTTATACGGTCCATACCGACTATGGAAGGAGTTCGTTATACGCTCTAGTTGTTAGAGGCAGTTCGTTATATGCTCTAAAGACGTTCATTCTATACACTGTGTTTGTAGCTCGGGGAAGTTAGTTATATGCTCTAGTAGTTGGAGACAGTTCGTTATACGCTCCATTAGTTAGAGGCAGTTCGTTATACTCTCCGAGGGTTATTTGGTTTGGTTGTGGTTGCATTGAGTTTGATTGTCTTAAGTTTCTACATGGTGTCGTAACATGGTTTGTTGTCATGTGTCGTTTCATGTTGTTTAATTTTGCAGTTATTAATTAGGTGGTTGTCATAATATGTCTTTGTCATATTGTAAGTTGGTGTTGAGTCTTCATGGCTGTAGATGGTCTCACATGTTTACTGATTTTGCATTTCAATTGTTATTGATTGTTGGTTATTATATTCAATTGTTGTAAACATGACTGGGAGAGCATCTAGTTACCCCCGACTGATTGTCGGCTCCCATTCTCAGGTTGAATGCTCGTCGCTGTTTGGATGATTTTGTTTGGGATGCATCGAGGGGCGAGACGAATAATAAATTAGGAGTTTGTTTTTATGTTTATGAAAACCTTGCATAATGTAATAGTCTGGTTTTTAATTTAGTAGAGAACTAGAATGGTCAGGTGTTTCCGCCACCTTGACCCTTTTATTAGTGTTATACTATGTTTATCCTTTTATAGTATGTTTTTTTCCTTTCTTTTATAATCCGGGTTGTTACAACAGATATGGTCATGCTGAGAGGATATCTGATATGCTAAAGGAAGAGAATTAAGAGAAAGGAGGAAAGCGAAAGGCTGAAATTGTAAGCGAGGGAGGTGCAACGAGTAAGAAACAGGACCATAACCCATATAGAACCTTTTCAGCTGGGGGATTAATTATGTTGGAAGTGTGGCGCTCAGTGGGGAAAAGAGTCACGGCCGGACTCCAGCGCGGGGGTGGGGGTGTTCAACTGTAATAAAATGGGGCATAGGGCTTTTGAATGTAGAAGTGCGCCCAGGGGAATTAACAGAGGTGGAAATCTTGGTGGTTATTAAACCCCAGCAGCGAGTGTTGGGAGCAATAAATATCTGGGGCAGTGGAGTAACCAAAGGAACTACAGTAATATTCAGGGATACGGAGGAGGGTCATAACAGAGGCAAGGGAGTGGTGGCAATCAAAACAACGAAGGGAAGTCCGTTGGAGCAGTTAGGATAGTGCATGGAAATGAGGAGAAGGGCAACTAGAATAGGAAGAGATGGTTGTTTGGATTAATTCAGTTCTTGTTTTAAGAGTTTATTATTGTGTGAGTGTTAGTTGCCTTCGTTAGTATGTTAAATAAGTGTTTCATAGTAAACTTCGGGACGAAGTGTATTTTAAGGGAGTAGAATGTGACACTGCTGAATTTCTGTTTCTTCTAGCGTATGCTACCATTATTTTTGCTTTATGTTCATACTTTATATTCTTTAAATAATTGGGTTTTGTTATATGAGAAGTTGATATATTATTTGTGTGATAATCCCGTATTATGAATGTTAAGATTATATGCGGTTATATGAGTTTACACTAAGTTTCATAAGATACGTTTTATGTATTCATGCGTGGAATGGAGATGGTACAAGTGCCGTTTGAGTAGGATGTGCGAACTTTGGGACGAAGTTCCTTTTAAGGGGGGAAGACTGTAATACCCGAGATTTTATAGTGATTTTGTATTGTTGTTAGCTGAGCTTTGTAGTGGGGATCGGTCGACCTAAGTAGGTGTTCGAGCGACCTGATGGCTGTACGAATAAGTGACTTTTGTGTGTGGATCGATCAAACCAAGGTGTAGGTCGATCGACCTAGTAGCTAGACGGTTGGAATTACTTTTTATATTAAATTTCCTAATCTCTTAATTACTTTCTATCTTACCCTAAACCTATAAATACAACTTTGCTCTATTATACCACACTTTTACCCATCATATCATTCATCGAAACCTAATATTTAGCAAGAGGAAAGAAAGAAGAGGAATGACGGAATTGAGAATGGAGTATTAGGGGACTAATCACAACTTGCGTCTAGGCTTCATAAGTTAATCTTAAATCCTTATTTTTATCAATTGGTTATAATGAGATTGACCATGACCCTAGGACCTGCTCTTGACCGAATTCTGACCGACGTTGACCACTATGGTTGGAGGTTGACCGTGCGGATGGGGTTTGATTAAGGAGGTTGTGGGTAGTTCGTTATCATGCTTATTCGCGTAGAATTATTTTTGATTGTATGTCGTATATGATTGTTATAGGCTGTGATTTCATAGAGGAGAGATTCCGATCTTGTGATTGTCTTTTGCGCGTGAAGGAAATTGCTAAAAGGTAGGAATATCCTACTCAAATGTGGTTTGTATTCATTATACGTCTTTGTGATGCGAGAATTATGTTGTGGTGTTGCGAGAATCGTGCCAGATGATTAGTACATTGATAAATGGCTTGTGGGTCGATCGACCTGATCCTTGGGTCGGTTGACCTATGGGTAGTAAGGGTGGTAAACGTGATTTTTATGCTTGGTACACTATTGTTGTTGGTTAATGCATTGTTTATTATCATTGCTATTGATATTAAAGCTGTTGTGAACTATTATTGATGTGAGATACGAGTATTGAGATGAGTTGTGCATATCACAGATAGTGCTACTGCCAGTTGTGCATAGCAAGAGAGTTGTTACTGCCAGTGGGGCATAGTTTGGAGGATACTACTGTAATACCACAGATTTCTGAGTATAGAGTGTTCGGTCGAGTGGGTGGTACTCGAACGAGTGTGACATCGGGTGTTCTAAGTCAGGCTTATGACTAAGGTGAACTTGACCGAGTTAGGTGGTACTCGGTCGAGTATGTTTGGTACTCAACCGAGTGCTCGATCTGGTATGGTTTATCGCGCGAGTTTGATTAAAATGATTAGAGGAATATATGGTTGTCATTAGGGGTTTATGCAAACCCTAGATTGGGTTAATTTGGGTTAGAGATTGATTGTGATAGTTTGTGATTAGTATTGTTTGTTTACCATTGTTGTAGGTGACGATGTGGTACTCGTTGTGCATTTGTATGATTGGCTGCACTATAACGGATTGTGGAAAGGTAGAGTTTCCCTAATCAATTGCATGTGTAATTGATTATAGATGGTGTGGTTGCATGATTGTTATTATTATTTTGATGTGGTTGTGGCATGATTGGTTTCTGGTTACTGATTGTGGAGCCATTTGCGGGAGATGATTTTAACCCCATGTTCGCCTCTTGTGACTCCCGTCACTTGAGGGATGTGCACATTAATTATCTGGGTCCGGTTGTTGCGATGAGCGGGGCTTAGGTGGTACGGCTGCGGTCCCCACTGGCGGTGTGGGTTACCTGTTGCGTTGGGTAACCTGGTAAGGTTACACACCTCGGTGTGTAGTCGGTTACCAGGATTGTGTGGTTACAGATTGTTGGGATTTATCTAGTTTGGTTGCTTTACTTATATTGGTTATGCAGTTGACTAACCCCGTTTAATGTTTTCAAAACTGCGATGATCCATGGGGGATGGTGAGGAGGGTGTTTCGCAGGTTTGGATGCTTGAGCTTTCTTACGGGATGGACGAAACACCGCTGAGTCTACCTTTTGCTTTTAGCTTCCGATGTTCTTGTTATAGATGTTGTCTTTAGTGCTATGAGTTGTAGTTTCAGTTTTGGGTTTTGGCTTGAGCTGTAATCGACTAAAATTTCTTTTACTTTTAATAAACGTTCTTTTATAGTCTATTTGATATACTCTACCTCTAGCAACCGAGATGGTAGCACCTCTATATGCTAAGGTGGTCTTTGGTAAGGCACTTTGGTTTATGGGGGTGTTACAAAGTTGTATCAGAGCGACGATTTTGGAATCTAAAACCAATGAACTAATGAACGTTGGGTGCCTAAATAAAATGAACCTGGGTAGGAATTGTTTTGAGCTACCGCAATGGTTTGGGAGACCTCCTAAGACGGCACTATGGCCCTTACAACTACGAGTCGGTCACTACGGGTTTGTTGAGGGGATCATGTGAATATGCGTGTTTGTATGTGTGTAAAGAGTGAATGTATGTATGCTTATAAAAGTTTTAAGTATCATGATGTGTATTATGTGGATATGGAGTAATGTGATGATTTTTATGAGCAATGTAATTTGCATAAAAATGTGACGTATATAGCGAATGTTATGAATCCTGAGGTGTTTCAAATGTGTTGCAAATGGGCGAGATGTCATGTGTATTATTGGTCGGGAAGTATGAGCACGAATTGGTAAAAGTGGTGATGCGAGTGTGGAGGAATTGAATATTGTGAAGAAAGACGTCTTTTTGTCATGCATATTGAATGTTGAGTTTAATTTATATGTTAGTATCATAAAAGGCTCACATATTATACTAGTTTTAGAAGTATTGAGTTGCTATGGTTTGCATTGGTAATGTTTAAGTTATTTTGTTCTGAAAATTTGATTTGTATGAAGTCCGATTATAGAAGGGTTGTCTTTAAATGGTCATAAGTCGAGTTATATGAATGATATTGATGTGATTTCAATTGGAGGTGATATCTTGTTCTCTTACGATTCTACCGATAGGTCGAACACCCAAAATGACCAAAAAATGAGGGAGATATGACGGTTTTACGAAAACTAGGCGCTGCTCAGAATTGTGCAGGGTACTCGATCGAGTACACGGTACTCGATCGAGTATCACTGGCACCCGAGTGCGGTGTTTGTGATTTTGCAGTAGCTTATTGAATATGGCCACTTAACTGAGTGGGTCGTACTCAACCAAGTACCCCTAGTATTCGACTGAGTTCATTTTATGTGATATATAGGTCAGCTTCTTGAGTGTGAGCACTCAGCCGAGTAGTTAGAGAACTTGACCGAGTGGCTTGTACTCTACAGAGTGTCTAAGGGTACTCGACCGACTGACCTCTGTCATGGACCTACACTTATCTTTTGACTTATTTGGATGTCATATTGACTTTTCTAGCGTTGTTTTTTGTCTTGATGAATTTTCTTACGTATATTTATTCTTAATGCATGAGGTAGACGGATTTTGTAATGTGGGAACATCATGTTGTGGTTAGTATGGGTTATAACGAAGATGCTTGGTCTTGGGTGATCGTGACAGATAGAAGTGAAGTCGATAAGTTTATTGAGGCAATGAGCATGTTTTGTGAGATATGGTGAGTGATATAGTCGCGGGCTTGAGTAATGTAGTGGTAAGTGTATATGGTCAAGGCGTAATTTAAGTTTGAGGAATGTGAGAATAGAAAAGGTTGAAATGAGAAACGTGTATTGTGGTAAATTGAGGTATGTAGGGATTTAATGAAGGGAGATGGTATGACTATGTTGGCTAAGGATATGTGAGATGGGAAGTTGTTATAGAAGAATGAAAAAGAATGGTGTTTAGCAAGCTTGGATCGATTTATGCCGCAACGTGGATTTGTGTATAGTGGTTGTGTTTGGCAATCTGGATTACCAAGTAGCGGACCTAGTGTGTGTAAGTTCTTTGGGAAGGTAACGTTATGAGAAGAATTTTTGGTTTCTGAGATGTTATGGAAAGGTGTAATTGATTAAAGAGTAATCATTGGTAGCTTGGACTTCTGGTAGGAAATGAGGGTGAGTAGAATGTTGAGATAGATTATAGATAAGGGTGAATGAGAAGTTATAGGTACCAATGAAAGGGGATTGGACTTTTAGAAGTATTGCAAAGAAAACTGAACTAAAGAGTTATGTAGTAGGAGCAATGAGTGAAGTGTTGATTGGCGATGTCGCGTGTAATGAGATAACAAGGATAGAAGGAAGTAGAGTGATTGTTCACGAGCGTTATGGGACATGAAGGTAAGGAATCTTGGAGACGTATATTACAAATATAAGGATGTGCATATATAGATAAGATACTTGAGATGACATGTTAGAAGTGAGTTTTGAGGAACTAAAGGAGTGAGAGTCTGATAGAGTAATTACATGGTATGAGACCTTGGTGCATGGCAAGGTAGGCGGCAAGGTAATCGAGGACAAAATTAGTATGGATATTGAGGTAATTTTGTTGACAGGATTAATGGAGTTGCTATAACAATTGGTATGCATGGTTGCGAGGGAGTATCAGATGCTGATGTAGAAGGCATTTCCTAGAAATGGAGCATTAGTAATATGGTCACATAGGTCAGGAGATGTTAATTATGTGAATTGGAGAATGTGTATTTATGATGTATGTAAGTGATCGTGTGAGGTTTCGACCTCATGATTAGTAGTATGGATGATATTCATAGGGTTGTTATCTGATTATTCTGTGTAATATGATGTGTATTGTGATCCAGTTAGACGGTATTGAAAAAGGATAATGGGTGGTTGGATGAGCCGTGAGATAATCGTTGTGTCGGGACTCTGTTTATTAGTAATGTGGTTGTTGTGTTCCGGGTTGCGATCCGGACACGGTGCTCCCTGTTGCGATGCGGGTAATTTCGCGCTGCGGTGAGGCTGTTGGTGGCGGCATTGCGATGCCGTCATCGGTTGTGGTGGGGTAGGCAGGATACTTATGAGATGAACTTCTAAAAGTATATGGCAGTCTAGTTTGGGCATATAGATTGTTGTTATGTTTACTGATGTTTCATGTGAGTTTTGGCTTATGGGTGAGAGTAGAGTATAATATGGAAGGGAGTTGCACATGTGGTCATTGTTGTCATAATTTCAGTGATATCTTGTTGGTGAAACATAGTTGTGGGAGGTTGTTGGAGTGCTTTCGATCTTATGTTATATGAGATTTTGTTTGACATAGTTGTGGCAAGTAATTGGTGGAGCATGTGTGTACTGAGCTAGAAGTTGTAGGTGGTTCATAATCTTTATTGGGACTGTAAGTATGAAGTTTTGGGTTAGTATCATGTCAGTTATGGATGAGTTTGGCGACATTAAAAAGGGAAATTTGAGGACCTAGTACGTGTGTAAAAATTTATGGATCGTGGGTGATGTTGTGGGGATAGGTGCGTGAATAGAGAAGAATGTGGTCGTGCGGTAGTGTTGAAGAGTTGACATAGTGATTATGTTGGGGATTTTGTGGTAACCGTTACGTGGTGTGCAGAATGGTTAGGAGTATGCGAGACTGTTAGAGAGAGAGAAAGAGCCTTGGATATGGGACTAGTTATCGGTTTGGAGGTTATGGTCGGTTGTAGTAACATGAGATGGTGATAATGGGAAGGAGTAGCTAAGGATCTAGTACTGGTTAGTTACGAGGACGTAACACTTATCTTAAGAGGAGTAGGATGTGACAAAGAGAGCTTGATGGTTCTACGTGTTGCGTTATATTTAGAAATGTTGAGTCTTGCTGTGGAATAAAGGATGGACTTGTGGTTGACATCATTAAAAGTAAAGGTGGTGCTTGTAGTAGTATGTAGTTTAAATGTATGGTTATGGAGTAAGGTTGTAGGTCAGTATGGTTGCGATAGTGGGTTTTGGGTGTGACGTTTATGAGTGTAAGTAAACTTCAAGGACCAAGTTCATTTTAAGGGTGGCAGAATGTAACATTTCTTTTCGTAGTCATGCTCGATTGGTAGATTGTATTTGTATTGGATTTTCTAGTGAGCGGTATGAAGTAAGACAACTTTGGAAGCACTTATGTTGTTGGTATTCGATAGTTTTATGGAGTTAGGTGGGCTATTCAATGGTTGATGTTATGTTGTGTGCTGCATTGTTGAGATAGGCGTTGTAGGGTGAGTTAACGTCGAGGATGGAGGATGAGAGTTGAGTGGTGTTGGTTGGCGGGGTGGTATGTGTGTATTCTATGTAGGTATGAGTGTGCACTTCGAGGACAAAGTTTGTTTTTAAGGAGGGAAAACTGTAATAACACAGATTTCTGAGTATAGAGTACTCGGTCAAGTGGGTGGTACTCGAACGAGTGTGACATCGGGTGTTCCGAGTCAGGCTTCTAACATAGGTGCACTCGATCGAGTAAGGTGGTACTCGGTCGAGTATCTCTGCTACTCAACCGAGTGCCCGGTCTGGTATGTTTTATCGCGCGGTTTTGATTAAAATGAAAAGAGGAATAATACGTGTTAATCACTTTCCAAATCATTTTCACAATACTCAACGACGCTCTAAACCTCCTCTAATAATCTTCATCATCTCCAAGCAAGGCCTGATCGATCGTGAGTCCTTGTATCTAGATTTTCATGTCGATTTCATTGGTAAGTATCTAGCGTTTTCTTAATCAGTATATGGTTGTCATTATGGTTTTATGAAAACCCTAAATTGGGTTAATTTGGGGGTAGAGATTAATTGTGATAGGTTGTGATTAGTATTGTTTGTTTACCATTATTCTAGGTGACGATGTAGTACTCGTTATGCATTTGTATGATTGGCTGCAGTATAACAGATTGCGGAAAGGTAGGGTTTCCCTACTCAGTTGCTTGTGTAATTGATTATAGGTGGTGTGGTTGCATGATTATTATTATTATTATTATGATGTGGTTATGGCCTAATTGGTTTATGGTTACTGATTGTGGAGCTATTTTCGGGAGATGGTTCCAACCCCATATTCGCCTCTTGTGGCTCCCGTCACAAGAGGGATGTGAACATTAATTATCTAGGTTCGCACGTTCCGATGAGCCGCGCTTAAGTGGTACGGCTGTGGTCCCCACTCGTGGTGTGGATTACCTGTTGCGATGGGTAACCTCGCAGGATTACACACCTTGGTGTGTAGTTGGATACTGGTTACTTAGAGTTTGTAGGATTGTGTGGTTACAGATTTTTGGGATTGATCTTGTTTGGTTGCTTTACTTATATTGGTTATGTAGTTAACTAACTCCGTTTAATGTTTTCAAAACCGCGTTGATCCATGAGGGATGGTGAGCAGGGTGTTTAGCAGGTTTGGATACTTGAGCTTTCTTACGGGATGGACGGGACACTGCTGAGTCTAGCTGTTGCTTTTAGCTTCCGTTGTTCTTATTATAGACGTTGTCTTTTGTGTTATGAGTTGTACTTTCATTTTTGGGTTTTTGTTTGAGCTGTAATCGAATAAACTTTCTTTTACTTTTAATAAACGTTCTTTTATAGTCTATTTGATATACACTACCTCGGGCAACCAAGATGGTAACACCTCTATATGCTAAGGTGGTCCTTTAAAAGTCACTTTGGTATATGGGGGTGTTAAAAAGTGGTATCAGAGCAACGATTTTGGAACCTAAAATCAATGAACTAATGAACGTCGGGTGTTTAATTAAAATGAACCTGTGTAATAATTGTTTTGAGCTACCGCAAAGGTTTGGGAGACGTCCTAAGACCGCACTATGGCCCTTACAACTACGAGTTGGTCACTACGGGTGTGTTGAGTGGATTGTGTGAATATGCGTGTTTGTTTATGTAATTAGAGGGAATGTATGTATGCTTATGAAAGTTGAAGTATTATGATGTGTATTATGTGGATATGTGAGTAATGTGATGATTTTTATGAGCAATGTAGTTGGCATGAAAATGTGACAAATATAATGAATGGTATTAATCCTGAGGTGTTTCAAATGTGTTTCAAATGGGTGAGATGTGATATGTATTATTGGTGGGGAAGTATGAGCACGAATTGGTAAAAGTGGTGATGCGAGTGTGGAGGAATTGAATATGTGAAGAAAGACGTCTTTTTGTCATGCATATTGAAGGTTGAGTTTAATTAATATGTTGGTATGATAAAAGTTCTTTTATTATACTGGTTTTAGAAGTATTGAGTTGATATTGTTTGCATTGGTAATGTTTAAGTTATTTTGTCATCAAAATTTGATTTGTATGAAGTTCGATTATGGAAGGACTGTCTTTAAATGGTCATTAGTCGAGTTATAGGAATGATATTGATGTGATTCCAATTGGAGGTGATAGCTTGTTCTCTTACGATTCTAACGATATGTCGCACGCCCAAAATGACAAAGAAATGAGGGAGATATGACGGGTTTATAAAAACTAGACGCTGCTGAGAATTGTGCACGGTACTCGACCGAGTACCTCAGGTACTCGACCGACTACCTCAGGCACTCGACCGAGTATCACTGCGGTGTTTGTGATTTTTCAGTAGCTTATTGAATATGGCCACTCAAGCGAGTGGGTCGTACTCGACCAAGTAACCCTAGTATTCGACCGAGTTCATTTTATGTAATATATAGGTCAGCTTCTGGAGTGTGAGCACTCGGCCGAATAGTTAGAGAACTTGACCGAGTGGCTGGTACTCTATATAGTGTTTAAGGGCACTCGACCGAGTGACCTCTGTCATGGACCTACACTTATCTTTTGACCTATTTGGATGTCATATTGACTTTTCTAGCGTTGTTTTGTTTCTCAATGAATTTTCTTACGTATATTTTAGTCTTAATGCATGAGGTAGACGGATTTTGTAATGTAGGAACATCATATTGTGGTTAGTATGGGTTGTGAGGAAGATGCTTGGTCTTGGGTGATCGTGAGTGATAGAAGTGAAGTCGATAAGTTTATTGAGGCAAGGAGCATGTTTTGTGAGATATGGTGAGTGATATAGTCGCGAGCTTGAGTAATGTAGTGGCAAGTGTATATGGTCAATGGGTAATTTAAGTTTTAGGAATAGTAGAATAGAAAGGGTTGAAATGAGAGACGTGTATTGTGGTAAATTGGGGTATATAGAGATTTAATAAAGGGAGATGGTAAGACCATTTTGGTTAAGTATATTTGAGATGGGAAGTTGTTATAGAACAATGAAAAAGAATGGTGTTTAGCAAGCTTGGATCGATTTATGCCGCAACGTAGATTTGTGTCAATGCCCGGTATCTTCCAACCTTCAAGGATCATTGAAGTGCATCCTTTGGTGTGCCACTCTACATTCCCATCTCGAGTGTAGTTACACCATCGGTGACTGCTGAGGATGGTGTGCTCATCAATCAAAGTTCTCCCTTCAAGAGGAGTATAGGTCCCTCGGTCATTGAATCCGGGACAAAGGTGGTGGGACAAAATAGTAATTAGACCTCCCATCACGAAGGTCTTGAGTTGGGTGGTTCCTTGAGCAAAATCATGGAACCTAGTAATTATCTCAAGTGGCGTATTGAAGTTATAACGCCTCACCGCTCGAACATTCAAATAGGATTCAAGAAAGGTTAAGTCGATAAGAGTACACCTATCTTGTTCGTACCTCCCATTGATGGTACCGGCCACAAAGCGCTCGGTGAATTGAATCACCGGATGTTGGATGGCGAAGGTGTGGCAATGCTTTGGGTGGATAAAATTCCTCCCGGAGATAGCCTTCCAAAGAAGATCCACACCGAAATTATCCGGTTTTTCGGTATAGCTGGTGGGTACTTCAAGACCGAAAACATAGGCAAATTCCTCAAGCGAAAGACGATGGTCTAGGTTGCATAACCTAAACTCCATGCCCACATTGGTGTGGGTATTTGTCACAATGCGAAAGCTACTCAAGAATTCAAGGGTGAGACTAAGGTAAGTCTCTTCATGGGCATGGAAAAGTTTCCCAATGCCAAGGCCATTAAATAAAATCTCGGTAGGGTACCTTATCTTAAGGATTTCCAACACCCTAGTATCTACGAATTGAGTGGGTTCGTAGTTCTTACCTAGTAACTTGACAAAGTTTGTGCGGTGGTCATCGGATTCAAAGAGTACCTCTTGGAAGTAGTCGAGTTGTTCAATTCCTCCCCTCATTAGGGGTTGGGTGCTCCTTGGTAATACTACTTCCCGTGGCATCGAAGAGGTTGATCCTGTTGTGAAATGTGTCCTCAACAATAGTGCAATCACATGATTTAAATATCATTATTAAATCTCATTCTAAAGAATACAATTGGGAAGTATTTTTACTGTCAACTGGTCAATATATATCGGTAATGATTGGCTGACTAGAGTTTGACATTACTGTCGTGCGACGGTGGTGATCAGTTGACCCCCTAGGTCATACCTATAGGGCAACGCTCTTAATTGATCATTTAATTAAATGTATAATGTTACGAGTTAATTAAATTACTTGAAAATTGACGGACGATTTTGGAAGTAAAATTTACGTATCAAATTGAAATGTGATTAAATGAGATACGGTCTAAGTAATTGAATTGTATCATTACTCGGATGAAATTATTGTTTAAGGAAACAATTAAATTTGAATGAATTATTATAAATGCGATTTATAAACGGTAAAATATTTTGGTACAAGTAATTATGAATTACTAAGTCGATTTTGTATATGACGTATTTTTACTAATACGTTGATTTTTAATACGTTAAAAATACATAACAAATTTGTGTGACATATGACATGTGACATAAGACAAAATTGACAAAAATAAAATGGATACCATATTATCCAATGTGCCGAAAATTGGAGGAGAATTAAGCTAAATATTGTGTTTATATTATAAGTGGAAAACATAATGATTATATGCTTTAGTAGCCATGCAACCCTAGTTTGCATTGTGAAGGCAAACAAGAGCATGCATTGGGTCTTTTTCTTCCCCCCCTTCTTCCCTCTTACACGGTTTGACAAAAGAAAAGGCAAAGGGTTTTGTCTTTTATTTTGGATATACACTACATGCAATAGTGGGTAAGATATTCATTCATTCCAACTTCTAAAAAGATTAAGTTTTAGAAAGAGAAAAATCCTCCATAATTCCTCTCCTCTAACCGGTTGTAGAGAGACCAAATACCAAATTATTTGGGGTCATTTTTCACAAGATTAATATTGTACTAGTTCTTATAATATTAATTTTATTAAGAGTAAGCTTTGGGTATTATTCCTTAGGAGAGATCCTATACTTGGATCTTTTGTTCATCCAAAAGGAAAGCTCAAGAACAAAAGAAAAGGAGATTTCTTTTGTGCCCATTAGAACCGAAATCACAATGTAAGGATAATTTCTTCTTTATTTTGTTAATTAGTTTCCATGCATAAAATCCATATTTAATTTTATGACAAATTAAATTAAATCATATATGAATATGTAAGTATATAGATCTACTTTTCTTTCAATCGGTATCAGAGCCACGGTTGTTTGCATGCAAATCGGTTAAAAGTTTTTCCGAGTTATAAGAATAACATATAAAACTTGTAAAATTTGTGTTATTATGATATATCACGATATTAATTCATGCATGTTAATATTTCTGGTCCTAAAATGTGTTAGGATATTTTGGTTAATTTTACGGATTTTTATTGTTCATATTATATAATAATGGCATTTAAATATGATTTTATGAGTAAAAATGTCATTTTTGGTCTAAAATTAGCTATACTTCTAATTTTCCAGTGATTTTTGGATATGTTGTCACATATATTATTTTGAGATAACCTTTAAATTTTCATAATTTTTGGACTTGTTATGCTCGAAAAATGGATTTTTCATTATTAAATTCGGATTTAGGTGAAAATAGGTTAATATGAGTTAAATTTCGAATCTGGTCATAGAAATTTAATATGTTGTCACATGCAATTTTACAAGATGTGTGTAAAATAATTGGCTATAAAGAAGTCTTTTTTCATGATTTATGGATTTTTGAAGAAAAATAGCATAAATAGTGACATTATTAGTGAAAAATTAATAAAACATAATCTATGACTTAGGAAAAACGTCTAATGTTGCTTTTATTATATTTTTTAAGATCTAAAATTGAAAAGTTAATGAATATAATTTTTCCATGTTTTTATGATTATTTTAGTTAAAATCGATAAACCGCAACATTGTTTTTCCGGAAAAATTTCGAAATTTTTAACCTAAGATTTTGAACATTATGAGTGTCATGGTATTTTTCCAGAATGTTCATGAGTTTAAATTTCAAATTTTGAATTTATTTGAAATTTTGTAATTTATTTGAAGTTTATAGCTTATTTTTGTAATTTTTAGTCCATTAATGAACAATTTTAGAAAAATGGGTTAATTATGGTCAAATTATTAGTGAAGACTAAATTTTGAGTCCTAAGAGGTTAGGGTAAATAACTTATGCATAAATATGAATTTATGTAATTTTTTGTGATTGTAAAATGTTGAAATCACGCAAATCCGTAAAAACCGAGTAATATACGATATTCGCTAATTAAAGGTGATTTAGCATAAAATTGAGCATGTTCATACATATTATAATGCTGCATTTTCTTTATGATTGTCATAATTTTAATTTATGTAATTTTTGAATTATGTAATTTTACTTAGTATGGCCTTAGATTTAATTGGTATTTCCCGAAATGTATGGGAATATCGATTCGGTTGTAATTTTATTGTGATCTCGCATCACCGTTTTGTAATTTAATAGATTTATTTTATTTTGGTTACAAATGTATAATAGGAAATTATGTAATTTATTTTGTAATTTAATTTATTCTCGGAGTTCCCAAAGACGGATTTCATCAAGAATGGCGATACATAAAGACGGTGTTACCTCAAGATGCGTGCCACAACCGAAGTTCAAGGGACCAATGGAGTTGGTTTCCGAATATGTAATAGTTAAATATTTTTTCTATTTTAGGAAGGCCATACTAGGATTTATTTTATGCTTGCATTTTATTTTATGTCACATGCATCGCTAAATCGCCATAACTAAACATGCATTGTCATTTTATCGAGTTTATCGACCGTGTCAATTAATATTATCGTAGTTCACCGCTTTAGTTCACTTAAAACGTGATAGATAATAAATTGACATGACCTCTCGCTAAAACAATTAATTGAGACATAGCCTTACCAAATAGTAGAAACCATGAAAACCTATTTCGCGAGGGAGTGCACTCGGCCCTACCGGGGTACAAACCTTGTTACGTAGGGGAAGTGGGTGATGAATGTTAATCCACCGAATTCATGTTGATAAGGGATGAATCGGCCCTACCGTGCCCAAGTTGATATGGATTTGGATCATGGACACATTTATTCGAAATTTGGATTGAACTCAACAAAAGTTTTTGATAAGGGATGTATCGGCCCTACCGTGCCCTTGTCGAATGTGTTTTGGGCTAAAGATAATTGTTAAATGTAATATTATCGACCAAGAGTTCTAAAAGTAGAATCGATTAAACGTTAATCCACCGAGTTATATTGATAAAGGATGAATCGGCCCTACCGTGCCTAAGTCGATATGAATTTGGGTCTTGGAATCATTTATTATAGTTGGGTAGAGGTCACTATATAAATGTTCATATCTTGTTAATTTGCAAGTATGATTTAAAAAGACAAATGTTAATATTTCCTTTTCCTCCATATTTGTAGTTCTTTACAATGAATCCAACAAATGCTACCGCACCGATAACTATTGAGTCATATCACAATGTTTTCGACGACGTTTGCTCCAACAATGATTTCGACACCACTAGAGAACTTCATTTTGGGATAGGTTCGGATGGAAACCTTAATTTCATCACCTCTTCTAAACCACCCACTACTACTAGACCTCGTGTGAGTCCGTCTCAGGAAGACTACCTCATACAATCTATAGGGTCTTTGTCTCTGGAAGATAAAGATGCCAAAGCTAGTGGGAGCTCAAGCAATCAAGCTCTTGCTTCAAAGGGCAAAAGGTTCAAGAAGAAGGGAAAGAAAATCAAAAACTTCAAGCAAGTTAATGATGAATGCCATTATTGCTATGGCATGGGACATTGGCTTAGGAATTGTCCCGTATATTTGCGAAATATAAGGGAAGGAATCATCACTCCAAAAGGTAAAATTCCTAAAGAAATTTATGTTATTGATATAAATTATACTTCCACTACGACATGGGTACTAGATACCGGTTTTGGTTCTCACCTTTGTAATCATTTACAGGGTTTAAGAGATGTGGAGAGGCTTAGCAAGGGAGATGTGGATCTACGCCTTGGAAATCGAGCTCGGGTATCGGCCGAATCCAAGGGAACTTATGTTTTAGCTTTGCCTAATGGATTTGAGTTGTATTTGCATAATTGTTTTTATGTGCCTACACTCTCTAAAAACATTATTTCAATCGCCATGCTAGACATGGACGGTTTTTGTTTTGTCATTAAGAACAATCGTTGTACTATTTCTAGGAACGACTTGGTTATAGGCCAAGCTTCCCCTATCAATGGCATTTACATTTTAGAGACCTCAAATCCGACTAATAATATTTATAACATTCAATCAAAGAAACTCAAAACAAGTGACCCAAGTGAAGCGTTCATTTGGCATTGTCGATTAGGTCACATAAACGAGAATCGCATCAAAAGATTAATTTCGACTAATGTGATTACACCATTTGATTATCAATCATATGGTACATGTGAATATTACCTACTTGGCAAAATGACTCGTAATCCTTTTAGTGGTAAAGGGACACGAGCTAGTGAACTATTGGGACTCATACACACCGATGTATGTGGACCAATGAGTATCACCGCTCGTGGAAATTATGACTACTTTATAACTTTCACCGACGACTTGAGTAGACATGGGTATGTCTATTTAATGAAGCATAAGAGTGAAGCGTTTGGGAAATTCAAAGAATTTCAAAACGAAGTAGAGAACCAATTGAACAAAAGGATTAAGGCACTACGATCCGATCGTGGTGGTGAATACCTTAGCCTTGAATTTGATTCACACTTGAAAGGTTGTGGTATTATATCACAACTTACTCCACCCGTAACACCACAACTCAATGGTGTTGCCGAAAGGAGGAATCGAACCCTACTTGATATGGTTCGATCCATGATGAGTCAAACCGAGTTACCGAACTCGTTTTGGGGATTTGCGATTCAAACCGCAATTGGATCTTTGAACAATAGTCCCACAAAGTCCACCGAAAAGACTGCATGTGAGATGTGGACGGGAAAAATCCCCAATATATCCTACATGAAGATTTGGGGATGTGATGCTTACGTCAAAACTAAGAACGACAACAAGCTTGCCCCAAGATCCGAAAAATGCATCTTTGTAGGTTACCCCTCGACCTCTCGAGGATACTACTTCTACAAACCTCAAGATAACAAAGTGTTTATGTCTAGCGAGGCTGTCTTCTTAGAAAGAGAATTTATTTCTAAGAGACAGAGTGGGAGAAATTTTGAACTTGATGATGTTCAAGAGCCACAAACCGAGGTAGAGACGCAAGAAGAAGTTCCTTCGTCGTCTAACGCGGTTGTACCTCCTCCACTAAGAAGGACGGGTCGAGTAATTCGCCATCCCGATCGATATGTGGGACTTATCGAGGAAGATGGAACACTCGATGTGTTGCTTATGGAAAGTGACGAGCCCGCCACCTACAAGGCCGCAATCTCTAGTCCTAATTCCTCCTTATGGCTTGAAGCCATGAAGTCCGAAATGGATTCTATGCTTGAAAACCAAGTTTGGGACTTGGTAGATTTGCCTAAAGGGGCAAGACCCCTCCAATGCAAATGGATATTCAAGGTCAAGAATGGCATAGAAGGACATGACGATGTCTACAAAGCTAGGCTAGTGGCAAAAGGATTTGCCCAAGTCCAAGGTCTCCATTATGATGAGACCTTCGCCCCCGTAGCCATGCTAAGATCCATACGGATTTTGTTAGCGATCGCCGCATTTCATGATTATGAAATATGGCAAATGGATGTCAAAACCGCTTTTCTAATTGGGCATTTAGAAGAGGAGGTGTACATGATACAACCCGAAGGTTTTGTTGATTCTAAAAATCCTGACAAAGTGTGCAAGCTTAAGAGATCCATTTATGGTCTTAAGCAAGCATCTAGAAGTTGGAATCATCGATTCAATCATGTTATAAAGGAAAATGGTTTCACTCGAAGTGTTGAGGAACCATGTTTATACATGAAATTCAGTGGGAGCAATGTTGTGTTCCTAATCTTGTATGTTGATGACATACTACTCATTGGAAATGATATTCCAATGTTGTCTTCTGTTAAGAAGTGGTTAGGTAACCACTTCCAAATAAAGGATTTAGGAGAAGCACAACGCATATTAGGTATCCGGATCTATAGAGATAGATCCAAGAGGATATTGGCACTAAGTCAAGAGTCTTATGTTGATAAGATTCTTCGACGCTTCAAAGATGGACAAATCCAAAAGGGGTTTGGTACCTATGGTAACCGGGACGATATTGAGCAAGACTCAATGTCCCTCCGAACCCCATGATGTTGAACGCATGAAGTTGATCCCTTATGCTTCCGCTGTTGGATCAATCATGTATGCCATGATATGCACACGTCCTGATGTCTCGTATGCCTTGAGCATGACGAGTAGATATCAAGGAAATCCAGGTGAGAGTCACTGGATTGCTGTCAAGAACATCCTTAAGTACTTGAGAAGAACTAAGGATTCTATCCTTGTGTTTGGAGGAGACACTGAGTTGCGTGTTAATGGATACACGGACTCAAGTTTTCAAACAGATAGAGATGACATGAAATCACAAGCTGGTTTTGTTTTCATGCTCAATGGTGGTGCCGTAAGCTGGAGAAGCTTCAAGGAAGTCAGAATCGCGGATTCTACAACGGAGGTCGAGTACATTGCAGCATCGAAGGCTGCTAAGGAAGCTGTTTGGATCAGGCAATTCACGGAAGGTCTAAAAGTAGTACCTACCGCCAATGATCCCATCACTCTCTATTGTGATAATAGTGGGACGATCTTCCAAGCTAAGGAGCCGAAGTCTAGTAATAGATCTAGACATGTACTTAGAAAGTATCATGTAATAAGAAATTTCATTGAAAGAAAGGAAATTGCGATTTGTAAGGTTGGGACGGATGACAACATAGCCGATCCGCTCACCAAGCCTTTATCGCAGGCTAAGCATGATGGACATGTTACGTCCATGGGACTTAAACGTGTACCAAGTTTTTGTTAGATTTTGAAATGAAATAAAAGTGTTGTTTTTGTTCATGTTCATAATCACATTTGTCTTTTATCTTTAATTTATACATTGTTACATCCAAACGGGTTGTAGAGACAATTGAACCCCGTTAAAGTGAACACGGATCGACATTGTATTTGCCCATAGTTACTTGTATGAGGTGACGTCTCGAAGTGACTAGAGTGTGATGCGATTGATGGCAAGTTCAAGTGCCATAGAGTCATGTGAGATGACTAGTCGATCACATAGGCAGACTGTTAGGAACATTTTGTCGGGCCTAATGACCGCTTATAGAGTTCTGGCAAATTTATATAGCTTGGTCGTGGCGAGAGCTACTATAGTATTCAAATGAGTCGATTCTTTAGACTAAAGACTATTCACCTAAGATGGCACAGTTTCAGATTAACTTTGATTTGTGTTACTACGACCTTCGTAAATGGGGTCAAATGGGCATATTTTGGGTTATGATGGTTGTGGCTAGTCGAAGGGAATGAGTGCGATAGGAATTGTCCACCCCTAGTCAGGGTTATAACAATATCTCAGGGCCACTCGAGGAGTAATGAACTGGAAATGCGTGGCCACGCTCGGAAAGTATCTATGATATATAAGTCCGGTCAATCAGTTATTCTCCAGATCGAGGAAACCACTCTCGATATGATCACTTGCAAGTACGACCTGGAAGACACCTTGCATTGAGTGGGAGATAGTAATAGGACAAGAGAATTGGTGGCGCACACTTGTCGAGGACAAGTGAGAGATTGTTGGGAAATGTGTCCTCAACAATGGTGAGATCACATGATTTAAATATCATTATTAAATCTCATTCTAAAGAATACAATTGGGAAGTATTTTTACTGTCAACTGGTCAACATATATCGGTAATGATTGGCTGACTAGAGTTTGACATTACTGTCGTGCGACGGTGGTGATCAGTTGACCCCCTAGGTCATACCTATAGGGCAACGCTCTTAATTGATCATTTAATTAATTGTATAATGTTACGAGTTAATTAAATTACTTGAAAATTGACGGACGATTTTGGAAGTAAAATTTACGTATCAAATTGAAATGTGATTAAATGAGATACGGTCTAAGTAATTGAATTGTATCATTACTCGGATGAAATTATTGTTTAAGGAAACAATTAAATTTGAATGAATTATTATAAATGCGATTTATAAACGGTAAAATATTTTGGTACAAGTAATTATGAATTACTAAGTCGATTTTGTATATGACGTATTTTTACTAATACGTTGATTTTTAATACGTTAAAAATACATAACAAATTTGTGTGACATATGACATGTGACATAAGACAAAATTGACAAAAATAAAATGGATACCATATTATCCAATGTGCCGAAAATTGGAGGAGAATTAAGCTAAATATTGTGTTTATATTATAAGTGGAAAACATAATGATTATATGCTTTAGTAGCCATGCAACCCTAGTTTGCATTGTGAAGGCAAACAAGAGCATGCATTGGGTCTTTTTCTTCCCCCCCTTCTTCCCTCTTACACGGTTTGACAAAAGAAAAGGCAAAGGGTTTTGTCTTTTATTTTGGCTATACACTACATGCAATAGTGGGTAAGATATTCATTCATTCCAACTTCTAAAAAGATTAAGTTTTAGAAAGAGAAAAATCCTCCATAATTCCTCTCCTCTAACCGGTTTTAGAGAGACCAAATACCAAATTATTTTGGGTCATTTTTCACAAGATTAATATTGTACTAGTTCTTATAATATTAATTTTATTAAGAGTAAGCTTTGGGTATTATTCCTTGGGAGAGATCCTATACTTGGATCTTTTGTTCATCCAAAAGGAAAGCTCAAGAACAAAAGAAAAGGAGATTTCTTTTATGCCCATTAGAACCGAAATCACAATGTAAGGATAATTTCTTCTTTATTTTGTTAATTAGTTTACATGCATAAAATCCATATTTAATTTTATGACAAATTAAATTAAATCATATATGAATATGTAAGTATATAGATCTACTTTTCTTTCAGATCCCTTGCGCTTCTTTCCGGTGGATTCCACCAATTTCTTGGCCTTTCCCATGGTATTCATCAATGGTGCCATTTTGATGTGGGTGATGGGAGTGTTTGTTTGAGAAGGGGTGTGTTTTTGAGGGTTGAGATGAGTGTTTTAGGGTTTGATAAGGTGAGGAAATGAGGGAGAAAGGGGGTGATTATATAGAAGAAAGGGGGGATCCGAACGAATAAGGGTGGGTGATATCCGTTTTATCCGAAAGAACAGGGTAATCCGAGCGGATTTCCATCGGGACGGGCGGATTGAGGAAGAAGAAGACGGGCGTCTTTGCTTGAATTCGCACGGATTCTAACACAACGATCTTTCTTGGTTGGGAGGTGGGAAAAGACGGGCGTCTTGGACCTGGGACGCGCGGCTTGGTCGGGACGGGCGTCTTGGATTAAATCCGCCCGTATTCAGGTGCAGCAAAAAATTTTGTTTCTGGGCGACATACGGGACAGGCGTCCCGTGAAGAAAACGGACGTATTGTCCAGGACGGGCGGTTTTGCTCGAATCCGCACGTCTTCCTCTACAGCTTTAATCATTTCTTCGCCGTGGGCCCTGGTCGGGCGTCTTCCTTTAGATCCGGGCGTCTTCTGCTCCTTTCCTTCATTTTCTTTCTTTTTCGTGAAATAACACACCCTTTTCACCGATTTTCTCTTTTTACTTATCTTTTTCTGAAATTTGCTCATTAAACATGTAAGATGACTCTCTCTCTCTCCAATCTCATGCAAGAAATTAAATGCAAATGCAATAATGTACAATATTATACAAAGTAAAGGGTCCAAGAAATATCTTACAAATGGTGGTTTGAGATAGGACTCCACCAAACTAGTTCAATTTGTAAAAATTCTTATCCATAGAGCTCAAAGCTCTTAATAAAAGATCAAAAGCTTGTGAACAAGCTCCAAATAAGCACAAGTATGGTTTGCTTAACTTCAAGACGAAGCTTGGCCAAAGGAATTTGTCATTCATTGTTGTTTTCTTCCTCTTCTTGGCACTTGGATATTCACGATGTTTCAAACCAATTAGCCCATGATTCCTTTCATCATTAGGTATGAAGTATGGTTTATTTTCGTCCGGAGACTTCCACTTACCACCTTCTCTTTCACTTTCGGTGATGATGATAGCATTTGAATTTATCAATCCTTCATGAGTAGAAGGAAAATCCTTATGACCTTGATGACCGAGTTCCTCGGAAGTGGACATTGTGGGTGCCAAATTTCCACAAGTAGCTTCACGTGCAAGTTTCTCTTTGAGCTTTGCCACCAAGTAGCTTTTGTATGATGCTTTGGCTTTTTGAAGAAGGTCCACCATATCTTCTTCAATGATCATTGGCTCCATGATAGGTGTCAAGTGGTCTTCATGAAAAATAGGGGAAGGACGTTCTTCTTCATGATAGGGTATCTCAAATGTCTCAAGGATAGGCTCCTCAAGCAAGGTGATATTACGAGTCCATCCTCTAGGCTCATCATCATTGTTGCTATCTTCATATGAATCATAGATGAGGGCTTCATGCAACTTTTTCTCCAACAACCCAACATTCACTTCAAAGGACACACCCTCATACTCACAAAGGTTAAGAGTGTTTGTCTTACTCAACCTCATGTCTTCCTCATCAAACACTACACTTTCATAGTCACAAGAGCTCAAGGAGATTGGCTCTTCCCATTTCTCATTTTCCATATCAAAGGTTACTACTTCAAATTCGCATTCGTGCTCAATGTCCAAAGAACGGTGGGGGATGGTTGCTTGGGATTCTTTTAATTGGGTAATTTGAATTTCCAATTCCTCTCTTTGGACAACAATTCCTTGAAGAACATCATCCCTTCTTTGGTTCTCTTCTAGCATTTGTTTGAAGAAGTTTTGTTGATCTCCCATCATTTGGAGAATTACTCTTTGAATGGGTTCATTTTCTTGTTGTAGGTAGGTGAGAAAGTGGTTGTATTGTGACAATTAAAAGTTATTATGAAGTGGGTATTGAGTGGGTGGTTGTTGTGGATATTGGATGTGGTGATTTTGGTGGGAAAAGTTGGGGTAGTAGTTAGGATTTTCATTGTATGAGGTGTAAGGTAGGTTTGTGTTGACTTGCTCCTCAAACTCCCCATACCTATAGTCATACTCAAAAGATCCACCACATACTCCATATGTCAAGTCTTGGGTCATAATCATGATTAAGACAAGTAAACAACTACAAGCATGGAAACTTCACAAAAAATGGTAAGAACAATCCTTGAGGAACAAGTTCCTCAAGGTTAAAGCACAAATAAAAATAGACAAACAAGTAAGAACTTAATCACATAACACCGATCCCCGGCAACGGCTCCATTTTGATGGGTATGATGTCGTCACTCATCCAATCAAACACATTTATAATACTCAACATACAACTAGTTAGTGGTAAGTCGAGGTCGATCCATGGGACGGTGTGCTTTGGGTTCTAAGTCTATCTATCTCAATTTATGTTAGTGTCACAATTTGTTTGGGTTTGTAGTTGTGTCTAAACTAATGCGAGCAATATAGTAAAACAAACAAGAAAAGGAAGGATGTAAACAAATGGTTAAAAGTGCTAGGATATCATGGGGTCATAGGGGATTCATGGTGTTGATCATACAAACATGTTTACAATTATATGCAAGCAATTAATGTTGTGGAGAAACCGAGTTGGTTTATGTCTTACGGTTCATAGGAAGAGTTGGGTCCCGGAGCCGAATCGATTAGATTGTACAACACCTACAAGTCGACTTACTTTCCTCCTAATGAACATCTATGCATGGTCTAACAAGACTCGAGTTGGGTTATATCTTACAAGTCAAGTTGAGTAGATAAGAGATGGTTGTAAATGCAAGGATTCATAGGCTTGGCCTTTCATCAAACATAACATGTGCATAAAGTTGATATCACAACAAGCAAGCAATTTAATCATGTGAACATATTAGATTAAGCATGAATCAATCCCATGTTGGTTTCCCTTAATTACCCATTAATCCTAGCTAAAGGACTACTCACTCATTATCAAGTTTAACATGTTAATAAGGTTGTCAATCATACTAACAAAGCCAAACATGATGAACAAGTAATAAAGATTAACAATAATTAAAACAAGGATTAAGAGAATTATACCTATGGAGATTCCAAAATAATAATGCAAAGAATAATAGAAGAACTTGATGATTGATGGAAGGTTGTCAATCTCCCAATAATAACCCAATAATCTTCAATTACCCAATAATAAACTTGAATAATAAACTTGAACAATAATTATGGAAAGATTAATGTGTAATTTGTGGAAAGATTAAAGATTAATCTATTCTAATCTACTCCTAATCTAATCTAAGAAAGGATTTTTCTAGCTAAAAAGATTGATTATCTCTAATAAAAACTTGATAAAAAGAGATTCCCCTTGATTATTTACAAGTGGGGTATTTATAGTGGAAATTAGGTGGATGCATTAGGTTTAACTAAGGGCTAAACTAGTAATTACACTTTTTGAATGGAGCAGGGAGGAGCCGGTATTTCTTGAAGGAAGGGCTTCTTTCTTTGAAGCTTTAAGAAGACGAAAATGTGCTGGGCTGGAATCCGAGCGGATTGATGTGAAGACGGGCGGATTGGTGAAGGGGAAAACGGGCGGATTGTGGTGAAGACGCTCGGGTTCTGTATAATGGTGACGGCCGGATTCCAGAGAATCCGCACGGGTTGGTCTGCAGTTCTCGTTTTCTCTTCTATTCTTCCCTTTCCTTCACTTCCATTTTATTCTTGTAGGCTTGGTCTCTAGTTCTTGCTTCCTCCTCATACTAGTCTATCAAATATCGTCAAATAGCTTCCGAATACGCACGAAAGACAGGAATTTCCGCCTTATTCTCTTCTTTCCTACAAAACATATAGAATGCGATAGAAAAGCAAATAGGAAGGTTTTGACGGATAAAATGGCCAAAGAATGCTATAATAATATGCAAAATAGGCTCAATTAGGGGACTAAATGTGTGCAAATAATGGTCACATCATGTACTAAGCTCGAAGCTGCAGGTGGTTCATAATCTTTATTGGGACTGTAAGTATGGAGTGTTAGGAATTAATATTATGTTAGTTATGGATGTAACACCCTGATTATCTGGCCAAGATAATTGGAGTGTTACCATCTCGGTTTCCCGAGGTAGTGTTTCAAAACATCAATAAAAGAACATTTTATAGATAAATATAATGTTTAGTGAATTACATAAACGTAAACAAATGAATAAAAGTACAATTCATGACAACTATACTCTCTAGCCAACTATACTCGTCTCCTGACTCGTCGAGCTCGTCCCGTCTCCCACGTGCTATCCAAATAACCTATACTGGATCGACACAAGCCACCCCAAAAGAGATAGGTGACAATGACACAGACACACAAACGTCAGCTTCAATAAATAAGTAAAGTGTGACTCGACTCGAGTGTGTGAATATGCAACATGATTATGATATGAATGAACCACCAACAACCACCACCACGGTACCGGGACACGCCCAGACATACCGACAACCACACTGGTACCAGGACATGCCCATACATACCGATAACCACAAACAGGTACCAGGACACGCCCAGACGTACCGGGTCCGGAAGCCAACCGGGTCCCCTGCCAGGCACCGTGTCTCAAACACACGAGTCCCTCCGTAACTCAAGCCATTAATGTGCACATCACTATTGGAGTGGGAAGCTCCAAGAGGCGACTTAAGCATAAGATGGTCTCCCAACCGCCTTACGACTACATAACAACAAGTAAGCCACCATGTCCTCCGACATTCAAGACAATACAATAAATGCAAGATACCACACAACATAACAATTACCGACTCATCCAATTGCCTTAATTAATATCATGTTATAATGCAATGGCCGCTAAAATATGACTCACATGACCATTCAAACATATATTAAAGCTGAGTAGGATTAACCTACCTTTTGCAAATCTCAGTAAGCTACTCGATACACCAAGATCCGTCTCATAAATCCGCCTCACAAAACAGTCTTATAAAACCGTCTCCTAAACAAGATAATTAAATACGATAAATTACTAATTAATCTAATCTAATTAAATACGAATTACACCTCGCGCCACCGTGGACACAACCACCCATAGCCACCCTAGCCACCTACTGCCGCCACCATGGTCACCACCACCAGCCACGGTGGCCCCCACTGCCGGCAACAATAGTAACAACCGCCACACCACACACGACTCTAAGACTCACCCAAACCCGACACCCTTCAAAATTCACCACGGAAATGCCCCAACCGTGGCCACCATCAGCCACGGCCGACCTTGCCAATACCCCCACCGTGTCCCTTAACCCTAGTCGACACCAGCCCTTGTCGAAAACCACCAGCCACCCCCACGACACTAGCAACAACAAGAACAACAACAACAAACTCGACATCAACCCGCACGCCCTCCTTTAGACTCGATTTTCGACCACCACAGCCGCCCTACCCACTACCCAAGACCACCACTATGACCTCCTCACTCCCCTCGACACAACCATTACAAAAACAACCCAGGTCAGCCATGGTTTATGGGTGAAAAATCCGTCTTAAGACCGTCGCACAATCACAGCTGTAAACATGTATAAGGTCGGTCAAACCCCTAATTTGAGTGGTCAACTGGGTCAAGAGGTTGGTCCACGGCAGTCTAAGACGGGTCAAGGTCGAGGCGGTTTAATAAAATAATATATAAGCTAGTGAGACGGTCTTACCTTACGAACTCGGGGCGGAGGGACGGGATTCTCCTTCTCTTTTCTCTTCCTCTCATCTCCTCTTTTATTTCTTGAATTGTATGGTGGATTTTGTGGGATTACAATAGGATAGGGTTGGGGTGGATAAGGTAGGGTATATATAAGGTGGGTGCGGTATACGTATATAATACACGTATAGTATATCGTATTATTATTGCAACTTATTATTACTACTATTATTATTTCATTATTCCGTCTCAAATATAACTTGTATAAATACAATATAATATTATTTTATAAAAATATAAATACGGTGTATTACAATGTACGAGTTTGGCGACACTAAAAAGGGAAATTTGAGGACCTAGTAGGCGTGTAACAATTTATGGATCGTGGGTGATGTTGTGGGAATAAGTGCGTGAATAGAAAAGAATGTGGTCATGCCGTAGTGTCGAAGAGTTGAGATAGTGATTATGCAGAGGATTTCGTGGTAACCGTTACGTGGTGTTCGGAATGATTAGGGCTATGGGAGACTGTAAGAGAGAGAAAGATATATATATATATATATATATATATATATATATATATATATATATATATATATATATATATATATATATATATATATAGATCTGTCGAACCAAATGTTCGGTGCGAACCTACGAACTAAGTAAGAACCCTTAGATAAAAAAAAATCAACGGCTCACGTCCATCTCCTGTATCTCTCACACAACCCCATATTAAAGATTCATAACCTCTCCTCTCCCTTCAAACCCAATCCCCAACCCCTAACCTCCGCCACCATATCCCGTCATCCATAACAACCTGCTCACACCGGCCACGAACATAACATCGCCGGAGCACCGTCATACCGCGCCGACGATCACCTTAACTCCATCATCGCCGCCCCTTTCTTCTCCATTTTCTTTCTCCTCTGAACCTTGTCAAGTCGCCGACCTAGTTGCCGTACCATCAACACACTAGTGTTTTACGACTAAAACAAGACCTATTTGGCTCGAAATCTTCCAATATGTCATCAGTGGGTTAGTTTTTTGAAACTCTTTCTCCTTTTTCATAAATCTATCATTTCAATCACAACAATTCTCAAAAAAATGAGATCTATGGTGGTTGTGAGGCGCGTCGACCAAGCTATCGGTGGTGCGAGCCTATGACGATTTGTTGTTGTAGGTAATGTGATTGATGTTCGACGAAGTTGTGGCTGTGGTGGCGAAATGATGGTGTTGTGGTGGTGGTTTGGTGGTAGTCGTGAGAACGACGCTGGCTAGGGGATTGAAATGATTGACGAAGAGGGTGAGGGGCTGGTGTCGTGGGTGGTCAAGAAGTTGCGTGAAACAAGTTCGGTGTTGGTATGGAGGGCGGCATGGTGTTAGTTATGGGTGCTTGGCGATGGCCCTTCTGTGAGCAATTATATTTGAATTGAATTGATTTCTGGTGTGTTTTCTAACGATGAAAATTCCACAGTTCTGATTCTCAGCGGATGATCAAGGATTCAGTTGAGGCCGATGGTAGATTCCAAGTTTTTCTTGTGAGATGATGACGAAGATAGAAAAGAGATAGAATGACGATAATTGTATGATGTAACATGTATGATGTACCTCACTCGATTATCTGAATTCTTCTGATTTGCTTAGAATTCTCGAAATAATAAATGGAATACTAATTCTCATAATAATGTTATTCTAAAAAGCGTCAAGATATCCGAGATTTTTGGAGTTAACTCGGTCACTGTATCTCATAATAATGTTATTGTAATCCAATTTCATGATAAAACAATTTGTTGTATTTATTTCCAACTTTAATTTGTTAGATACACTTTTTTACCTAGCTAGATACACTCCTCTACCTTACTGGATACACATCTCTAACAAGCAGATACAATTATATAAATTGTTAGATACATGTCTCTACCTTGCTAGATACACTCATTTATCTTGCTAGATACACTCATTTACCTTGCTAGATACACATCTCTTCCAAGTTAGATACACTTCTTTAAATTGTTAGATACATTCATTTATCTAAATAGATATACATATATTCGAGTTACCGCGTTGTTACTCTATGTAAGTCTAAAACCATTCTTAAGAATATATATATATATATATATATATATATATATATATATATATATATATATATATATCTTCTTCGTAAAACATGAGTAGTCTGTAAAATAAGGTAACATAAGAGTGTTAGGTTAAGTACTTCAAGATAACCATTACATAGAATAGTACCTATCAAATTGTCGAGAAGATACAACAACTATTTTTATTCCCTTTATATCTACCCAAAATAACTCGGCCCAAAATAATCCAAATCCAAAATGTGTCGGCCCAATATTAATCCCATTAAGTTTCTAGAAAAACTCGTTTAAATTACTGGATACATACTTGTAACTTATTAGATACACTCTTTTAAATTACTAGATACATATCTTTAACTAGCTAGATACACTCTTATAAGTTAATAGATACATATCTTTAACTAGGTAGATACACCTATAAGTTACTAGATACATTTACTTAACTAGCTAGATACATCCGTTTAAATTACTAGATACACTAATAGCTTGATAAATATACTCTTTTTAAATTACTAGACACTTCTTCTTAACCAAATTAGATACACTCCATTACATTGCTAGATACACATATATGGGTATCTAGATACACTCCTTTAAATTTTAATTCAGCAAGTAGTTGTGCTTGAGAAGACATTTTCAATACCTTTTTTTACATTTTTTTTTGGCTTCCTCTGTTTGCTCAACTCTTCCTAATTTGAGTTAATACTATATTAGGCTGGTTTATGGACTACTAAACTAGTAGCTGTGGAAGTTGAGTACTAAAGAATACTGGTATCATTATCATTCTAAATAAAAATACTAAATTCATAATTACAAACTTATTAATCATAATTATTGGTTGTTATCACATCACTGAATCATAATTAATATGACTATGAGTATTATCCATATTTTCAACTAATAATGGTTATGTTCATCAACATGGCCTGGACATCTTAACTCTTTGATAGATAAATCTCAGACTCGATATCTACGTTGGTTAGACTTATCATTTTTATTTATAGCTACCCGTATTAGACATTCAACACTTGGCGGATATGTGTATAAGATGCTTGTAGCAGTGTCTTCATGTTGGCCTCTGCTGCTTTTGGCTGGTTCATATGCACAAATCTGTCTTCATTATACCGCCTGATTGACAATGTGAACTTCCACTTTAGCAGAGGAAATTGAAGAGTCAAAACAAAGCATACACCATAAGGCCCACAAGACCACAACCATGAAAAATCCTTACTCCTTAAGTGAGCCTGTTTTATCAATTAGTGACATTTACACCTTATGATATGCTAATAGTTTGTCACACAAATCAAAATTCAGAACCGGAACTCGAAGTCAGAGCTCCAACTCCTGTAAAATCACCGTTAACAAACCAATTCTCCATGACAAAACCACATTGTCACTCTTTGCCTTCACTTCAACATTATCAATCACCAAATACCACCAAATTTGAACTCGAAACTCGGAACCGAAACCGAAACCCAAACCCAAACCCGCATTGAGAAGAATTTGAGCGACATGGCTCGAGTTGTGCAAGCTCGATGAAACAAAGGTATCCCAGACAAAAACCCGACATCCGAGCTCGTACAAAATTAGAGAAAGTTCGCCGGAGTGGCTCGCCGTGGAATTTGAGAGGTACACGGAGATCCAGGACGCCGCTCGGCGACTACTATTGGTGGATGGGATAGTGAGAGTACCCTCGTCTGGTGTGTTTTCTGACGATGAAAATTATATAGATTGTTAGTGATGGGGCATATTCTGCACCGCTGACCAAGTCAACATATTGAGCAAGGTCAAAGATATCCACAGCAAGTCAACGACTTAGATAGCCTAGCCGATGCAGCCCATCGGCCTGTCAGCCTGAGTCTCGGCATGGCAACCTGCCAGCCGGGGCACATACCCGCGTACTCATATCCAAGACCCCTCGGCGGTGGGTCAACAAGGCCCGCCGGCCTGCCATAGGTCCCTCGGCCGAGGGGTAGATCAGTCTTTCCACCTGCTAGCCACTTGGCCACTACGTGACAAAAGGTGAAAGCCTATAAATACTCCTCAACCTTCATTGAGGAGGGAAGCCAACAAACACACAACTAAACCTAAATACACTATTCATCTGGTAATATCTTCCTTATCTCTCTACAATATACATTCAGCCAAGTAACGACTTATCCTTTAAGTTTACTGACTTGAGCGTCGGAGTGAGTACGCTTGGCACAAAGCCAAGCCCTCAGTTCGTTCATTGTTGCAGGAGAGGCCGAGAGGAACGATTAAGACCAAAGGAGAATCCAACTCAAGACATCATTCAACAAGTCACGGGTGGTAACTATACTTGCTCTGTAAATACACCCGGAACAATTGGCGCCGTCTGTGGGGAAAGACACTAGAAGCTAGTCACATTCATTCCCAAACAAAAAAAAAAAAAACAACAAAAACCCACCCAAAAAGCTAAGATGTCAAAACAACAAGACGCAGTCGTGACCGATGAAACCGCATTCTACCACGATGATACTTTCAACAGTGCGAGTCGTGCGGCCCTCCACCGGCGGAGTAATCCAACCGGAGTTCGGGATGCCAATAATGCCGGACACGCCGCCGCCCGACCAACCAGTCACCATCATGGGACACGTGGTTGACATAGCAAAAATGAAAATGGTCCTGGACCTAATTAGCAATACGCCCGCCACACCGTCACGCCGACAAGAGCGGCGGAAAACGCCCAGAGACCAGGGGCCCAAAACGTGACTCCGAGAAATTTGAACGGAGCACTGGGAGAAGCTGACCCAGCCAAGTCGCCGGGGGAGCCCAAAGTGGGCGTGGTAGACCTAAGTCCTTCCCGCACTCATGGGAGGACAGCGTCCCCGCAACACGAACGAGGCTTACCCCAAAGGAACCGAGGAGTCCGACTCGAGAGTTGGAGAAGAAGTCCGAGTCGAAGAAGAAGTCCTTCCCGCTACGAGGAAAGGAGCCGGATTAGGAATGCGAGGAGCCGATCGCCGCGTGTCGTTCGACACGTGGTCAGACAGCCCCTCAACGCCTACGTCCTAGAAGTCCAGGTGCCAACTAAGCTCAAGTTGCCACCCCTATCATACAAAGGAGACAGTGATCCAGCCGACCACGCTGAGGCTTTCGAGTCTTACATGTCGGTATGGGAGCAGCCCGATGAGGTCTGGTGCCGAGTTTTCCCAACAACTTTGCATGGGATGGCTCAAAGTTGGTACAAGGGGCTTCCCGACGGCTCGGTATACTACTACGCCGACCTAAGGGACGCCTTTCTAGCCCAGTACTCTTGCATCAAGAGAAGGGCCGTGGAGACATCGGACCTCCTAACTATCAAACAGGAGGGGGGTGAGTCTCTACGAAGCTATGTGAAGAGGTTCGACGGAAAGGTCCAGCAGATTCGAAAAATTAATCCCGAATTGGCGGCCTTCGCGCTGATGAAAGGCCTCCCAAGGGGAGACTTGAAAAATGAGCTCATCAAGTGCGGAGTCCTGAACTTGGACGCTGCTAGGAAGATGGCCGACCAGGCCATCAAGGTAGAAGACTATCAAAAGACATGGGTAGGCCCCAGCGAGGCCGAGCCCTCCGAAAAGAAGAGCCACCGGGAGGACAACCCGGACGAAAGACGCCGTGAGAATAATAGGTCACGGCCGGACAAATCTGCCAGGAAACAGAACTCGGCGGATGCCGGGGGGAGCTCGGGAACGTATTACAAAAAACGGTACGATGACCACACCCCCCTAGTCGTATCGGCCGCCGAGGTCTTCGCGTTGAGCAAGAACGAGGGCCAGAAGTGGGAAAGACCCCCTAGGCCGAGGAGTGACGGTGACACGAGCCAGTACTGTGAGTACCACGGCCACACCGGTCACTTAACCAACGACTGCCGACATCTGAAGAATGCCATTGAAGAACTGATCCGAAAGGGGAGCCTCGGCAAATATGTTGCCGGAGGCCAAAAACCAGATGCCGGCGGGTCGCATAACAAGTCCGTCTTCGAACGGATAGGAGTAATCCATGCTATCATCGAGGGCAACGAGAATGGTGGGTCCGCTCATGGGCACAAACGGCACCTGAATGAACCGTGTCAGACCATCAACTTTGTGCCCAACACAGCCACCCCCACTTCCAATATCCCCGATATGACCATTGGGAAGAAGGACTACGAGGGAGTCGTCGCTCTTCACAGCGACCCACTTACGGTCCACCTAGACATAGCCAACCACCTGGTGAAGAGGTGCCTGATTGACACAGGCGCCTACACAAACATTATGTACAGAGAATGCCTTCTCAGCCTCGGTCTGAGAGTCGAAGATTTGAGCCCCTGCACCAACCCGCCGTACGACTTTTAAGGGTCGGCCTGGTACCCCTGGGGTCGGTCAGACTGCCGGTGAGGTTCGGCGAGGGAACTGCAGCCAGGAATGTTATGTCTGAATTTATAGTTATCGACGGCACCTCTGCCCACAACGTGCTCATAGGCCGGGTCACTTTGAGTGAAACCGACGCCGTAATTTCCATCCGGGCCTTGACATTGATATACGTCTCGGACCGGGGGGAAGCACATAAGCTCGCCTCGAAGAACGAGAAGGAACCCGGCGTATGGGAGATACACACCAACGGCCCTTCCTCGACGGATAGCTCGAAGGCCAGCATCGTTATTCTTAGCCCAAGCGGAGACGTGTTCGAGCACAACTTGAAGCTTACCTCCTTGACCTCAAACAACGAATCCAAGTACGAGGCGGTGATAACCGAGTCGGGCTAGCGAAACCGCACGGGCGGAGCATGTCGTGGTGAAAACAGATTCGCTCTTATTGACCAACCAGATCAAAGGAGAGCACAAGGCTCGGGACCATAGGACGACAAGGTATCTAGAGAGAGTGAGAGTCGTCGCTTCAAAATTAAAATCCTTCCAGATACAGCACACTCCCAGGTCCAAAATCGACCGAACCATCAGCATGGTTGAAGGAGTAGAGACAGAGGAGGTGGAGATTGACCCAGGTCGCACCGTGACCGTCAGTGTCAACCTGGAACCAAAATTCAGAGCCGAACTCCTGGACCTGCTAAGGAAAAATAAGGACGTCTTCGCCTACTCAGCGGCCGAGATGCCAGGCGTGAGCCGGGAAGTAATTATTCACAAGCTGAACGTACTCCGCACCGCTCGCCCTGTCAAGCAAAGGATGAGGAACTCCTCAGTCGAGAAAGATGAGGCCATCAAGGCCGAGGTAGATAAACTACTTACGGTGGGCTTTATTATGCCCTGCACTTACCCTGAGTGGTTAGCCAATGTTGTGATGGTAAAGAAATCATCGGGGGCATGGAGAATGTGTGTAGACTTTACCCAACTTAATAAAGCATGCCCCAAAGATTGTTACCCTTTGCCTCGAATAGATAGCTTGATCGACGCCACGGCGGATACACCATGCCGAGCCTCGCTGACGCCTTCTCGGGGTATCACCAGGTATTCATGGCTGAGGAAGACATGCCTAAATGCGCATTCATCACCGCTAACGGCACATACATGTACAAAATGATGCCGTTTGGTTTGAAAAACGCCGGCGCCACGTATACAAGACTGGTGGACAAAGTGTTCCAAAATCAGAAAGGACGAAACATTGAGGCTTACGTCGACGATGCTATTGTGAAAAGCAAGTCGACAAATGAGCACCGGCCGATTTACACGAAACATTTTGTTCACTAAGGAAATACAAGATGAAGCTCAACACAATGAAATGCAACTTCGGTGTCCGGGCAGGTAAATTCCTCGGTGTACTTGTCAGTGCCAGAGGCATCGACGCAAATCCAGACAAAATCCAAGCAATCCTAGACCTGCCGGAACCAAGGAATCGAAAAGAGGTTATGATGCTGACCGGGAGAATGGCGGCTCTCACCCGTTTCATCTCTCGGTCAGCCGACAAGAGCACCCCATTCTTCAAAGTATTGAAAGGGAATAAAGACTTCAGCTGGGGGGAGGAACAGAGCACGGCTTTCAGCAACCGAAAGCTCATCTTCGACTCTCCCAACTCTGTCCGGCCGATCTTTGGGGAGACGCTATACCTATACATAGCGATTACCTCGGCCACGGTCGCCGTGATCATCGAGGAAGAAGACAAACAAAGAACACCCAATCTACTTTGTCACCATACGCTGTTGCCCGCAGAGAGAAATTACCCACTAATTGAAAAAGCAGCCTTCGTCGTCGTCGTTGCCACGAGGAAGTTAAAACCCTACTTCGACGCACACCCCGTGACGGTCCTAACCGATCAGCCATTGGAGAAAGCTTTGGAAAAATTCGAACAATCCGGCAGGCTCATCAAATGGGCAGTGGAACTCTCTGGTTTCGGCATTCAGTACAAACCAAGGCCTTCGATAAAGGGGCAAGCACTTGCAGATTTCCTGGCCGAATGCCCATATCAAGAAAAGCCAAACCCAGGCGTATGGGAGGTTTACACCGACGGCTCCTCCACGACGAACAGCTCAGGAGCCGGCATCCTTATCATCAGCCCAAACGGGGACGAGTTTGAGTACGCCTTGAAATTCACCTTCTCGGCCTCGAACAACGAATCCGAATATGAGGCGGTGATAACCGAGTCGAGCTAGCTAGGGTGCGGGAGCGAACACATTGTGTTGAAGACAGACTCACTGTTGGTTACTAACCAAATCAGAGGGGAGTTTGAGGCTCGGGACGACGGAATGGTAAGGTACCTAGAGAGGGTAAAGGCCGACATAGCAAAATTGAAATCTTTCCAAATCCAATGCGTTCCCAGATCCGAGAACAACCGGGCCGACGCTCTCTCCAAACTTGCCACCAACCATCAAGAATGTCACCAACCGTGCTTTGGTAGATATCGAGAATGCGAAGAGCATCACTGAGACCGTCGGCATGGTGGGAAACATAGAGGCCGAGACAACGTGGATGACTCCGATAATGAAATACAAACTTACAGGTGAATTGCCAGAGGGCCGCAATCCCTCGGCCAAAATAAAAAGGATCGCCGCCAGGTACTTGGTGTTCGAAGGAGAGCTGTACAGAAGATCCGTAATAAGACCACTCTTGAAGTGTGTCGGCCCAGCCGACGCAAAACTGATACTGACGGAGATTCACGAAGGCATCTGTGGACACCACATGGGGGCAAGAACACTAGCCCACAAAGCTCTCCGCGCTGGCTACTTCTGGCCCACCATGCTTCAAGATTCCAGAACAAAGACCGAGAAGTGCACGAACTGTCAGATGCATGCCCCGGTGATACACGCACCCTCCAGAGACCTACAACCGGTGCTTAGTCCCCTTCCTTTCGCACAGTGGGGGATGGACCTGCTAGGGCCGTTCCTAACGGCCTCCGGAGGAAGGAAGTTCTTGATCGTCGCCGTTGACTACTTCACCAAATGGGTTGAAGCGTAGCAGATGCCAGCCAAGACCACAAATGCGGCGCCGTCGAAAGGTAATGGGAAAATGTTATAACCCGCTTTGATTACCCCAAGTTATGGTATTTGACCACGGCCGGGAGTTTTGGAGCGACTGATAATGAACTGGTTAGAAGAGCTTGGCATCAAGTTTGCGTACTCCTCCGTCCGCCACCCACAGAGCAACGGGCAAAGTGGAGGCGACCAACAAAACAATCCTAAACGGTTTGAAGAAGACAGTCGAAGACCTCAAGGGAAGGTGGGCCGATGAACTGCCCGGTGTCCTGTGGTCCCTTCGGACCACGGAGAAAGAAGCAACGGGGTACACCCCCTTCCACTTAGTCTACGGTTCCGAAGCAGTCCTACCAATTGAAGCGACGGTTCCAACATTCAGAACGGCTACCTTTAACCCAGTTGAAAACGAGGAAGGCCTGAGAGCTTCCTTAGACCTGGTCGAAGAAAGCCGAGATACAGCACGCCTCAACTTGGCAGTATATCAAAACCGGATGAAAAGAGCCTACAACCGAAGAGTCCACAAAAGAGACCTAAAAGTGGGAGACCTAGTCCTAAGAAAGTCGGCTGCCACCAACAAAGGAAATATTCATGGTAAGCTGACGGCCAACTGGGAGGGTCCCTACAAAGTGGTGGAAGAGATGAGGCCGGGCACATACCGGCTGACAGACATGGAAGGTGTGCCTTTGATGAGCCATTGGAACACCGATAACTTAAGGAAATACTTTGTATAGCGGCGGAGGTGTCCAACCCCTTGTGGACACCCCAACGCACGATCATGACAAGCAAATGAATCACCCAAGTTTTCCATCAGTGTTTGTCCTCTCCATAATTGCCACCAGGCGGTCACTAGAAGAATTGCTATCGAGCCATAACCCCGATTACCTCGGCCTTAGCCGAGAGCGACGGGGATACAATGACCGGTACGCTAGAAGAATTGCTATCGAGCCATAACCCCGATTACCTCGGCCTTAGCCGAGAGCGACGGGGATACAATGACCGGTACGCTAGAAGAATTGCTATCGAGCCATAACCCCGGTTACCTCGGCCTTAGCCGAGAGCGACGGGGATAAAATGACCGGTACGCTAGAAGAATTGCTATCGAGCCATAACCCCGATTACCTCGGCCTTAGCCGAGAGCGACGGGGATACAATGACCGGTACGCTAGAAGAATTGCTATCGAGCCATAACCCCGATTACCTCGGTCTTAGCCGAGAGCGACGGGGATACAATGACCGTGCACGCTAGAAGAAATGCTAAAGACGTTACCGCTTGAGATATGTATTCTAACTGCCTCGGCCATGCTGACGGTAAAAACGAAGGCACTCAATTAATAACGCAAGAAAAGCAAAGGGTCGTGATCAAAGTCCCGGCCAAGCCGAGGACCGAACAGATAAAACTTTACTGGAAATAATTGCAAGGAGAGTACAGACGACGGCCGTCCCCACAAGGATAGCCTAAACTCTACCTACCAAAGCTTTACAAAAAAGCAAGGAAACAAAAAAAAAACAAAAGGTTACAGACTTGGGATTTGAAGCGCCAAAAGATGGCAGGGAGAGAAGGCTCAATAATTGGCCCCCGAACAGCTAAAGCTATCCGAGACGCCAGTGAGTCCGGGACGACCGCCCGTCTCCCTATGCCTCGTTCTTTGTCCTCCATCAGCAGCAGCAGCAGCCTCGGTGGCTGGCTCGGAAGAGGGCTCGACATGCTCAAGTGCCTTTAGCCTGTCACCCTCCTTCACCTTTGCATCATAGGCCGCCTTATCCTCAGCAACCTGAGCCGCCTTCGCCGCCTCCGTCTTCTCCGCAGCCGCCGCCTCCGCAGCCTCGGCCATCTCGTCCAAAAGTCGCTGCAAATTTATCCCACGGGAAAGAGCCCTCGGGGACGAGCCTTCTTATTGCCTCCCCGGTCGCCTCCTCGGCCTGGTCCCGGAATTGGGCGCACATTTTAGGGAGAAGATCATCTTGAAGCATTGCAATGTCCTTCTCCTTTTGAGCAAGGGCGACTGCGCGTCCCCGAGCCCCTCCGCCTTGGTTGTGGAACAAATCCTTCCACTTTTCCCCCTTGGCAACCACGGCGTCGTAACCATCCTTGTACTGTCCCGCTCCCCCATCATTTTGGCGGTGGCGGCGTCGCCTTCCTCAACCTTGGCCCACTCGGCCGCTAGCAACCTCTCAAATTCCTCCACACGCTTCTTGGCGGCGAAGAGATCCACTTAACCTTCGCGGCTTCCCCCTTGCGGCGAGAGAGGTCAAGCTTAAGCTTCGCGATCGTGGCGCGCACTTGGGCCATGGTTTTCTCCTGCTCCGTGATATAGGAGCCGGCTTGTTGGGTCCACCTCGCCACCTCTTTATACAATTTCACACCCTCCGCCACAAGCTCGGAGGCGTAAATTTGTTGGCCGAGGAGTCAACGATGACATTTCCGCCACCCGCCTTCTCAATAGCCTTCTCAGTCGCTTCCCTATTCTTTGTTCGGTGAGAGCGGCGGCCGCCGAAGGAGGATCTACAAAAATTTACACAGAGCATCCATGTCACCTTGCATTGACACATCGAAAGCCGGTCATCCGGGATGTCCAATGAGCCGCTAAATCCGAACCACAAGTTAGATCCGTACCGTTTGAACCCTCTTCGTTCGAGGGCCGAGTCGAGTCTTCCCCTGAACGGTGGAAGCGAGACGGTGGCTCTTTCCTCTTCTCCCCGGCAACGGCGGAAGCAAGCGGTGGCTCCTTAGCGACGGTCACCGACCCCCGTAATATCAATAACCTCCACAGGCTCCCGAACCACCGGGGTCGAAGATGTAGCCGCCCGCACGCCGCCAACCTGGACGCCGCTTTCTTTGTTCTCTTTGGCACGCCCCGAGAACCCTTGCCTCGGGCCGCCGGATCCACCGACTTCATCTCCTTATCCATGAGTTCGTTGGGGATGGTCTACGATCACTTTTTTCAGCCGTAGGATGTCTTTGCTCAACGACCTTCCCGTCCTTATCAAGGCCTATCCTCTTCAAGGTACTCTCGGACGATCCTGCCAAACCGGTCCTGCAAGAAACCAAACAAGAATTACATGAAAGAAATAAAACATAGCTCTAAAAACAGGAGCATAACGTGCAAAGATGGGCCTCACACCGACCCCACTCACCCCTGGGCCGAGGGCCGGTATGAGGCCGACGTGGCTGCAAGCGCTCATCCTGAAGAATAATCGAGTCGGGGCAGCCATCCCTTCTCGGCGTCAAACAGTGCACGCCCGCTTCTCATCCTCGCAAGAAGGACCATCGAAGCATCCATCTTAGCCTTACCCCGGAGATACATTTATCGTACTCTTCCCGCTCTCACACCGAAAGTGAACAGGGCTCGGAAAGACCGAGGCAAAGGGTAGTCCTCCCAAGCACTTGGACGTACACCCATCGCCGTTGCCGCCTTTGCAAGAAGTAAGCTTGTTCACGGAGGCATAGCCTCCGTCCGCACGCCGTACCATCCCACTTTACCGGGGATCGACGGCCGAAGACTATGAAGTCGGCGGAACAAGTTGACCGAAGGAGTCTCCCCCTTAAAGAGACAGAGCCACACAAAGCCGACTACCGTCCTCATGGCCAACGGATGCAGTTGGGCCAAGGCAACGTTCATAGCTTTGATAATGGCCGCGACGTGTTCATTCAAAGGAAACCGGAGCCCATATTCCAAGTGCCTGATGTACACGCCGGTGTGACCCGGTGGAGGGCAACAGACCGCCTGACCCTTCTTAGGGATAACAATCTTGTACCCCTCACCGAAGGAGAAATGGCCTCCGAAAAATGTTTCGCCGAACAATCGGCGAACTTATGGGACCAAGCACGGTCAAGACCCGGTCGTGCGGGGCTCGCCATGATCCGGATAGACAGACCTCCTACCGGCCGAAAGAATCCCCTCATCCTCATCCGCGTCGTCATCCTCATCCTCCCGTCCCTCCAAAATTGGTGGATCGACTACGGGAGAAGGAGACCTAGGGCCCCCAAACCTTATCGGGATGGCGTCTAGTATTCCCTCCCCATCAAGACGCGACGGAGAACCCCCCGCCGCAGAAGTGCTAGTCCCGGCCTCAACAGAAGACATAATAGCAATAATTATTTAACAAAATAAGGAGTGAATAAATTTGCTTGTTTACCTTGAAGAAAAACAATCGCCGGAGTAACAATTCTGAAAAATCGAAGACAAAGAAAACCCTTGAAAATTTAGAGAGAAGAAAATTTTGGAGAATGAAATTGGTGGCCAATTTCACGGGATAACTGCCCTATTTATAGGGAAAAGCCCATGAAGAAGGACCAATCAGAAAACAGCCCATGAAGCGTCAACCAATCAGCGTGCAGACACGTGTCGGACATGCAACCACGGGATGTCAATCGTCGCAACAGTTAGACATCAATCAATGCAACAGTGACCAAGCGTCTTCAGCACGCCAATTCATATCTCTCCGCCTATTCACCTTCCTCAACAAATTCCCAAGCATCGTCCCTCCGCCGGCCACATGGTCAACCAAGCTAAGTAGCGTCGGCCGGGGGCAATCAAAAACAACCGGCACACTCGATCCTGGTCTCGGCCAGCGTCACTTTCTTTTCCACATCGGATGCCCTTTACACATCCATGTGGAGGGGGGATATGGTACGGCCTAAGAAAGACCAGGCCGAGGTAAAAGAAGCCGCCGCAGAAGAAGTCGATGCAGAAATTTTCCGCAAAATACTTACGCAGAATATACGCTCAAACGTACATCGGAGCCCATACCACGGCATAGACTACGCTGGGGGCAAATTGATGGGGCATATTCTGCACCGCTGACCAAGTCAACATATTGAGCAAGGTCAAAGATATCCACAGCAAGTCAACGATTTAGATAGCCTAGCCGATGCAGCCCATCGGCCTGTCAGCCTGAGTCTCGGCATGGCAACCTCACAAAGGGCACATACCCGCGTACTCATATCCAAGACCCCTCGGCGGTGGGTCAACAAGGCCCGCCGGCCTGCCATAGGTCCCTCGGCCGAGGGGTAGATCAGTCTTTCCACCTGCTAGCCACTTGGCCACTTGGCCATTACGTGACAAAAGGTGAAAGCCTATAAATACTCCTCAACCTTCATTGAGAAGGGAAGCCAACAAACACACAACTAAACCTAAATACACTATTCATCTGGTAATATCTTCCTTATCTCTCTACAATATACATTCAGCCAAGTAACGACTTATCCTTTAAGTTTACTGACTTGAGCGTCGGAGTGAGTACGCTTGGCACAAAGCCAAGCCCTCAGTTCGTTCATTGTTGCAGGAGAGGCCGAGAGGAACGATTAAGACCAAAGGAGAATCCAACTCAAGACATCATTCAACAAGCCACGGGTGGTAACTATACTTGCTTTGGAAATACACCCGGAACAGTTAGATACATTGTATCTAGCTTGTTTTCTGACCATGAAAATTATAATTGTATCTAGCTTGTTTTCTGACGACATGTATCTAACACCGAAGATATCACCAGACAACTCAAATGGGGTCGGCGACATCCATGAGCTTCCCCATCTATAATCAGTACCCTCGTCAGAACCATAACCAACACCACCTCCATCATCGTCGCCCAATTACAACCAACACCATCTCCTCAACCGGAATTCCCAAAATCACCAATCATGTCGACTTTCTTCTTCTCAGATGATGGTTCCATTTTGCCTAAAAAGATCTGGTTTGTCAGCTGCCACCCAACCCACAACCACCTCCATTAGACACCGCGCCCATAGAAGTCGATTTTGTCTCTGGATCTAGGAATTGATTGGAATGAATATAGGAGAAGAAGAGAAGTGCGCGGTTGCTGACAAGATCGAGTAGTGAAGTTAGGTGAATGGTGGTACACGTAGGTGGCGGCCGACAGTGCGCCTGAATCTAGGAAGTGGTCGGTCCGTTGCCGTCGTCACTGGTGTTCCCTGGCGGCAGTAGAAGCAAGTATATGAAGATACGTGATGAGGGAGGATGAGTGGATAAGAGACTAGTGGGGTTGGATTTTATTTGTTAGAATTGGTTTTTGAGTTAGTTCGTACGGTTCGCACCGTACTTTAGTTCGCACCTGACCCCGACCCTATATATATATATATATATATATATATATATATATGTAGAGAGAGAGAGAGAGAGAGAGACTTGGATATGGGACTAGTTATCGGTGTGGAGGTTATGGTCGGTTGTCAGTAACATTAGATGGTGATAATGGGAAGGTGTAGCTAAGGATCTAGTACTGGTTAGTTAAGAGGACGTAAGACTTATCGTAAGAGGAGTAGGATGCGACAAAAAGAGCTTGATGGTTCTACGTGTTGCGATATAATTAGAAGTGTTGAGTCTTGGTGTGGAATAAAGGATGGACTTTTGGTTGACATCATTAAAGTAAAGGTGGTGCTTGTAGTAGTATCTAGTTTATATGTATGATTATATAGTAAGTTTGTAGGAGAGTATGGTTGCGATAGTGGGTATTGGGTGTGACGTTTATGAGTGTGAGTAAACTTCGAGGACGAAGTTCATTTTAAGGGTGGCAGAATGTAATATTTCTTTTCGTAATCGTGCTCGCTTGGTGGATTGTATTGGTATTGGATTTGCTAGTGAGCGGTATAAAGTAAGACAGAGTCGGCAGCACTTATTTTGTTGGTATTCAATAGTATTATGAAGTTATGTAGGCTATTCTATGGTTGATGTTATGTTGTGAGCTGCGTTGTTGGGTGAGTTAGCGTCGAGGATGGAGGATGAGAGTTGAGGGGTGTTGGTTGACGGGGTGGTATGTGTGCACGCTATGTAGGTATGGGTGTGCACTTCGAGGACACAGTTCATTTTTAAGGAAGGAAGACTGTAATACCAGAGATTTCTTTGTATAGGGTACTCGGTCGAGTGGGTGGTACTCGAACGAGTGTGACCTCGGGTGTTCTTAGTCAGGCTTATGAGTTAGGTGCACTTGACCGAGTTAGGTGGTACTCGGTCGAGTAGGACATACTCGGTTGAGTATGTTTGGTACTCAACCGAGTGCCCGGTCTGGTATGTTTTATCGCGCAGTTTTTATTAAAATGATTAGAGGAATATATAATATGTGTTAAGCAGTTTCAAAATCATTTTCACAAAACTCATCGACGCCCTAAATCTCCTCTAATCATCTTCATCATCTCCAAGCAAGGGCTAATCGATCGTGAGTCCTTGTATCTAGTTTTTTATGTCGATTCCGTTGGTAAGTCTCTGAGTTTTCTTAATCAGTATATGGTTGTCATTAGGGGTTTATGCAAACCCTAGGTTGGGTTAATTTGGGGGTAGAGATTGATGGTGATAGTTTGTGATTAGTATTATTTGTTTACCATTGTTGTAGGTGACGATGTGGTACTCGTTGTGCATTTGTAAGATTGGCTACAGTATAACAGATTGCAGAAAGGTAAGGTTTCCCTACTCAGTTGCATGTGTAATTGATTATGGGTGGTGTGGTTGCATTATAATAATAATAATAATAATTATTATTATTATTATTATTATTATTATTATTATTATTATTATTATTATGATTATTATTATTGTTATTATTATTATTATTATTATTATTATTATTATTATTATTATTATTATTATATTATTATTATTATTATATTATTATTATTATTATTATTATTTTATTTTTTTTGATAAAATGTGAGGGTATATATTAGAAAAATAGCAAAAAGTCCAACAATTTACACACAATCAACTTTGGTCTGTCAAAACAGCCTAAGCAACAGCCTTAGAAACCTATTTTCCTAAGCCAAAACTTATCCTTCTCAATACATAGATTTCTTATCTTGTCTTTCAGTCTCATGCTCACGCTTGCAATGATATCCTTAGCAATCTGTTCAGGGTGTCTCACCTGCATCTCCAACCTACATTTATTCCTTTCCATCCATATCATGTAGTAGCAGTTGCATATAAGCAGTCCAAAGAACTGTTTCTGTAGTGGTGTGCCTGATGCTCTCCCATGGATAGGGTCAGTCCTTGGGATTCTACTGCTGCAATTACCCTGCTGCTATACTCACAAGAGAAAAATAAATGGTTATGTGTTTCAACTCCATTGCCACAAAGCACACAGCCATCATCATCAGTATAGCCTATTCACTTCAGTTTTGCACGCACATTCAGAGCCTTATGCATACATAACCAGGTGATTACTGAGTGTTTGGGGATAGCCAAAGCACTCCATACAGTTTTATGCCATTGACATATAGCTTCTCTATGCCTGCTCCATTCATAGCCACTCTTGATGCTATATCCCTTATCATCTAGAATCCAATTCCCATTCTGAAATCCAGCAGCAAATTTGGATTTCATTTTGCAAATTTTTTTCCAGTACCAGGCAGCATCTAAACCAGGCTCATAAGTCTCCCACTCATGATTTTTAATGTAGTTTTCTCTTACCCATTTGACCTAAATTCGACCAGGTTGTGTATATACCAAGTCCACCAGCTTAGTCACAGCAACATCATTCTACTTCTGAATTTGTTTCACTCCCAGTCCACCCTCCTCCTTTGGCAAACATATTTTGGACCATCCCACAAGAGGAGTTCTCAGGTAGTCTGCAGTTCCATCCCACAAGTAATTTCTACACAAAATATTGATGCTCTTTATTACTGCCTTTGGGAGTATAAAAATTGCTGCCCAGTATGTATGGAGAGTGCTAAAACCTGAATTGATTAGAGTAATCCTTCCTGCATAGGATAGCTTCCTCGTCCCCATACCCCTGATTCTTTGAATCACTTTCTCAACCAACACATTGCAATCTGCCTTGTTTAATCTTCCTGCTTTCATAGGTATTCCCAAGTATCTAAATGGCATGATACCTTCCTGAAACCCTGAGACAGCCAGGATGTCTTCTTTAAGCTGTGCTGTGACACCATTGAAGAAGACTTCAAATTTTGATGCATTCATCTGAAGGCCTGAAGCTTTGAAGAACGTAGAGAATGCTCTGAGTAGGAGCATGATAGACCTAACATTACCTTTGTAGAATAATAAAAGGTCATCTGCAAATAACATATGATTGAGCTTGAGAGGGCCACACAGAGGATGATAATTGAAGGGCCATTTTTGCACTACATAATCTATAATCCTCGTAAGATACTCCATGCATATAATAAAAAGGAGAGGGGAGATGGGGTCCCCTTTCCTTAATCCCCTTCTGCCTTTGAAATACCCAAAGTGATTACCATTAAGGTTCAGGGTGAAGCTAGGAGTAGTGACACAGCTCATGATCAGATTCCTGAATTTATCAGGGATCTTTAGAGCTTGAAGCATTTGGTCCACAAATTTCCATTCCACACTGTCATATGCTTTTTGTAGATCAATCTTAAAGAGGCAGCGAGGAGACACACTTTTCCTATTATAAAGCTTAATAATATCCTGGCAAATCATGACATTCTCTAGGATATATCTCCCTTGAACAAAGGCTCCTTGGTTTTGGCTTATAATATCAGGCAGGATCTCAGCAAACCTATTGCAAAGTAACTTTGATATGGTTTTATAAATTACATTGCAACATGCTATAGGTCTAAACTGTTGCACCTTGCCAGGATTATTAACTTTGGGAATCAGAGTGACAGTGGTGGCATTTAGCTGATTTAGCAACTTCCCCGCGTTAAAGAAATTTAAAATAGCTTGAGTGACCTCTTCCCCTACAATATCCCAAGCATCTTTGAAAAACTTGCTTGTATATCCATCAGGACCAGGAGACTTATCATTGGGTATGCTAAAAATGGCTTATTTTATCTCCTCTCTAGTAACAGTCCCGTTCAGAATAGTAGAATGCTCCTCAGTGCAACACCTCCCTTTTTCGACAATAGAGATATTAACATTCTCATTTGGCTTGCTGCTACCCAGGAGATTTTTAGAATAGTCCAAGAATGCTCCTTGAATACTAGATCCTTTTGTGCATACACTGCCATTCTGATCTTCAATTTTCAGGACCTGATTCTTCAGCATTCTCTTTTTAATAATGCCATGAAAGAATCCTGTACTGCTATCACCACTCTCCATCCATTTTATTTTTGCCTTCTGCGCCAGGTAGCTGCTTCTAGCATTATCAAGGTCCCTATAGGCCTGAGCTATCTCTATTTCCTTCATAATCAGGTTTGGGTCAGTAGGGGTCTGCTGTAGCTGTTGTTGAATTTTCTCCAATTTTCCCTTTGTAATATTAGTATTGTTCTCTACATCAGCATAACATTCCCTATTGAGCTTCCTTAGCATAATCTTTAGAGCCTTTAGGTTTTTTACCACTCTAAACATTCTTGTCCTAGCTACATTCACACTCCAACCCTGCTGAACTATAGCTTTAAACTGCACAGCTTGTCCCCACATATTATAATATCTGAAAGGGGGTTTGCCTTCACACTCCCTCAAAGAGGAGCTTACTGTGGATGGGTTGTGATCAAATAAACCCTCTGGATGAAAATGAGCTTGTAGGTGAGGGAAACAATCCTGCCACTCTTGGTTTACAAGAAACCTATCAAGCCTACTGAAGACCCTACTATCTGGACCCTGCTTATTATTCCAAGTAAATTTGGAACCAGTAGCAGGGATATCTATCATCCCACATTGATCAAGACAATCTCTAAACGGTTCCATTTCAGCAATAAAGCTATGTCCTCCCAGTCTTTCCTCAGGAGTGAGAACACAGTTGAAGTCCCCTGCCATTGCCCAGGGCCCATCACATTGCATAGCAAAAGCTCTCATTTTTCTCCATAATTCTTCTCTACTCACAATATCATTATGAGCATAAATCATAGTTAAATAGAACATCTTGCTATTAATTATAGAATAGACGGTCATATGAATAAACTGGCTATAATAATCCAAAGGCTGCACATCATAAGTATTAGGGTTCCACACAACCCAAACCCTACCTCCCTTATGAAACCTAGTGTTGGTAGTTAAACACCAGCCTTCACAGAGTTTATTACCTATACCCACTATATTCTCAGGCTTCACCTTTGTTTCAAGAAGTCCAAATAAGCCTACATTATTTTTATTCATAAACCATTTAACACTACTCTATTTATCTACATTGTTTAAACCCCGTACATTCCAAAATCCTATCGTATTCATTGATCAGGAGTATGGATTAGGGTACCTGTTTGTCCAATACCTTCCTTAAGCGCCTGAGTAAGAGTAGCAAGGAAAGTAGGAGACTCATCTCTTCTTATAATTCGAACACCAGACGCACTGCCTTGAGAGTTGAACTTCACTATTTGGCTTGCAAGCGTAATATCCAGAGGAATCACAGCAATTTTCACAGCATTGGGTACAGAAGGTGTACTTCTCCTTGGACTGAGCTGCACAACTTGCTGCACAGGTCTGTTTACAGGTTTCCATATTTTTTGTTGCTTCTAAAAACCCTTCTTACCTCCTTGTACCACTTTCTTACAAACCTTTGCTTCATGTCCATATCCTTTGCATTTGAGGCAGAGAATGGGTTTCCATTCATAGTCCACATCAACAACCACCCTCTTCCTTGTTTCATCTAAGAATGGAACCTTCTCAGGCAGCTTTTGCCCTTTTTTTAATTCCACCATCACTCTTGCATATCCCAACCTAGTCTTCTCCACTGTTGCAGAATCACTCTTAACATACTTCCCTACTAAACCTGCTATCTTAGGGAGGCACACTACCCAAAATTTGAGTGGTAATCTGATCAGTTTGATCCACGCAGGGACCTCCTTAATATCTTCTTTCTGAATATCAATATTCTCCTCCCATGGCTTCACAATGAGTGGTTTGTTATCATACATAAAGTATCCTGCCTTTAGGATTGCCTCCTTGTCCTCATTATTTTGAAAACGTACCAGGAAAACTCCATTGGGAAGAAAGGAGATTTTGTCTATTGCATATTTTCCCCATAATCTCTTAACATAGCCTTCCAGGACCTCCCATGGAGGGTTTGCGCCAAGCACAAAACAATATATTCCCTGCCGCCAGTATGAGATCTCGTCCTTAACATCATCCTCTGTGAATTGGATGATATCCTCCATATCAGTTTCCTGTTCTTCCTCATGTTATATCACATCAGATGGTTTCTCCGGAATGATATTCCATTGTTCATCATCTAAAATCTCCTTGTCTGACTCCAACTGTAACCCTGGTATTCCCACAATCTCCTGAACACGCTTTGTCTTTTTCGAATCCGAGTCAGTTGGTCCAATTTTTTGTGAAACAATTTTCCTTAACGTATGCTTGCTTATCTGTTTGGATGCAGAGTGCTTTGCTTTTGACTTCTTCACTGAATTTCTAGCCATATTCAATGCAAAAAAGTCAATCGCAGATGACGGCAGCTTCTCTCTCTCTCTAGGTCATAATAAAGGAAGAGAATTGAAGAAAGATTATTATTATTATTATTATTATTATTATTATTATTATTATTATTATTATTATTATTATTATTATTATTATTATTATTATTATTATTATTATTATTATTATTATTATTATTATTATTATTATTATTATTATTGTTGTTGTTATTGTTATTGTTATAATAATTATTGTTATTGATGTGACTCATATTTGAGCACATTTAGTCCCCGAATTAACCTCGTTCCCATGCTTTGTAGCACATATTTGGGTCATTTATTATCTTTGGTTTCCTATTTTGCATATTATTTGAGGTTTTGTGTCCTTGGTAGGAGAGGATCGCTAACCTTGCATTTGTGAGGCGGAATGGAGCTAAATGGATCGCATCCAATGACCAAGGATCAAAGAGAAGACCAACACTAGAGGCCTAAGTAGATAAATAAAGTAAAATGGGTAATGGTGAAAAGATCCTTGCATCCCCAACACGATCCTTGCGGATTGCTAAGGAGCCAAACAAGAGGACAACTCTGTCCAGCGATCCGAGCGGCCCGAGCTCAGGACGAGCGGATCAGAGCCACGATCCAAGCGTCTCTGAGCATCATCCGAGCGTGCTAGAAAAACAATCCGGGGGTCGCGACTTCTAGCACGAGCGGATCCCCTTACAGAACAGACCGTGCATCAGGCCAGGACGAGCGGATCCTGGTGGGACTAGCAAAGATGATCCGCGCATGTCCCTCGGGAGTTGCATTTCCTCAAGTTTTCTTAGGGTATTAATAGTCATTTAAAGCCTTTAGTAACCCTAATCCTTGTACTTAATTTTAGTATAAATACCCCATTGTACTACCTAGATTATCATCAAGTTATAATCAACTATTAGTAATAGCTTAATCAATTTTTAATCCTCTCTTAATTTAGTGGTAATACATTTCTCAATATTAATCACGTCTTAATCTTTCCTTAATTTCTCTATTGTTCTTCCTTTTATTTGGGTAATTAGAAGATTATTTGAGTATATTTGGAGGATTGACAACCTTCCATCAATCATCAAGTACTTCTATTATTCTTTGCTTTATTTGGATCATCTCCATATGTATAATTCCTTTTTACCCTTGTTTAATTATTAATCATTTTTCTTTATTCATCATGTTTTGCTTTGTTAGTATGATTGACAACCTTATTAGCATGCTAAACTTGACCATGGGTGAGTAGTTCTTTAGCTAGGGTTAATGGAGAATTAGGGGAAACAGACATGGGGATTGATCTATGCTTAATCTAATATGCTTTCATAATTAATTTGCTTGCTTGTTATGATTTCAACCTATGCACATGTTATGTTTGATGAAATGCGAGTCTATGAATCCTTGCATTTTTTTACCATCTCTTACCTTTTCAATGAGGCTTGTAAGATATAAACCAACTCGAGCCTCATTAGACCATGCATAGAGTTGAATAGGAAGAATTAAGTCGGCTTGTAGGTGTTGTACTGTCTAGACGACTCAGCTCCGGGACCCAAATCTTCCTAGGGATTGTAAGACATACACTAACTCGATCCCATCACAACAATAAGTGCTTCCATCTAATTGAGAACATGTTTGTATAATCTACTCCCATGAATCCCCCATGAACCCATGACACCCGAGTGGCTTTAATCAATTGTTTACAAACCCCTTTTTTTGCTTTACTTTGTTTTCATTAATTTACATTCATCTTGTTGATTAGTTTAGACTTCATCTCATCTCAAACCCAATTTGTAACACCCTTAGACATAGCTACTTGCAATTGAAAATCCTACATCAATACTCGTCCCTTGGGATCCGACCATTACTTACCTCTTTAATAAGAGTAGTTTGTAAAGTTATAAATATTGTTTTGGTTGGTAGCTTTTGACGACGAGTTTTAACCGGACCAAAAATGGCGCCGTTGCCGGGGACGGTGTTCAATTGATTTGATTTTCGTTAATTGTTTTTAGTTATGTCTTTCTTCACCTTGGGGAAGTTAATCTCCTCAAGGTTGCTCTAATTATTTTCGAGTTGTTTGATATTTTGCATGACTAGGAGATCACAAGGTAATTTTTTACCTATTGATTTCGTGATTGAAAGGACTTTAACCAACAATAGAAGAGTTGCTAGAGGTAATTCAAGAGTTGTATGTATTGGAGAGATTGTGGACATTCAACCAAATAACATTGAGTTTACCAACCCTTTTGCAAGAGAAGGAGAGGATAACCCAATTCAAAACCTACCCAAAAATCAACCCACAATGCCTAAATTTTCATCACATTCCGTACCAATCGAGGAGAACCTACCAAACGGTACTCCTACACCAGCACATTTAACCGGTAATTTCATTGCCAAATCCACATTCATACAATTAGTTGAGAGAAGTCAATTTGGAGGGATGCCTAGTGAAGACCTTCATTCACATATGGAGACTTTTTGTGACTATTGTGATACAATTTCTCAAACCGGAGTTACTCAAGACCAAATCCGATGGGTATTATTTCCTTTTTATTTGATTTGTACCGCAAAGCAATGGTTGAAGAGCCTAGACAAGGCTACCCTTCGTATTGATTCATGGAAGAAGTTAGCACTTGCCTTCTACAAGAAATTCTACACTCCGGAGAAGACTAATATGTTGAGAGCCCAAATCACCGAGTTCAAGCAAAGGGATGAGGAATCGTTATATGAAGCATGGGAGAGATTTAAGGACACTTGTCGTTCTTGTCCACACCATGGACTTACACTACTACAGATATAGGGTATAACAACGGTTAAAGACCGTTTTATATATAAAAAAGCGGACGTTGTTAAAGCGTCCGCTTATAAAGGTTTTAACAACGGTTGATTTTTTAAGAAACTCGTTGTGAAAACTATTAACAACGGTTAAAAACCGTTGTCGTTACGAGACATTCGTTGTGGAAAGTATGACTAATTTTTGGTGGGAAAGTTATAACAACGGTTACAATAGAAAAAACCGTTGTTATAACTAAAGACAACGGGTTTTTTTTAAATAACCGTTATTGTTTTAAAATAAAAATAAAAATACAAAGCGTTACTGCCAAAATCCCTCCTGCATCAATTAATTATATATTACTAGATGCATGCATTATTACTGCCAAAATCCCTGCATGAAAGGACACAATATATGGAATGCGAAGGGTTATAAGATTTGAAGCAGGGATATGACACAACTTCCTAAACAAAATTCGTTTTAATTTAAGCATCAAACCCTAAACATATTAATTAAAAAACAACTCAAACGACACATTACTAATTATAAATTCATTCCACTATCTCAATAACCAATCCATTATATCACTATCTCCACCCTAAACTCCAAACCCTAAATCATTAACACCTAATAAACTCCAAACTTCCTTCAATAATGAATGATACCATTCGTTTAACATACATTATGACCGAGTACAACAAAAGTTTCATACGCCGCTTGCAGGAAATCGAGAGGAAGTACAAGCTCTTCCTTGAGGATGCTCAGATCGCACTCAAGGACCCCAAAAAAATGGCTTGTTAGAGCCGCAGATAATGCAGCTATATGAAGATATTGCATCTGCAGAACGAAACCTCCAAATAGCAAAGGAGGAGATGATGAATATCATAGAAGAGAATGCATCCCTATATGAACATCTAAGAATTGTATTTTTAGCAATGCATTAAGTTTATGTATATATATCAATTAATTAAGTTTATGTATGTTAAATGTGGATTTGTTTTACTATCCTCTCCATCATCTTCTTTATTTTATTTTATTTAATTTGTTTTACTAATAAACGCAGAAAAACTAAGCGAATAATAATTAGAGAAAGAACAATGACGGAGAAAAACACATGCAAATAAAATAATTAGAGAAAGAACAATAATGACGGAGATGACAAAATCTAAAACCATAAAGCGATAGATATATAACTGATAATTAGAGAAAGAAAGAGACGATAACAACAACAGTGACGGAGATGATAAAGCGACGATGAGAAAGAGTGTGGTTGTGTGTTTGTGGCTGTGGCTGTAGCTGATCTGTGTTTGTGTGGTATATATTGTGGTATTTGCTTGAAAGTATTGACAACGGTTATTACACATAAACCCGTTGTCATTAGATAATATATTAACAATGGTTCCTTTGACAACCGTTGTTAAAAAGTATTAACAACGGGTTATAATATAATCGTTGTAATTACTTTTCACTAATTTTGAGCCAAATTATTAACAATGGCTATAATGTATTACAAAGTAAACTGTTGTTATTAGTTTTTATATTAACAACGGTTGTGCAAGTTTGGCCCGTTGTTAAAACCAAGAACAACGGTTAACAACACATAACCGTTAAAATTAAGTTTAGTAAAGTTTCGCGCCATCCATTCTACAACGTCTTATGGTGATTTTCGTGAATAAGCGTTGTTAAAGAGCCGTTGTGGTTCCCTGGATTTGTAGTAGTGTTAGTGAGTGGTTCCTTGTGCAACAATTTTGGAACGGCCTATATGAAGACTCCCGCAATATTCTCAATATGGGATACAATGGGATGTTTACCGAAGTTGATGACAATCAAACATGGGCCAAAATCAAAGAGATGGCGGTTCATAATTCCCAATATAGTAGGCCTCGAAAGGCCACAAGAGGAGGATAGCATGAGGTAGATTCCATCACTCAATTGGGTGCTGAACCAAGTGCTCATATTGACACCATCAATTTGAAGTTTGAGAAGGCCATGGCTAAGCTTGATGAAGCTTCCAAATCACCCAAACAACATGTTAATGCTATGGGGCATCATCCTCAATTCCAAGTGGAGTATATAAAAGTTGTGGAACCGTGGGACATGATCAAAATGAATGTAGGGGAACAAATGAACAAGTTAATGCTTTCCAAGCATACAAGAGTGGCACCCCTTATTCCAACTACTATAATGAAATACCAAATTCCATCCAAATATTTCATACAAGAGCCAAAATGTCCAAAATCCCCATCAAACATACACCCCACCTCCAATGAGAAACCAAGCTCAAAGACCCTTTTTCAACCAAAGCTAAGGTTACCAAAATTAACCTTCTTACAACCAACCAAATGACCAAAGCTTTGATGTCCAAAAAGCAGTCCTCCAAATGCAAAAGAACCAACAAGAATTCGTCACCCAAATGCAAAAAGATAGCCAAGCTAAAGAGATCACCATCAACAACATTCTTGCCCACACAAAAATGTAAGAGACCCAAGTGACTCAATTAGCATCTTCTAGCTCTGAAAGACAAAAGGGGCAATTACCACCTCAAGGTAATCCTCCTAGACATGAGATGGTGAGTGCCATCCATTTGAGGAGTGGTATAAGATATGAAGGGCCGAAGAGGCCAATTGATAAAGATGTTGTGGATGCTAGTGACAAGCAAAGAGTTATGGAGAATTCTAAGGAGGTAGATCCTACTTCCAATGAAGTTTCAAAGAAGAAGAATGAAGAAAAGGCTAAGGAAAAAGAGCCTATTGTGATTAGACTTCCATTTCCAAGTCGGCAAGCTAAGCCTAATCTTGATGATCAACTTGGAAAGTTCATGGAAATTGTGAAGAACTTAGAAGTCTCAATCCCATTCACGGAATTGATCAATCATGTTCCGGCCTATGCAAAGTATATGAAGCACATTCTTACCAAGAAGAAATCCATCTGAAAATTGGAGACTATTGCCTTTACAAAAGTGAGTAGTGCTATTCTCCAAGGAAGTTCCCCTCCAAAGCTCAAAGATCCGGGAAGTTTTTCTATTCCATGTACCATTGGCGACACTACAATCAATAAAGCATTATGTGACCTTGAAGCAAGTGTAAGTGTCATGTCATACTCGGTATGTAAGAGGCTAGAAATGGGAGATCTCAAATGCACCAACATCACTCTTCAAATGGCGGATCTATCAACAAAGGTACCTTTAGGAGTATGGGAGGATGTGCCCGTGAGAATTGGCAAATTCTTCATCCCGGTAGACTTTGTCATTGTAGACATGGAGGAGGATTCCAACATTCCTATCATTTTAGGAAGACCTTTCTTTCATACCGCTGGAGCGGTAATCGATGTGAAACATGGAGAGCTCACACTTGAAGTGGGAGATGAGACAATCACTTTCAATCTTGAAAAAACAATGCGAGCTCCCCGACTACATGAGGCATGTTTCATGATCGATAATTATACCCGAGAAAGTGATAGGAAGAAGTTGAAATCTCTATCCAAGGATCAAGCCATGAGTAAAGAATCACCACCCACATGGAAGAAGAAAGTGGATGACCTTCATGTAGCTCTATCCGGAGAGCAAGGAATTTTCAACAACAATGATAGCTTGAATAGCTCATTCATCATGACAAGTAATGAAGAAGGCCTCATTGGCCAAGACAACATAGAAGAAGAGTTGCCCTCGTCAACTCATGATACCATTGGGAAACAAGCTAATGAAGTTTGCGGTCTATGGGACAATGAATTTGAAGGATTAGTCAATCCTTATATTGGAAATGCTATGACCATAGATCAAGACCTTGTGGATCCTTGTCATCACTTTGACTTGGACGACTACAACAATGAAGAGAATAATGTGCAAAGATCTACCCAAGACCTCTATCATGCAAATGAGCAAGCTTTCGACTACTTCTACAAGGTGTTGAGCAACATCAACAACACCTTGGCTTTGCCCCCTTGACATCTCATCAAAGAATGAGAGTTTGGTAGAGTCCTCCCTAAACCACCATTTCTAACTATTCTAACCCCTTTACTCTTATATTATTTCCTCTATTGCATTTTTGTCATTTTTAGATTTATATTTTTGTACTTTGATCAAGATTTTTGACATGAGAGCAAGTGAGGGACGTATTTTAACATGTTTTAATATGTAGTGTTTGATCAAGTATGGGGATAGCAAGTGCCTAGGCTAACCGAGCCTTCGTAGTATACCTACAAACAATGAACAAAGGAAAAGAAGAAAGAATGATATGGGAAAAGGAAACCCCACGGGCAAACCTGAGCCCGTGGGAGCTGATGATGATCCAGGCGTCCCAGAAGAGGATCCGAGCGTCCTGGCTTTAGGACGCGAGTCCTGGCAAGGCTTCAATTGAAGAAAGCGTCCTGTATCAGAATCTGAACAAATCATCCTCAGGACAGTCGTCCCAGACTATGAGCCGCTCGTCTTGAGACTAATCCGTGCGTCCTGGCATGCTTCAAATTCATGAGTTCACGCTGTTTGAAAATCCGCACGTCCCCAGGAGGATCGGAGCGTCCCCAGGGAGAATCCGCTCGAGCTGCGCAGGATCCGCGCGTCCTGGCACGGGTTGGCAAATTTAGGATGTACTGTCTGAGAATCCGATCGTCCTGTGTTGAATCCGCGCGTCCCGAGCTGCTATTTAACAAAACATGGTACTCATCCCTTCCTTCCAAATCATTTCTATCTTTTACAAACACAAACACTCACCTTTTCTCCCTCAAAACCCTTAATCCCCTCATTCAAAAACACCAATTTCTCAACCAAAATCACCACCATCAAAACAAAACTTGCTCAAATCAAGATTAAACCACTCCTTTATCAACAAAAGACCATCTAAACATCAAATTATTCACAAATTGAATTAATTTTCTAGGGTTTGGGTACAAATTCGAAAATCCCAAAATTCATTGAGGAATTGATTGAAGTTTGAGGAAACAAGAAGCATTCAAGCACAATATTGGTTTATTGATACAAATTTGAGAAGGAGAACACAATGGCAAGAACAAAAGGCGGAAACAAGGCACCCAAGACTACAAATTTATCAAAGAGACAACAAGCTCTTCTTGCATCTAAGGCTTTGGTAGTGGTACAACCAAGGGTGGAAATCCAAGAAATTGCAACTCCTATTGAGGAAGCTACCACACCTACTCCGGTTATAGAACAATTGCCAAATTTTCCGGAGGTAACTTTCTTAATCGATGCTCATAGGAATGCATTTTTATCCCTTAATAGAAATACTATTGTGGCTACCAAGTTTATATGTCAAGACACTTTGGAAAAATTGGGTGTGCTTGAAAGAAATAGAACATTTTTCGAGTCCATGAGGTTATTAGCCCTCTTTGAAAAGGAAGAATTGACTTACCCTTCACTAACCATGGAGTTCATAAGCTCCTTGAAGGTGTTTAAGATAGAAAATCAAAAATATGGTGAATTCCGTCTTGAGAACAAGAGTAGAAGAATGGCTTTGAGTGAGTTTGGTGAAGCGTTTGGTCTTTTACAACATTATCATTATGAGAAGAAGCCTTTAAAATATGACGCCACACCCCTTTGAAAAGCGATTACCGGGCGAAAATTTGACTCTCTCCGGGAGTGCCATGCTCTATATGTTCACCATTCGGGCATCAGAATATGGCACAAGTTTGTGGGCAATACCTTGATTGCTACAAAAGGCACCAATCACTTTACCGAGCTTGATTTTGTCTACCTTGAGTCTACCATGAATATCAATGGAAAGTTCACCAAAGAATACAACATCCTTCAACTTTTGCTTGATCGGTGGCTTGAGATTTATAATGGGAAAGATGGAGCGGCTTTTATTGTAAATGGAGGCTTAGTAACAAGGTTAGCCAAGCACTTTAACCCAGATTTCAACAAAGATAAAACCTACAAACCGGTTAAAGGGAGCAACCTCCTTGATATGAGCACTTTGATCAACAAATTCCATTGGGTCAAGAATGACAATCTTGACAACAAGTATGAGTAGCTCATCAAAGAAGCTATGTCCTTCATCTTGCCTAGCAAAATATGCCGCATCGCCGTCCGTAGCCCAAACTACCTACTACCCATCTCCGAGGAAGCCGAAGTGATAATGAAGCAACATAGGGAACCAAATGCAAAGCTCTCCTCCTCCTCCATTGTGAATCCACCATATCCATTTGCCTACCAAAAATTCAAACCAATTGGCTCCAATGTCATGGTAGGCAACGACTTCTTGACCCAACTAATGCAACAAATGCATAAAAAAGCTCATGAAGATCGGGTCAATGCTTACTGTGGTCAATATCCATCCCTACTACATCTAGCTAGGCAAGGACTACTTGATCCTTCATGTCCTTTGCCTAGTTGGGTGGATAGAGAGGCATTCTTCCCAAATGCTTCTAAATATGCCAACATGGATAGTCGAGTTGCAAGTAGAAAGGATATCGTTGTTATTGAAGACGGGGAAGGTAGTTATTCTTGCCAAGAACAAGAAGAAGAGAAAGAGCAAGCTTCAAGTTCGAAAGTTAATGATGAAGATGGTGAAGCCTCCGGGTCAATGGAGGTAGATGATGAAGAAGTTGATGATGAAAGCAATGATGGTGATGAGGATGTCGCAATGAGTGACAATTGATGGTTCACAAGCTATTTGGAGGATGCCACATATACGGGGTTAATTACTTGACTTCAACCTAATCCATTGTGAGTTTCCTACACCTCCTATGGCTTTGTTTATATCTCTTGTTTTAAAATTTTAATCTTGATCACTTGTTTTGAGTCCTAGCAACACTCAAAGGACTTCCACCTCGGTTCCATTGAGGTGTTTCATTTATTGTTCCCACTTGTACAATCCAAAATGACAATTAGTTTCATGCATTGCATACTTGTGCATGAACTTCCCTACTTTTACACTAGAAATAGTGTATTACTCGGTTTGGGGAAGTTCAAATATAAGGAATGGGAGTTAATCTAAATTAGCTCTCCAACCAAAAAAATCATGCATCATATAGAATAGATTAGAATGCATCACTTTTGTATATATGTCATGTAGTTTGCATATTAGTGTAGAAATCATGCATTCTCATTTAGCTTGCATAATTTCCTATCGTATTGGCCATTGAGGACAATGCCATACTAGTGTGGGGATGGGAAATTCTAACTTAACTTTTAAAATCAAAAATGTTAAAAATTGAAAAATTTCGAAAAAACACAAAAATATGTTCTTTATCTCATAAACCATAAAAATTGGAAAATTGAAAACCAAAAACATGTTCATTTCCTTTGTAGTGTAGAATTGTATATTTTGTATATACTTGTGTTTGTTTGTTTGTCCTTCTATTACATTGGATCGACTACGCCACATCTGAGGCATGAGGAATAAGACCACATGGTATGATCTTTCCAATCTCCTTTTTCCTCTTTATGTTAATGACTATGTGGCTTTATTTTAATTGATGCGGTACAAACCAATGTGATTTTAGGAGTTGCATTTATCTTATATGGCATACTTGTTGATAGAAGCATTTGCATTAGATTGTATAAATTTTAGTTGCATCATGGCATGTAGTTGCATTTTAGAAAAATTTTTGTGAAAACATCTATTTGGGAAACTTGACAAGTGTATATAAGGCCCTTGTAGATACGTTTTCTTCTTGAGACTTTGTTCATTAGAATACCTCTAAAACACCCTAGGATGTGTCATGCTAGTATCTTTTGACCCATGGACTAAGGCCTAGTCAAGAGTACCTTGTGATGTGATGACTCCTTGGCTACCGTTTATTCTAAGGTGACCCTTGAAACCATGCAACCATCTTCCACTTCTATCACATTTTGTCAACAAAAAAGGGAATGGGCACAAAAACTATCAATTTGAGTTCAAGTACCAAAGTGAAAATCAAGAAGTTCGCAATTTGCATCAAATAAAAGAGGAGTACAAAAACAAGAAATCCTATGCTTCAAATATAAGCACCCTCGTTACAAATTAGGGTGACTTTGAAAATGTTAAAAAATGCAAAAGTTGAAAATTGTCAAGCATGAAAATTGCAAAACATCAATGAAATGGCAAAATAAATTGTTCACAAAAATGTCAAATGCCACAAGAAATTGGGGGGAAAAACAAAACCAAAAGTAAACTCCCTTTACTAAACTCAAATACATTGATCCCTTTTTCCATTTGAAACCACTTTTGTGCATGGTAGAGAGGGGGCGACCCTTCTTCTTGTCTAGGCAAGAGGGGGAATTCCGCGATCCTACAGTGTTTCTAACATCATAGGGAGTCTACTCTTGACGAAAACACTTGGCGATTGAGGATAAAGGTACCCTAGCTTGACACAACTTGGAGGTGATTTATTGGTATCATTCTAGGCTTCGTAATTTGAAGAAACCATATCTATAATAAAGTGTGTGCCCTTAGATTTCTTCCCTTCTAGATAATTTCCGCCACTTATATGAGGAAAGTGGCTATTCTTTTGTAGATGCATCCATTACCTTCTTTTAAGTGCTTAATGCTTGGATGTATCGCCATTTTGGCAAGCCCCACCTTGCCTTGCAAGAAGGCATCTTACCTCATGGTTTTCTTGTTGTGAGTTGAAGATGCGGAGTGAGACCCGCTAATTGTCTCATATCGGTTATATTAGTAGGCTAGTTTAAATAAAGGTCCTAGTTTTAGTCACCTCTTTACTCGGGACGAGCAAAGGTTCGGTTTGGGGATGTTTGATGTGACTCATATTTGAGCACATTTAGTCCCCGAATTAACCTCGTTCCCATGCTTTCTAGCACATATTTGGGTCATTTAATATCTTTGGTTTCATATTTTGCATATTCATTGAGGTATTGTGTCCTTGGTAAAAGAGGATCGCTAATCTTGCATTTGTGAGGCGAAATGGAGCTAAATGGATCGCATCCAATGACCAAGCATCAAAGAGAATACCAACACTAGAGGCCTAAGTAGATAAATAAAGTAAAATAGGCAATGATGAAGAGATCCTTGCATCCCCAACACGATCATTGCGGATTGCTAAGGAGCCAAACAAGAGGACAACTCTGTCCAGCAATCCTAGCGGCCCGAGCTCAGGACGAACGGATCAGAGCCACGATCCGAGCGTCCCTGAGCATCATCCGAGCGTGCCAGAACAACAATCCGGGCGTTCCGACTTCTAGCACAAGCGGATCCCCTTACAGAACAGCCCGTGCATCAGGCCAGGACGAACGGATCCTGGTGGGACTAGCAAAGAAGATCCGCGCATGTCCCTCGAGAGTTGCATTTCCTCAAGTTTTCTTAGGGTCTTAATAGTCATTTAAAGCCCTTAGTAACCCTAATCCTTGTACTTAATTTTAGCATAAATACCCCATTGTACTACCTAGATTATCATCAAGTTATAATCAACTATTAGTAGTAGCTTAATCAATTTTTAATCCTCTCTTAATTTAGTCTTAATTTAGTTGTAATACATTTCTCAATATTAATCACATCTTAATCTTTCCTTAATTTCTCTATTGTTCTTCCTTTTATTTGGGTAATTAGAAGATTATTTGGGTTTATTTGGAGGATTGACAACCTTCCATCAATCATCAAGTACTTCTATTATTCTTTGCTTTATTTGGATCATCTCCATAGGTATAATTACTTTTTACCCTTATTTAATTATTAATCACTTTACTTTATTCATCATGTTTTGCTTTGTTAGTATGATTGACAACCTTATTAGCATGCTAAACTTGACCATGAGTGAGTAGTTCTTTAGCTAGGGTTAATGGAGAATTAGGGGAAACAAACATGGGGATTGATCTATGCTTAATCTAATATGCTTTCATAATTAATTTGCTTGCTTGTTATGATTTCAACCTATGCAGATGTTATGTTTGATGAAATGCGAGCCTATTAATCCTTGCATTTTTTTACCATCCCTTATCTTTTTAATGAGGCTTGTAAGATATAAACCAACTCGAGCCTCATTAGACAATGCATAGAGTTGAATAGGAAGAATTAAGTCGACTTGTAGGTGTTGTACAGTCTAGACGACTCGGCTCCGGGACCCAAATTTTCCTAGGGACTGTAAGACATACACTAACTCGATCCCATCACAACAATAAGTGCTTGCATCTAATTGAGAACATGTTTGTATAATCTACTCCCATGAATCTCCTATGAACCCATGATACCCTAGTGCCTTTAATCAATTGTTTACAAACCCCTTTATTTGTTTTACTTTGTTTTCATTAATTTACATTCATCTTGTTGATTAGTTTAGACTTCATCTCATCTCAAACCCAATTTGTGACACCCTTAGACATAGCTACTTGCAATTGAAAATCCTACATCAATACCCGTCCCTTGGAATCCGACCTTTACTTACCTCTTTACTAAGAGTAGTTTGTGAAGTTATAAATATTGTTTTGGTTGGTAGCTTTTGACGACGAGTTTTAACCGGACCAGTTATTGTTATTATTATTATTATTATTATTATTATTATTATTATTACTATTACTATTACTATTACTATTACTATTACTATTACTATTACTATTACTATTACTATTACTATTACTATTACTATTACTATTACTATTACTATTACTATTACTATTACTATTACTATTACTATTACTATTACTATTACTATTACTAGGTAAAAAGTACGTCCCAAAGTAGAAATTAAAGAAAAAGGGTGATAATATAAAAATGGACAAAAATAAAGAGAAATGGGGTGATAATTAAAAAATATTCGTAACAATTGATTATGAGAAAACAAAAATATATACAAACAAAAAAAGTAAACATTTCTCGAAGAAATATTGAGAGTGCTAGAAGAAAATATTTGATGGAAAACAAAAAAATGATTTAAAGATTTGAAAGCATTCAAAATGGAACAATGGACTGGAGAATGATCATCGGATTTCAATTAAAAACCATGCAAAATATTTACCTTGATCCGCATTAAAAGATCCGATTTATATCCTTTGATCATATAACTTCAACACTTCCATTAAGAAATTTGATTTATAATCTGTTTATCGACTAAGATATTTAATTTATAACCTGATTGACAAAATAAAAGTTGAAGAGTACACGAAAAACTAATAAAGTGCACGAAAGGGTATAAGACAATTTAGTACAATTTACAAAATTTGTCAATTAATATCCCAAGGGTTGGAATATATAATGTAACATGTCCTCAATAATTAGAGATTCATACTACAATTTGATATTGCACATACATCATAATAATAATAATAAAAAAAAAAGGAAAACTCAGTGAAAATGAAAAATATATTCAAGTCAAAAGATAACTGCAAAGAAGTTTCATAACCATTATTTCCAGATTTCATGCAATGTTTTTGATATGTGAGTATGTCATCCTTCTGCAATTTTAATACAAACAAAAAAATAATAATTAAATAAGATTCTAACTATTAATTAATTCAAAACATAATAAAAATAAAAAAAAGTTAAATAATTCAACTGGTTATATATGCGTACGTTACCTACCAACTTTTTGGATAAAAATGAAAAATACAATTATTGTATTATTTATATAAGGAAATTTTTGTAATTAATTTTCTAATTAATTTCAATAATTTATTTGAGAGAAGAAGAATGTTGTGTGAACTAAGGGGGAGATAAAAAATTATGGTGAAATAAAGACAAAGTATAATAATTGTGAGGAAAAACCAAAAGACCATCTATTAAAAAAAAAGAAAAAAAAAAGTTAAATGAATAGGTAGACTAATACCAAATTTATGAGAGGAAAATAAAGAGTTTGTATTAATTTATTTTTTGTGTTTGCCACTAATATTTTTTATTTTGTTTGTATTTTATAAGCATGTAACACATGGTATTTAGAGATTACTTTTAGTTAGATAATTACTTACTTTTAGTTAGATAATTAAGTAATTAATATAATTATATTATTATTAACCAATAGAAAAATTACTCGTGGATTAAAATTAAATGCTTTAAGTAGGCTTTTAACTATATTGTATAGATAAAATGCAAAGAAAAATAACATAAAATGTGGCACTTAAAATTGCTTAACATGACATACGTCAAATAATAAACTACTCATCTTGCCTTTTTATTATTATATTGTATAGATACTACTAGTTAAGTTATTTATCATAATAAATTTTGAAAAAAAAAATTAATTTGGAATAAATTTTAAAGGATAATTAAACAATAAAAGTGGAATGGAAAAGGTCCCATTTAAATTATCCTTTACGTGATACAATTTCATGAACTAAATACATGGTATTACTACCCTTTAAAACTCTATTATTAGTGTTTAATTACTTATGTATTTACAGAATTTGTTTGTAATTTGTTTAAATTAAATAAATAATTTCTTTTTTATATATTTTATATTAACCAAAACCTTATCCTTTACGTGAAATAATTTCATGAACTAAATACACGGTATTACAACCCTTTTAAAATTCTATTATTAGTGTTTAATTTCATTTAATTATTTAAAGAATTTGTTTGTAAATTACTTAAATTAAATAAATATTTTCTTTTCCATATATTTTATATTTTCCTAAGAAAATATTTTATATGATATTTAATACTCATTTGTTGATTAATTAGTTCTGTAAAACATCTTCTATAAACAACAAAGTTATAATAACAACAATAGTGAATTAGTGCCTTTAAAAAAAAGTAGTGAATTAGTGACAAATCTGACAATACAATTTTTGTTTTTGTTTTCAACTTTATTTATTCTTCTTCGTTCTTAAGATCTTATGTATTCAGTTTTTTTATTTCGAATACATATAATACTAATCCATATGAAATTTCTTGAAATTAATAACTTATAGTTAATGCGTATTTTCTTATTGTAATTTTTTTTTGAGTTAATTAAGTTTAAAGCTAATGGAATATGGATGGAATTTTAAAGGAAATAAGTGAATTAAATTAATGTAATATAATAATAAATTGATAATACATGTCATATTAGTTTGCCAAGTCACATTGTTATTGTGTACGTGGCTTTTTTCCATTCCATGTGGCATTGTCTACGTGGCCTTTTTAGGCTAGGCTTTTAACAATATTTTATAGATGATCATTTGAATAAAACTTGGTCCATTTGAAAAATTGGATTGCAAATCAACTAAGAACGGATTTAATTAAATAAATAAATCAAAACCGTGAATTAAAAGATAAAAATTTAAATCTCATAAACAAGAATTAAAATCTATGAGATTAGAAATGAAGAAGAATTAAAATAGGGTTCAATAGAAATAATTTCCGAAGTCCAACGAATAAACTCGGAGTAGAATTAGAATACGAATTAAATGAATAAATAAGGCGAAGCTGAAAAAGTTAGAAATAACAATAATTCTCGAAAACAAGGAAATATTCGAGACATAAGAGAACTTAAGAATTCAAAGGAAGAAAAGAAATGGCTCACGGATAAATTCCGAGTCATACAAATCAAATCGTAATCGTAAATAAAATACGGTTACGAAAAAAGATTACAAAAATGGCGGGTGTTACATTATCTTAATATCTTAACCCTTATCTAAGGAAAAGCTTATTGAGCAAGAAAGAAATTACTATTCACGTTTTACTATTCACAGCACTATTTACGGTACTGTTCACGCAGCACTATTCATCCCTAATATTTTTATAAGATACTTCCTCCATTCAACTCCACTCTACCTATTTCACTTTTGTACACTATTCACAATCGTGTATTCAATTTCGATTTTCTCTCGATACGTAAGTGGAAATATATTCCTGTGGGATCTTGTTTGATTCGTCTTTACGAGTAGATTAAAAATATCTAACTTTTATAATCTTTGCAAATACGTAGCTAACGATATTTAACGCGTAAAACACGCGTTGGCAAACGTGAAAAAAGAAAGTGGTAGAGTGAAGTTGAATGGATGAAGTAGAAAGGAATAAATCAAATAATAAAGAGATAACAAATCTCTAATCAAATATTATTTTAAAGATTTACTCAATCTTTTTCTTCTATCTTTGCAAAAATAATATTTTACAAGTTAGGAAAGAATAAATCAAAATAATATAAAAGAGATATTAAATCTCTAATCAAATATTATAAAGATTTACATAAAACCCAAACTTGCACAAAGGGTAACCGTGTATGAGAAAGAAACGACTCATAAGCCTAATCCTCTTTCACGAAAACCCTAGGTAAGATAAATTAGGTTTAGGGTTTTTTAGAGTATGTAGAAACTAGAAACCCTAAGTAACAAGATGCCTCAACTCATAAGTTGATTCAATCACAATTACTAATTATAAGCTCATAGCAGATGTAACACCCGCGAATTTTTTGTTTTAGCATTTATAATTTAATTAGCCATTTTATTATTTTATTTATATTTTAAATCCGCTTTTATAAAAATGCGGCTTTACATGTATAATAATGTTAATATTAATAAAAATATCCGTCTTAAGTTTGTAGTAGGTTTAAAACGTATTTTAGTGGAAAATAGACTCAATTTAAGGTTTTGGGCTTAGGATGACCATTGGGCCTTTCTTTTATTTCTTCCCCTCCACCAATCCTACACTCAAAAACCCTATCTTCTTCCTTCTACTCTAAAATTTCAGCAACTTTCCTCAACAAACAAACATAATACACAATTGTTACACAACTTCCACCTCCTTCACTAAAATGGCCATAAAACCTTCGTTTCTTATCGGTTTTCAACGATTTTCGCGCCTATCTCTTCCTCTCCTCGCCCTCCATCTTCCTAGGTAAGAAAGATCTTGACTTTCCCTAACCCTTGCTGCTGGCCGTGACTTTTATGGCACGATTTTCAAGGTCTTACCTGGGAACTCGGTTCTTGAGCTTCCTTTTGGGCAACCGACATGGTTTTGAGTCGAAATCTTGCATTTTGAAGAAATAATGAGGTAACGGTGATGGGTTACTCGGTATTATGTCATTTGTATGTTTATATGTTATGTTTTGTTGTTATAAGCTAGTAATTGTGATTCTTATGAGATTATATGTGTAGTTGCTTAAGATGGATTTATACAAGGTTTTACTTGCTTAAATTGAGTAAAGATGGTATCTTTGGCCTTCTTATGAGACGGGTAATTAGATGTGGTTGTTGTTATATGTCACTAGTATCATTACTTGCTTAAAGTTTCAGTTTTGAGACGGTTCCATTTAGCTTGCTAAAGTTGCATTTTTGAGACTATTTTGGGTGACCCGTGTTGGCCTGGAACCCGGTGTATCTGACTGGTGCGACTTCCAATGCTACTTAAAATATGACAGATGGATCGGCGTCGAAAAATTAGGTGGTTTAGCCACTTGAATCACTAGATTCGGAGTCCGTATGAGTAAATGGTGTCCGTTTTACCGTTTCAAGTTCTATAAATATATATATCCTTTGTGTATGATGGTTGTTTATGCTATTTATTCGTATCATGACCAAATTTTTCCCTTGTTGACTCGTATATGCTTATAGGTAGTTCGGATTTTGGTTTGTTCACGTTTTGCCTCGTGTTCCGTATTAGTTAATTCATTTGTTATCGGTTATTTATACTTTGTTCAAGTAACATGTGAATGAGAAATGAAACGTTTATTCACCTACCGCTCATTATATTTTATAAATTGGGTTCACTATAATTTATATGGAGAATTTACATACTTCCTTCTTTTGGGCTTGTTGTGTTTTAAATGTTGGACTTTACATGATTACATGGTTGGACTTTGCATGATTAACTTGATGGATTTCCTATGACTTCAAGTATTGGGTTTTTATGACTTGTTTGATGGGCTCATAAATGAGTCGCTTGAGTTGGTCACATTTATGCTGTAGATTTCACATAACGTAAATTATTCATTATCGCTTGTTATATTTTATTTAATCGGCATGTTTAAATATGAAATGAAATATTTAGTTTTGTGTTATAAGTATGAAAAGATTATTATAAATAATTACTTGTAAGAGCCGTACTCTTGTAGAAATGCCATAGTACTATCATATATGCTTGATTTACATTTACGCCCTACTTGTGCTATTCTGGCAAATACGGGTTTGGCCTACTTGTGTTGTTCTGGCAAGTATGGTTTTGGCCACTTGTGCTGTGCTGTCAAGTGAGTCTTATCTTAGTATTTCCGCCACTTTCGTGTTGTTCTGGCGATTGGGGTACTCGGTCTCCATTAGTAGTCGAGTCTTGGGTGCGTGCTGTGCTGGCGCACGTCGAATCGGGATGTACACCCCAGAATCTGCAGATTTAGACTAGGACCGTATTATTATCAAAGTCTTACCCGGGGAAATTATAGTCTAAGAGTGATAAATGTCTTGCATTATTTGGATGGTTACTTTGGTCATATCTCCTTGAAATACGTGCTCGTGGCTAAGTGGTCGTGTCTGTTTCCTTGTCTTTCTTCTCCATTTATTTTATTGTTGCTTATGCCTTACTTACTTGTTTATTCTATCATTTCTTTTATCCTTGTTGGTTTAAACACGTATGATCCCATGTTTAGTTATAAGTCGATTCACTCATAACTTATCTAATATGATTATTTGTTCATGTTCTTTGTTATGTTCGTTTTGACATAATGTGGCTTGGAGAACCCTGAGTTACTCCCCACTGACTGTGGCTTTCATGTTTACATGAATGACAGGTTTGTGAAGATGCATTTGTGGGGTTTCGACGTGTGAGCTAGCGAGCACCTTGGATTAGTAGTCGTTTTAGTAGGATTGCTTAGACTCACCTTTTATCATTTGTCATTTGAGGGATATAATTTCCCTCATCTTGACTATGACGGTTGTATAATTTAATCTTTATTTCCGCAAATCTTTATTTGTGTTTTGGATTTTAATGAACCCGCGTTTTAAATTTTTAAAAGTTTCAAAAATTTCCTAATTTCCGCTTGAATTTATAAGTTATGTTTTCCGCGTTATTGCGGGGGTTCACAGTTGGTATCAAGCCTATGTTGCTCCCGACGCACACACGTGTACCCCAAATTTAAATTTGAACTTGACCTTGAATAATTAATGAGTGATGGGTAAACTTAGGGACCAAAAGTGGTAGTCTGTAGTGTGTTTGCTCTTTGTTAGGTTCTAACATGTTTGTTCATTGTCATTTAATAACTGTTGTGCCCTTTGATCAATGACCGTGAACTTACCTATGTGGAGATCAAGACTTGGTGCCTAGTGCCGGAAACTGAAGGTTTGTTCGACTTTTGAAGAATGCTTCTTCTTCCTCAAAGATATTCCTCCTTCTTTGTACGTTCCTTGCCTTATTGTTTACTTCTTGGTGCCTATCTTTCTTCTAAACTCTCTTTTTTTCCTTGGAAGCTACTCTTGTACCTTCTTAACTTGTCCTTTGTTCCTTACTTGTCCTCCCTTGACGCCTTTTAGATAGTTCTCTTTCTTTTGTGGGATGTTAATCTTGGTTGGATACTTTGGCTTTGTGGAGTTTGTTGTATTTGACCCATAACCTTGGTTTAGTGGTTGTGATGTTAGAGAGACTTAGGTAGTGTGGCGAGATATACTTGGTAATTCTTATACCTAGTTTCTTGACATAAAGTGAACATAATTGATTAGCGGTATTCTGTGTGTAGGTGTGAATTGCTTATGTTACTAAGGTTATAGAACTTGGTCTTATTTATACTTGGAAGTTTGACTTGAGCTCGAGGTTAGCATAGTCGGTATACTTTTGTGAGTGTTGTGATGATTACATAAGAACCATGTTAGGCTAGAGTTGTTGCTAGTTTTGGAATCTCATTTGGGTATTCACTTTGCGGTAATGAGGATTAGTAGCCAGAGTTCTTTAGATGTGATTATAAATTGAGATCGATAGAGGTTGAGTTGAGATGAGATGAGTTAGATGTTTTAGGTGGTTGTCTCGTAATTTGGAGATTGTCACCATCTATGCTTAAGGTTTCGTGAGTATAACAAGATCTCTTTGGGATGATAGAATGTGCAAAAGAACTTTTGAATTTGGATTTTTATTGAGGGTTTTACCGTTTGAGAAAATCATAGTTGACACTAGTTGGATATGAGTATAGCTTTGTTAGAAGCTTTGACCTTGATCTCGTGGAGGTTGTTTGTAGTTGTTTGAGGATTTGGAGTGGTGAAATCACACTTATAGTGAAGTACCTTGTTTCATGGTATGACTTAGATGTAAAGTGGCGTACGTTATCTTGAGGAAACCCTTGGAGGTAATGTGATTGTGAGATTTATTTTATTGGGAAGTTTTCGGAACCGTTTAGGATGATGTTGTCGTTTGTGGTTTGAGTATATGACGTTTCCGTGTTGTCTAGTTTCCCTTTTCTCTTTGACCATAAGCTTTACCGATCATACCTCTCTTCCTCACTCGTTGTACTTCCCTTTGAGTTTGATACTAGAGGCCTATAAAACTCTATGTTCTGTGACCTCCTTGTTGACCTTACCGTGACTTTTTACCCTTAAGAGTTCGTTATAGTCTTTTTGTTGGTTAAATTTTGGGTTCCTTAGTGTACTTTGTAATTATGGTGTCTAAATCGCTTTTCATTTTATGCAATTTCTAACCATTTGAGTTACCATTTTGGATTCATTGTTAAAATTTTGTGCTACTTTGGCAAAATCTTACTTATTTTAAAGGTTCGAAAATGAAGGTTTGCTTGCAATTTGGTAGGTTCGTAGAAAAATTTGATTCTTTGTTGATGTTTAATGTTACATTTTCAAAAATTTGACTTCTTTTAGAGTTTGAAAAACGGATCTTTTACTTTCAATCTGGCTTTTGCAAAAGAAAATATGAGTGGATTATCATTTTCATTTGGTTTTAACGTTGATAGGATGTTGGAACTCGTTATTGGAGACGTCTAATAACTTGTTCTGTGCTTATCGGCGAATGATTTTGTATTTGAGCTTGTCTTTGACTTGGAAAGTTTGCGTTCTTGTGTGCACAACAAGAGATATTTCGTTCCATGGAAGATGACCTATACTTTTGAAACATCTTTTTAAAAGTTTTTTTTGAAGAATTAGTATACCCATCCTTTTAAATGCTTCCATTGTCGATTTCAAAAGAAATCTGAATTTATCTTTATAACTTTTCATTTCTACTTTCAAGTTTCGAGGACAAAACTTTTTAAAAGGTGGGATGATTGTAACACCCGCGAATTTTCTGTTTTGGCATTTATTATTTAATTAGCCATTTTATTATTTTATTTATATTTTAAATCCGTTTTTATAAAAATGCGGCTTTACATGTATAATAATGTTAATATTAATAAAAATATCCGTCTTAAGTTTGTAGTAGGTTTAAAACGTATTTTAGTGGAAAAACGACTCAATTTAAGGTTTTGGGCTTAGGATGACCATTGGGCCTTTCTTTTATTTCTTCCCCTCCACCAATCCTACACTCAAAAACCCTATCTTCTTCCTTCTACTCTAAAATTTCAGCAACTTTCCTCAACAAACAAACATAAAACACCATTGTTACACAACTTCCACCTCCTTCACTAAAATGGCCATAAAACCTTCGTCTCTTATCGGTTTTCAACGATTTTCGCGCCTATCTCTTCCTCTCCTTGCCCTCCATCTTCCTAGGTAAGAGAGATCTTAACTTTCCCTCACCCTTGCTGCTGGCCGTGACTTTTATGGCACGATTTTCATGGTCTTACTAGGGAACTCGGTTATTGAGCTTCCTTTTGGGCAACCGACATGGTTTTGAGTCGGAATCTTGCATTTTGAAGAAATAATGAGGTAACGGTGATGGGTTACTCGGTATTATGTCATTTGTATGTTTATATGTTATGTTTTGTTGTTATAAGCTAGTAATTGTGATTCTTATGAGATTATATGTGTAGTTGCTTAAGATGGATTTTTACAAGGTTTTACTTGCTTAAATTGAGTAAAGATGGTATCTTTGGCCTGCTTATGAGATGGGTAATTAGATGTGGTTGTTGTTATATGTCACTAGTATCATTACTTGCTTAAAGTTTCAGTTTTGAGACGGTTCCATTTAGCTTGCTAAAGTTGCATTTTTGAGACTATTTTGGGTGACCCGTGTTGGAACTTTTTGGGTAATTAGTGTTAATTATCCACTTAATTTGACAATTAGCGTTTAATTTAACATAATTTGGTTACTAGTGTCCACGTCATCGCTGATTTTTTTTTTTCCAGTTTTTTGGCAAAGCCGCTATACTTCTTAGCGGCTTGCCTCTTTGTTACTGAAAAATTTCGTCCTCAAGTTACATTAGCTACTGGAGTGCAAAAAAATGGGTACAAATAGCAAAGCCACTGAGGTTCTTAGCGGCTTTGCAAGGATTCATTAAAAAAAAATTGCAAGCCATACCTAAATATGAGGTAGATACTGGAGTTGTGAGGCACACAAAAAACAAGAGAAGCCGCTAAGAACCTGGGCGGCTTAGCAAAGTGCGTAAAAAAAAAACTGAAATCGGGCAAAGCCGCTGAGAAAGATGGCGTCTTTCCCTCTTATATAAAAAAAAAAACTCGAGTAAACACAATCACTCTCTTATTTACACAAACCCAGAAAATCCCTAATTTTATTTTCGAAACCCTAAGTTGCGAAAACCCCAAATTGTCATCGAAATTCGTCCTAATTTCTTTTAATCATTTGCTATCCATCAACCTAGTTCATCCTATATTCATCTAAAGGTATTAATTCATCCCTAATGTACTAGTTTCGTGCATAGAGTAGCAATTAATTCTCAACTTTTGTTTACAAATTTCGATTTATTTTGATTAGTAATTTCGTTTTATCTAGTTTTTAATTAGTAATTTCGTTTTATTTAGTTTGTAATTGTTGAAATTAGTAGATTGATTGTTGTGCTTAGTATTTAGTTTGATTATTTACAATGGAGGTGAATAATTACCCTTTGACTTGTTGGTGGAATGGTGAAGTTGTGGTAAATGGTGAAGATATTAGCTATAAGGGTGGTTGTGAAACCTTTGTTCTTGTTAGTAGTAATATTAGTTTTAATGAGCTCAATAATGAAATTTATGAGTCTTTAGAGGTTGATAGATCAAAATTTGAGCTAAATATCAAAATGAAATTTCCAAGTGTAAGAGGTTACAAAGTAGTATCCTTGAATAATGATCGTAGTTTGAAAGCTTTGTGGGCAATTGTGTGTCAATCAAAAGCCGGTTCCATGGATTTGTTTATCGAGTTAAAGCCTATTGAAGAAGATCCTAATTTGTCATTCACAAATATGCTTAGTCAAGTTGAGGATCCTAATTGGCATGTGTCTTTGTCAAGTAATCATGTTGACGAAGTGGCCATGGATGGTAATATTTTTGGAGATGAGATTGAAAATGGGATTGAAGAGGAGGATGCATTGCTTTTGTTGAGTGAGGATGATATGGTAGACCTTGTTTCTCAACCATGTACTAACACCCAATTTATCGAACTTGGAGTTTTAGATGTTGGGCATGAAAATAGTTGGTATAAGTCATGTGTGGCTCCATTTAAGAGTGGTGAGGAATTTAGTAAGGGGCAAGATTTTGCAAGCAAAGAGCTTTTGCGACAAGTTGTGACAACCTACAACGTGGCTAGAAACCAAGTTTATAAAATTGCCGAATCAAGACCTCACACCGTGACTTATAAATGTAATAGACAACCGTCACCTTGTAGTTGGTATTTGAGAGCCACTAAAAAAAAATCCATATGGATGTTTTCACAATTGTGTCATACGAAGGGCCACATGAAGCTTCTTGTGTGGTTCGGAAACCATCTCTTGATCATCCAAATTTAAGGGGTGAGTTTATTAGCAATGCTATTAAGCATCTTGTGAAAGAAGATTGGGGGGCTAAGGTGAGTTTTTAACAACCTTTGTATAATTTGTTATTTGTTCAATTTTGTAGAGTCAAGGTCATGTATACAACTATGAACGTGCCACAACTATGCTTGGTGAGATGCCGGATGGTGTGCCACTATCACATGTAAACATGGTGAAAGAAATGCAGTCAATGTCACTCGAGTGCTTGCAACGGACGGGACACGGGCATCTAATCCTACCTACCGAGGCCGATCATCCAAGCCCTCCACACAATGAACCTCGAAGATATGACTTACGACACCGAGCGGTTCAACTTACCCCTATCCAAGAGGAGGTGACACCGAGCGGTTCAACTTCAAGACAAAAAGGAAAGAGGCCACGCTCGAGATTGGCCTAAGATTAGTTTGATTTCAAAGTAAAATTAGTTGGAATTGTTAACAATGTAAAACACTTTTAGCTACTTTGTTTGAACTTTAGATTTGGTACCTTATAAGTACTTTGTATGCACTATCTTTTATTTTACGTTTTCAATCAAATGAAACATGTTTTCGGAAATTCAATCATGTGTGTGTGTGATTGTTCATGCTGAGTTTGGAGCTTTATTTGCAGGTTTCTGTTATTGTATTTGGTCCCAAATCGTGGGTGGGAGGTAGCTGTAGTTACAGCTTTTATTTTTTTCAAAAACTTAGGAAAGTCGCTAAGTTCCTCAGTGGCTTAGGGGGGTTTTTCTTTTTTTTTGTGAAAATTACACAAAGCCGCTAAGAACCTCAGCGTCTTTGTCTGTTTTTTCGCATTTACGAGTCCAAGAGCTACTTTGGATTGCTTCAAAGATTTTTTCCCAATTTCCTCATGTAAAGCCGCTAAGAACCTCAGCGGCTTATGGTGTTTGCTTTTTTTTTTTAAAAGTTGACAAAGCCGCTAAGAACATTAGCGGCTTTGTTGAAAATCTGCGAAAAAAAATAAAGTGATGACGGACACTAGAAACGTAAATAATTTCAACTCAACGCTAATTATCTAATTAGTTTGCTTAATAACGCTAATAAACCAAAAAATTCCCCGTGTTGGCCTGGAACCCGTCGTATCTGACTGGTGCGACTTCCAATGCTACTGAAAATATGACAGATGGATCGGCGTCGAAAAATTAGGTGGTTTAGCCACTTGAATCACTCGATTCGGAGTCCGTATGTGTAAATGGTGCCCGTTTTACCGTTTCAAGTTCTATAAATATATATATCCTTTGTGTATGATGGTTGTTTATGCTATTTATTCGTATCATGACCAAAGTTTTCCCTTGTTGACTCATATATGCTTATAGGTAGTTCGGATTTTGGTTTGTTTACGTTTTGCCTCGTGTTCCGTATTAGTTAATTCATTTGTTATCGGTTATTTATACTTTGTTCAAGTAACATGTGAATGAGTAATGAAATGTTTATTCACCTATCGCTCATTATATATTATAAATTGGGTTCACTATAATTTATATGGAGAATTTACATACTTCCTTCTTTTGGGCTTGTTATGTTTTAAATGTTGGACTTCACATGATTACAAGGTTGGACTTTGCATGATTAACTTGATGGATTTCCTATAACTTCAAGTATTGGGTTTTTATGACTTGTTTGATGGGCTCATAAATGAGTCGCTTGAGTTGGTCACATTTATTCTGTAGATTTCACATAACGTAAATTATTCATTATCGCTTGTTATATTTTATTTAACCGGCATGTTTAAATATGAAATGAAATTTTTATTTTTGTGTTATAAGTATGAAAAGATTATTATAAATAATTACTTGTAAGAGCCGTACTCTTGTAGAAATGCCATAGTACTATCATATATGCTTGATTTACATTTACGCCCTACTTGTGCTGTTCTGGCAAGTACGGGTTTGGCCTACTTGTGCTGTTCTGGTAAGTATGGTTTTGGCCACTTGTGTTGTGCTATCAAGTGAGTCTTATCTTAGTCTTTCCGCCACTTTCGTGCTGTTCTGGCGATTGGGGTACTCGGTCTCCATTAGTAGTCGAGTCTTGGGTGCGTGCTGTGCTGGCGCACGTCGAATCGGGATGTACACCCCAGAATCTACAGATTTAGACTAGGACCGTATTATTATCGAAGTCCTACCCGGGGAAATTATAGTCTAAGAGTGAAAAATGTCTTGCATTATTTGGATGGTTACTTTGGTCATATCTCCTTGAAATACGTTCTCGTGGCTAAGTGGTCGTGTCTGTTTTCTTGTCTTTCTTCTCCATTTATTTTATTGTTGCTTATGCCTTACTTACTTGTTTATTCCATCATTTCTTTTATCCTTGTTGGTTTAAACACGTATGATCCCATGTTTAGTTATAAGTCGATTCACTCATAACTTATCTAATATGATTATTTGTTCATGTTCTTTGTTATGTTCGTTTTGACATAATGTGGCTGGGAGAACCCTGAGTTACTCCCCACTGACTGTGGCTTTCATGTTTACATGAATGACAGGTTTGTGAAGATGCATTTGTGGGGTTTAGACGTGTGAGCTAGCGAGCACCTTGGACTAGTAGTCGTTTTAGTAGGATTGCTTAGACTCACCTTTTATCATTTATCATTCGAGGGATATAATTTCCCTCACCTTGACTATCACGTTTGTATAATTTAATCTTTATTTCCGCAAATCTTTATTTGTGTTTTGGATTTTAATGAACCCGCGCTTTAAATTTTTAAAAGTTTCAAAAATTTCCTAATTTCCGCTTGAATTTATAAGTTATGTTTTCCGCGTTATTGCGGGGGTTCACAGTTGGTATCAGAGCCTATGTTGCTCCCGACGCACACACCTGTACCCCAAATTTAAATTTGAATTTGACCTTGAATAATTAATGAGAGATGGGTAAACTTAAGGACCAAAAGTGGTAGTCTGTAGTGTGTTTGCTCTTTGTTAGGTTCTAACATGTTTGTTTATTGTCATTTATTAACTGTTGTGCCCTTTGATCAATGACCGTGAACTTACCATCAAAAGTAGCCATATTCCACTTTCCAACCCACCATTAAAGATGATGCACCATGCCAAGTACGGCACACACTCACTTACATCAACAAGTACGTCTACTTCTCCTCAAGTAATATGGAAATGAATAAGAATAGGAGTAATAAGAGATTTCTGCTTTTCCATCTTTTATAATAACATTTCTCCCTTTTTTTTTTATTTTTTTTTTCCATTTCATTTTTTTTCAGTCCATCTTTTTCTTCTTCCTTCCAATATCCATCACAAAAGCAACAAAGTTGACCACAACAAGACTTTCAATCTTACCAACAAGACTAGCTTGACAAGGGTAGTCCATATGGAATGTAGTTGAATAAATAGGTCAAAACAAGGCAAATTTGGCTAATGTGAGGTTAGTAGGTAAAACGTAAAGGAAAGGTCGCCTCTCCACATGTGTCACCACCACAAACCCGAGTGTATACAGGTAATAAGAGACAAATTTCATGCTTATGCAATTTGATGTTACATGCCATATAAGGAGTACTACTCGCATTCTAAATGAAACCAATCATGAATGTCATTGGTTTATGAAGCTCTAAACCATAGAATGTATATGTGATGAACAAGAGTTGTGGTTTGTATACAACAGAAAATATAATAGACTAGCAAACGGAATATTCTCATAAAATAATAAAATACTATAAAAGAGTGTACTTGCAATGGAAAATACGGACACAGACATACAATCTCGTGTTAACTAGTCAGTCATACGGTTAGGAAATAATTATGATAGTTTAGGTGCCACCGATTAAACCAATTTCCAACCGTAAAGTCTCAAAACGTCCTCTAGCTAAAGGTTTTGTCAAAATGACTGCCCATTGTTTTTCAGTACTATAAAATTCGAGTTTTATATTCCCTTTGTCAATATGGTCACGTATAAAATGGTGTCTAATTTCAATGTGTTTGGTACGCGAGTGCTGCGCTGGGTTTTTGGATATAATAGTAGCACTCGTATTATCACATAAAATAGGAATGCATCCTACGTCAACACCATAATCACGTAATTGTTGCTTAAGCCATAATAGTTGAGTACATACCAGTCCTGCTGCAATGTATTCGGCTTCTGCTGTTGAAAGGGCAACTGAATTCTGCTTCTTTGAACCCCACGTAATAACGCAAGGTCCAACAAACGTGGCAACACTTGACGTGCTTTTTCTGTCTAGAGAACATCCAACGTAGTCGGTATCAGAATAACCAACTAGGTCGAAATTACACTCCATTGTATACCATAAATATAGCTTAGCCGTTACAATTAAATATCGTAAAATCCTTTTTACGGCCGTCATATGTGATTCTTTAGGAGATGACTGATATCTCGCACAAACACATACGCTAAGTATGATATCCGGTCGACTTGCAGTTAAATATAGCAAAGACCCTATCATCCCACGGTAGGTTGTTTCGTCAACAGGTTTACCGTCTTCATCTAAAGTTAACTTCTTATCTGCAACCATCAGAGTAGGCATAGCATGACAATTTTCCATTCCGAACTTTCTAATTAGCTCCTTGATATATTTTTGTTGATGGATTTTAATGCCTTCATCAGTTTGTTGAATTTGCAGACCTAAAAAGAATTTCAATTCTCCCATCATACTCATCTCAAACTCAGAAGTCATCAACTCGGAGAAATACTTGCACAAGCCTCGGTTGGTCGATCCAAAGATAATATCATCAATGTAGATTTGAACAACCAAAAGGTCAGAATCCTCGGATTTTAGAAATAAGGTTTTATCAACAGATCCTCTACTGAATCCATTGTCAAGTAGAAACTTTGATAATCTGTCATACCATGCCCTTGGTGCTTGCTTTAGTCCATATAGGGCTTTGTCTAACTTAAAGACATGGTCTTCAAATTTGTTATTCTTAAATCCAGGGGGTTGTTCTACGATGACTTCTTCCTGTAAATACCCATTTAAAAATGCTGTCTTGACGTCCATCTGGAAGAGCTTCATTCCTTTATGAGCTGCGAACGCTATCAGAAGTCTAATAGCTTCAAGACGAGCAACAGGTGCGAAAGTCTCGTCATAATTTATCCCTTCTTCTTGATTATAACCTTGAACCACCAATCTTGCTTTGTTTCTAATAATGACTCCGACATCATCTAGTTTATTCCTAAAAACCCATCTTGTTCCAATGACAGATCGATCCTTAGGTCTAGGAACTAAGTGCCAAACCTTATTTCGTTCGAACTGTTGAAGTTCTTCTTGCATGGCTATAATCCAATCTGATTCTGCAAGAGCTTCATTGATATTTGTTGGTTCGATCACGGATAGGAACGAGTAGAATGAGCAGAAGTTATTCAAGGATCGTCTTGTTTGAACACCCTTCTTAATATTTCCAAGAATATTGTCCATTGGGTGTGAGCTCTTGTATTTCCATTTGGTAGAGGTACTTGGTTCTTCATCATTATTTGAGCTTGACCCAACTTCATTTGGCTCAGAATTGGAGGAAGTTCCTCCTGAATCCAATCCAGGTGTTGTAGTAGAGTCGTTTATAACTTCGGACTCTGTACCTTGATTTGGATTTAATGTAATAATAACATCACCTATAACATTGGGTTGGGAGTTCTTATTTTGAGTCAATGTTATAGTATCATCAACTATAACTTTGGTTTTCTCCTTTTTATCTTTTGAGGAACGATCAAGTTCATCACTTGTTCCTTCAATCTCATTGTCCTCCAATTCTAATTCTGGGGGATCGTCTCTAGAAAGACGAAAGTCAGGTTCGTCCAAGTCTTCTTCCTCATCCTGTAAGGGCTTATCAAACACGTTATCTTCATCAAAAATAACGTGAACACTTTATTCAATACAAAGTTTTCTTTTATTGAAGACCTTGTAAGCCTTGCTATGATCTGAGTATCCTATGAAAATTACCTTATCGCTCCTAGGTTCAAATTTGCTAACCTATTCTTACCATTATTGTGAACAAAACACTTACTCCTAGAATAACGAAGATGGGAGATGTTAGGTTTGCGACATCTTAGGAGTTCATAAGGGGTTTTCTTAAGGATAGGTCTTATCATAGCACGATTATGGATATAACAAGAAGTACAAATGGCTTCAGCCCAAAAGTTACGAGGTAGACCACTACACAAAAGCATTGTACGAGCCATATCTTCCAGTGTTCTATTCATACGTTCCACGACACCATTTTGTTCAGGAGTTCTTGGTGCAGAAAAGTTATGTCCTACACCATTAACTCTACAATATTCTATAAAGGATTGGTTATCAAATTCAGTGCCATGATCCATACGAATAGATACAAGATTAGTCTTATACTTATTTTGAACACGCTTCATAAGACTATCAAATTCATCAAACGTTTCATCTTTTGAATGAAGAAAGATAGGCCATACATACCTCGAGTAGTCATCTACGAGGACAAAGACATACCTGGATCCTCCTCGACTTCTTACCTTCATAGGACCACAAAGATCCATGTGTACCAATTCCAAAGCATGATTTGTACTTACTACTATTTTCAGTTTGAAAGATGATCTCACTTGTTTGCACCTGGCACACGTGTCACACATCTTTTCTTGGTCGAACTTGATCTTAGGTAACCCTTCAACCAAGTCCCACTTCTTGAGTTTGTTCAAGGTTAGTGAGATAATATGGCCTAACCGTTTGTGCCACAGACAGGGATCATCAAGAGTAAATTTCATGCACATAAAAGAGTTAGTAGGCACAACATTTAAATCTACCATATATACACTCCTTTTCCTATGGCCTTCAGTGCGGCAACCATCAGTATGAAAAACAACTTTGTTACCTTTGTCGCATAGTTGAGATATACTAAGCAAATTATGCTTGAGACCATCCACTAGATAGACATCGCTGATTGCGTGTGACTTAGAAATTACGACATTGCCAACACCGATCACTTTTCCCTTTTTATTGTCCCCAAACGTCACTTTTCCTCCGTTGAAAGGTTTGAGTGAAAGAAACAGATTCTTATCTCCAGTCATGTGTCTTGAGCATCCACTGTCAGGATACCATTGATTGTTTTCTTTTCACCATCACCTGCAAAAGGATTAGATACAGTTTTTAGGTACCCAAGCTAAGTTGGGTCATTTACGGTTAGTTACCCTATATAATAAATCCTTTCGTACCCAAACTTGTCTAACAGTCGTGTTTCTAAACTTTGTGTAGTTTTGTTTAGGAGGAATTCTAGGTTTAGGGATTTCTTTAGGTCTAGGAATTTTTCTAGGTCTAACATGACTGATTTCCTTGTGATTAGGTTTTCTACGTTTAGGTCGACAAGGAGTTTGTGAAGTGCTAGGCTTTTTAGTGTAATCAAACGCCATATCGTAGAACCAAGGAAAGTTATTGTTCCTTTCTTCGTTAGGTTCTTTAATAGGGGATACTTCGTCCTCGACTGTTGTGTCAACCGTTTTAACAAATTCGGTATTTTTACGTATATCATCTACACGTTTGACAGAATTGTCTTGGATGTGACCCGTATGACCACAATAGTTGCAAATCAGATATTCAGGAAGATCGGCATATTTTCTTTTTCTGAAATAATGATCTGAAGGTGTTGATTTGCATTTAGAGTGATCTCTATGGCTGTAGCACTCATGTCCTAACCCCATCTTCATATTATTGTCAGATTGTTCGGTTAGGCAGTTTAGGACTTTTGTGCTACCTTTCCACTTATCATGGACTTTTCTTGCGTGAAGAAGTAAATCTTTTAGGTTCTTAATTTCTTCAAGACATTTCGTGTGATCTATGTCATTCTCCTTCTTATAATTGTCCCAAAATTCTTGGAACCTTTTGTTAAGAATAAGCACAACATCTGAATCTTGTTTCTTAACATTGATCATGTCAGTTTTAGATTCTTTCAATTCCTTTGTAAGAGAATCAATTTCTTTCTTTTGCTCTAAAATCACTACTTCATCAGATGTGATTTTAGTTACAAGAAGTTCCTTGGCTTTTCTAAGTTCTAAAGTTATAGCTTCACTAGCTATAACTTTGGCTTGAAGGTGCTTAATATTAAGCTTTAGGTCTGAAGTTATAGCTTCATTAGCTATAACCTTGGACTCTAATTCTTTCTTTTCAGCATTAGTAGCATCTAATGTTGTAGCTTTATCCGCTATAACTTTATATTTCAACTTCTTAGCTTTTGCCTTTAGAATATGATTCTCCTCAGCAATATCAAGAATCTGTTCTTTTAGATCCTTTAGTTCCATATCCTGTTCATAACATTTGTCGAGGGATAGCTCAAAGAATTCAATTAGGGCACTTTTAGAAAGTTTCTTAACACGCTTTTTGAGTTCAAGATAACTAACCTCTTCATCGTCATCTTCATCTGATTCTCCTAGAAAGCAGTAATTTGAATGAGAAGTCGTGCTATCATCGTCGCTGTCAGAGATTAGGTTAAGACTGACGATGTTGAGACACAGATTGGCTAATTCGTCATCTTCAGATCCTTCATCAAGATATCCCCAACACGAAGCCATCATTACTTGCTTGAAATCCTTCTTTGTCTTCTCGCATTTTGCCTTGTCTTTAATCTTCTCCCATGTTGGATAATCCTTGATCATGTGATCAGATTCTCCACACTTGAAGCAACCTCTGTTAGCAAATGATGATTTTGACTCTGTTGCTTTCTTGTTAAAGGACTTGTTGTTGTTAGAAGTAGATTTTGTTTGCTTGTTTCGAAAGATCCTATTTTTAATATGACGAGCAAACAATACGGTTTCATCTTCTATGTCGGAGTTAACATCTTCGCTTTTCAAGGCCATACTTTTACCTCTGTTTGGTTCAGCGTCATCGGCATTTAGAGTAAGTTCGTGGGCCATGAGAGCACCAATGAGTTCTTGGTAGGATAGGTTTTCAAGATCTCGCGATTCCTCAATTGCTGTGACTTTGGCACGCCACTTTTTAGTCAGGCTCCTAAGAACCTTCCTTTCAAAGTCCTCGGTGTTGAACTTTCTTCCTAGGTTTTTCAATTCGTTTATAATACTTGAAAACCGTGCGGACATACTATCCAAGGACTCATTAGGCTCCATAATGAATAGCTCATATTTCTGCATTAGCAGATCTATACGGTGCTTCCTAACAATGGAAGTACCTTCATGAGCTAGTTCAAGGCCATCCCATATTTCCTTGGCCGTTGTACACGAAGAGAACCGATCGAACTCTGTGGAGGTCATGTCGTTTTGCAATAGGCTTATTGCTTTATAATTCTTTTCGGCCTTCTTGTAGTCAGCCTCGACATAATCCTCTTCCTTTTTCTCGTAGGTAGGGCCTTCAGCGGATGTAACCAAAATTTTATGCGGTCCGTTTTGGATAATCCTCCAGCACTCCCAATCATGATCTTTCACATAGTGAGTCATCACGTTCTTCCATAACCCATAATTCTTCCCATCAAAGACGGGACACTTAAGGTATTTGGAATCCTTTTATCACGTGATAGGCAGCGGAATATAAAACGATAAAATAAATAAAGATAGACAGATCAGCCTCTTTGCGGTTAGCCAATCAAGAGCACGACGCTCTGATACCAATTGAAGAGTCTATCGATCCAGAATACTCAAGAGGGGGAGGGGTGAATTGAGGATTTAAAACTTTTTCGATTGTATGAACATAATTAATTACTTAAAGTTTATTGATTAAACTTTAACTAATTAACTAATGATCAAGTAAGAACAAAGTAAACAAACGCACAAAAGAGAAAGACACACACAGTTTTTGCAGTGGTTCAGTTTCACATATCGAAACCTACGTCCACTATTCTCGATTAATAAATTTAGTACCTTTCAGCGGATTATAAATTTACTAACCCAACTCGTACAACTAACTCTAGCTGTAACTCAATGAGTACCGTTAAATACTCGAGTGACAAACTTACGCTAATAAGAAAGCACTAATGATTCCACTAATTTGTTCACGTTAATGAACGAGTAAGAATTCAATTAAGCACTATTATCTTATAACGATAATAAAAGAACGAATGCACAAGTTTATAAATCACACGACCTTTTTCGAAAAATAACAAAACGGGTTTCTTGTTTTAAAACACGGTTTTTGCTTTTTAAAATAATTCAAAGTTATGCTCAAAGGTCTTCACTTTTAATGATGTAAAGTATGGAGTATTTATAGTAAAACATGAGCAAGGGTTTCGGTTTATTAAAAACCCTTAGTGCCGTGTGGAAGTCTTGTAAAGCAAGAAAGAATTAGGTTAAATCTTCCTTAATTCTTCTCCAAGACTGGCCTTAATAAATAGTATCTTCCTATCTTAACAATTCACCAATATCTTGGAGATTAGAAAAGATAATATAAGGAGATAAAAAAATCTCTATCAAACATTATGCTAATACCTTAACCCTTTTCCAAGCAAAGGCTTATTGAGCAAGAAAGAAATTACTATTCACGTTTTACTATTCACAGCATTATTCACAGTACTGTTCACGCAGCACTAATTATCCCTAATATTTTTATAAGATATAAAGGAATAAATCAAATAATAAAGAGATAACAAATCTCTAATCAAATATTATTTTAAAGATTTACCCAATCGTTTTCTTCTATCTTTGCAAAAATAATATCTTAGAAGTTAGGAAAGAATAAATCAAAATAATATAAAAGAGATATTAAATCTCTAATCAAATATTATAAAGATTTACATAAAACCCAAACTTGCACAAAGAGTGATCGTGTATGAGAAAGAAATGATTCATAAGCCCAATCCTCTTTCACGAAAACCCTAGGTAAGATTAATTAGGTTTAGGGTTTTTTAGAGTATGTAGAAACTAGAAACCCTAATTAGCAAGATGCCATATCTCATAAGTTGATTCAATCATAATTACTAATTATAAGCTCATAGTAGAACCATACTCAATATTAAAATAAGGTCCCTTGTAAAATAAATACTTTTACTAAAACATTTAAAACGGTTTTCCAAAAACAATTTAAAAACTATTTTGTCGTGTGTTTTAAAAACTTCACATCTCAATGTTATAGTAGAAGAGCTATAACATTGAGCTCTTATATAAGTAATGTTATAGACTTATAGCCGTGAGGCCATAACTTTACCAATGTAAGAAGTCCATTCTTACGTTACCATTACGAGATAATCACTTACGCTATTCTAATCTTCGTTAGGAGATCTTCGAGTATAGGCTACTTCATTATTCAAGCTTGATCAATCTTTAGATGAGCTTTATCTTCTCATGACGCTTGAATAATTCTTTCACTATCTTGTATTATCTTGATCCGTGATTGAGGGCTTGATCACAATATGTTCTTGTATACTTCCATCATAATTCTTTAATGCTTGCGATTAGTAAGTACAATTTAAAAGACTAAACAAACAATTACGCGCAACGAGTATATAGAATATAAAGCACTCTTGACATTATCAAAACATAAACATATATATCTATCTGGTTCAACAACCAAAGTATTAGTACTTTGTTAAAATGAGGAACAATAATGTGAAGACTTTTATCTGCACCAAAAAGAGTGTGATATGGTATCACAAGTTCACATTCATTACGATATGATTGAATCTTTACAATATAGTTGGAGGTAGTTTCTGTTACAAAGTTTGTCTGGCATTTCATTTTTCCACTAAAACAAAACATGGTTAAAGCAATCATCTACTTTTCATATGAGATATGGTTGCGCATGGTACATAAATTGTAGCTTGTTTCGATAGTAAACATGTGCTCTCTCAGCCTACATGATCACGAGAACAAAAGGGTTTGTGGCTCGTGATGCTGTCTATTAAAGAAAAGAGGATTATTTCATAAAGACAGAGTGGGAGAAAATGTTCAAGAACCACAAACTGAATATAAGATGTAGGAAAGTGGTCTTTCTTAGTTAAAATCAGTAAATATTGATTCGAAACCAAGTGGACAGGAGTCATGTTATTTTTTTGGAAGTGACAAACCTGTAAATTATTAAGATGCTTTATCAAGTTTCAACTCCGCAAAAGTCCGAACTGAACATAAACATTAAGATGTTTCCATGACTTGGTTGATTGGTGGTAAGAGGTTTACACCAATTGCAACGCTTCATTAAATTCGGATTTCATAATATTATTTGACTGTTGGATTTTAAAATCATCTTGCATGAGTTTTGTAAATCGCAACTATCCTAAGGTAGGATACGAACTTAAGAAGAAATCTTAAGTAGAAGTCAAGGAGTTGAATGGTATGTTTCAGTCATGTAATAAACCTTTCTCGATTTGTCGAGTAGTTTTGTTTATACATGAAGTTTAGTGGGAGTAGGGTGGTATTATTAGTCTTATATGTGAATGAGATATTGATCACTATGAGTGATGAAAGACTTAGGAGAAGAATAATACATCTATAAGAATATCTAGTTCGATGGTTATTAGCATAAAGTTAATATTCTTATGTTAATAAGAATCTTGACAAGTTCAAAAGTATTGAACATGGAGAAATTGAATCCATTTCCTTCCGCTGCTGGATTAATTCATTATGCTGAGATGTATCTTTATTCTTATACTTCGTATACTTAGAGTATGACGAGAAATTAAAATAGAATCTTTGTGAAAGTCAATCTATGGCCATATAGTCTATCCATTAGTACTCAAGAAGCACTAATGATATGTCTTCTATGTCTCATATGTAGATAACATATTATTTATTGAGAATGATCGACCAATGCTCTCTTCCGTGAAGAAGGGATTGGGAGACTAGGAAGAGATGCAAAACATCTTTAGTATCCGAATCTATAAGTGATATATACGAGAGGATAAGTGTTTAGAAATATTTGTTGGATTTATGTGCAATGAGTTACACAAAAACCATATTCTAAACACATTAAGATGGTTGAGAACCATCTTGGCTATGATTTTTTGAGAAGTAAATCTGCGAGGAACGTTCTAGGCAGTTGAACAATGAGAAAAACACAACGGAAATTATATTGTCAACTGATCATCATTTATCAGTAACGATTGGTTCACTGGAGTTTGACGTTATTCTCGTTTGACGGTGGTGATCGGTTGATCCCTTGAGTACACTTGCAACTATGAGATATGCAAAAGGTTGAATCCCACATACTGTGAGAACAGTGGGAACTATCCTAAGGCAAGAGAGCCTATGTCTAGATTGGATCTAGACACGTACTCAAAAGGTTTTATAATACAAGATTATAGTAAACGAAGAGAAATAGTATATAATGAGGTTAAGTAAGGTGCAAGATGTTGCTAAGACTTGTTAACCAAGGTCTTCTCATAGGCTTAACATGATAAGTCATGTCGTTTTAATTGAATTAAAATGTACGATTATATACAAAATTAAATATGGATTATAGATTATGTAGTAATTGATATTGTATTAATTTTACATATGTGATAATACATTCATCGTTTGAGTTTTATTTTAAACTCTTTTATTACTTTGTTATATTCAAATAGGTTATAAAGACAACGTTAAACCCTATTAAAGTGAACTGGATTAACATAGTATTGGCCCCTAGTCACTTATATGAGGTGACGTCTCCAAGTGACTAGAGTGTGAGTCGATTGATGGCAAGTTCAAGTGTCATAGGGTCATAAGAGATGACTAGTCGATCACATAGGAAGACTGTATGGGACACTCTGTCGGGCAGTGACCGCTTATAGAGTTCTTGTAATTCATATAGCCTGGTCGTGGCAAGAGCTACTATAGTATTCTTGTTGAGCCAATTCTTTGACTAGAGACTGTTCGCCTAAGATGGCACATTTTCTGATTGACTTTGATTTTTGCTCCACGACTTCCGAATATGGAGTGCAAATGGGCATCTTTTGGGTCATGATGAGCTGTGGTATTCGAAGGGAATAGTGCGATAGGAATTGTTCACCCCTTGTCAGGGTTATCTAAATCTCAGGGCCACTCGAGGAGTAGTGAACTGAAAATGCGTGGCCACGCTCGAAAGGTATCTATGGCAGATAATTCCGGTCAAACAGTTACTCTCCAGATCGAGGAAACCACTCTAGATATGATCACATGCAAGTACGACCTGCGAGACACCCTGCATTGAGTGGGACATAGTAATTGGACAAGAGAATTGGTGACGCATACTTGTCTCTGACAAGTGGGAGATTGTTGGAGTATGTGTCCTCAACAATAGTGCGATCACATATTAAACCTCACAACAAGAATACAAAAGGCATGATTCAATATATTGTCAACTGATCAACATTAATCGGTAACGATTGGCTGACTAAAGTTTGACGTTACTGTCGTTTGACGGTGGTGATCAGTTGATCCCTTAAGGTCACACCTATAGGACAATTCACTTAACTGATAAATTAATTAATTGTATGTCGATACAGATTATTTAAATCCTTAAATTGAACAATTTTTTATTAATGAGTGAGAGTTATATATCTTATTATAATGTGATTAAATAAGATTCAATTTAGTAATTAATATGTTATATTACTAAAATTGATTAATGTTTATGAAACATTTGATATAAGAGTAATTAGTTAGTTATAATTGCAAAATATTTTAGATTATATTAACTAGACTTAATGTGACGCATTTTATATACATGTAATTATGAATTACTTGTTAATTTGTTAAATGTAATTTTATTTGATATATAATGATATTTAATTTGTTAAGTATGCATTAATATGTCTAATGACATGTTATTTATCACATGTCACACCATATTACAAATGAAAAAATTACAAAAATAAAATGGAGTCCATTTTATGTAGGGTGGACCGGTTTTAGGGGTGTTAATGGGTGTTTAAGGTTGTCTTTATCTTAGCACAAGATGCTTTAAACATAATGATGACTCCTAAACCTAGACCTAGCCTACCTATGTTTTGAGAAGATAAAAAGGAGAAGGCATGATCACCCTTTTCTAAGCCCAAAACCGGCTCCCCCTCCCTTTAAGAAAAAAAAAGAAGTTCTCTTATTATTTGTCTAATGCTAATCTTTATCTCTCACTCTTCCTCTCTCATAAAAATGGCTTTTATGTTCAAGTTTTGTTCTAAAAATCTAACAAAACTCAAGATTACTATTGTAGTAATAATATAGGTATTAGATTTGAGATTTAAGGTAACTTGTAATATTATCTAGTTAATGGTATTATTAGTGTTCTGGGATAGTCTTGGGTGCAACTAAGAGGAGAGTTCCTAATTTGGAACTTTGGTTTTTGGAGAATCATCCTAATGTTATTGAGCTCAAGAACAAGGTTAGGAAGGTGTCCTACCTTGTCCCCAAAAATTCGGTCCACCTTTTATAAGGGTAAAACCGTTTGTCTCCATATTTCATTTATTTACATATTGCATGTGACTAGATCTATTATTCTAAATTAGTGAGTAATTTAGAAACTAATTAGAGGAGTCTGATTAGAGGTTATTGAACCTAACAAAACACACCTGCAAATGCAAAATAAAAACAAGGGCAAACCCGCCCAAATCCAACCAACCAAAACGATTCACAAAAATCGCATAAAAAAACAACTCCCCCTTCTTTTCAAGCAAAAGACGAGTCAAAACAACAACAACAACAACAACAACAACAACAACAACAACAACAACAACAACAACAACAAAAATTCTCAAAAACCACCCAACACCTCAAGGCCCACACAAGACCCGCAAAACAGCAGCAAAAATTCCCGACACAACTGGGTATTTTTCACAGCTCAAAAAGGCAATTTTACGCCAATTCGGGCACAAACAGGTCAAAAATTCAAAACACGACCACAACAAAACAACGTGATCTGATCACGTCTCAAAGTGAAATAAACTAACGTTAAGGTCCATTTCAAGACAAACGGACTCAATTTAAGCTCAAACAGATGCTTATTTCGCCAAGACATAAGTCCGTCGCAAAAGGCAAAAACTCAAAATTTTTCCCACAATACCCAACGAAGGTTCAATATGGCAAACACGGTCTTCCCGGACTACAATACAACCTAGTGGGGCACACAACTCAAGCAAAAAAACTTGGCATTATGAAATAAGACGGTTTCCTCGTCTCATTCACGTTTTTGAGCCTAAGAGGCGGGAACAAAGACCAAAATGCAAACTAAAAGCATCCCTATACTCCTAAACAGGTTTCCAACCTAATGCAATCATCAATTTCACTCGAAAATGGGCTAATAAAAAATGCCCAATTCAATTTTCGAAAATTTAGGGTTTTGCCCTAATTCAATTAACAAAAAGACAAACAAATTTAAATGGATTCAAGAGGATTTACGTACCTTGAGATGACATGATGGTAATGGCACAAAGTCGAGAAAGAAAACAAACCCAAAAATGGCGATTTTTGTGATTGTCGCGGTTTTAGGGAAGAAGACGAAGTGAGAATGAGAGCAGCCACTTCTCGCGTCTTTTACGGGAAACGGGGAAGCCCCTTTCCTTCGCACAACAGCCCGCGCCTCAATGGGGTGTTCCTTGCTTTATTCAGCGAAATTTATGGCTTTGTCCCAATTTCCCACACAAACTTCAATTATTCAACGACGACATTAAAAACCGTCATTTCTCGAACAAAAATAGAATAGCGAAATTTGCTATTTCCACAAGTTTCAAATCTTCAACGACGGCAATAAAAACCGTCATTTTCCAAATACAAAAAAACAAAATAGTGAAATTTAAATTCGCTATTTTCACAAATTTCAATGACGGCATTAAAAGCCGCCATCTTTCAAATACAAAAACAAAATAGTGGAATTCAAATTCGCTATTCCCACGAAATTTTCAACAAACATTTTCAAATCTCAAACAAGCGGCATTAAAAACCGTCAAACCTTCAAAAAGGGATAGTGAGATTCACTACCCTTCAAAAATCTCAAAACATGAGAGGACGAAATTAAAATTGTCCTCCCCAAACACACATCAGACAAGAGAGTACACATCTGTCGTTTTTCTACAAAACGAACGACGATAAACACCACCATCTCTCTTCGAGATTCAAAATCACCGCCGACCACGGGAGCCAGTCTCACGAGCCTATCCCTTTCCGGCGCCACAAACATTCAATATAAAAACCGAGATTCCCCAGTAGGATATCGGAGACCCCCTCGCGGAGCCGGCTAACTCAAACAACTCCTCCAAATAAGCCCATCCAACGCGGCTATTTCCCGGAGTCGATCAATTGGCATTCAACATGGCTGGCAAGCCTCAAAACGCAACACAATCAATATAGCTGGCGAGCCTCAAAACGCACACATTCAACATGGCTAGCGAGACTCAAAACACAACACAATCAACATGGCTGGCGAGCCTCAAAACGCAACATATTCAACATGGCTGGTGAGCCTCACAACGCACATTCGACGCGGCTGGCAAGCCCCTTCATATCCGCACGCGGCTGGCGAGCCCCTTCATATCCGCACGCGGCTGGCAAGCCCCTTCATATCCGCACGCGGCTGGCGAGCCTCTTCATATCCGCAATGCGGCTAGCGAGCCCCATCATATCCACAACACGGCTGGCGAGCCTTTGCCGCAAATAAGAAACGACTCAATGAAATATCCCGAAGATGCCCCAGGCATGACTCCTTCTTATGGCTGGCGAGCCTTTGTACGTAGTCTAACGGACTTTAAACGACCCGCACGGACAGTCGACATACTCTAAACTATTCCCGACGATAGGTCCTTTACTCGTAGCCCCGAGTCGCCTTGGCGCCGCCCTTCCCGACGGCAGGTCCTTGGCCCAAATTCTTTCGAGCCGCCTCGACGTCGCTTCGGTCTCCGGGTTGTAATCTTCGATTGACCTTGGGGCTATACTTTGACTTTTGACCTGTCCAAGCCTCAGTCAAAGTGGAGGCTCTATAGATACCCAGTATCTGTCGAGTCTCCAACAAACACCCGATGATTATCGGACTACAACATGTTTAGGAATCGCAGCGTTTGATCGACAGTTTTGTACAACTATACGTCGGAAAACTTAAAACGATTTCGAAGACAAAACATTTTAAAACTTTTCAAAAGTACCTGGAGTGTTTAATGCTTGACGACGGAGTCACAATGACACTAACTAGAGTCAAAACCGACACCGGACCAAAAACCGACTCAAAATTCAAATCCCGACTCCAACAACGAGTCATACCGAGTCAAACACAATAAACAAAACTTTTCAAGACTTCCATGTTAAGTATTTCCCAGAATACTTCATGGTCAAGTACAAATCAGGTCATCCAAAACATAGGATAGAACAATTCATGATTACAATTGCGTGATAGTGACAAGTCACCTCGAAAACCCGCGAAATGGCTCGCGCCTCTTCTAGCAGCCCATGCGGCCACGTCGCTCAAAACGCACACAACCACCTATTTCTCTCTAAATACCCACCTTCACACACCATAACACCTTACGCGAGTGTCCGCCCCCTCATTTCTCCTTTAAAATTCTAGACTCGACTTCTTAAGTCACAAACCGACACATGTTTTCGACCTACCGATCGAAAACACAAGCCTTACACATTGTTTGGTACTGTCATCGTGCATTAAATCACTTGACCGACCATCTCGACCAACTACACCATCACTAAACTTAAAACACTCTTTTACATTGCTAAAGGCAAAAATGGACCAAAATGGGTCCATTATTTCGGCCATATGAGAGAGCAAAAGATGCTCAAGTTTTGTCTTGTTCATTTGTTAGAATATAGTGTGATTGAGACACTTCTATGACACATCTTACAAACGTTTCCTACACTCTACCCATGATAAACAAACAAGTAAAAACAAATAGGAAAGATTCCCCCATGCCAAAAGGCCACCGGTGTTGGTGCTCTTAAAATGAGCACGTGTTGCTCATTTTTGACTACTCTTGTTTTTGCTTGCTTTTCATTCCATATCTCTTCACATGAAAAATCAACTAAACTCTCTAAAATACTAATACTCTCCAAACTATTACTAGAGGTAGTAATATTAGAAATATTAGTAATATTAAGGGAACATTTCTACTACATATCTAGTTAATATTAGTAGCAATTTTTGGGATTAATCTTGGGTGCAATTTATTGGAGTGGCTTCTATACTTGGAGTCTTAGGAGAATCATCCATCATATTTAGCTCAAGAACAAGTGAAGGAAGGTGACCTTACTTGTACCCATATTTTCGAACCAACTAGCAATGTAAGGGACATTGTTTTTCTTATAAATCTTTCATTTTGTTATGCATGCACTAGATCTAAAGAACATATAATTAACAAGTTAATTAGTTCACTATTAGAGGAGTCTAATAATAGGTATATGAACCTAAAAAGTGGTATCAGAGCATAAGGATGTTGCATGCATAATCGGTTATTATTTTTCCGAATTAAAAGGATAACATATAAAACTAAAAATTTGTGATTTATAAGTATAAGCCACGAAATCACCATGCATTTTATATATTATGGTCCTAAAATGTTTTTAGGTCATTTTTATGTGGAAATTTATTGCTCATTTTAATGATTTTTGGTCATTTTATTACATTTTTATGACTAAAATGGGAATTAAAATGCTAAAAATAGTTAAACTAAGTTTCTCACCTTGCAAATTTTATATGACCTCACATGCACAAGTTGTGTGTAAAAAGTCGAGTTAATTTGATTAATATTGCAAGATTTATGATTTTTATGAGATAAAAATGGATTAAAAGAGGTAAAATAGTTAAAAATAGTTAAATTTTGAATTAAGCCATGATTTTTAAATATGTTGTCACATGCAGGATTTAATGAGTGTATGTAAATTTCTAGATTAAATGATCTTACTTTGCATGATTTATGGATTTTTAGAGTAAAAATTGAATATATAGTGACTATTTTAGCAAAAATAGCTAAAACATATTGCATGGCACGAGAAAATTATTTTAAGTTGCATAAATATCCCACGAATCAGATCTAAAGTTTTAAAAATTATTGGATTAATTTTCGGATACTTTAAGTATTTTATGAGATAAAACCGATAAAATGCAACTATATTTTCTCAAAATTAATTCGAAAATTTTAACCATGATTTTTGACATTATTAGTATCGTGGATTTATTCCAGAATGTTCAAAAATTTAAAATTTAAAATTCAAATTTTTAAATTTTTATAATTTAATTTGGATTTATTTCATATAAATAATGATTTTAAGGTAAAAAATGAGCATAAAATTAAATCAAGTTGAATTATTATCAAACATTAAGTGATGATTAATTTTTGAGTCCTAAAAAGAGTTAGGATAATTAACTTGAGCTTAGATGTGATTTAACTATTAATTAGTGATTTTAAAAAGTTATTATCACGCATTTCCATAAAATCGGGTTATATGTACGACATAAGTTAAATAGGGCGATTTGGCACATCATTTGGCATGATAGGTACATATTATAATACTGCATATTTCAATTGTTGAATGTCTTTTATTTATATAATTTTTAAACTTATGAAGCAAGCTCCTCCAATCCCAAGTACAGTGCCCCCATCGGGGACAAGTGCCACTATTGTTGTGGTGTTGGGCATTGGAAGAGAAACTGTTCCAAATATCTTGGCGACATCAAAGTTGGAAAGGTTATTCCAGTAGGTATATAACTATCCCTATCTTTTATGTTTCAATCTCAACCTTGGTATGATGATACAAGTTGTGATGATTACCATTTTTATTGTAAATAGGGCCTCCTACCAAGGACAAAGGCAAGGAGAAGCAAGCCTAGAGGATCATGTGGGAAGCTAGAGTAGCCGACCGTGGTGATGGATTAATGGAAGCTTCGCTTTTATTTGCTTTGTCTTTAATTTTATGATGTATTTGAAGTTTTTAGAACTATTTTGATTTCCTTGTGTGACTTGGAAATTGGCTTGTATCCTTTAAACACGGGTTGTATTTTGGATATTGGTGACTTGGTTTGCAACCCAAGTCACTTGTTTTATTATGTTACTTGTTCTAAAAACATCATCATTAATTACTTGCGTAGAGAAACCTTAGATAGACAACTCAAATTGATCAAATAGATGATTATGATGATGGGATCATTATATGTCCATAAGCTATGAATTTGATTCTCCTTATGTCAGTATTACTAAAAGTAACAACTTACTTATGTAAAATCAATTAAAGTTGTAATGATTTTTTGAACTCATCAAGTAGGGAATTTACGATACCATATGGACACATTATTCTAAACGGATGGTCAACCATGAGATACCTAGAATAGAGAGTCTATTAAACAGATGACATGGATAAGACTCGCATATTATCAAGCAGCCATGTTAGGATGGCCTTTTGAATGCTAATACATAGTCTTGGTAAACTCCTAATACTCCGTTAAATATATATGTTTGTGACTCACAAAGCTATCTCTCAAAAATATAGATGTATTTCTGAGAGATAGAGTGGGAGTAGATTGAATCGTCACAAACATCTCTTATAGTTGAAATGTTACTTTGTGAAAGTAATAGAATTATAGAGTAAGAGTGTAGATGAACTATAGTCTATGAAGATAGAATGAAAGTATAGTTCAGTGGGAGTTTATCGCACATGTATTATTGTTTAAAAATATTACTTTGTGAAAGTGATAGTATCATGACCTTGTTACATACGAGCCATCGCATTACAATCCAAAAATGATTACTCATGAGTATATTTACTTTAAAGTGAGGGTCTCTTTAAAGGTAAATAGAGCTTTAGAGTACACAAATGCATAAGATTTACATAAAGATGTTGATCAAGATAAATTGTGTTAGGAAATGCCACATTTCATCTTAATGAAAAATGGCAAATTCGCTTTTCTAAAATGGGAATTTAGAGAAGGAAGTGTTTGAAACACAAAATCTTAGATGAAGATCTAAGAATCCTAACATATTATGCGTAGCTTTCTTAAGCGATCTTAGAATGATCTTAAGCAAGCATTAAAGGATTATACTTTTTGTTCATAATAGTGAATTGTTCCATTCACATAATTGAAGAATCATGATATACATGAAGTTAAGTGGGAGCTAGAATTGTTTCTTCATATATTATATGTTGATAACATATTACTTATTGAGAATAATGTACCAATGCTCTCTTCTGGCAAGAGTGATTGGGAGACTTGGAAAGGGATGCAAAGTATTCTAGATTTTGAGTCTATGTGAGAGAATATTGGCATAGTGTTGAGAGTCTTATGAGGATAAGATATTTCACATCTGTTGTATAACAACAAGGTCAAATAGGCTATTCATGTTGATGGAAGTAGAATTACTATGATGGAGTCATAGTCATTCACTGAACCTATTAAGTTGTTGATCACATGAAATTGAATTCTAATGTTTCCGCCACTAGAATGATCATGTATGCCAACAGACGCACATGCCATGATGTGATATATGCTGAGAGCACAATAAGTTAATTAAAGGGATAATTCCCACATTATGGCTTGTGAAAGCCTTAAAGATCATCCTTGAGATTCTTGAGAAGAATTAAGGATTCGTTCACATGTTTGGATGACAAACTAAGTTAGGTGTTGAAGTGTTGCACAAACTTTAGTTTCCAAAGTTAAAAGGTATTTGTTGAAATACTAGGATGACTTATTGACAAAGGAGTAAGAGACTAAGAAAGGTGTTTTAGTATCGCGCATTGCAAATTCTACAAAAGGAATCTAAGTAAATTGTGATAAAATCGTCAATGTAGGGATTAAGGGTGAATCCCTCTACAAATGATTTTGTCACATGTTATGCGATAACAGTGGGAGCATCTTTCAAGTTAAAGATGTTAGAAATATTAATATCATTAATTTACATATTCATATATGTGACATATTAATTTAGTCATAAAATTAAAACTAGATCTTTTGCATGCAAACTAAATAACAAAAGATGAGAAAATCGTTTTCTCACCATCAAATTTTCGGCCATTTTGGGCACCAACAAGATCTCCTACTTGTTAGTTCTTGAGCTATAATGAATATTAGGATGATCCTCCAAAAATCCCAAAGTAGAGATTCTCCTCTTGATTACACCCAAGATTATCCCTTATCCCCACTAAATAATATTTGCTAGATATTTGTTTAGTAGTTTACCTTAAAATTGATTACTAATACTCATATATTATACTAATAATATTAGTAATCTTTTATGAACAATTTGAATCAAAAATCTCATGTTTTGATGAAGAAAAAGATGAATATTGAGAGAGGAAAACTTTTGCATATCCTATGAATGGACAAGCATAAAGAGAATAAGTAGAGAATAATCATCCTCTCAAGAGGAGAAGGGAGTCACGGTTTTGGGAGGGAGGAGACCAATATATGGTCTTTCACTTTTTAGCTTTTGTTCTTTTCTAAAACCATAGGTGTAAGACTAGGCTAGAGTTCTCATTACATATGCCATACACTATGAACAAATGCAAACAAACAAAAGCCATTTTACACTACCAAAAACCGGTTACTCCTTATAAAATGGACTACCATTTTATTTTGTCAATTTGTCATTTTGTCACACAATATGTCACATGTAGTCTTATACATGTTATTAATTAATTTAATGCATATTCATCACATAAATATCATTTTACAAATTAATTAAATTATATGCAACAAATTGACTAGTGATACTTGATCACATAAATAAAATGGGTCATAAAATTATAATTCACAACATCTTGTAATTATAATTAACCATTCATTCTTATTTCTATCTGTAGATACCCGTATCCGTCGATATTGGAATTTATAGAGAACCCGACAAACACCCGATGATGATAGGACACATGTATTCACTAGTTGGCATTGTCATTATTTGGAGTTCGTTTTACGATGTAGAATGGGCGTCGTCGATGAAGCGTTTTATTAATGATATTTATTTTAAACGTTTTATCTCTTATTTAATTTAAACGATGTTTAAATTAGGAGTTTTAATTCATTTTATTTATTTAATTTGAATTTATTTTCTCGAGTTTATTTTATTGAAAATAAAATAAATATTTGATTTGAAAAATCATTTTTATGAGTATATTTGATTTGAAAAATCATTTATTTTAATGTGTTAATTGATTTGAAAAATCGATTTTAAAAGCGAAGAAAACTCGTTTTAGAAGCATGTTTTTTAGCTCGATTTTAGCTCGGTTTTTGGGCCCGTTTTCTTTACGAGTTGGCACGAATATCGAGTACACTAACCAACCTAAGCCTCTACCAATCCAACCCAGCTCGAACCCCCATAACCACGGCCCAAATTCCATCCCAAACACCCCCCAAACAGCCCGTATATACACGAGCAGCCCCCCTGTTTTGCAGCTCAAATCCCGAGCCCAAAACCCGCTCCAAACACCACCAAAACCCGTGCCCATTAACCCTAACCCATACCCTAGTATCCTACCCATATTACCCAAGCTTAATCACCAAGAAAACCCCTCTCAAACCCTCACAAAAGCTGCTGGACAGCAGCTATGCGTGAGCAGGCCCGACTGCTTCTCCCTCCCTTTTACCCTACTTTAACTCCTTATAAATACCCACCCTTCACCATACATTCATTCCTCTAAGTTCTCCCCACATCCTACCATCACTCACAAGCTTTAAACCTCTGAAACAAACCCTAATTGCCTCTCAAAAACCCTCCACAAAACCGACATACAAACTGAAACTGTTTGTGTGTCCTCCTCGAAAAACAATTCGTTCCTCCCTCAAACCTCCATCAAAACTCGATTTTCTTGTTCCTAATTAACCATATAACATCCATCTACACATTAGACAAAGATTTACGAGCCAAATTGCCCTTGAGAGTACACGAAATCCCTCGAAAAACAGAGTGTTATACACTCTGTTTTCGCGGCTTTTTCCTGTCTGTCCAGTTCTGTTTGTGCTCGTTTTTCATGCCCAATAACTCAAAACGAGCAGGGGTTGCTTTAAGATCTCTGTTCTCCTCTCTTTCTAGTTTTCAAAACATCTTTTAAATCGAATTTTCATCGTGAAACGAGGGAGAAATCGCTGTTTGAAAGTTGCTGTCCAGATTCGATAAAAACGCGTGTTTGCTTTGTTTCTTCGTCGACGACGGCCTCTCGAGATAAAATCTACCATCGATTACGACCCAAGACGGTGTCAACGATACATGTAGGTTGAGGGTGCATCAAATCCTCCTCTTTCTCCTTTTTTATTTCGTTTTTATGTTTGTTTTTCTTATAGTTTGTTTTGTTTGTCTATCGCTTTTTATTTATCGTTTAAATTAACTATGAAACTAGTTTAGTCCGAGTATGAGTTAAAGTACCACCATGAACACCCGCGTTCACTTGAGATGGGAAAAGAAACTGCTACATCCGTCGGTCGTACACCCCCGTCTCATTTACATATCCTCGTGTTCAAGGTAAGGCATAAATAAAACGAATTTCTAACTTCCGTTCCTCGCTTTTGACCCTTTGTTGTCTCGGCCAATTCGACCCACCTTAGGACCCGTTGCATGTTAGTATGACCTCTGATTGTTAACCTATGACTTATTTAGACGACATTAGATCAATTTAATAACCTAATTAGACATGTTAGGTGGCATCGACATAGCTTTAAAAATCGATTAACAATTCTATAACCTAATTGAATACATCTTTCTTTTCACTTGATTTCTCGCTAGCATAGGAGTGCGTGATTAGCACCTTCCTATTAACACTCGACGAGTAAGCATTAATCTTATGATATCGTGACCTAATTGGACCCTTTAGGCCGTGTAGAATACACACTCGCGCGTTTCTTCTCAATCGATCAACCTGTCTTATAACTCGTTTTCTAACTCGTTTTCTAATCCGTTTCGCAATCATTCGATCTAACTAATGAACCTAACCTAGGAACTAGGATGGCCTTGTCTTGGCCGTGGGGGTGGCCGTGGTTTAGGCCGTGAGTTGGCCGTGTCTCTCGTCTTTCTCATTTCGTTTTCTTTTCTTGTTTATCATTTGTTCTTTGTTGTTTTGTAGCTTGTAATTTATAGTTTGTTTATCGAGTTGTAATTTTCGAGTTAGTTTTCTTTTATCGAGTCAAAACCTCTTTAAAAAAACCTTAGTCTTGTTTGGTTAGACGGTTGTTCCCCAATGCATGTAAGAGCGTAGTAAATCGCATGTTGTTTAAAGCAACATGGCCCGATTTATGCTAATGCATGCTTTGGTGCGTAGCCCAATGTCTAATTCGATAAGATCAAGCGAAAGCACACATCACGAGGAGTGACCCAAGGCTGTGGGTCATGTAGGCCATGGGCCACCCCTCTTGTGCACGTTTTTCTAGGCCGATTGGCCGTGTGTGTTATCGTGGACGGTTTTGTATGTAGCAATTGTATTTAGATCGAGTTGTATCTTTAATTTATCGTTGTGTCGGCATGAAATGCCTGGTTTGTAATAGGTAGATCCCACGGCTCCCCCATTCCCCCTTAAGCCTTGTTTGCTTTGTTTTGTATGTTGTTAGATCAATCAACCCACATGCTAAATTACAACTTTGACAAAGTTAGTTTAGTTGCATCTAAAACGACATAGAAATTGTTGTCACATGTTAGGGTTTAAAACGATGTTTGCATATCATATATCGTAGTAGCTATGACCTTGTTTGAACTCCGACACTTGACTTAGTAGAGGCCGTTATTGACGGGCGGGGTTAGGTGTCCTTATGGGCTTCCTAACACGTACCCTCACCCCTTACTCAAGATCTATGGTTTGTGGATCCGTCTAAATACCATTGGATTACGAGAGTCATTCAAATCGAGTGATATAGGGTACAAGTCTTTATCTTTAATCACTCGTAGTCGATTGGCTTTATGCTTTTCGATGAAAGGTGTAAAGTTGACTTGAACGGTTCCAAGTTCCCATAAAACTTGGTGGCGACTCTAATATGTCTTAATTCGATTCGAAAGAACCTCGAGTCGATTATGCCTAGTGTGGATCCCGCGGACGCAGCCTTCCCGAGGGCCTTGTCCACGCTTTGGCGACTCACTGGGAAAAGAGGACTAGTTACACTTTGTTTCTAGGGTCTTTTCCTCCGAGGTGAAACTTGAAAAGAAAGTGTTGGAAAGTAAAACATTACTCATAGTGCTACGATTCATGCATAAACCCTTAAGGACTTGCCCGGGCCGTCCCAGCGTTTCTTCGTGATGCGTGGGGGGCGACGTCCCACTATGCTAGGAAGCTGCACATTGCTCGCTTCCACTTCACCTCGCGTGGTTCTTGATGGTGGGGACGATCTTCTAGGTACTCTACCTTAAGACACCTTGCTCTATAAGACCGCAAAAGGATGGAGGGCATAGACCTTCTTGTAGAAGACTTGCCGAGACTTAGAGGTGTCTAGGAGCATACATCCTTATAACATGAGAATGACAATGTGCAAGGTGTTTTCCCGAGTCTTTTCAAAATTTTCCATGTCCTTTTCAAAACCGAACTTTTGAACAACTTGCTTTCAAACTAGCATGGTTTTAAAAACGCGGAATGCTGCCCAAATTGGACTAAAATTTTCGGCCCAAAATGAGCTTTTATAGCCGGCATGCTGCCCATTTCAAATCTCATTTTCGAATCAATCTTTCGTTTTTTTTCAAAATCAATCCAAAATGCCTCTCGAACCTCAACCAAGCATGAAATGCGTCAAGTCGTGTCCGGGTCATGGCCGTGTTAGGCCGGGTGTGTTTCGTTCTAAGAGTCTAGAACACGACCTTTGTTGGGTCACCCAAGCTCACCTCTTGGGCCTTGAGTCATGTTGGTCGACCTTTTGGTCTAGGATAGTCCACAAAAACGTCCAAGCTAGGCCATTTAGGGCGTTTCACCCGAACCTATGGGCTATGTTAATCCAATCACGGGTTTAGTCACACCGAGTCCGGTTTATAACCGATTTATGACAGTTTGAGTCATGTCATTTTGACGAGTCTAAAATGAATCAAGGTCTAAATCCAACCGTGAGTCGAACCTTTGGTTAGTCAGTCTCAAGTCGAGTCTTTGTTTGAGTTAAGTTGGGGTCGTGTCCTTAAGTGTGCAGGGGCTCTTACTTTAAATATTGACTCAGTACGGGGTTTTCTTGTAGAAAGGCCGCCAAAAACCCGACGTCAAGCAATGGAAGATGCTGTTAACAAGCTCACTGAGGCCGTGAACCTCATGATGACCCGAATGGATGCAATCGAATCTAAGCTGAGTGAAGATTCCACTCCATCTACCCCACCACTGACTGATCTGGAAAAACGGTTCAAGTTCATCGAAGACCGTTTGAAACTCTCCCAGGGGAAGAACATTCACTATGAGAATGCTAGGGCCTATGCCCCGGTGCAGGATAAGTTGCCCACGAACATGGTACTCACTGACATCCCAAAGTTTAAGGGCACAGAAGATCCAGTCCACCATGTTAAGGCCTATAAGGGGTACTTAGCACTGAAGGGAGTACCTGCTGACATGCTCTCTGAAATTTTCGCTCAATCTCTGGATGAACACCCGAAGGCGTGGTTCTACAATCTGGACCTTAAGAACTTCCCCACTTTCAAAGATATTACGGTGGAGTTCTGTAAGCACTATGCTGATAATGTCGAGATTCAAACCAACATAAGAACATTGGAGGTGATGACACAGAAAGACAAAGAAGGCTTTACTGAATTCCTTGCAAGATGGCGCGCTGAAAGCGTGAAATTAGCCAAGAAGCCTGATGAAGTTGAAATGGTAGATAAGTTCGTAAAGAATCTACGAACTGTTTACCGTAATGCTCTGAAATACCAGAATTTTGGCTCTTTCAAAGAATTGATAAGAATCGGGATAAAGGTAGAAGATGATGTCATAAGGGTAGAGGCTGAAAAGCCAAAAGGATACCAAGGGGCCTCGTCATCCAAGACAAAAGCCCCAGCAACGACCCATATTGATGAAGCCATCGATCTCTTAGAAGGGCAATCGAAGAAGTCGCAGCGCCAAACACCTAGGGCATTCACCGATATCGGATGCACTTATACATACGCTCTCCAAAGGCTCATAGCCCAAGGAAAGCTGAAGCCTATTGGTCCAACTCCGGACCCTCCCGCTGATCAACAAGGTAAATGGTATAAACCAAATGCCTACTGTGCCTTTCATCAAGGGAAAGGCCATGATATCTTGAAAGGTGCTATCGATCAAGCACGAAATCCAAGACATGATTGAGAACGGAACGCTCCCGATCCCAACTGTTAAACCCAATAACATCACCAATCCATTTGGCGATCACGCTAACTTTGTTTCTGTCGAAGACAATGTCGATTATTCCCATCTTATCCGCCCATGTCACTTGAAAGGGGTGTTTATCGGGAAAATATTTGTGGATTGTTGTGAATTCTTGCCAAACCCGAAGAATGAAATTCAAATCGGGAGTCTCGCTCTAGAATGTACTCCTCTCATTAACGAAGTTAATAAAAGACAATTCGATTCACCAACCTTCATCACTGGCGTAGATCCTCAGAGGACTACCTCAGGATGGAGGCAGACCATCATAAGGATCAAGAACCAGAGCCGAGCATCTAAGCAAACAGCTGAACAAGAGAAAGCTCAAGACCAGATTTGAAAATTATGAGTCGGGATCTGTTTTCTTATCTTAGTCGAGTCGAGTCTAGAACTTTCTTTTTTTGAATTTGAGTCGTTTGTTCCGCGATGACCTAGGATGTGTCCTAGGAATCGTTTCTTCGAGTCTGTTAAGCATTTCTCATTCCAATAAAAAAGTTGCAGTTCGTTTCCAAATATGTCTTGTTTCCAATCCTCAATCATTCCGAAACATGATAAAATGCACAACACACTCAAAGGCATCCCTGGGGTAGAAATATGTCCCGTTTCAAAATGTAAGGTACACTAGGATCTCGTGTTTGATTCCTTTACCTATTCCATGTCTGGCGGTAGAAAACCTCCATCTGAACCAATGTTTGTGACAAGCTTTTAGATGATTCTATGACAAACCCGGACTAGCTCCTTGTTTCCCCTATCGATGACGGAAGGCAAGCCTTTTCCCCAACAAAATCATCCCATCTCGAAGAGAGAAGATATCAACCCGTTCTAACAAAGAATTGTTAGTTCTTACCCAAATTAATTGGCGAAGCCCAGTTTTCAAGGTGTATCCATTTAGGACTAAGAGAATGAATAGAAGATCATTTTCAAAGAGAGAAAAAAATGAAAAAGAATGAAAAATGAGAAAAAGAGAAAAATTGGAAAAAGGAAAAGAAATGAAAAAAGAAAAATGAAAAAAAATGAAAGAAAAAGGAAAAAAGAAAAAAAGATGTTGAAGTCATTGCAGAACGCTTTTGGTTGAATGTCGAAGTTACGGAAGCCAGAAGTCAAGTCAAGTACCCATAGTTGAAGTTCAATGGGCGAAGCCCAAAAGCTTAAGTAGTAACCTCTTTACCCTCTAAGTCCTTCCTGAGACAGTTACAAAGGGATAGTCGGGAATTTTGAGAATCAGTTAGCTTGTGTTAGTAAACCCAAGCCTTTAGGATCCAGACATGGAAATTTGAACCCACATTATTTTTCAACCCATTTGCACTCGTGGTTCATCAAACCCGAGACACCCCTTCCAACCACATCAGCAGCCATAGCCCTTGGCCTTAGCACCACAAAACAAACCTTCAGAATGATGGTTAACCATTCAAACTTGCTATTACCAAGCTCCATATCCCAAAAAACCACAACCTTTTGTACCAACCCTAGACACGGGATTTAACAGTACCTTACAGGCTAGAATGGGATACGACATGATACCTTAGGTGAAACCTTCGAGTGTGTACACACAATCAATATTCCAAGTTTATGCACCTTGATCGAACTACGTCGGATTTGATTTCGCTCCACGCGAATACGTAGGCAGTCCTTCAGAATAAGGGATTCAATCCACTCATCAACCAAGTTGTCATCTTGTCGGTTTCTTACGGGTCTTAACCAAGTCCAAATGAAGCCACCTTTGTTTGAGTCGGTCTTAGCACTCGATGTAGGCTAGGATAAGGATATAGGTTCAGATAAGTAGTGTCAAGTCTCGGAATGAGCTTTATCTAACGGTGTAGGCAAAGATGCCGAGTCACATAGATGTGGGTTTGTGTTGGGAACAAAAAATATGAAAAACCAGCTGAAAAGAATGAAGGCGTGGAAGAAAAATAGTAAAAGCCCGCTGAAAATAAAGAAGGCGGTGGCAAGAAATGATGAATACTCGCTGAAAAGAAAGGAGGCGAGGGGAAGAGTGGCAGAATGTTCCCAACAAGAGTGATGTGTGATGTCCAACCGTTCTCATAAAATCAGTCTGTGTTAGTGTCTAGGCGAGGCTAACGTTGTTGCTCTGTGATTTTAATCCACCTTGTCAATGCCAAGTGATCTTGATTCCCATGTGCCCTTGGGAGCACGCCCATGCCATACGATATCTCCGTCCCAAGTCCGACAACCTTGTGATTCCCATTTGTCATCTTTTGGGTGCGCCGGATTGGCCAATTTACCTTTCTACCCCCAGCAAGTCCATATTTGAATTAAAGCCCGTGCACACTTAGGGTTTTATTTTCCTTTTTTGTTTTACGGTAGCGGGCTACGCCCACGTTGTTTACGAGTCATATAGAGTGTCTGAGTCGTATTTCATGCTCACCCATCAAGGTTCGATTTCAAAATGCCAGATATTTCAAAATTTCAAAATTTCAAAAACTTTTTGCGCATTATGGATGGATGATCCAAGTCAAGGTTCAAATCTCAAAATTCAAAATCAAATTTTGGGTCGACGACCTAACATCTAAATGATTCGCTTCAAATTCAAATTTCGGGTCGATGGCCCAATAATTCAAAATTTTCAAATTCAATTTTCAGGTCGATGACCCAATCTTTCAAATAATCCAATTTTAAGATCGATGATCCAAATGTGCTTATGTGATGATTGTTGCTAGTACGTTTTTGTGTTTCAATTATAGATATGCTTCAACTGGGGGCTCTAAAGTCTTCGACTTTAGAGCCATTACAAACTGGGGGCTCTGAAGCCGTTGGCTTCAGAGACCATTATCAAGATGTAAAGGATGATATCCACCAAGAATTCAAGTCAATACAAGAGTATGAAATGGAAGAATTCCGTAGCTGAAAGCAAATGATGGAAGCGGCGGCAACCTCTTCGGAAAGTCCCGTCCCATTTGGGCACCGCCAAAGAGATGATAAGCTTTGGGCAAGTGTTAACAGATGATGAATTTTGGACAAGTGCCAGCAGATGATAAGCTTTGGGCAAAGGTCAGCAGATGATAAATTTTGGACAAACGCCAGCAGATGATAAACTTTGGGCATGAGTCAGCAGTTGCCGAACTACGACGCGGGTTTGATTCCGTCAGAAACGGATACGTAGGCCCCTAAGGATAAGGCTCAATCCACTATATATGCAATTTTATGGGTCGACGACCAACGACGATAATTTGATACAACAGAAGCAAGAGTCAATCCCCAACGAAGTTTCAGGTATGATCTCTTCTTATGGTCAAGTAGCTTATATACACAAGTCTAATGGACTATAAACGACCATGGAATCCTCAGGTCGAGAGGGACCTGGGGTATACTTTGACTTTCGCCTTGTCCAAGCCTCAGTCAAAGTGGGGGCTCTGTAGATACCCGTATCCGTCGATATTGGAATTTATAGAGAACCCGACAAACACCCGATGATGATAGGACACATGTATTCACTAGTTGGCATTGTCATTATTTGGAGTTCGTTTTACGATGTAGAATGGGCGTCGTCGATGAAGCGTTTTATTAATGATATTTATTTTAAACGTTTTATCTCTTATTTAATTTAAACGATGTTTAAATTAGGAGTTTTAATTCATTTTATTTATTTAATTTGAATTTATTTTCTCGAGTTTATTTTATTGAAAATAAAATAAATATTTGATTTGAAAAATCATTTTTATGAGTATATTTGATTTGAAAAATCATTTATTTTAATGTGTTAATTGATTTGAAAAATCGATTTTAAAAGCGAAGAAAACTCGTTTTAGAAGCATGTTTTTGAGCTTGATTTTAGCTCGGTTTTTGGGCCCGTTTTCTTTACGAGTTGGCACGAATATCGAGTACACTAACCAACCTAAGCCTCTACCAATCCAACCCAGCTCGAACCCCCATAACCACGGCCCAAATTCCATCCCAAACACCCCCCAAACAGCCCGTATATACACGAGCAGCCCCCCTGTTTTGCAGCTCAAATCCCGAGCCCAAAACCCGCTCCAAACACCACCAAAACCCGTGCCCATTAACCCTAACCCATACCCTAGTATCCTACCCATATTACCCAAGCTTAATCACCAAGAAAACCCCTCTTAAACCCTCACAAAAGCAGCTGGACAGCAGCTATGCGTGAGCAGGCCCGACTGCTTCTCCCTCCCTTTTACCCTACTTTAACTCCTTATAAATACCCACCCTTCACCATACATTCATTCCTCTAAGTTCTCCCCACATCCTACCATCACTCACAAGCTTTAAACCTCAGAAACAAACCCTAATTGCCTCTCAAAAACCCTCCACAAAACCGACATACAACTGAAACTGTTTGTGTGTCCTCCTCGAAAAACAATTCGTTCCTCCCTCAAACCTCCATCAAAACTCGATTTTCTTGTTCCTAATTAACCACATAACATCCATATACACATTAGACAAAGATTTACGAGCCAAATTGCCCTTGAGAGTACACGAAATCCCTCGAAAAACAGAGTGTTATACACTCTGTTTTTGCGCTTTTTCCCGTGTCTGTCCAGATTCTGTTTGTGCTCGTTTGTCGTGCCCAATAACTCAAAACGAGCAGGGGTTGCTTTAAGATCTCTGTTCTCCTCTCTTTCTAGTTTTCAAAACATCTTTTAAATCGAATTTTCATCGTGAAACGAGGGAGAAATCGCTGTTTGAAAGTTGCTGTCCAGATTCGATAAAAACGCGTGTTTGCTTTGTTTCTTCGTCGACGACGGCCTCTCGAGATAAAATCTACCATCGATTACGACCCAAGACGGTGTCAACGATACATGTAGGTTGAGGGTGCATCAAATCCTCCTCTTTCTCCTTTTTTATTTCGTTTTTATGTTTGTTTTTCTTATAGTTTGTTTTGTTTGTCTATCGCTTTTTATTTATCGTTTAAATTAACTATGAAACTAGTTTAGTCCGAGTATGAGTTAAAGTACCACCATGAACACCCACGTTGACTTGAGATGGGAAAAGAAACCGCTACATCAGTCGGTCGTACACCCCCATCTCATTTACATATCCTCGTGTTCAAGGTAAGGCATAAATAAAACGAATTTCTAACTTCCGTTCCTCGCTTTTGACCCTTTGTTGTCTCGGCCAATTCGACCCACCTTAGGACCCGTTGCATGTTAGTATGACCTCTGATTGTTAACCTATGACTTATTTAGACGACATTAGATCAATTTAATAACCTAATTAGACATGTTAGGTGGCATCGACATAGCTTTAAAAATCGATTAACAATTCTATAACCTAATTGAATACATCTTTCTTTTCACTTGATTTCTCGCTAGCATAGGAGTGCGTGATTAGCACCTTCCTATTAACACTCGACGAGTAAGCATTAATCTTATGATATCGTGACCTAATTGGACCCTTTAGGCCGTGTAGAATACACACTCGCGCGTTTCTTCTCAATCGATCAACCTGTCTTATAACTCGTTTTCTAACTCGTTTTCTAATCCGTTTCGCAATCATTCGATCTAACTAATGAACCTAACCTAGGAACTAGGATGGCCTTGTCTTGGCCGTGGGGGTGGCCGTGGTTTAGGCCGTGAGTTGGCCGTGTCTCTCGTCTTTCTCATTTCGTTTTCTTTTCTTGTTTATCATTTGTTCTTTGTTGTTTTGTAGCTTGTAATTTTTAGTTTGTTTATCGAGTTGTAATTTTCGAGTTAGTTTTCTTTTATCGAGTCAAAACCTCTTTCAAAAAACCTTAGTCTTGTTTGGTTAGACGGTTGTTCCCCAATGCATGTAAGAGCGTAGTAAATCGCATGTTGTTTAAAGTAACATGGCCCGATTTATGCTAATGCATGCTTTGGTGCGTAGCCCAATGTCTAATTCGATAAGATCAAGCGAAAGCACACATCACGAGGAGTGACCCAAGGCTGTGGGTCATGTAGGCCATGGGCCACCCCTCTTGTGCACGTTTTTCTAGGCCGATTGGCCGTGTGTGTTATCGTGGACGGTTCTGTATGTAGCAATTGTATTTAGATCGAGTTGTATCTTTAATTTATCGTTGTGTCGGCATGAAATGCCTGGTTTGTAATAGGTAGAATCCACGGCTCCCCCATTCCCCCTTAAGCCTTGTTTGCTTTGTTTTGTATGTTGTTAGATCAATCAACCCACATGCTAAATTACAACTTTGACAAAGTTAGTTTAGTTGCATCTAAAACGACATAGAAATTGTTGTCACATGTTAGGGTTTAAAACGATGTTTGCATATCATATATCGTAGTAGCTATGACCTTGTTTGAACTCCGACACTTGACTTAGTAGAGGCCGTTATTGACGGGCGGGGTTAGGTGTCCTTATGGGCTTCCTAACACGTACCCTCACCCCTTACTCAAGATCTATGGTTTGTGGATCCGTCTAAATACCATTGGATTACGAGAGTCATTCAAATCGAGTGATATAGGGTACAAGTCTTTATCTTTAATCACTCGTAGTCGATTGGCTTTATGCTTTTCGATGAAAGGTGTAAAGTTGACTTGAACGGTTCCAAGTTCCCATAAAACTTGGTGGCGACTCTAATATGTCTTAATTCAATTCGAAGGAACCTCGAGTCGATTATGCCTAGTGTGGATCCCGCGGACGCAGTTCCCGAGGGCCTTGTCCACACTATCGTTTCTCAAACAATAAACAATTTTAGTAATAAAGCATTTTATTACCAAAATAAATCTTATTTAATCTCATTAAAATAAGAAATCAATATTCTCTCTCTCTCACAAATGAATTGTTCAATTTCAAGGAATTGATCAACTTGTATCGTCATACAATTAATCAACCTTACAGATAAGGGCATCATCCTTTAGGTGTGACCTTAAGGGATCAACTGACCGCCACCGTCCCACGACAGTAACGTCAAACTCTAGCAAGCCAATCGTTACCGATTAATGTTGATCAGTTGACTATAAAATGAATCATCCCTTACATATTCTTAAAAAATGAGATTTAAACATGTGATCATCATGATCGACAATTGTGATCGCATTATTGTCGGGGACACTCCAACAATCTCCCACTTGTCCTCGACAAGTGTGCGTCACCAATTCTCTTGTCCTATTAGTATCTCCCACTCAATGCAAGGTGTCTTTCAGGTCGTACTTGCAAGTGATCATATCGAGAGTGGTTTCCTCGATCTGGAGAATAACTTATTTGACAGGAATTTATCTAACATAGATATCTTCCAAGCGTGGCCACGCATTTCCAGTTCATTACTCCTCGAGTGGCCCTGAGATATTGTTTTAACCCTGACAAGGGGGTGGACAATTCCTATCGCTCTATTTCCTTCGACTAGCCACAGCCATCATAACCCAAAATATGCCCATTTGACCCCATTTACGAAGGTCGTAGTAACATAAATCAAAGCTAATCTGAAACTGTGCCATCTTAGGCGAACAGTATTTAGTCAAAAGAATCGACTCATTAGAATACTATAGTAGCTCTCGCCACGACCAGGCTATATAAATTTGCCAGAACTCTATAAGCGGTCACTGCTCGACAAAGTGTTCCTAACAGTCTGCCTATGTGATCGACTAGTCATCTCACATGATTGTATGGCACTGAACTTGCCATCAATCGTATCACACTCTAGTCACTTCAAGACGTCACCTCATATAAGTGACTATGGGCGAATACTATGTTAATCCGGGTTCACTTTAACGGGGTTCAATATCGTCATACAACCCGTTTGGATGTAACAAAGTATAATAAAAGAGTTTTAAAGTAAAACTCGAACGACAAATGCGATTATCACATATGAATAGTCAATACCTGATTACTACTTCATATTTTTATAATCCATTTTAATCTTATATATAGTTGTTCATCTCAATCCAATTGAGATGACATGACTCATCATGTTAAACCTATGAGAAGGCTTTGTTTAGTAGGTTTTATCAACTTCTTGTACCTTACTCAACCTTACTACATACTTGTTTTCCTTTCGTAATGTATACATTTGCATTACAAAACTTTCTGAGTACGTGTCTAGATCCAATCTAGACATAGGATTTCTTGCCTTAAGATAGCTCCCACTGTTTCACAGTGTTCGGAACTCATCCCTCTTGTACATCCCATGATTGCAAGTGTACTTAATTTCCGTTGTAAATATTTGTCATTGTTCTTTATTGCCTATAACGATTCTAGAAAATCTATTTCTTAAATAACATAGCCACAATGCTATCTTAACCATCCTAACGTGTTTTGATTATGATTTTGTCGGAAATCATGCGCAATCTCAATTGTCAATTGTCATTTGTGTAACACCCTTACACAAAATTGCATCAAAAACACTTTGCTTTACATCCTTAATGCTTCTGCAAGCACTTAAGGGTAATCTTTATGGCTTACTTGGTAACAATTACTTAAATTCGATTTGAAACAATTCATCATACTTAAAGTATATGGAGTGTTATACATCATTTCCTATTTAATTGATTCGGCAGCGGAAGCAAATGGAATCAATCAAATATGTTCAACTCGATTGAACTAGTCATGAAACTTATCAACATAAGACTCCTTATTTGACATTAATATCATGTAGATTTATTTCCATAAATCCGGATATTAAAGATGTACTATATTTCTCCAAAGTCTTAAATCATTCGCAATGATCAATATGTCATCCACATATAAGACTACTAAAATTTCCGTAACTCCCACTAAACTCCATGTATAAACATAACTTCTCAACCTATTGAGAAAAGTTTTATCACATGATCAAAAATGTTGATTCCAACTCATTGATGTCCTACTTAAGACCCTCTCTTAAGTTTCACATTATCTTAGGATGGCAAGAATCTACAAAACTCAAGGCATGTATTGAATACATCCCTTCGAATTGAAGAAGTGGGTTTTAGATTCACTTGCTATATATATCTCATAATGAAACACAATCCCTAAGAAGATCCAAATAGACTTAAGCATTTCAACTAGTGAAAAAAAAACCCTTTGCTACCAATCAAGCTTTGATATCTAACAATTCACATGGAATTTATTTCGGATTTTCATGGCTCTAAGCCTTGTATTGAGTTGTGACTTAAACACTCTTATTTAAATCATATGATCATTACTTTCCAGAAGTAACTTGAATCAAACAATTTCTTTGTAAGTTGCAAGCTCTTTACTTTCTAAAAGTAACACTAATTCATCATCTTCAACAAGTGATGACTTTAACCTCCTAGGTTTTGAAGAAACAACGTCTTACACAAAACGTCTCATGTAGCCAAGAAAGACCAGTTTCTTGCGACATAACATTCTTTGTGGCTCTTGAATAATTTCTCCCACTCTGTCTTCTAGAAATAAACTTGTATTCTAGAAAGACAGTTTCACAAGCCACAAATCCGTTGTACTCGTGATTATAGTAAGGAAAAATGACCATTTGTTTCTTTTAAAAACTTACAAACATGGTACCCTACCATTTCATATCTCATATGATTCGTTTTAGATTTAGTGGAAAAATAATTTAGACAAAATGATAAAATCCCCAAAAGGATCAAGTAACTCAAAGTAACTTGATTGAAGTCCAAACCATATCGAATAGCGTTTGATTTCTTTATCCAACCACACATTATCCCATAATGCGTGCTAAGAGAGATTAATTTGTGATACTATATCACATTTCCTTTGGCTTATACCAAAGTCTTTACTTTGATAATCCCATCACGACTAAATCGTGATTCTTTGAACTTTTGAACTTCTTCAAAGATTTCTCTATTTACCTTATTAATTGAACACATTAGCGTCAACTTAAATCGTTGGTAAAAGAAAATGATCAACCTATTTTGGATCAATGATTTACAACCTCGATCTCCTTTTCAACCAAAAGGCACGAGACATCTTGCTTTGAATACAAGATATGCATATACCATAAGATCTAATGGTTTCAAGAGTACTCGATACCTCTTTGCGTTCATCATTCCAGAATCTAAGGTTTAATTTGGATTACCAATTTGAGTCTTGCATCATCTTTATGATATATCATTCTAGTTTGATTTAGAATATAATCACCTTGATAATGAGCTAGGCATACATCAAATCATGGTGTATAGGGTCACAAAAGTGAAACCTCTTTTGTATCTTAACAAGTTTATATTCTTATTTAGAGTTTATGCACTTAGTAGTCACAATTAAGTACAAATCTAAACCCAAAAACTAGATTGAGTACACAATGACTCTATCTCTCGATATTATTTGATGATAGTCGTCATATTATAATCATCTTATTTATCGAATACAATGATGAAAACCTCCATTGGTTTCTAATATTGACGAAATAGTACTAGCAAAATTTATGTTAATCAAATAATCATTTAAAGAAGAAGGTCCCATTAGATGTCCCACAACTAACTTGTTGATTCTTTAATAATTTAGGGTAGTTTCCTTTCTAGCGTCCAACAATTAAGACAATGAAAACTTTATCGGTCGGGATTGATAGGTTTAGTATCGTTATTCTCAATAACTTTACTTTTAACATTACCTTGTATCAATTCCATTCTAATTTTACTTCTTTGAACCTCGTCCTTTCTTAACGATTAAGAGAGTGCTCCCACTCATTTCAATGAATCTTTGCTAAGAGAAGCAAAATTGAAATTTATGAAGACTGCTCTTCATTCGTTTGTTTAGTCTTAAAACTTTCATTGAAGTGGTTGCGGTATTTTGGTCAATTTTGATTTCCAACAAATCTTGTTACCAAAACAATTTAACGTTTTATAGTACTTAATTCAATTAAGTATATGAATAACTATCCATTGTAATTAGACATGTTAGTCAATAATCAAAAGCCTTTTTGATAATGAATAACTTCTATCTACACTTTTCACAAAAAGATCTTTAGCAATGGTTCATATGAGGTTTTAGAAGCAAATTCATATTTGTCTTTAGTTACGATGTTTTAATGGAGATTTGAATAAAAAAATCGAAATGATATCGTATATGAATTTTGGTAAAGAAATAGAACAATATGATAATGAAATAGTGGAAAACTTAACATTTATCATTTTATTAATACTTGTAAATAACAAGTAAAGCATTTAAATAGTGACCTCTACCCAACTATGATAAATGATTCCAAGATCCAAATTCATATTAACTTGGGGCACGGTGTGTCGAAATACCCTTTATTAACATGACTCGGTGGATTAACTCTTTAATCGATTCTACTTTTAGAACTCTTGGTCGATAAAATTACATTAATATTTATCTCTAGCCCGAAACACATTCGGAAATCGTCGTGAATACTTTCGTTGAGTTCAATCCAAATTTCGAATAAATGTGTCCATGATCCAAATTCATATTAACTTAGGGCACGGTGTGCCGAAATACCCTTTATTAACATAAATTCGGTGGATAGACATTTATCACCCACTTCCCCTACGTAACAAGGTTTGTACCCCGGTAGGGCCGAGTGCACTCCCTCATGAAATAGGTTTTCATGGTTTCTACTTTTTGGTAAGGCTAAGTCTCAATTGTTTATTTTAGCGAGAGGTCATGTAAATTTATTATCTATCACGTTTTAAGTGAACTAAAGCGGTGAACTATGATAATTGTAATTGACACGGTCGATAAACTCGATTTAAAATGCATGTTTAGTTATGGCGATTTAGCGATGCATGCAACATATAAATAAAATGCAAAGCATAAAAATAAAATCCTAGTATGGCCTTCCTAAAATAGTAAATCTAATAAACTATTACAAATTCGGAAACCAACTCCTTTGGTCCCTTGAACTTCGGTCTTGGCACGCATTTCAAGGCAACACTTTCTTTGATGGATCGCCTTCACGAGTGGCACCGTCTTCAAGGTACTCCGGAATAAATAAATTACATAATAAATTACATAATTTCCTATTATACATTTGTAATTAAAATAAAATAAATCTATTAAATTACAAAACGGTGATACGAGATCACAATAAATTACAACCGAATCGATATTCCCATACATTTCGGGTAATACCAATTAAAACTAAGGCCATACTAAGTAAAATTACATAATTCAAAAATTACATAAAATTAAATTATGACAATCATAAATAAAATGCAGCATTATAATATGTAAGAACATGCCCAATTTTATGCTAAATCGCCTTCAGGGAGCCAATATCGTATATTAATCGGTTTTTACGGATTTGCGTGATTTAACCTTTAAAAATCACAATAATTACATAAAATCATATTTATGTACAATTTAATTACCCTAACCATCTAAGGACTCAAAATCGGTCTCCACTAACATTTGACAATAATTAACCTAGATTTCTTAATATTGTTCATAAATGGACCTAAAATACAAAATTATGATATAAACTTCAAATTAAATTATAAAAATTTCAAATAAATTTGAAATTTGAAATTTAAACTCATGAACATTCTGGAAAAATACCATGACACTCATAATGTTCAAAAGAAAAAACTTAGGTTAAAAATTTCGAAAATTTATCGAGAAAAACAATGTTGCGGTTTATCGATTTTAACAATTATTACCATAAAAATATGAGAAAAATTATTTTTATCAACCTTTCACTTTTAGATCTGAAATATATGATAAAATGAAACATGTGATGTTTTTCTTTAGTCATGAAGTATGTTTTAGCATTTTTACTAATTAAAGTCACTATTTATGTGATTTTTCATCAAAAATTCATAAATCATGCATAAAGACTTCATTATAGCCAAATATTTTACACACATCTTGTAAAATTGCATGTGACAACTGATGCGTGTATTTTATATAAGGTTTTTATCTCATTTTTACACGCATTTCTGTACTATTTATGTAGCATCTAGCTACAAATACCCCCGAATATTCTGCTTTGGTTCGTTTTATGTAATTTACAAAAATAAACCAAAGAGGAGCTAAATCAAGCCTTAATACGTCCCATTTCCATGCATTTATGGAGAACGAGGAGCCGGAGCTTGGAATCCAACACTTTAAAGACGCATGAGCTGGTTTCGGGAGGTGTTTCAATGTCTAACGTGCTTAAACAGCTCGATCGACTAGTTTTCTAGTCGATCGAATGCTATATATGTTGAAGGTTGCTCGATCGAGCAGTTCGAGGAGTCAATCGAGAAGACTTTGCAAGGAGTACTCGATCGAGTGGTTTATTTGCACTCGATCGAGGGGTTTGATGTTAGTTTGCTCGATCGAGTGGTTTATTTCCACTCGATCGAGTAGTTTATCCTGTAATAGACTTTTTTCCGCCTAATTTCGTATGGGCTTTTGTAATTAGTCCATAGATTAGGTTTAGAGAGGATTTTCGTATATGATGAGAGGAAAGAACAACGTAACTGGGGCTCTCTCATTCACTTTTTACTCTATCTTTGGCTACTGTTCATTGGATTTTTGCTCTCTTTCTACTCTTTTACTAATCGAATTCGGATTTGTATTGGTATTATTATTCTTCTTTAATTCCTTAATCATAATTTATTGTTATTGTGTTGCTATTCTTCTCTTATTATTTCATCACTACTCTATTCAATCCTTATTAGCTTGTTATTATGTTTAGTTTTAATTATCTATATGTTGTTGTTGTTAATTCAATGATGATGCGTAGCTAATTCCCTTTTGCTAAGACTAAAAGGGATCCAAGATTATGAAGGGATAGTAATCGATTTATTGGGTTAATGCTGGTGTAGTCTTTGTTGTTAACTGCTGCATTTATCTGTATCTGTCTAATTGAGTCGACGCGATTAGGCATTTATATCATAGTGACCCTTGACCTGGACCGAAAGGTTGGAAAAGGCGAGACTAGTAGCGAACAATTGGGCATTATAGTTAGGGCGAAAGCTAAGCTATTTGTGCTTTAGGGCGAATTGAGACCGAAAGGAGATATTCACTGTTCCTCAGACCGTACTTGCATTGACCTGAGACCTAGATTACTTGACCGAATGATTATGGTGAACCGTCTGTCTTAGCTGTTTTCTCTATCTGTTTAATTACTTTTCTCTGCTTTATTCTCTTCCTTACTCTCATTAGTTTAGAATCAATCAATTAAAACCCCCAATTTGGTTACCGTGACGAACTTAGACAAAGCTGACATTTTCCCATCTCCCTGTAGAGATCGACCCGACTTCCCTAGCTATATTAGTTAGAGCCAGTTGGTTATTTTTGATAGGTATACGACTGCCCTGTCAAATTTTGGCGCCGTTGCCGGGGAGGTGGCGCAATTTTGTTGCTTTATTTAAGTTTGTTTCTCGTCTCAAGGAATTTATTCCTTGAGACTGATCTTATTTCGCAAAGTTTTTGATTAGTTTTGCGGTTATTTGTTTGCTTTGTAAAGTCTATTTGCCGAATGCCTAATTTAGCCAGCCATTCAGAGCCTAATGTGGATTCGCTTCCAAAAGGTTTCCTATTACCCATTACTGATCCGGGAAACTTTGGAATCCACCCATCTTACATACAGCTGGTACAGAGAAATATCTTTAGGGGGTACCTGAAGAAGATCCATGCAGGCATATAGAGCTGTTTACAGAGTATTGCTCTACCATTCCTCTTTCTAGTGGGGTGACACAGGACAAAGTTAAGGGAGCTCTCTTTCCCTTTTCTTTAATTGATGATGCCCGGGAATGGTTGAGAGATCTAGATAGGGAGGCAGCCGGTGTAACCGACTGGAGTTCCCTTGCTTTGGCCTTTTACATGCGATATTTCCCACCGCAGCGCACCAATACCTTTAGAGCTCAGATTAGTTCTTTTGAGCAGCTATCTATTGAAGATTTGAATGGGGCTTGGACTAGGTTCTAGAAGCTTGTTCGCTCTGTGCCTCATCACGGGTTCAAACGTTGGTTCCTTTGTACTCAGTTTTATAACGGACTATATCGGAGCGAGAGAGCTATTCTTGACAGCGTAGCTAAAGGGAGATTCACGAAGAATGTTGAAGATGACCCAGGGTGGCATCTCATTGAGGAGATGGCTATTCATGTCTCTGAATATGGAAATCCCCGAGGTAGTGAGCAAGTTAATGAGTTGGCAGCAGCTGCAGTGGAAGGTCCTAGCAAAAGTCTAGGTAATGTGGAGATTATAGAAGCAATAGGCGAGAGTGCACAGGTTTGTTTGATTACTGAGCATGTGGAGCTATGTGGTAGATGTGGCATGGAAGGGCATGACCCTATTGGGTGCCTGGCAAATATAGAGCGCGTCCTTGCTTATCAGAAATACAAGCAAGGAGTTCCTTTTTCTCAAATGTATGAAGAAATAAAGAATGTCTCTTCTCTTTCTACGCTAGCGCCGCAACCGGTTTCTGCTTCTGCAAATGAGGAAATTGCCGAACTAAAATCCTTTATGTTAAGCATAACATAACAGTTTGGTGAGAAGTGCAATAGGAAGGAAACTGTCATAGCGGAATTGAGAGAACAAGTCGCGCAGTTAACACTCGCGAAAGACCACGCCAAACTTCTACCGACATGCGATCCAGTCAATGCAACGAATCTCCAAGTTGGCCTTACTCATGAGGGGCCAAAAGTACCAAAAGACGGGGTCTTGATAGCTGAAGATACCCCGGAGGATGATATTGATGAGTTTTTGGACGAAATCCTTGCTGCGTGTGGTCCAGACACTCGATCGAGTGAAAAATCTACTCGATCGAGTGAAATAATTCATCCTATCACTCGATCGAGTGAAAATTGTGGTCGATCGAGAAGTGCACAAATTGAAGATGGTCGATCGAGTGATATTCTTACTCGATCGAGTAAATTTGCTGAAGAAATCACTCGATCGAGTGATAAAAATGCTCGACCGAGAAAGCCAGAAAAGGAGATCACTCGATCGAGTGATAGTTATGGTCGATCGAGTACTTCCCAATGTGAAATCACTCGATCGAGTGATAAAAGTACTAGATCGAGTACCAGAAGCGGCGGAGATCCTATTTTACTATCTAATTCCGCTACCGTGTCATCTTCCCCTGCTGTGGAGATGTCACGCACTGATAAAGGTAAAGAGAAAGTTGCGGGTCCACTCATTGCTACCAGAGTACCCTTTCTAGGTCGTCTGAAGGATGCGAGGATCGAGCAACAGTACGGTAAGTTTGTGGACGTTGGGAAGAACCTCCAGGTAACTGTCCCTTTTACCGAACTTGTTACCCAGGTACCTACTTCCGCTAAGTTTATGAAAGACATTGTGACGCGTAAGAGAGATTTAAGTGAATTTGAGACAGTTTCATTTATGGAAGAGTCTAGTAATTTGCTTTTAAACAAGGCTCCACCTAAAATGAAAGACCCGGGTAGCTTCTCTATTACCTGTATTATAGGCAATGTGGTTATTGATAAGGCTCTTTGTGACTTAGGAGCCAGCGTCAGTGTCATGCCCCTATCTCGTCCGCAAGAAATCGAACATGAGTCATCTTAAAGTGACTAACATTACCCTACAGATGGCTGATAGATCTGTTAGGAGGCCCTTAGGTGTCTTAGAGGACGTGCCTGTGAAAATAGGCAAGCTCTTTATTCCAGTGGATTTCATTGTTTTAGATATAGCTGAGGACACCCGGGCCCCAATTATCTTAGGAAGACCATTCCTTTGTACAGTTGGGGCCGTTATTGATGTCAAACAAGGGCGTTTGACTCTTGCAGTAGGGGATGACGCGATCACTTTTAGTCTGCCTAGTACTTTAGCTCGGCCAATGATAGAGGATACTTGTTATTCGGTTGATATTATTGACGAGTCTATTTATGACTTCTGGTCGGGTTCTTTTATGAAGGACCCACTAGAAGCTCTTATGCTTTTTGATGAGTGTGCAGATAGCCCAGATGACAATGACGCTGTGTTGGATTTGATTATAGATGATCTAGATGAGCGTGAACTCACCGACGCTGAGGGAGAGCAAGTGGAACAGATGATTAGCACTCTTTGCTCTATTAAGGTAAAGGTACCGGAACGTAAGCCTCTTCCCTCTCATCTAAAATATGTTTTCTTAGACGATACTGAGCAATATCCAGTCATTGTTAGTGCTAAGCTTGATAATGATCAGCTGACTTCCTTGTTAGCTGTACTTAAGAAAAACAGGAAAGCACTGGGTTATTCATTGGATGATATCAAGGGGATTAGTCCCGATATTTGTATGCACAGGATAGAGTGGAGGAAGATCACAAACCTTGCGGAGATGTGGTCGGCACAGATCAACCGGAAGATGCGGGATGTTGTGATGGTGAGGTAATGAAGCCGCCGACGCAGTATTATTTATTCCATTGGTCATTCTAAATGGGTGAGTCCAGTACAGGTGGTCCCGAAGAAAGGAGGGACTACTGTGGTCAAGAATGACAAGAATGAGTTAATACCCACTCGAGTAGTGACTGGTTGGCGGATGTGCATAGATTACAGACAGCTTAATGCCGCCACCAAGAAAGATCACTTTCCCCTTCTTTTTATTGATCAAATGGTAAAAAGGTTAGCTTCTCATAAGTTTTTCTGCCATTTAGATGGGTATTCCGGGTTCTTTCAGATCCCCATTCACCCAGACGATCAACCTAAGACTACATTTACTTGTCCTCAGGGCGCGTTTGCTTATCGCAGGATGCCTTGTGGTTTATGTAATGCCCCTGCCACCTTCCAAAGGTGTATGATGGGGATATTTTCAGAGTATATTGAGTCTATTATGGAAGTTTTCATGGACGATTTTAGTGTTTATGGAAGTGATTTTTCTAACTGTCTGTCTAACCTTGATAAAGTGTTGCAGCGCTGCATTGAGGTTAATCTTGTGCTTAACTGGGAGAAGTGCCATTCATGGTCAATGAGGGATTTGTCTTAGGGCACTTAGTTTCTGATAGGGGAATAGAAGTTGATAAAGCAAAGGTGGAAGTGATTCAGTAATTACCACCTCCTGTTAATGTTAAGGGGGTGAGGAGTTTCCTTGGCCACGCTGGTTTTTACCGCCGGTTTATCAAGGACTTCTCAAAAATTGCTAAACCACTTACACAGCTGCTACTTTAGGATGCCCCTTTTGTGTTTACTGATGAGTTTCTTTCTTCTTTTCACAGGTTAAAGCAGGCTTTAGTCTCTGCGCCGATCATACAGCCTCCCGGCTGGGACTTGCCGTTTGAGATAATGTGTGATGCCAGTGACTATGCACTAGGAGCGGTGCTAGGCCAAAGGAAAGACAAAGCTTTGAATGCAATCTACTATGCGAGCCGAACTCTGGATGAGGCTCAAGTGAAGTACACTACCACTGAAAAAGAGCTTCTAGCTGTAGTTTATGCCTTAGAGAAGTTTCGTTCTTATTTAGTTGGGTCAGAAGTTACTGTTTTTACTGACCATGCAGCTTTGAGGCATCTCCTTGCTAAGAAGGAGGCTAAACCACGGCTATTGAGATGGATACTCCTTCAGGAGTATGATTTGCAGATTAAGGATTAGAAAGGAGCTGAGAACGTTGTAGCTGATCATCTGTCACGACTGATGCGGCAGGAAGGGGAAGATTCTCTACCTATTGATGACTCTTTCCCTGACGATACTTTAATTGCTGTTATATCATCTATTGTTAACCAAGAGCCATGGTATGCAGATATAGCTAACTTCATTGTCAGTGGCAATCTGCCGCCTGACCTTTCTCATCAGCAGAGGAAGCGTTTACTGTATAACGCTAACCAGTATTTCTGGGATGATCCTTACTTGTTTAAGGAATGTGCAGACGATCTCTATAGACAGTGTATTCCGCAGTGGGAGGCCAAAGTAGTCCTGGAAGGCTGTCACTCCTCTTCCTATGGTGGTCACCACGGTCCATCGCGCACCGTGGCTAAGGTACTTCAGTCTGGTTTTTACTGGCCTTCTTTGTTTGCTGATGCTAAGTCTTTTGTTTCAGCTTGTGATGCTTGCCAACGATCAGCGAATATTTCGAAGAGACATGAGATGCCACAAAATGGTATCTTAGAGGTTGAGGTTTTCGATGTCTAAGGCATTGATTTCCATGGACCGTTCCCGTCTAGTAAAGGTAACAGGTATATCTTAGTGGCTGTAGATTATGTGTCAAAATGGGTTGAGGCAATTGCCTCACCTCATTGTGACGCCAAGACCGTGATAAAAATGTTTAAAAAGGTCATATTTCCCCGATTTGGTGTCCCTAGGGTCGTCATTAGTGATGGGGGAATTCACTTTAAAGAAAAGAAACTAACTTCTATTCTGTCTAAAGTTGGTGTCCAACACCGGCGTGGTTTGGGGTACCACCCCCAAACTAGTGGTCAGGTTGAGTTCTCTAATCGCGAGTTGAAAGAGATCTTGTCTAAGGTAGTTTCTAAATCACGGGAGGACTCGAGTCTTAAATTAGAAGACACATTATGGGCCTACAGAACTGCCTTTAAGACACCAATTGGTGCATCACCTTATAGATTAGTTTATAGGAAATCATGTCACTTACCTGTTGAATTGGAATGTAAGGCTTGGTGGGCAATTCATGAGCTTAACTTTGATCCTAAGTTGTGTGGTCAGAATCGTCTTTTGCAGCTAGATGAGTTGGAAGAATTTAGGCTGAATGTCTATGATAGCTCGCGCATATACAAAGAAAAGACGAAGAGATGGCATGACAAGAGAATTCTACCTCGGGAGTTTCATGTTGGGCAAAAGGTGCTGCTGTTTAATGCCCGATTGAGATTGTTTCCTGGCAAGCTGAAGTCCAGGTCGAGTGGTCCTTATACGGTGACAGTAGTTACCAAATTTGGATCCGTGGAGCTCGAAGGTTCCGAAGGTAGTAGGTTCAAGGTGAATGGGCAATATGTGAAGCATTACCACGAGGCAAATGAAGTAGAAAATCGTGTTGAAGTCTTGTACTTCGACGAGCTAGATGCGCCGGTTAATTGATGCCAGAAGGGTCGTGCGGGACCTCTTAAACCAGCGCTCTCCGGGAGGTAGCCCGGACTGTTTTTATTGTATTCTTGTTGAACTTTTTATTTTTCGCACGCTTTATGTTGAACTTTAGACGCTGTTTTTATGCAACATTTGTACTTCCCTTGCTTTAATGCGTGTTTTGCAGGTCAATCCACTCGATCGACTAGTTTTCTTACTCGATCGAGCACTTTTTGGGTAATATTCACTCGATCGAGTGATATATCTACTCGATCGACCAGTTGCATAAACACGTTTACTCGATCGAGTGGTTATTTTACTCGATCGAGTCCTTCCAGATACCAGTTTACTTGATCGAGCTATTTCAAGTTGCTCGATCGAGTGGTTTCGTCTTCCAGCTGCTATTTTACGTCTATGGAGCTACTGCTTGACTTTCTTTGACCTCCCATGTTCATGGTCGGTTTGGGGAGGTCCCTCTTTATGACGTTTTGTAAGTTTACCGACTCCACTTCTCCTTTTCTCTTCAGTTTGCATTTCTTTCCCTATTTTTGGTACAATTAGGGCATTGTACGGTTTGGTTTGGGGAGGTATGCATCCATATCAGTGTCTGCATGTTTTCTTGCATTTTCGTCTGCACGTTTAATTATTTTCGCATGCATTGTTGTTTTAATTAATTCAAAAATCACATAAAATTCAAAAAAAATCACGTTTAATTTGAGTCGGAACGTTTGAACTTTGACGCTACATTGAATCCTTACTTGAGCCTTGCATATTCTTGACATTTAGTTGGCATGATTATGTGCATGATCTACGAGTTTTTGTTTCTCTCTTATCTGAACAAATAGACTTGATTCATATATCGGCAAGCTACATTACATTCTAAGGTTAGAGCTTTATAAACTGGTGACATTCATGACCGGTTTCATTTAGAATGTGAGTAGTACTCTCTTTAAGGCATGTAACATCAATTTGCATAAGCATGAGTCTAGTCTTCTTAATACCTGTATGCATTCGGTCTATGGATGGTGACACATGTTAGGAGAGGCAGTTCCTTTTATTTCATTCTACCCATGAACCCCACATAGCCAAATTGCCTTTTTGTCCTATTAGCTACTATCTATAATTTTTCCTACCCTAGCCGAGTTAGTGACGAGTAGCTGTTTGGAATGCTTTACTGCAGTTTGGTTATTTTTATCTGATTTAAGAAGATGGTGGAAGAATTGAAGGGAATGAAAGAGGAAAAAATGATGAATGAAAAAAAATGGAAAAAATAAAGTGAAAAGAGAAAAAAAAGAACCAAAAAGATGGAAATAAGAAAAAGAAGAAAAAGAAAGAAAAATCATGTGAGAAGAAAAATGAGAAATTGTATAATGATTTTCACTCCCATGTCTTACTTATATCTTATGGGGAGTTGACGAGTTTTTGGTGTTTCGTGAGCAGAGTGCATGGTATTTGCACCGTTTCGTTTTGTCATATTGAGTACGAAGTTGGGATGCAGTTCAAAATTTGGATCCGTTGTTGCTAGCCTGGCTATTAACTCCACACATCCAAATTCATCTTAGCCCCTTTTTACCCATTAACTCACTTACCCAAATGTAAGTCCTCGGCATGTGTCTTGGTCATTAGTATGGTTGGAATGCGTATGTACGGTTGTAGAGACTTTATTCATGTTAACTGCATGCATGTTCTTATAGGTCGAGTTAGGTGCGTGTCTTTACTTTTTTCTATCTTTCACATATATACTCACCTTGTGCCTAATTTTGAGTGATGAGCGACCCGTGAGAGTCCGATATCTTTTGAGTCTTGCAAGGTCGACGGTTCAGTAAGTTTGAAACATTGATTTAATTCGTTTGCACTTCTCATTTGTCACTTTGTCAGTTATTGCATTAAACGGGTTTTAGTGGGTGATTTGTAGCTGATGCGTTGGTCCCGTTCCACTGTTTATTCTTAGTTGCATTCATAATTTGCTTGGGGACAAGCAAAGGTTTGGGTTGGGGAGATTTGATGCGTGTATTTTATATAAGGTTTACCTCATTTTTACACGCATTTCTATACTATTTATGTAGCATCTAGCTACAAATACCCCCGAATATTCTACTTTGGTTTGTTTTATGTAATTTGTAGGAATAAACCAAAGAGGAGCTAAATCGAGCCTTAATTCGTCCCATTTGCATGCATTTATGGAGAACGAGGAGCCGGAGCTTAGAATCCAACACTTTGAAGACGCATGAGCTGGTTTCGGGAGGTGTTTCAATGTCTAACGTGCTTAAACAGCTCGATCGACGAGTTTTCTAGTCTATCGAATGCTCTGTATGTTGAAGGTTGCTCGATCGAGCAGTTCGAGGAGTCAATCGAGAAGACTTTGCAAGGAGTACTCGATCGAGTGGTTTATTTCCACTCGATCGAGGGGTTTGATGTTAGTTTGCTCGATCGAGTGGTTTATTTCCACTCGATCGAGTAGTTTATCCTGTAATAGACTTTTTTCCGCCTAATTTCGTATGGGCTTTTGTAATTAGTCCATAGATTAGGTTTAGAGAGGATTTTCGTATATGATGAGAGGGAAGAACAACGTAACTGGGGCTCTCTCATTCACTTTTTAATCTATCTTTGGCTACTGTTCATTGAATTTTTGCTCTCTTTCTAATCTTTTGCTAATCGAATTCGGATTTGTATTGGTATTATTATTCTTCTTTAATTCCTTAATCATAATTTATTGTTATTGTGTTGCTATTCTTCTCTTATTATTTCATCACTACTCTATTCAATCCTTATTAGCTTGTTATTATGTTTAGTTTCAATTATCTATATGTTGTTGTTGTTAATTCAATGATGATGCGTAGCTAATTCCCTTTTGCTAAGACTAAAGGGGATACATGATTATGAAGGGATAGTAATCTATTTATTGGGTTAATGCTGGTGTAGTCTTTGTTGTTAACTGCTCCATTTATCTGTATCTGTCTAATTGAGTCGACGCGATTAGGCATTTATATCATAGTGACCCTTGACCTGGACCGAAAGGTTGGAAAAGGCGAGACTAGTAGCGAACAATAGGGCATTATAGTTAGGGCGAAAGCTAAGCTATTTGTGCTTTAGGGCGAATTGAGACCGAAAGGAGATATTCACTGTTCCTCAGACCGTACTTGCATTGACCTGAGACCTAGATTACTTGACCGAATGATTATGGTGAACCGTCTGTCTTACCTGTTTTCTCTATCTGTTTAATTACTTTTCTCTGCTTTATTCTCTTCCTTACTCTCATTAGTTTAGAATCAATCAATTAAAACCTCCCAATTTGGTTACCGTGACGAACTTAGACAAAGCTGACATTTTCCCATCTTCCTGTGGAGAACGACCCGACTTCCCTAGCTATATTAGTTAGAGCTATTTGGTTATTTTTGATAGGTATACGACTGCCCTATCAACAACATACTAAATTTCCATGACCAGATTCGAAATATAACTCATATTAACCTATTTTCCCATTTAAATACGATTTTAACTTGAAAAATCCATATTTCGAGCATAACAACTCATTTTATTATGAAAATTTACAGGCCATCAGTAGATAATATATGTGAAAATATATCCAAAAACCACTGAAAAAATCGAAGTTTAGCTATTTTTAGTCCAAAAATGATTTTTTTATCATAAAAATCACATTTTAATGCCATTATTATATAAAATGAACAATAAAATCCATAAATAAACCAAAATATCCTAAATACATTTTAGGATCAGAAACTTAAACATGCAAATAAATTTCGTGATATTTCATAATAAACACAAATTTATAAGTTTTGTTTGTTAATCTTATAACTCGGAAAAACAATAACCGATTTGCATGCAAACAACCTAAGGCTCTTGATACCGCTTGTTAGAAATATTAATATCATTAATTTACATATTCCTATATGTGACATATTAATTTAGTCATAAAATTAAAACAAAATCTTATGCATGCAAACGAAATAACAAAAGATGAGAAAATCGTTTTCTCACCATCAAATTTTCGGCCATTTTGGGCACCAACAAGATCTCCTACATGTTAGTTCTTGAGCTATAATGAATATTAGGATGATCCTCCAAAATCCCAAAGTAGAGATTCTCCTCTTGATTGCACCCAAGATTATCCTTTATCCCCACTAAATAATATTTGCTAGATATTTGTTTAGTAGTTTACCTTAAAATTGATTACTAATACTCATATATTATACTAATAATATTAGTAATCTTTTATGAACAATTTGAATCAAAAATCTCATGTGAAGAAAAAGATGAATATTGAGAGAGGAAAACTTTTGCATGTCCTATGAATGGACAAGCAAAAAGAGAATAAGTAGAGAATAATCATCCTCTCAAGAGGAGAAGGGAGTCACGGTTTTGGGAGGGAGGAGACCAATATATGGTCTTTCACTTTTTAGCTTTTGTTCTTTTCTAAAACCATAGGTGTAAGACTAGGCTAGAGTACTCATTACATATGTCATACACTATGAACAAATGCAAACAAACAAAAGCCATTTTACACTACCAAAAACCGGTTACTCCTTATAAAATGGACTACCATTTTATTTTGTCAATTTGTCATTTTGTCACACAATATGTCACATGTAGTCTTATACATGTTATTAATTAATTTAATGCATATTCATCACATAAATATCATTTTACAAATTAATTAAATTACATGCAACAAATTGACTAGTGAAACTTGATCACATAAATAAAATGGGTCATAAAATTATAATTCACAACATCTTGTAATTATAATTAACCATTCATTCTTATTTCTATCGTTTCTCAAACAATAAACAATTTTAGTAATAAAGCATTTTATTACCAAAATAAATCTTATTTAATCTCATTAAAATAAGAAATCAATATTCTCTCTCTCTCACAAATGAATTGTTCAATTTCAAGGAATTGATCAACTTGTATCGTCATACAATTAATCAACCTTACAGATAAGGGCATCATCCTTTAGGTGTGACCTTAAGGGATCAACTGACCACCACCGTCCCACGACAGTAACGTCAAACTCTAGCAAGCCAATCGTTACCGATTAATGTTGATCAGTTGACTATAAAATGAATCATCCCTTACATATTCTTAAAAAATGAGATTTAAACATGTGATCATCATGATCCACAATTGTGATCGCATTATTGTCGGGGACACTCCAACAAAAGAGTCCAAGTCTAGTAAGAAATCTAGACATATACTTAGATAAATTCATGTCATTAGAGATGACATTGAATAGAAGGAAATAGCGATTGAAAAAGTTGGAATACATGGATATCTGGTATATCCACTTGCCAAGCTTTTAATTGCATCTAAACTAGTGTTAATAATACACTAGAGATTATGGGATATGAAGTAGTAATAGTGTATTGACTATTCATATGTGATAATCGCATTTATCGTTTGAGTTTTATTAAACTCACCCACTACCTTGTCGTATCCGAATGGGTTGTAGAGACAAATTGAACCCCATTAAAGTGAACTGGATTGACATGGTATTCGCCCCTAGTTACTTATATGAGGTGACGTCTCGAAGTGACTAGAGTGTGATGCGATTGATGGCAAGTTCAAGTGCCATAGAGTCATATGCGATGACTAGTCGATCACATAGGCAGACTCTATGGGACACTCTGTCGGGCAGTGACCGCTTATAGAGTTCTGGTAATTCATAAAGCCTGGTCGTGGCAAGAGCTACTATAGTATTCTTATGAGTCAATTCTTATGAGTCAATTCTTTTGACTAGAGACTATTCGCCCAAGTTGGCACAACTTCTGATTAGCTTTGATTTATACTCTACGATTTCGCAAATGAGGTCAAACTGGGTATATTTTGGGTTATGATGGACTGTGGCTAAACGAAGGGAATAGGGCGATAGGAATTTTCCACCCCTTGTCAGTGTTGTTTGAAATCTCAAGGCCACTCGAGGAGTAGTTAACTGGAAATGCGTGGCCACGCTCGGAAAGTATCTATGGCAGATAATTCCGGTCAGACAGTTAATCTCCAGATCGAGAAAACCACTCAAGATATGATCAAATGTAAGTACGACCTGAAAGACACCTTGCATTGAGTGGGAGATTGTAATAGGACAAGAGAATTGGTGACGCACACTTGTCTAGGACAAGTGGAAGATTGTTGGGAAATGTGTCCTCGACAATAGTGCGATCACATGATTTAATATCATAACTAAATCTCATACTAAGAATACGTGAGGGATGATTCTTTATATAGTCGACTGACCGTCATTAATCGGTAATGATTGGCTAACTAGAGTTTGACATTACTGTCGTGTGATGGTGGTGGTCAGTTGATCCCTTTAGGTCACTCCTATAGAATGAGGCCCAAATAGATATTTAATTAATTGTATGCGATACAGATTAATTAATTCCTTAATTATGGGATTGCAATTTTGCGTCTTATTGTAATGTGATTAAATAAGATTCAATTTAGTAATTAAGTGTTAAATTACTAAATTAGTTGAGGTATTATATAAGTTTAGAGGTAGAGGTAATTAGTTATTTAAAGTTACAAGAAGTTGTAATTTTAACTAACTAGTAATTATGGGACCCATTATATGTTGATATAATGGTAGTATACTACTCAAAAAGTGGAGTGTATATTATATTATTGATTGTAATATTTAAGTGTTAAATAATTACATTAATAATTAATTATGTAAGATAGTTGAACATATGACTTATATGCATTTGTGGGACAAATGACAAAAGGCAAAAATGGACCAAAATGGGTCCATTATTTCGGCCATATGAGAGAGCAAAAGATGCTCAAGTTTTGTCTTGTTCATTTGTTAGAATATAGTGTGATTGAGACACGTCTATGACACATCTTACAAACATGTTTCCTACATCTACCCATGATAAACAAACAAGTAAAAACAAATGGGAAAGATTCCCCCATGCCAAAAGGCCACCGGTTTTGGTGCTCTCAAAATGAGCACTTGTTGCTCATTTTTGACTACTCTTGTTTTTGCTTGCTTTTCATTCCATATCTCTTCACATGCAAAATAAACTAAACTCTCTAAAATACTAATACTCTCCAAACTATTACTAGAGGTAGTAATATTAGAAATATTAGTAATATTAAGGGAACATTTCTACTACATATCTAGTTAATATTAGTAGCAATTTTTGGGATTAATCTTGGGTGATTTATTGGAGTGGCTTCTATACTTGGAGTCTTAGGAGGATCATCCATCATATTTAGCTCAAGAACAAGTGAAGGAAGGTGGCCTTACATGTGCCCATATTTTCGAACCAACTAGCAATGTAAGGGACATTTTTTTTCTTATAAATCTTTCATTTTGTTATGCATGCACTAGATCTAAAGAACATATAATTAACAAGTTAATTAGTTCACTATTAGAGGAGTCTAATAATAGGTATATGAACCTAACACCCTTGCCCACAAAAATACAAAAAAGGAAGCCTTTCTCCCTTTCCACAAGATCCCGTTTCCCAAGTGCAATGTTTAGGACAATTCAAGCCGAATTGCCTTTACAAAATGGATGGAAGAAACAAGCGTTCACAGTTTCTTTTGACACAAGCAATCCTCTTATTTAATTAATAATGAGAAGGATTACAAATTCAACAACGAATAAAGCTCGGCAAGTCTACCACTTGTCAAAGCTAAGGTGTCGACTAAGATGCCTCACATAGTAAAACTAGCACAAAACACACAATGCATAGCTAGTACAACATAATAAAAAAAGGGGGTAATGGAGATCTTCATTCTTCCATTCTACCTTTTCCTTTTCCCTCGGAGTACATCTTCCCCTTGTTCTTCTTGTTGGCCCGCCTAGCATGAACTTCCTCTTCGGAGTGGATCCTCAACAGATCTACAATGGCGACAACCTCCAGTCTTTTGCATGACCCCATATTCGGTCCAAAGCGAGCCCATACACGGCCCACTACATCTTTAGGACCCGAGCTTCTCCTCTTTGGTGGCCTCATCACATTCGCACTAGCTCCATCAACAAAGTCCTCAAAGAAGGCACTGTTGGCCTTGCCAACCTCTCTATACTTCAAATTAACAACCTCGTCCTTACGAGATTTGGACCTCTCCTCCAAGGTTTGAGCTCTCGACCACTTGACATGAGCGGGAGTCACCCATGTCGTGGCAACGGGGATTGGTACCTCCCAAAGCGGCCGAGTGGCCCACCATCTTTTGAAGACCACCACAAGCTCAGAGTTTCGAAAAACACTCTCTTGGAGGAGAGTATCTTGAGCGGGCACCTTTTGTTGACGCCCCATTTGCCTGATGAGCCTTTCGGGATAAATGAAGGAAGCAACCTTCAAACCCACCACCATCAAAGAGCAAGAACTAGCAACCGGAGCGGGCAACCCCGTGAAGGATCTCAAGTGCCACCATGGCACCACCCAACGGATATGAGGACCACCCTCCTCCACCAATCTTGAGGTCCAATAGGCCTCGGTGGATGCAAAACTATCCGAGTACAATTTCTTCCTCATAGTAAGGTGACGGAAAGAATAAGAAGAAGAATCGGCCGGAGGCTCTACATACCTTAGCCTCTCCAATAGCCACACTTGGAGGATCCTTGGAAATCCAAACGAGGAAGCCTCTCCACAAGAGCCCTTCTTGTCCAAAGCTTGGATGATCTCGCCAAGCACCAACCATGATGGATCTCTACCATGCTCCATTTGCTCAACCACATGCACAAGGGTCAAGCTACCATAGCATTTCGACCCTCCTTCTTCAAATCATCAACAAAGAGGTATGCATGAACTAGGCAAAAGGCAAGAGCCCTTCTCCTAGCCACCTCCGAAACATTGACATCCAACCGGTTGGAGAAAATGTTGATAAGAGCCACCATATCCACACCATGAGGAGAAAGGAGAAAATTGACTTGACTTTTTGACAAGCCCAACATCGAACGGAACTTCTTCTTATAACACAACCGAGTCAGGGGAAGCACCGGAACACAACCCGACCATCCACCAATGGTGCCTATTTCTTGGGCAAGAGGATAAATTTCGCCTTTCGGGAAAACGAAAACATGATGTTTCGAGTCCCAAAACCGAGAGCATGCTTCAAGAAATGAGGATTGCACCTTGACTTGATGAAGCACCAACAATTGACCAACTCCCATGCAAATGAGTTGATACTTCTCGGGAGGCGACAAATCCCAACACCATTGTTGCAATACATTTTCGAAAGCATCCATGAATAATTTTGTGGAATTAGAAGAGAGGTTTTTAGAGATATTTTTCGTGTTTCGGATGATGAAACAATGAAGCACAAACGTCCCTATTTATACAAAACAATCAGCGACTTTTTCCGAAAAAAGGGGAAGCCGACTTCTATCGTCGGTCAACTCGCGCCTCTTTGGGCTGTTCCTCAGGATTCCCACCTTGAATTGTCCCTTTCAAGTTGTGTTTCTTCCTGAAACCTCAAACCTCGCGCCACTTCGGTTCTATCCAGTATGTTTTGTGTTTTCTCACAGACACATTTCCTTGTTTTCGCGTTTTACGAAATCTGACACGGTTTCCATGATGCAACTTTAAACATACGGGTTTTTGTCATTCTTTTTTTAGGGGGAAGGGCTAGTCGCCCCGATCCGCGACGGATCGTTTCCATGTCAGTCGAAATTCCGAAAATTTTTCGCTTTTTCGCATTTTTTCCACAAAAATCAAAAATTGATAACACGACGTTAGTTTTATTCAAAATTTCAAGCTCTCGCAAATCCGAGTCTTGATCTCACAAAAAAATCAAACCAAATACACTCGCAAAAATCTGCTTTTAAAATTCATCCCTGGCGGTTCGAGTTTTGATTTTTGATGTGACTCATGTTTGAGCACATTTAGTCCCCAAATTAACCTCGTTCCTATGCTTTATAGCACATAATTGGGTCATTTACTATCTTTAGTTTCCCATTTTGCATATTCTTTGAGTTTTTGTCTCCTTGGTAGGAAAGGAGTGTTAACCTTACATTTATGAGGCGAAATGGAGCTAAATGGATCGCACCTAATGACCAAGCATCAAAGAAAGACCGACACTAGAGGCCTAAGTAGATAATAAAGTGAAGTGGGTAATGATGAAAAGTTCCTTGCATCCCCGACATGATCCTTGAGGATTGTTAAGGAGCAAAAGAAGAAAAGTAGTTTGTCTAAGAATCCGAGCGGATTGGGCACGATCCGGGCGTCTCTGAGCACCATGATCCGGGCGTCATGTGCCCAAGACGAGCGGGTTGCAGCAGCTGGATCCGAGCGTCTTCCCCAGGATCCGAGAGGATCACAAGTCAGAACAACCTGTGCCTCAGCACGGGACGAGCAGATCAACACGGGACTAGCTAGAGGATCCGCTCATTTCCTTCTGGAGTAGTATTTCCTCAACTTTTCTTAGGGTCTTAATAGTCATTTAAGCCCTTAGTAACCCTAATCCTTGTACTTAATCTTTAGTATAAATACCCGTTTGTACTACCTAGATTGGCACCGAATCTTAATGCTCTCTTAATTCATCCTCAATCAAGTTGTAATCATCTCTTAATACTCTCAAATTAGTCTTAATTTAGTTGTAATACAATTCTCAATATTAATCATATCTTAATCTTTCCTTAATTTCTCTATTGTTCTTCCTTTATTTTGGGTAATTAGAAGATTATTTGGGTTTATTTGGAGGATTGACAACCTTCCATCAATCATCAAGTACTTCTATTATTCTTTGCTTTATTATTTGGAATCATCTTCATAGGTATAATTCTCCCTTAATCTTGTTTAATTATTGTTAATCACTTTCATTTATTCATCATGTTTTGCCTTGTTAGTATGATTGACAACCTTATTAACATGCTAAACTTGATCATGAGTGAGTAGTTTTCTTAGCTAGGGTTAATGGGGAATTAGGGGAAACAAACATGGGGAATGATTCATGCTTAATCTAATATGTTTTCATAATTAAATTGCTTGCTTGTTGTGATTTCAACTTATGCACATGTTATGTTTGATGAAATGTGAGCCTATAAATCCTTGTATTTTTTACCCATCACTTACCTTTTCAATGAGGATTGTAAGCTTATACACCAACTTGAGCCTCATTAGACCATGCATATAGTTGAATAGGAAGGATTAAGTCGACTTGTAGGTGTTGTACAATCTAATCGATTCCGCTCCGGGACCCAAACATTCTTAGGGATTGTAAGCTTATACACCAACTCGATCCCATCACAACAATAAGTGCTTGCTATATAATTGAGAACATGTTTGTATGATCAACTCCCATGAATCCCCTATGAACCCATGACACCCTAGTGCCTTTTATCAATTGTTTACAACCCCTCTATTTGATTTACTTTGTTTTTGTTCCTCTTGTTATTTAGTTTAGTTTATCTCCTACATCAACCCAAATTTTGACACCCTAAGACACAACCATTTGCAATTGAGAATCCTACATCAATACCCGCCCTTGGGATCCGACCTTTACTTGCCTCTTTGCTAAGAGTAGGTTGTGAAGTTATAAATATTGTTTTGGTTGGTAGCTTTTGACGACGAGTTTTAAACCACGCCAAAAATGGCGCCGTTGCCGGGGACGGTGTTCAATTGATTTGATTTTCATTAATTGTTTTTACTTGTGTCTTTCTTTGCTTGGGGAAGTCAATTTCCTCAAGGTTGTTCTAATTGTTTTCAAGTTGTTTGATATTTTGTATGACTAGGAGATCACAAGGTAATCCATTGCCTATTGATCTTGAAATTGAAAGAACGACCAACAATAGAAGAGTTGTTAGAGGTACTTCGAGAGTTGTAGGTATCAGAAAGATTGTGGACATTCAACCAAATAATATTGAGTTTACCAACCCTTTTGCAAGAGAAGGAGAAGACAAACCAATACAAAATCCACCACAAAATCAACCCACAATGCCTAAATTTTCATCACATTCCCTACCAACCGAGGAGAACCTACCAAATGGTACTTCTACACCACCACATTTAACCGGTAATATCATTGCCAAATCCGCATTGATACAACTAGTTGAGAGAATTCAATTTGGAGGGATGCCTAATGAAGACCCCCATTCACATATGGAGACTTTTTGTGACTATTGTGATGCGATTTCTCAAATTGGAGTTACTCAAGATCAAATCCGATGGGTATTATTTACTTTTTCTTTGATTGGTACCACAAAGCAATGGTTGAAAACCCTAGACAAGACTACCCTTGGTATTGACTCGTGGAAGAAGTTGGCACTTGCCTTCTACAAGAAATTCTATCCTCCGGAGAAGATTAATATGTTAAGAGCCCAAATCATCGGGTTCAAACAAAGGGATGAGGAATCATTTTATGAATCATGGGAGAGATTTAAGGACACTTGTCGTTCTTGTCCACACCATGGACTTAGCGAGTGGTTCCTTGTGCAACAATTTTGGAATGGTCTATATGAAGACTCCCGCAACATTCTCAATATGGGATCCAATGGTATGTTTACCGAAGTTGATGACAATCAAACATGGGCCAAAATTGAAGAGATGGCGGTTCATAATTCACAATATAGTGTGCCTCGAAAGGCCACTAGAGGAGGAAAGCATGAGGTAGATTCCATCACACAATTGGGTGCTCAACTAAGTGCTCATATTGACACCATCAATTTGAAGTTTGAGAAGGCCATGTCTAAGCTTGATGAAGCTTCCAAATCACCCAAACAACATGTTAATGCTATGGTGGCATCATCCTCAATTCCAAATGGAGTATGTGAGAGTTGTGGAACTTTGGGACATGACCAAAGTGAATGTAGGGGAAAAGTGAACAAGTGAATGCTTTCCAAGCATTTTAGAGTGGACCCCTTATTCCAACTATTACAATGAGAATACCAAATTCCATCCAAACTTTTTATACAACAGCCAAAATGTTCAAAACCTTCAACCAACATACACCCCACCTCCAATGAGAAATCAAGCTCAAAGACCCTTTTATAACCAATGCCAAGGTTCTCAAAATAAACCCTCTTACCATCAATCCAATGACCAAGGCTTTGATGTTCAAAAAGCGGTCCTCCAAACGCAAAAGAACCAACAAGAATTTTTCACCCAAATGCAAAAATATAGCCAAACCAAAGACATCACCATCAACAACATACTAGCCCACAGCAAGATGTTAGAAACCCAAATGTCTCAATTAGCATCTTCTAGCTTTCAAAGATAAAAGAGGCAATTACCACCTCAAAGTAATCCCCCAAGACATGAATCGGTTAGTGCCATCCATTTGAGGAGTGGTATAAGGTATTAAGAGCCAAAGAACCCAATTGATGAAGACATTGTGGATGCTAGTGACAAGCAAGGAGTTGTGGAGAACTCTAAAGAAGAATAACCCACCACAAAAGAGGTTTCAAAGAAGAAGAATGAAGAGAAGGCTAAGGTAAAAGAGCCTATTGTGATTAGACTTCCATTCCCAAGTCGTCAAGCTAAGCCTAAGTTTGATCAACAACTTGGAAAGTTCATGGAGATTGTGAAGAACTTAGAAGTCTCAATCCCATTCATGGAATTGATCAATCATGTTCCGGCCTATGCAAAGTACATGAAAGATATTCTTACAAAGAAGAAATCCATCCGGAAGCTAGAGACTATTGCCTTTACCAAAGTGAGTAGTTCTATTCTTCAAGGAAGTTCACCTCCAAAACTCAAAGATCCGGGAAGCTTCTTTATTCCATGCACCATTGGCGACACTACAATCAACAAAGCATTATGTGACCTTGGAGCAAGTGTAAGTGCCATGCCATACTCGGTATGCAAGAGGCTAGGATTGGGAGAGCTCAAGTGCACTAACATTACTCTTCAAATGGTGGATCAATCAACAAAGATACCTTTAGGGGTATGGGAGGATGTGCCCGTGAGAATTGGCAAATTCTTCATCCCAGTAAACTTTGTCATTGTTGACATGGAGGAGGATTCCAACATTCCTATCATCCTAGGAAGACCTTTCTTGCACACCGCGGGAGCGGTAATTGATGTGAAACATGGAGAACTTACACTTGAAGTGGGAGATGAGACAATCACTTTCAACCTTGACAAAACAATAAGAGCTCCCTGACTACATGAGCCATGCTATGGGTAAAGAATCACCACCCATATGGAAGAAGAAAGTGGATAATCCTCAAGATGCTCTATCCAGAGAGAAAGGAAATTTCAACAACAATGAGAGCTTGAATAGCTCACCACCAATCATGACAAGTGAGGAAGAAGGCCTCATTGGCCATGACAACAAGAAAGAGGAGTTGGATTCATCAACTCATGACATCATTGGGGAGCAAGCTAGTGAAGTTTTTGGTCTATGGGATGATGAATTTGAAGGATTAGTCAATCCCTACATCGGCAATGCTATAGACCAAGGCTTTGGTGACCATCTTGACTCGAGTAACCATCATAAAGAACACAATGTGGAAAGGTCTATGCAGGATCTTTATAATGAGAATGAACAAGCCTTCGACTACTTCTATAAGGTGTTGAGCAACATCAACAACACCTTGGCTATGCCCCCTTGACATCTCATTCAAAAATGAGAGTTTGGTGGAGTCCTCCCTAAACCACCATTTGTAAATATTCTAACCCTTAACTTGCATTTTACTTCTTGTATTGCATTTTTGTTAATTTTGGATTTGCAATTTCATAATTTGATCAAGATTATTATTAAGAGAGAAAGTGAGGGAGGGATTTTAATGTGTTTTGATGTGTAGTGTTTAATTTAGTGTGGGGATGGCAATTTCCTAGGTAAACCAAGCCTTCGTAGTGCACTCACAATGATGAACAAAGGAACGAAGAAAGAATGATACGGAAAATGAAGATCCCCACGGGTGGAACTGAACTCGTGGGTACAGGAGAAGATTTGAGCATCCCAGGGGGAATCCGCTTGAACTGGCTCTGATCCGGTCGTCCTGGCTCTAAGACGCTCGTCTTGGGAGTGCTAAAATTGAAAAATTTTGTCTATTTAAAAATCTGGGCAGATTACACAGAAGACGCCCGTCCCAGTCCTAAAGACGCTCGTCTTGGCAAGGATCTGCGCGTCCTGGCTTGTGCAAAAACTTAAAGTTCACACTGTCTATGAATTTGAGCGTCCCCAAGTGAAGACGAGCGTCCCCTACAGAAATCCGCTCGTCTCCTTCAGAATCCGCGCGTCCCAGCACGGGTTGAAAATTCCTGAGTTCACTAACTGAGGATCCGAGCGTCCCCAGTCCAAGACGCCCGTCTCCTGCTGCTAATTGCCTATAACACGAGATTCAAATCCTTCTTCCCCAATTCATTTCTTTCTTATATAAACACAAACACACACCCTTCTCCCTCAAAACCCCCAATCCCCTCATCAACAAAACACAAATTCCTTAACCAAATTCACCCAAATCAAAACAAAACTTCCTCAAATCACAATTAAACTACTCCTTTATCAACAAGAAGCCATCCAAACAACAAATTCCTCGCACATTGAGTCGATTTTCTAGGGTTTCAAGACAAATTCGAAAATCTTAAATCGATTGGGAATTGATTGAAGCTTGGGGAAACAAGGAGCATTCAAGCACAATATTGGTTTCTTGATACAATTTTGACAAGGAGAACAACATGGCAAGAACAAAAGGTAGAAATAAGGCACCCACAACCTCAAATCTTTCCAAAAAGGCAACAAGCTCTTCTAGCTTCAAAGGCTATGGTAGTGCATCAACCAAGGGTGGAGATTCAAGAATTTGCTACTCCTATGGTGGAAGCTACACCTACTCCGGTCATTGAACAATTGCAAGATTATCCGGAGGTAACTTTCATAAACGATTCTCATAGGAAAACATTTGTATCCCTTATTAAGAAAACTATTTTGCCTACCAAATTCATATGCCAAGATGTCTTAGACAAATTGGGTGTGCTTGAAAGAACTAGGAATTTCTTCGAATCCATGAAATTGCTTACCCTCTTTCAAATGCAAGAATTAACCTACCCTTCCCTTACCATGGAGTTTGTAAGCTCTTTGGAGGTGACTAAGGTAAAGGGTCGGAAAAATGTTGAATTCCGCCTTGAGAACAAGGATAGGCGAATGTCTATGAAAGAATTTGGCAAAGTGTTTGGTCTTGAAGAACACTATCATTATGAGAAAAAGCCTTCACAATATGATGCCTCACCCCTTTGGAAAGCGATCACCGGGCGAAAATTTGAATCTTTCCATGAGTGTCATGTTCTTTATGTCCACCATCCGGGTATAAGGGTATGGCACAAGTTGGTAGGCAACGACTACTTGACCCAATTGATACAACATATGCATAACGAAGCTCATGAGGATCGTCTCAATGCTTACCGAGCTCACACTTAGCTAGGCAGGGCTTACTTGATCCTTCATGTCCTTTGCCTAGTTGGGCGGATAAGGAAGTATTCTTTCCGAGTGCTCCTAGAGATGCATGTTAGGTTCATATACCTATTATTAGACTCTTCTAATAGTGAACTAATTAACTTCTTAATTTGTGTTCTTTTAGATCTAGTGCATGCATAACAAAATAAGAGATTAATAAGGAAAAACAATGTTCCTTACATTGTTATATGGTTCGAAATATTGGGCACAAATAAGGTCACCTTCCTTATTTGTTCTTGAGCTTAAAATGATGGATGATCCTCCAAAAATCTCAATGTAGAGATTCTCCTTTGATTGCACCCAAGACTAATCCCTTAAATTAGTATACTAATTAACTAGATTAATACACTAGTACCCTTAAAATTAATTCTAATATTGTTATTATTACTACACTAGTAACCTTATTTTGATATTAGAATTGATGAACAAATTCTTGTTTTCTAAAAACTTGTTTTAGAAAGAACTAGAGAGAATATGGAGCAATTTTGCATGTAAAATGTGAATGAATGTATGTCTACAAAATAAGAGAACAATTCTCTTTTAGAAAGAGGAGGGAAAACCGGTGGTGGGGGAGGAAAATGACAAGGGATGGCATCTTTCTTTTTAGCTTTTGGTCTTCACAAGGAGTAGATGTGTAAGGCTATCATGCATAGGCATGATTAGCTATTTTATCAAATAAAAATAAAACAACCATAATCCATCACTACTCCCTCCATATTTCGGTCCATTTCACTTAAAATGGACTACCATTTTATTTTGTCATTTGTCACACAATATGTCACATGTAGTATGTTACATGTTATTAATTAATTTAATGCATATTTATCAAATAAATATCATTTTATAAATTAATTAAATCACATACAACAAATTGACTAGTGATACTTGATCACATAAATAAAATGGGTCATATAATTATAATTCACAACATCTTGTAATTATAATTAACCATTCATTCTTACCTCTATTGTTTCTCAAACAATAAACAATTTTAATAATAAAGTATTTCAATTACTAAAATAAATCTTATTTAATCCCATTACAATAAGATATCAATATTCTCTCTCACAAATGAATTGTTCAATTTTAAGGAATTGATTAACTTGTATCGTCATACAATTAATCAATTTGTCTATTACGGGAATTGTCCTTTAGGTGTGACCTTAAGGGATCAACTGACCACCACCGTCAAACGACAGTAATGTCAAACTCTAGTTAGTCAATCATTGCCGATTAATGATGATCAGTTGACGATATAATTTATCATCCCTTTCGTATTCTTATTATGAGATTTAAACATGTGATCGCACTGTTGTTGAGGACACATATTCTAACAATCTCCCACTTGTCCGAGACAAGTGTGCGTCACCAATTCTCTTGTCCTATTACAATCTCCCACTCAATGCAAGGTCTCTTGCAGGTCGTACTTGCATTTGATCATATGTTGAGTGGTTTCCTCGATCTGGAGTGTAACTGTCTGACCGGAATTATCTACTATAGATATTTTCCGAGCGTGGCCACGCATTTCCAATTCACTACTCCTCGAGTGGCCTTGAGATTTCAAATAACCTTGATAAGGGGGTGGACAATTCCTATCGCACTATTCCCTTTGTTTAGCCACAGTTCATCATAACCCAAAATATACTCATTTGACCTCAGTTACGACATGCGTAAAGCATAAATCAAAGCCAATCAGAAATTTGTGCCAACTTGGACGAATAATCTCTAATCAAAAGAATTGACTCATAAGAATACTATAGCAGCTCTTGCCACGACTAGGCTTTATGAATTACCAGAACTCTATAAGCGGTCACTGCCCGACAGAGTGTCCCATACAGTCTGCCTATGTGATCGATTAGTCATCCCATATGACTCTATGGCACTTGAACTGGCCATCAATCGTATCACACTCTAGTCACTTCGAGACGTCACCTCCTTTAAGTAACCAGGGGCATATACTATGTCAATCCAGTTCACTTTAATGGGGTTCAATTTGTCTCTACAACCCATTTGGATATAACAAAGTAATTGGTGAGTTTTAAAGAAACTCAAACGATAAATGCGATTATTATATATTAATAGTCAATACACTATTACTACTTCATATCTTATAATCTTTAGTGTACCTTTACCACTAGTTGAAATGCAATAAAAGTATGGCAAGTGGATATACCAGATATCCATGTATTTCAACTTTATTTGCCATTTCCTTCTATCCAATGTCATCTCTAATGACATGAATTTATCTAAGTTTATGTCTACTCTTCTTACTAGACTTGATATCTTTAACTTGAAAGATGCTCCCACTGTTATCACATAACTTGTGATAAGGTCCGTGGTAGATGAATCACTCTTATTCCCTACGTTGACCATTTTATCACAATTTACTTAGATTCCTTTTTGTAGAATTTGCAATATTGAAAACTAAAACACCTTTCTAGTTTCTCACTCTTTAGTCAATAAAATCAGGCCAGGATTTCGACAAATCATTTTCAGTTTGGAAACTAAAGTTAGTGCAACCCTTTAACACATAACTTAGTTTAGCATCCAAACAATCGAACAATCCTCAATCGTTCTTTAAGGCTTTCACAAGACCAACTTATGAATTAACCTATTATTGACTTATTATGCTCCAAGCATATACTTCATCATAGCGTGTGCGTCTGTTGGCATACATGATCATTCTAATGGCGGAATCATCAGCAAATGATTTCATGTGATCAACAACTTAATAGGTTCAGTGAATGACCATGACTCCATCATAGTAATTCCACTTTTATCACCATGAATAATTTATTCAACCTTGTTGATTTTAAAGAAATTTGAAGGATCTTATCATCATAAGACACTTAACTCTATGCCAATATTCTCTCACATAGATTCAGAAATCTTAGAATATATCGCACCTGGCCTTTTCCTAGTCTCCCAATCACACTTTCACAGAAGAGAGCATTGGTACATTATTCTCAATATGTAATATGTTATGAACATATATGACATGGAAAAATAATTCTTGCTCCCACTTAACTTCATGTATAATCATGATTCTTCAATCATGTGAATGATACCATTCTCAATTATCACATGAACGAAAAGTATAATCCTTTAATGCTTGTTTAAGGCCATTCTGGGATCACTTAAGAAAGCTACGCATAGTATGTTAGGATTCTTAGATCTTTATCTAAGGTTTTGTGTTCCAAACATATTCCTTTTCTAAATTCCCAATTTAGAAAAGCAAATTTTAATTATCATTTGCCATTCATCATCAAATGAAATGTGGCAATTCCTAACATAATTTATTTTGATCAACATCTTCATGTCGATCTATGCTCACATTTACTCTAAAGCTCTATTCACTTTAAGGAGACTCTCGCCTTTAAGTAAATCTACTCTTTGAGTAACAATCTTTGGATTGTAATGCTATGGCTCGTATGTAACAAAGTCGATTTGGGATAATACCATTACTTTCGCAAAGCAACATTTTAACAACAAGACATGTGTGCTAAACTCCCACTGAACTATACTCCCACTCTATCTTTATAGATTATAGTTCCATTACTTTCACAAAGTAACACATTAACTATAAGACATGTTTGTGACGATCTAATCTACTCCCACTCTATCTCTTAGAAATACCTCTATCTTCTTAAGAGATAGCTTTGTGAGTTACAAACATATATAGTGGAGGAATAGTAGTTTGTCTAGATTGACATGTTAGCACATAAAAGACCAGCTCTTTTATGGCAGTTTGATTCACGTAATATGCGAATCTGATCCATGTCATTTGTTAAATAGATTCTCTATTTTAGATATCTCCAGGTTGACCCTCCAGATTAATATAAAATCCCCAAAAGTGAGTTCAACAACTCAACCCGACTCATATTAGTTTGATCTTATAGGTAGTGACACAAAGTCATAATCCATATATAATAAATCAAATTCATTACTTAGATCTTTGCCACCACGATCGAATCGTAATGCTTTAATTCTATTTGTACAATTGGTTCTCTACTTCATTTTAGAAATTCTTTAAATTTCTCAAAAGCTTCACTTATTATTTGATCAAGTAAATATACCCATATCTACTTAAATCATCGATAAAAGTGACGAAGTAGTCATAATTTCCCCTTGTATACATCGGCATGTATTAGTCCTAACAAATCACTTGCTCGTGTTCCTTTACCACTAAAGGGAGTACGAATCATTTTGCGAAGAAGACAAGATTCGCATATTCCATATGATTGAAAAATCAAATGGTTCAATAAATCTAGTCAACACTAGCCTTTAAATGCGTTTCTCATTTATGTAACCTAATCGAAAAGGCCAAATGTACAAATCATTTGAATCACTTATGATGAGTCTTTTGGATTGTATGCTATAAATATCTTTGGTTGAGTTGGAGTTGTCTAAAACATATATACCATTAATAGAAGTGGCTTGGCGCATAGTCAAGTCATTTCAACAAAAATACAACAATTGTTTTTGATGACAAAGGAAAAAATCCTTCTATGTCCAACATAGAAATGGTAATGATGTTTTTAGACAAAGTGGGCACATAATCACCATTATGTAGATTACAACTCAAAGCTATTAACTACAACAAGTACATAAGTCCCTCTTGAAGTGGTGGCTACCCTAGCTCCATTTCCTTGTCGGCGATCTACATCACCCTTGTTTAGCTTTTCCACATTTCCAAGTCCCACTTGGAGTGATAAGTCCAACATTGATATCTTCCAAATACTTGGGGCAATTACGCTTCCAATGGCCCATGACATTACAATAATGACATTTGTCGTAGGATTGGGCACCCTTCTTGGTTTTGGTTGTGGTAGTGTCACCATCAACTTCCAATTCACAATCGGATTTGGGTTTCTTACACTTCTTTGCCTTTCCTTTATTAATACTATTACCCCTTTCGGTTGCAAGGACACTCTTGCTAGAACTCCCACTCAATTTGATGTTTCTCCTTGCTTCATCAAACAAGGCTACCTTGGAATTTGTGAGATTATCCTCATATGATTCCCTTACGAAGAATGTGGTGGGCATGAGTATGGGAGTGGGAGGTGTAGACGTAGTAAAAAGACAAAGATTTCCATCCTCACCAATGCCAAAGCGTAGTTCTCTAATCGGGTCATCGTCATACGAGGATCATTTTTCATAGAATGATTGGAGCCATGAATTAATGGTGATCGGTGTAGGATTAGTAGATGAATCCATTGCAAATAAATAACTACAAAAACGGAGATGAAGGAAACAATTAACATTTATCGTTTTAATAATACTTGTAAACGTTTTAAACAAGTTTTAAGCATTTATATAGTGACCTCTACCCAACTATTATAAATGATTCCGAGATCCAAATTCATATCAATTCGGGCACGGTGAGCCGATTCATCCCTTATCAATATAACTCGGTAATCGATTCTACTTCTAGAACTCTCGGTCGATAAAAATTACTCTAATATTTATCTTTAGCCCGGAACACATGCGACTACGGTTACGAATACTTCCGTTGAGCTCAATCCAAATTTCGATGTAATAACTTCTTATTACCCACTTACCCAACGTAACAAGTTTAGCACTCCGGTGAGCCGAGCCTACTTCCTCATGAAATTGGGACTCATGGTTTCTACTATTTGGTAAGGCTAATTCTCAATTATTATAAGTGAGAGGTCTTGTCAATTTATTATCTATCACGTTTTAAGTGAACTAAAGCGGTGAACTGCGATAATTATAACTGACACGGTCGATGACTCCATATGATATGCATGTGTTGTTATGGCGATTTGGCAATGCATGCAACATATTAAAACAAATGCAAAGCAATAATAATAAATTCCTAGTATAGCCTTCCTAAAATAGAAAATCAAATAATCTATTACATATTCGGAAACCAACTCCTTTGGTCCCTTGAATCTTCAAGTGGCACGCCTCCCAAGAACACTATCTTCGTCGGAACAGCTTTCCGAATGGCACCGTCTTGAAGAAACTCCATAATTACAAATAATAATAAAAAATACAATGCTATTCCTATTATACATTTGTAATATGTAAAAACTAGTAAAAATAAAAGTGATACAAGATCACATTAAATTACAACCGAATCAATATTCCCTTTTATTATGGGTAATATCGATTAAAACTAAGGCCATACTAAGATAAAATTACATAATTCAAAATTATATAAATAAAAGACATTCAACAATTGAAATATGCAGCATTATAATATGTATCTATCATGCCAAATTATGTGTCATATCGCCCTATTTAACTTATATCGTTTATATAACCCGGTTTTATGGAAATGCGTGATAATAACTTCTTAAAATCACAAATCAATACTTAAATCACATTTAAGCTCAAGTTAATTACCCTAACACTCTTAGGACTCAATAATTAGTTATCACTCAATTTTTGACAATAATTCAACTTCATTTAATTTTATGCTCATTTTTTACCTTAAAATCACAACATTTATGAAATAAATCCAAATTAAATTACAATAATTTCAAATTTTGAATTTTAAATTTTTGAATATTCTAGAATAATTCCATGACACTTATAATGTCAAAAATCATGGTTAAAATTTTTGAATTAATTTCAAGAAAATATAGTTGCAATTTATCGATTTTATCTCATAAAACATCTAAAGTATCCAAAAATTAATCCAATAAATTTTATAACTTTAGATCTGATAAGTGGGATATTTATTCAACCTAAAATAATTTTCTCATGCCATGTAATTCGTTTTAGCTATTTATGCTAAAGTAGTCACTATTTATGCCATTTTTACACTAACAATTCATAAATCATGCAAAATGAAATCAATTTACATACAGTGTGTAAATCATGCATTTGACAACATATTAAAATCTAATGGCCTGGTTCGAAGTTTAACTATTTTTAACCATTTTACCTCTTTTAATCCATTTATATCTCATAAAAATCATAAATCATGCATCATTAATCAAATTAATACGAGATTTTAAACACAACTTTTACAATATGCATGTGAGTGTTAGAAATCTATATCTCATTAAACAACATATTCTTATATATGTGACAATTAATTTAGTCATAAAATTAATTTAGATCTTATGCATGCAAACATAAATAAGATAAGAGAAGAAATCATTGTTCTTACTATATGATTTCGGTTTTATGGGCACCAACAAGATCTCCTTCTTGTTAGTTCTTGAGCTTTCCAACAATGGATGAACAAGATTCAAGTTTAGAATCTCTCCCAAACGCATATACCCAAGGAAACCTCTTAAAGACTAAAAAAATATGATCTAGTATTAGGATTAGTCTTACTTCAAATTTTGACACAAAATATTAATTTGTTGTCCTCTATTTCGGTTAAGAGGAGAAGAGATTAGTGAGTTTTATTTCTCTAGAATTTTCACAAATGGTAGAGAGTATTATATATATCTTTCTTACTCTAGAAATTATATAATTTTTGAATGAATAATCATCAAAGAGAAAACTCCTTCTCTTTTTCTTTTGTTTTTGGCCGAAAAAAGGCCTTGGGTAGGTTGCCCAATATGTTTTATTTTTGCTCTTCACAAGAGACTAGGCATGCAACCCTAGTTTTAGGTTTGTTCTTCTCAAGATGTTTAGCCTTGCATGCCTACAACCTAAGGTTATGATTGTGTCTCCATTTAAATATAAACAACACAATATAAACCATATACTCCCACCCTTATTTTCGGTACATGCATAAAATGGAGAATCCATTTTATTTTGTCATTTGTCAAATTGTGACATATGTGACATGTTACTTGACATGTGAATTTGTAATGTATTTTTAACATATTAAAAATCAACATACTCATAAAATATGTCATTTACAAAATCGACTAGTAATTCGTAATTACTTGTACCAAAACGGTTTATCAAATTATAAATTACAACGTCTTGTATTTATAATAAATTATTCATTCAATTTCAATTCCAAATTGTTTCGTAAACAATAATTTTATCTAAGTAATAAAACAATTCAATTACTTAGACCGTATCTAATATAATCGAATTACAATAAGACACGTTAATTTTACTCACAAAATCATCCGTCAATTTTAAGCAATTTAATTAACTCGTATCGGCATACGATTAATTAAGAGTATTTCCCTATAGGTATGACCTAAGGGGATCAACTGATCACCACCGTCGCACGACACTAATGTCAAACTCTAGTCAGCCAATCATTACCGATATGTGTGGACCATTGATCAGTAAATTATTACATCCCACATGTATTCTTAAAATGAGATTTAAACATGTGATCATCATGATCAACAGTTGTGATCGCATTATTGTCGGAGGACACATATTCCAACAGTGAGGTCATATAAAATTTTCAAGGTCAGAGACTAAGTTTAACCATTTTTCGTCATTTAACCTCCATTTATGTCATTTTTATCACATAAAAATCATAAATCATGAAATAGTAATCACATTAATATAAAATTTTACATACAATACATAAAATATTCATGTGAGGTCATACTAAAAAATCACGGCCAGGAGTGAAGGTTAACGTATTTTAGTGAATAAAAGTTCATTTTACTCATAAAAATGTAATTATTTCACTAAAAATCATTAAAATGAGCAATAAATTACCATAAATCATAAAAATGACCTAAAAATATTTCAGGACCATAATATATAACATGCATCATGATTTCGTGAATTACTCTTATAAATCACAAATTTTTAGTTTTAATTAAGTTACATTTAACTCGGAAAAACCAAACCGATTATGCATGCAACATCATATGCTCTGATACCGCTTGTTAGGTTCATATACCTATTATTAGACTCTTCTAATAGTGACCTAATTAACTTCTTAATTTGTGTTCTTTTAGATCTAGTGCATGCATAAAAAAATAAGAGATTAATAAGGAAAAACAATGTCCCTTACATTGTTATATGGTTCGAAATATTGGGCACAAATAAGGTCACCTTTCTTATTTGTTCTTGAGCTTAAAATGATGGATGATCCTCCAAAAATACAATGTAGAGATTCTCCTTTGATTGCACCCAAGACTAATTCCTTAAACTAGTATACTAAATAACTAGATTAATACACTAGTACCCTTAAAATTAATTCTAATATTGTTATTATTACTAGGGTTGAGCAAAAGCGGGTACCCGACCCGGTTTTGCAAACCGGTTCGGTCTCCGGTTTTAAAAAACCTTAAATTTCTTAAACCTCGCCCGCACCTCTATTAATCCGGGTAACCGGTTTTTCTGAAATTTTCAAACCGGTTTTCGAACCCGGTTTTTGGTTGAATGCTCTTGAATGGCACAATAAACATGCAGCCAATTTGAATTTTGAAGACCTTGGTTGTCTAATGTTAAAATTACTTCATAAATAAGTCATATATATTAAACTTCAAAGAGTCATAGACATGTAAACGATGTTCAAAACTACAATTAAAGAGTCACATACATCTAAAATTACTTCATAAAGAAATAGGGTTTTGATATTTTGGGCCTAAGTCTTGGCTTGGGTGTGTTTAATTCATAGATGAAATTATGTTTTTGAGAAAAAAGTCAATCCGGTTTTAAAAGCGGTCTCCGGTTTGATTTTATTTAGACCCGCACCCGCATCTTATTTATGCTTAAAAATTCGATTCGGGCCCCGCACCGGAGAAAACCCGAATTTTTCGGTCTCCATTATTCGGGTTTCGGTTCGGTTTCTGTTTAAAAATGCGGTTGGGTTTTTTTGCTCAGCCCTAATTATTACTACACTAGTAACCTTATTTTGATATTAAAATTGATGAACAAATTCTTGTTTTCTAAAAACTTATTTTAGAGAGAACTAGAGAGAATATGGAGCAATTTTGCATGTAAAATGTGAATGAATGTATGTCTACAAAATAAGAGAACAATTCTCTTATAGAAAGACGAGGAAAAACCGGTGGTGGGGGGGGGGGGGGAATGCCAAGGGATGGCATCTTTCTTTTTAGCTTTTGGTCTTCACAAGGAGTAGATGTGTAAGGCTATCATGCATAGGCATGATTAGCTATTTTATCAAATAAAAATAAAACAACCATAATCCATCACTACTCCCTCCATATTTCGGTCCATTTCACTTAAAATGGACTACCATTTTATTTTGTCATTTGTCACACAATATGTCACATGTAGTATGTTAAATGTTATTAATTAATTTAATCCATATTTATCAAATAAATATCATTTTATAAATTAATTAAATCACATACAACAAATTGACTAGTGATACTTGATCACATAAATAAAATGGGTCATATAATTATAATTCACATCTTGTAATTATAATTAACCATTCATTCTTACCTCTATTGTTTTTCAAAAAATAAACAATTTTAGTAATAAAGTATTTCTATTACTAAAATAAATCTTATTTAATCACATTACAATAAGATATCAATATTCTCTCTCACAAATGAATTGTTCAATTTTAAGGAATTGATTAACTTGTATCGTCATACAATTAATCAATTTGTCTATTAAGGGAATTGTCCTTTAGGTGTGACCTTAAGGGATCAACTGACCACCACCGTCAAACGACAGTAATGTTAAACTCTAGTTAGCCAATCATTACCGATTAATGATGATCAATTGACTATATAATTTATCATCCCTTTCGTATTCTTATTATGAGATTTAAACATGTGATCGCACTATTGTTGAGGACACATATTCCAACAATGCAACCGTGGATAGTCAAGTTACTAAGGGAAAGGAGATTGTTGTTGAGAGCGGGGAAGGTAGTGACTCTTGCCATGAGGAAGAAGAGGAAGAAGTGCAAGGTTCCACTGATGGTGAAAATGGTGAAGCCTCTGGGACCATGGAGGTAGATGATGATGATGAAGATAATGAGGAAGATGATGATAGCAATGATAGTGATGAGGATGTCGCCATGAGCGACAATTGAGGATTGACAAGCTCTTGGAGGATGCCACATATTCTATTGTGAGTTTCATACACCTCCTCTAGCTTTATTTATTTCTCTTGTTTTCAAAAAAAACTTATCTTGATCAATTGTTTGGAGTCCTAGCAACACTTAGAGGACTCCCACCTCGGTCTCATTGAGGTGTCTCATATTGTTCCCACTTTTGAAAATCCAAAATGACAACTAGTTTCATGCATTGCATACTCGTGCATGAACTCCCCCATTTTTGACACTAGAAATAATGTCTTACTTGGTTTGGGGAAGTTCAAGCACAAGCATTGGGAGTTAATCTAAATTAGCTCTCCAACCAATAAAATCATGCATCATATACTGTAGTATAGATTGCATCACTTTAAGCTCAATTTGCAAAAACCTTACCGCTAAATTTGCTTTATTTGATATAGATCAAATATCAAGAGACCTGAACACGCAGGCTGATGCTTTGGCCAACCTATGTTCAAACTTTACCCCCACAGTTTTCGATAAAATACCAATTATTCATTTATTAGAGCCAACCATCAGCAAGGCTGAACAAGTCAACCCTGTCAATCAGGATAGTAATTCTTGGACTAAACCCTATTATGATTGGTTTCTCCGAGGAATACTACCTCAGGGAAGACATGAAGCAAGGGCTTTTAAAATCAGAGCTTCAACCTATGCCATTATCAATAACACTTTATTCAAGAGATCGCAGGCTGCCCCATACCTGAGATGCTTGGAGCCTGACGAAGCCAAACAAGTACTTCAAGAAATACACAATGGACATTGTGGTAACCATAAAGGAGGAAAAAGCCTGGCAAGTAAAGTACTCAGGACGGGCTACTACTGGCCTACACTGAGGGCTGACTGCCTGGAATACTCTTCAAAATGTGAAGCCTGTCAAGTTCATGCACCAATAATACATCAGCCATCTGAGCTCCTTCACTCAATTTCTACGCCCTGGCCATTCATGAAGTGGGGCATGGATATTGTAGGGAAGCTGCCTGTAGCTCCAGGACAGAAAGTATTCATGTTGGCTATGACTGATTACTTCTCCAAATGGATCGAGGCTGACTCTTTCAGGCAAGTAACCGAAAAAGAAGTAATATCCTTCATCAGAACGAATATTATTTGCAGATATGGAGTCCCATCAAAAATAGTATGTGACAATGGAACCCAATTTGTGGGGAAAAGGACCCAAACATTTTGCCAAGAATGGAATATCAACCTGGTAACATCAACCCCTGGATATCCAAAAGCTAATGGCCAGGCTGAATCCAGTAACAAGGTAGTCATAAGCTGCCTAAAGAAGAAACTAAAGAGAAGACGAGGCAGATGGGCTGAAGAACTTCCATTAGGACAACTCCAAAGACATCAACAGGCCAAACACCTTATTCTTTGGTGTATGGCTGCGAAGCTGTCATTCCTGCAGAAGTGCGGGTGCCAACCAAGATATAGCCTGAATAATGTTGAAGCAAACAGAGACCTGATGTAAGATAACCTGATCATGACAGAAGAGTTAAGAGACGCTGCCAAAATCAGGATGGCATCATACCAACCAGCAGTAGCCAGGACTTGCAATAAAAATGTTAGAATTAGAGTCTTCAGGGAAGGAGACCTTGTCCTACGAAATGTTTTTCCAAACAAAAAAGAAAAATCAGCAGGCAAGCTCGCCCCCACATGGGAAGGCCCTTACTTAATTGATTCAATCGTTGGACAAGGAGCATACAGGCTCCAAACATTAGAAGGAGAAATGATCCCAAGATCTTGTAATGTAACACATTTGAAATTATTCCATGTATAAAACCTATGTCAGGCCATAATCAGGTACAAAATCATATCTTTACTATCAGTAATTCAACTTGACGTGCTATCTGAAAAAATTACGTGTTTCATATGCTCTATGTGCAATCATGTCTATATATTTAACTAACCCAATTTCTCTTATTTTTTGAATCCTGAACAATTATACATGATAAATGTTTAAATGCATAAATATTCAGGATTGAGGCCTACTCTACTATATATCAAAACTTGAAACAAAACTTTGCACTTAACTGTGCCTAACGAGTTGGTAACCATCACCGGATACAGTAAATCTCAGGACCAATCAGGCATGAAATAATTCCTGACCTGACTAGGTTTACTGCACATATTTACAAACGGCTGGACGCAGTAAGATGGTGGAAGGGTGTGCCATCCCAACCATTAGTCTAAGAAGCCCTCCTGTCAGGCCGAGTACCAAGCCCTCCAGTCAGGCAGGGGACATAAGCCCTCCAGTCAGACCGGTTTTCCCACCCCTTCAACCACTATGGCAAAAACCATACTTGGTTGAATTACTCACGACAGCTCAAATAACAGGACAAGTTCAAAAAATGTCTTAAAGGTTAACAAAATAAAGATTTTGACAGGTCCACGGGATTGGAAAAACAAAGTTCACAAGTTCAAAAGCAAACAGAACGACAGGAAATAAGCAAGATTAGCCAAGGATGGCCATTACTATCATATTAATAAAGCCCTTACCCCCTGGGGCAAAGGCACCAAAACATTTATAAAGGCCAGGGATAGCCTCCCTGACCTGAGGAGAGACAGAAAAAATAAAATTGTTTGTCCAGAGACATCCCCCCTGGATGGGGCAATACCAACAAAGAAAAATTCAAATTACTACTTCTCCTTAGAAACAGCATCAGCACTCCCACTCTTGGCCTGATCGGAACCAGCATCGACATCCTGCTCCCCTGGAGAATCGACCTCCTGTTCATTTCCCATATTGTGCAGATCAGGATACTTGGAGGCAGCGAAGGCCATCTCAGCTTCAGGGTTCCAATTTGCCCTGGCCTCAACAGGCTCCGACATGGCAGCTACCTTCCCCTTAATATAAAAATAAAGGGAGGCATCATCAAGCTTAAACTCCAAATCACCCCTCTCCAGGGTGAGCTCTTCATTCCTATCCAACGCCTCCTGCAAGAGCTGTCTGTTTGAATCTGCCTTAGCCTTAACAGCATCCCTCTCAGCCTGCGCCCTCACCAAGTCAGCAGCTTTAGTAGCCAAGTCAGCCCGTGCAAAGTCCAGTTCAGACTTTAGCATATCATAATCTGATCTCATCAGGTCAATCCTAGCTACCAGAGAAGTAGCTTGATAAGCATTATGGAGACAGGTCGCGGCACCCTAACCAAAAGCAAAGAGAATAATATAAATATTATGCCATAATAATAAAAACATCCAAATAAAATACACATATTACGAAATACACATAATAATAATAAAAATAGCGTACCTCCCTTACAGCAGCTAAGGCACTTGCCAAAAGGCTGACAGAGTGAACCACTGAAGCAACTGCCTGGGTAGCAGTCTCAACAGGGTCAAGGGTGACCATGACATCTGACTTGGAAGCAGCATAATCCCTAATCTTCACCTTGGCAGCCTCCACATTATCTACCCTGGCTTTCACTTCCCTGACTGGGGCAGATACATCAACATCTTCAATTTTTCTCTTCTGAGCTGCTGAACGTGTTTCAGCAGAGGCAGCAGGAACAGTAGAGACCTTGGAAGCATCAGGCAAATCAGTTAAATCAATAACAAGCTCAGCATCTCCGCCTCCCTGAGAGCCCTCCTCCTTAATCTTAGCAAGCCTGGCTGAGAGGTCAGCCATACCAAATCTGGCAAGGCGAGTAGATGACCTGGTGGCTATAATACGAAACGCTACATTAGCAATATAAACTAAATATCATGGAAGAGCCAAAAATAGGAAGAAAGAAGAAAACAAAATAAACTTACTGCCTAAAGTGGAAGCACTAACAGCCGTTGAAGGTTTAGGCGCCCTGGTAGCACCATCAGCCTTCAAGCAGCGAGGAAGATGGTCAACCCCGCAACAGAGAGGCCAAGACCTTTCCAAAGGAGGAATGGCAAGAAAAGCAGAAATGTTTGCAGTAGGGTACTCAGTTTCAGTAACCCAGTCATCAACTACGCACACAGGAGGTATGATTCAATATAATTTTATTCTTTACTAACGAATAAAACATGCAGGATAAAAGGAAAAGCCAAAGTACTCACCAGCAACACAATCTTCGTAGTTCAAATATGCCAGATCAGGGCCCACAGAATTGGTCCAGATATACATGTACCCAGCAGCCCAGTTCTTGTCATGGCCACTGTCCAGATTGCTGAGAAGGGGAGTAGTGGAAGGCTTGACCTTAAAGCTTATACGGCCAGGGTATTGGTTTTGACAGCGTAACAGGTCTTCAGGTCATCAAGGGAAAATGAAATATTGTGCTTTTTGCAGAGATACTCAACAGAGCAGACCACTTTCCATACCATAAGCATCAACTGATAAGAAGGGACATCAATTTATTTAATAACCTCCACCATAAGAGGAGAAAAAGGAAGCTTACAACCTACCCTGAAGGCCCAATCATGAATACAGAACCAACCATGACATGCCCAGTCAGCCCTGATAGGAGAATTTTCAAGGATCCAAACTTCGGAATCAGCTGGAATGATTCCCTTACCCTTCAACACCTTTTCAAATTCAGGCTTCAGGCGATTTCAGAGAGACTGATCATCTTTCAGAGCTTTTGTGGGTTTGAATTGGAAATCACCATGGAAAATTGAAATCATCTCAAGAGGAGAATCATTCGTTTTACCAACCACGGGAGGTTGAGCAGCAGAAGATGAAGGAATATTTTCAGAAGTAGTTTCCTCAGGATTTTGAACAGGTGGAGTTCTAGGAGATACTGCCCCCCTGGAAGATTTCTTTTTTGCGGCCATTATTAAAAGATTGCTAAAAATTAATTAAAGGTTAAAATCTGGAAATTAAGAAAGATGAAGAAGGAGATTATTAGAAGAGAAGAGAATAGATTTTTTTGGTGCAGATCAACTTAATGAAGTGAGGAAGTACTTATAGGCAGTGAAACTAGGGTTTCAACCGCAACTTGGAAGGGTAATTATTAGGGAAGTTGTAGTGATTGTAACACGCGGCATAAACTGAACAACTAGTCGTTACAGAAGCCGGTTAGTCACAAATCAACCGTTGAGCAGTTTTCCATAGTTAGGAGTTATCTCCTTATTTTTTGTCCTGACACATCGAAAATAAGGAGATAACGGGCAATTGTTGGGCCTGGAAATCCGCAGATATCCCTGATCAATATCTTGCCTTGGCCTGACTGTCAGGATGTCAAGCTACCAGGACACATGAAGATAGGCGCCAGGCCATGGAGAGGACAACGGTCAAATATCAGGACGATATTAGACCAGGAAATCATATTATAAGAAGAATACATTCGCAGCATTAATTGGGAAGATTCTACAATTAAGGCAGCAATTAAGGACGTAATAATGGGTATTATTGCGGGTAATTATGACAGAATATTTGGCATTAATGGTGAGACTAATCAGCCGTTCAACATATCATTATATAAGAAGCATTTGGAAATCATTTGAAGACAGAAGACATACACAAGACAAATTCAAGCATACAATATTCTCTCACAACTTATAAGCTAATTACGTCCAATTGTGCTAAATAATCAATATAATAGTGAAACCCTCTCCTGGCTTGGTGCCCGTGGTTTTTTCCCATTTAAGGGTTTTCCACGTACAAAACTCTTTGTCTTATTGTTATTCTTTTATCGTACTTTACTTTCTTGCATTATACCCTGTCAACCTAACTCACAGATAAATTAAAGCTAGTTAACCTTACCTAAATCTATCCTGACCTGATTTCGCCTTGCGCAAAATCCACACAAAACATATGTCATATAGTTTGCATATTAGTGTAGAAATCATGCATTCTCATTTAGCTTGCATAATTTCCTATCGTATTGGCCATTGAGAACAATGCCCATACTAGTGCGGGGATGTGAAATTCTAACTTAACTCTCAAAACCAAAAATGATAAAAATTGAAAATTTTTGAAAAACCCAAAAACATGTTCATTCCTTTATAGTGTAGAATTGTTTATATTTTGTATATACTTGCTTGTGTTTACTTGTCCTTCTATCACATTGATCGACTACGCCACATCCGAGTCATGAGGATTATGAAGACCGCATGGTATGATCTGTCCAATCTCCTTTTTCCTCTCTATGTTACTGACTATGTGGCTTTATTTTGATTGATGTGGTACAAACCAATGTGATTCTACGAGTTGCATTTATGTTATATGGCATACTAGTTGATAGAAGCATTTGCATTAGATTGTATAAATGTTAGTTGCATCATGGCATGTAGTTGCATTTTAGAAAAATTTTGTGAAAACATATATTTTGGAAGATTGACAAGTGTATGTAAGGCCCTTGTAGATACTTTTTCTTCTTAAGACTTTGCTCATTATAATGCTTGTAAAACACCCTAGGATGTGTCATGGTAGTATCCTTTGACCCATGGATTAAGGCCTAGTCAAGAGTACCTTGTAGTGTGATAACTCCTTGGCTACCGTTTATTCCAAGGTGACCCTTGAAACCATGCAACCATCTTCAACATTCTACCACATTTTGTCAACAAAAAGGGAATGGGCACAAAAACTATCAAAATTTGAGTTCAAGCATTGGAATGAAAGTCAAAAAGTTTGCAATTTGCATCAAAGAAAAGAGGAGTACCAAAAATAAGAACTCCTATGCTTCAAATATAGGCACCCTCACTACAAATAGGGTGACTTTGACAATGTTCAAAAGAAAATGCAAAAGGTTGAAAGTTGTCAAGTATTGAAATGCCAAACATCAAAGAAATGGCAAAAAAAAAGTGTTCTAAAATGTCAAATGCCACAAGAAATTGGGGGGAATAACAACATCAAAAGCAAACTCCCACATGAAACTCAAAACCAATTGATCCCTTTTTCCATCGAATCCACTTTTGTGCATGGTAGAGAGGGGAAGACCCTTCTTCTTGTCTAGGTAAGAAGGGGAATTCCACGATCCTCCAGTGTTTCAAACACCATAGGGAGTCTACTCTTGACGAAAGCATTTAATGATTGAGGACAAAGGTACCTTAACTTGACACGATTTGGAGGTGATTTATTGGTATCCTTCTAGGCTTAGTAGTTTGAAGAAACCATATCTATGATGGAGTGTGTACCCTTAGATTGCTTCCCTTATAGATAATTTCTGCCACTTAGATGAGGAAAGTGGCTATTCATTTTGTAGATGCATCCATTACTTGGTTTCTTGTGCTTAATGCTTGGATGTGTCGTCACTTTGGCAAGCCCCACCTTGCCTTGCAAAAAGGCATCCTACCTCATGGTTGTCTTGTTGTGAGTTGAAGGGGCGGAGTGAGACCCGCTAATTGTCTCATATCGGATATATTAGTAGGATAGTTAAAATAAAGGTCCTAGTTTTAGTCACCTCTTTACTCGGGATGAGCAAAGGTTCGGTTTGGGGATGTTTGATGTGACTCATATTTGAGCACATTTAGTCCCCGAATTAACCTCGTTCCTATACTTTATAGCACCTAATTGGGTCATTTACTATCTTTAGTTTCCCATTTTGCATATTCTTTGAGGTTTTGTCTCCTTGGTAGGAAAGGAGTGCTAACCTTGCATTTATGAGGCGAAATGGAGCTAAATGGATCGCACCTAATGACCAAGCATCATAGAGAGACCGACACTAGAGGCCTAAGTAGATAATAAAGTGAAATGGGCAATGATGAAAAGATCTTTGCATCCCCGATATGATCCTTAAGGATTGTTAAGGAGCAAAAGAAGAAAAGTAGTCTGTCCAAGAATCAGAGCGGATTGGGCACGATCCGGGCGTCTCTGAGCACCCTGATCTTGGCGTCTTGTGCCCAAGACGAGCAGGTTGCAGCAGCTGGATCCGAGCGTCTTCCCCAGGATCCGAGCGGATCACAAGTCAGAACAACCCGTGCCTCAGCACTGGACGAGCAGATCAACACGGGACTAGCTAGAGGATCCGCTCATTTCCTTCGGGAGTAGAATTTCCTCAACTTTTCTTAGAGTCTTAATTGTCATTTAAGCCCTTAGTAACCCTAATCCTTGTACCTAATCTTTAGTATAAATACCCCTTTGCACTACCTAGATTGGCACCAAATATTAATGCTCTCTTAATCCATCCTCATTCAAGTTGTAATCATCTCTTAATACTCTCAAATTATTCTTAATTTAGTTGTAATGCAATTCTCAATATTAATCATATCTTAATCTTTTCTTAATTTCTCTATTGTTCTTCCTTTATTTTTGGTAATTAGAAGATTATTTGGGTTTATTTGGAGGATTGACAACCTTCCATCAATCATCAAGTACTTCTATTATTCTTTGCTTTATTATTTGGAATCATCTTCATAGGTATAATTCTCTCTTAACCTTGTTTAATTATTGTTAATCACTTTTATTTATTCATCATGTTTTGCCTTGTTAGTATGATTGACAACCTTATTAACATGCTAAACTTGATCATTAGTGAGTAGTTTCCTTAGCTAGGGCTAATGGGAAATTAGGGGAAACAAACATGGGGAATGATTCATGCTTAATCTAATATGTTTTCATAATTAAATTGCTTGCTTGTTGTGATTTCAACTTATGCACATGTTATGTTTGATGAAATGCGCGCCTATGAATCCTTGTATTTTTTACCCATCACCTACCTTTTCAATGAGGCTTGTAAGCTTATACACCAACTCGGGCCTCATTAGACCATGCATATAGTTGAATAGGAAGGATTAAGTCGACTTGTAGGTGTTGTACAATCTAATCGATTCGGCTCTGGGACCCAAACATTCTTAGGGATTGTAAGCTTGCTATATAATTGAGAACATGTTTGTATGATCAACTCCCATGAATCCCTTATGAACCCATGACAACAAAGTGCCTTTAATCAATTGTTTACAACCCCTCTATTTGCTTTACTTTGTTTTTGTTCCTCTTGTTGTTTTGTTTAGTTTATCTCCTACATCAACCCAAACTGTGACACCCTAAGACACAACCATTTGCAATTGAGAATCCTACATCAATACCCGTCCCTTGGGATCCGACCATTACTTGCCTCTTTGCTAAGAGTAGTTTGTGAAGTTATAAATATTGTTTTGGTTGGTAGCTTTTGACGACGGACAAACAACTACAACTACTCGGCGCCTCCCGTCGGACCAGTCCTGGTCTCACGAGGAGTCATGGGCAAGGCAAACACCACCTCCTGCTCGGGCCCCCTCTCTAGAGAACTCCCCAACGTCTCGTACTCCATCGTGATGCGAAGCTCCTCCGCCGTAGCCAACTGAGCCCTGAGAGAGGCAATTTCCGCAACCCATCCTCGCGACACCTCAACTCCTAGTCCCGACTTGTGATCCCTAACCCCTGGGCCTCAATCGTCGACCTAGCTATATCCAACTCAGCCCGGACCCGAGCAAGCTCCGCCGGATCCGCAGTACCCTGCAAAACACAATACAGATCATTGAGATCTAAAAACGTGAAATGCAACACATAATACACAAAAACAACCTACAAAAAGTACCTGAGCGAGCCTAGACTCCCTCGCAGCTAGGTCACCAGCAAGTGCCCACCAACGGTTAGCCATCTGCCACAAAGCCTGATGACTAGCGGTCAACATCTACAACCAGAAAGGTCCTTCAATATAACGCAAGGCAAAACACAATTGAGGAGGAGTATTTAGATCATAAACTCACCCTCAAAACAGTCAATCTCCACTCCATGCCAGCGTTGGTCACCTCAACGACCGCAGGCTCTGGCAGATGCAGCTGTAGCTCCTCGCCCCCTGGCCCCTGAAAGGTGGTCTCTGCTGGGAAAACTGGGGGCTGGGCCCTCATCAACGCATCGACCCCCTATAATTTGGGTCCACATCAAAGGTAACAAACCCTTCTATCCAAAAGAGGCAATGAAAATAGAGAACAGAGGAAAACAAACCTCGATCGGGTACCCGGCAAGCCTCGACAACCAGAAGGTGTCGTAGTCGACCTCCCGCAACAAAAGCTCCTCACCTCCCTGACCGTGAAGGTGCTCCTCAACCTCGTCGGGTGTCGACTCCTGGAACAACAACCTAGGCGGATCGACCGGTACCACGAAGGTCTCAGTAAAGCACTGGCGAGCTAAACGCTCACCCAGGTACCAAACCGGCTCTATCGTCGTCTCAAGGTACAAACGCCGGGAGCTGCGAGGTCGCAAACACTCCCTGACAGCGGCCGACACGTCTGTGTAGTGCTCCCAAGGCCACCCGATAAACTGCGCTCGAAAAAGGGCTAATCAACTAACTGGGGGCTTTCTAAGATACATAGTCATCCTATCTCTATCTATTTCTAAAAAACAAAAGGGGTAACAGGCAACAACTTACGTCAGCAACTCGGAGGGCATTCACCCGATGCCTGCAGTCCTCGTAAGTCAACTTAGTGGACTTCTTCCGAGCCACCGTCCAAGCCCTCACGGCAGGGTAAGTTGAAGGAACGCCACCAGTAGTCCCCGGGCGCAGTGGGACGAAGTAAGCGTACAACCAAGCCTGTAACCAAACACAGCAAACACAAATCAACCAATTTTTCAAAAATTGCCAAAATCAAACCACAAATCAAAATCAAAATCAAAATCAAACTCAACAAAAAAAACACTACAAAAACACTCGTACCTCCAAGATGAGGCTAGGACCAACCAAAGAAGGAGAACTACAATCTCCCATCGCCTCCGGACGCACCGCAGCGTGCAAGTACCGGGTAAAACTCGCCAAAGCCGGTGTAACCCAGTCAAACTGACCCAAAGTGTCGAGGTCAGCGAGAAGAGGAAGTACCTTGGTCGACAAGCGCTCACCCTTGTCACCAAAGTACGTGGTACGAAAGAAGTACCACAACCACAATCGCGCCTTCTACGCATCAGCTCTAACCTCAGTCTCCGGACTCGCCAACGGCGCCGGAGCGTAGCCCACCGCTCTCCCCTTGAAGTGATCCCTCTTTTATGAGCTCGCGATCAAGTACGGAGTAATGTCAGAGGGTTCGGGCAAAGCACTGCCAATCAAACCCGTAACCGCAAGAGAAGACACTCTCTTCGGCGTCTCTGGGAACTCAACGGGCGTCTCGCCACAGGGGAGCCCGATATCATGGCAAAGTCCTCTAAGGTCACACTAACCTCCCCAAACTCCATGTGGAACGACGACGTCGTGTCCCATTAACGGTCCAATATGGCCCGGATAAGACACAAGTTCGACCTAATCGAAGCCCTGTGAATATCCCGCAAAGCAGCCATCAACGGCCCCAAAGCCGACCTCTCTATCAACACCCTCGTACCGGCTCGGAGAACGTCGTAGAAACCCAGACAAGTGGAGAAGCCCGAGAAAGTCCTCATGGTACCAATGTCCTGGAATGAGGAAACAAACAAGGTCAGAACACCTATTCAGGTCTGAAATGTCAAAAACGACAAAAACTCGACAAAACGGTAAAACTTACCCGGCCCTCATGTGCACTGTAGGAGAGTGGTCGTGTTTATTTTCGGATGCTATATTCTATTTTTCGGAACAATTGTCGTTGGAAGCACCTAGACCAAAACACAATTTATAACTTCACAAACAACTCTACAATAAGTAAAGAGGCAAGTAAAGGTCGGATCCCAAGGGACGGGAATTTAGATGAGATTTCTATTGAAACTAGTGGTGTCTTAGGGGTGTCACAATTTGAGTTGATGTAGAAGGTCACTAAACTAAATAGCAATGAAAGTAAATAAGCAAGATGAATTGAAAGGGTTGTAAACAATTGATAAAAAGCACTAGGGTGTCATGGGGTCATAGGGGATTCATGGGAATTGATCATACAAACATGTTCTCAAATTATAAGCAAGCAATTATTGTTGTGATGGATTGTGTTGGGTTATATCTTACAATCCTAGGAAAGTTTGGGTCCCGGATCCGAATCGATTAGATTGTACAACACCTACAAGTCGACTTAGTCTTCCCTACTCAACAACATGCATGGTCTAATGAGACTCGAGTTGGTTTATGTCTTACAAGTCTCATTGAAAAGATAGGTGATGGGTAAAAAATGCAAGGATTCATAGGCTCACATTTCATCAAACATAACATGTGCATGAGTTGAGATCAAAACAAGCAAGCAAATAAACCATGAAAGCATATTAATTTAAGCATGAATCATTCCCCATGTTGGTTTCCCCTAATTACCCATTAACCCTAGCTATGGAACTACTCACTCATTATCATGTTGAACATGCTAGCAATGTTGTCAATCATACCAACAAAGTGAAACATGATGAAAAAATGAAAGTAATTAGCAATAATTAAAAAGGGATTAGAAAATTATACCTACTAATGATTCCAATAATAAAGCAAAGAATAATAGAAGTACTTGATGCTTGATTGAGAGGTTATCAATCTCCCAATAATAACCCAAATAGTCTTCAATTACCCAAAATAAAGGATGAACAAAAGAGAGATTAAGGAAATAAAACTTGTATTAAAACTTGATTAATTGTTGATTACAAAACTAAAGAGAGATTTGATTGATATTAACTACTCTAAGAATTGATAAGAAGAACATGCTCTTCTAATTAGACTAATGGGGTATTTATAGTGGAAATTAGGTGGATGCATTAGGGTTAACTAAGGGCTTAAATGACGATTAAGTCCCTACTTAGGGAAACGCCGGTAATTTCTGAAGGAAGGGCATCTTTCTTGAAGCTTGAAGAAACGGATTTGCGCTGTCTTGGAATCCGTGCGTCTTAGGCACGGGACGGCCGGATTCAGGAGTCTCTGCCCGGGCGTCTTTGAGAGAAGACGGGCGTCTTCTAGGTGCTGCTGCCCGAGCGTCTTTGGTAGAAGACGCACGGATTGTGGTCCTGGGGGACGGGCTTCTTCAGGAGAAGACGGGCGGATTGCTGCTCAGCCGTGTTTCTTCTTCTTTTCTTCCCTTTTCTTCATAAAATCCTTGGGGATTTCCTTTGGGATGCAAGGATCTTTCCTCATCATTGCCCAACTACTATAATATGTACAAAGGCCTTCTAATCTTGTCTCTCCTTGATGCTTGGTCATTGGATTCAATCAATTAAGTCTCATTTTGCCATGAAAATGCAAGGTTTGCACTCCTTTCCTACCAAGGACACAAAACCTCAAAGAATATACAAAACAAAGAACTAAAGACAATAAATGACCCAAATATGCACTAAAAAGCATGGGAACAAGGCTAATTCGGGGACTAAATGTGCGCTAATTATGGTCACATCAGAGAGGTGAGTGTCTAGCCGGAGCAACAGCTGGCTACCGTAAAAAACCCTCAGCCCAAGCAGGCGCCGCCCGCAGGTTCAGCACTCGCGGGGCAGTAACCTGTCTAGCCTCCCAACCCGCGACGTGGGCATCGTCCTCAACCGTCTCCGCCCTACGTCTCTTCAGTCCACAAGACACCACACGACGAGGAAGAGGCCTCTCAATGACCATAACGACGTTCTGCAACTCCCGTCTGGTCGGCCGAGGACCCCTCCTCCTAACAACCCTCCTCCCGGAGGTACCAGCCTCAGACCCTGTCTGGGCTCTCCCAACACGGGTAGCCTTAACAACGGGCTCTTCCCGAGCCCCAGCGGCTCCCTCAACACCAACAGCCCCAACAACGGGCCCCTCACAAACCGCAGCGGCTCCCTCAGCCCTAACAACCTCCTCGGCCAGCTCCTCCTCCTCGGAAACGTCCTCTACTACCACCTCAGGTGCACTAGCCGGAGTACTAACCGGCCCAGTCCCGAACAGGTCCTCCAAAGTCTCAGCAATGGACCCGGTGGGCCCCGAACACTCCCTTGAAATCAGGACAAAACAAAAATGTCAGCCGAAATTTCGGCATTACGACGACACAAAATGGACAAATCCAAAAAAAAAAAAAACCTGCAAAACAAGTCAAGGGCAATCCCGCCCAAACCCAACTAAACAAAAACAACAAAACAATTCACAAAAACCGCTCAAAAAAAATGGCTCGCCCTTCTTTTCAAGCAAAAGACGAGTCAAAACAACAACAACAACAACAACAACAACAACAACAACAACAACAACAACAACAACAACAACAACAACAACAACAACAACAACAACAACAACAACAACAACAACAACAACAACAACAACAACAACAACAACAACAACGGCACCTCGAGACCCACACAAGGTCCGCCAACAACCAAAAAAATATTCCCGATACAATGGGGTATTTTCCTCAGCTCAAAATAGGCAGTTTTGCCCCAATTCGAGCGCACACAGGTCAAAATTTCAAAATACGACCACAACAAAACAACGTGATTTTACCACGTCTCAAGGCGACCCTAAACTACCGTTCAGGTCCATCTCAAAACAAACTGGCTCAATCTAAGCTCAAACAGACGCTTATTTCGTCAGACATAAGACCGTCGCAAAAGGCAAAAATTCCAATTTTGCCCACTATACCCCAACAAAGGTTCAACGTGGCAAACACGGTCGTCCCCGACTATAATAATACCTAGTGGGGCACACAACTCAAGCAAACAAACTTGACATTGTGAAATGAGAAGGTTTCCTCGTCTCATTCACGTTTTTCAAGCATAGGGAGCGGGAACGGGGACCAAAATGCAAACTAAAAGCACCCCTATACTCCTAAACAGGTTTCTAACCTAATGCAATCATCAATTTCACTCGAAAATGGCTTAATCAAAAACGCCCAATTCGATTTTAGAGGGTTTAGGGTTCCGCCCTAATTCAATCAACAAAAAGACCAACAAATCCAAATGGATTCAAGAGGATTTACATACCTTGAGATGACATGTTGGCAGTGGCACGAACTCAAGCAAGAAAGAAGACCCAAAATGGCGATTTTTCTGGTTTTCGTTGCGTGTTTATGAGAAAGATGAAGTAAGAATGACGAGCAGCCTATTCTCGCGTCTTTTCTACAAAAATAGGGAAGCTCCCTTCTATCGCCAAAGGACTCGCGCCTCAATAGGGTGTGCCTTTGCTTTGTTCAGCTAAATTTTGGGCTTTGGCCCAATTTCCCACACAAACTTCAATTATCAACGACGGCAGTAAAAACCGTCATTTCAAAAAATAATAGTACTGAAATTCAAAATTCACTATTTCTTCAAATATCAACGACGGCAATAAAAACCGTCATTTCAAAAACAATAATAGTGAAATTCAAAATTCACTATTTCTTCAAATATCAACGACGGCAATAAAAATCGTCATTTCAAAAACAATAATAGTGAAATTCAAAGTTCACTATTTCTTCAAATATCAACGACGGCAATAAAAACCGTCATTTCAAAAACGATAATAGTGAAATTCAAAATTCACTGTTTCTTCAAATATCAACGATGGCAATAAAAACCGTCATTTCAAAAACAATAATAGTGAAATTCAAAATTCACTATTCCTCCAAATTCCAACGACGGCAATAAAAACCGTCATTTCAAAAACATTAATAGTGAAATTCAAAATTCACTATTTTCTTCAAATGTCAACGACGGCAATAAAAACCGTCGGTTCAAACACGAAATAGTGAAACTCAAATTCACTGTTTTCAAAATTTCGACAGCGGCATTAAAAGCCCTCATCCGTCAAAAACAAAACCAATAGCGGGATTTAAACCCGCTATTCTCACAAATCTTTCAACAACACTCATCAATCTCAAATCGTGGGAAGACGAAATTAAATTCATCCTCCCTAAACATACATCAAACGAGAGAATACACATCTGTCCCTTTCCTACGAAACCAACGGTAATAAAAACCGCTATCTCTCTTCAGATTCAAAAATCACCGCCGACCACGGGGGTCAGGCTCACAAACATGTCCCTTTCTGGCACCATAAACATTCAATACAAACACCGAGATTCCCCAACAGGATATCGGAGGCTTCCTCACGAAGTCCGCCAATTCAAACAACTTCCCGGAATAAGCCTATTGATGTGAACATTATTTGCGCACATTTAGTCCCCTAAGTGAACCTATTTTGCATACTTTTATAACATTTCATGACCATTTTATCCGTCAAATACTTTCTATTTTGCTTTCCTAGTGCATTTTATATGTTTTATAGGAAAGGAGATAATAAGGCGGAAATTCCCGTCTTTCGTGCATATTTGGAAGCTTGTTGACGATATTTGATGGACTAAGTATGAAGAGGAGGCAAGAATGATGACCAAGGAAGTAGAAATAAAGAGTATATAGAGACATCTTAGGCTAAAAAGCAAGGATGACGAGAAGGAAGACATTGCAAGAAGAAATTGCTCGGAACCCAAACCAAGAGTTGCTCCTTTGGCTCTGAAAGTATTCTAGATGAAACGGCGTCGAAAAATCAAGTGGTCTAGGCTTTTGAATCACTCCAATAGGAGTCCGGATGAGAAAATGACGTCCGTTTTACAATCCGAGCTCAAGTGAAGCAGGATACAACTCAACCCGCTCGGAATAAATTCAACCCGCTCGGATTAAGGCTTAGGATGCTCATATTTCGCTCGGGACGAGCATATTGTTGGACAGGAAGCTTTTTCTTGCTATGTGAACCATGATCCGCGCATATTTCTTGAAAGACTAGCAAAAAGGAGACTCGCATATTTTTTCGAGAGGAGCATTTCCCTACTCAAACTTAGCAATGTTATTTACTAAAATACCCTTGCTTAACCTAATGATGCTCTATTATATATACCCCATTTGCAATAATCAAACCATCAAGTTTTCATTAGATTAATTCAATCCTTCTTTGGATTAGGTTAAGCTTTCATTAGGAGTAGATTAGAATAGATTACTCTTTAATCTTTCCACAAATCACACATTAATCTTTCCTTTAATTATTGTTCAAGTTTATTATTGAGTAATTCAAGTTTATTACTTTTGGGTAATTGAAGATCATTTGGGTTTATTGGGAGATTGACAACCTTCCATCAATTATCAAGTACTTCTATTATTCTTTGCATTATTATTTTGGAATCTCCATAGGTATAACTCTCTTAATCCTTGTTTTAATTATTGTTAATCTTTCTTACTTGTTCATCATATTTTGCCTTGTTAATATGATTGATAACCTTATTAGCATGCTAAACTTGATAATGAGTGAGTAGTCTCTTAGCTAGCATTAATGGCTAATTAGGGAAACCAACATGGGGATCGAATCATGCTTAATCTAATATGTTCACATAATTAATTTACTTGCTTGTTGTGATGTCAACCTATGCACATGTTATGTTTGATGAAATGCTAAGCCTATGAATCCTTGCATTTAAAACTATCTCTTATCTATTCAACTTGACATGTAAGATATAAAACAACTCGAGTCTTGTTAGACCATGCATAGAAGTGACTCGGAGGAAAGTAAGTCGACTTGTAGGTGTTGTACAATCAAATCGATTCGGCTCCGGGACCCAACTCTTCCTAAGAACCGTAAGACATAAACAAACTCGGTTCCTTTATAACAATAATTGCTTGCTTGTAATTGAGAATTTGGGCTTGTGAGTAAGTTTGTTATCATGAGGAAGGTGTTGGGTCGAAATTTCAAAAAAGATGAGCATCCCGAGACAAATCCGAGCGGGTTGAAGGACAAGAAAAGAAGAAAAGTTCTCTGACAAAGAATCCTTGCAGATTTTGAGAAAAATGCTCGTCTTCACTGCCAACCCGAGCGGGTTCATTTTATCTGGAGCGAGTTCACTGTCAACCCGAGCGTGTCAATCCCAACCCAAGCGGGTTCAGGCTAAAATTCATCTTTTTCTCTCATTTGGCTCATGTCATGGCTATATATGCTTCCTATCTACCATCTTCATCTCCTACAATGATTGTAACAACCCTTTTTCTTTCCTTATCTCTCATGTATAGTTGTACTTATGAAGTTGCCTCATGATTAAACCCCTTTCTTCCTACATTAGCAATAGTGTTTAAAATCGGTTTGGGGAGGTTAAACCATGAAGCGACATACATATATCATATAGTTTAGGCTTGCACTTATATTATATTTCATATTGTATTTACATTAGTTAGTTCATATAGTGTAGTTGCATTGTAATATATCTCACATGATTCATGTAGTTAGTTGCATATAGATTAGAATTCATGCATAGTCACTAATGACCAATCCTATTCTTTTCAACACTAGAAACAGTGTTTAAATCGGTTTGGGGAGGTTTGATCATAGGTGACCATAATTTACTAGAAATCATGCATCATATAGTATAGTTTAGATTGCATTCATTTGTTATATATGTCATATAGAATTGCATTTAGTTAGAGCATGCATTCATTCATATCATATCATTACATTTGTACTTTATTTCAAAAAATCAAAAAAATTCAAAAACATGTATTTCCTTTTTATTCTTACTCCTATATGTACGTTGAGGACAATGTCCAAAATAAAGTGGGGGATGGAAATTAATATTCCAAAAATGCATAAAAATTGAAAATTTTCGAAAAATCACAAAAATATGTCTTTTAATTTCATTAAAAACAAAACCCAGAAAAATTTGAAAATTTGAAAAATCCAAAAACATGTTCATTTCCTTTGTAGTGTAGTCTTGTATATATTGTTTTTTCATCCTTTTCACATTGATTGACTACGCCACATCCGAGACATGAGGATATAGAAGACCACATGGTATGATCTTTCCAATCTCCTTTTTCCTCTTTATGTTAATGACTATGTGGCTTTATTTTGATTGATGCGGTATAAAAAATGTAAATTTAGGACTTGCATTTAGATTATTTGGCATATTAGTTGGTAGAAGCATATGCATTAGGATGTATAAATGTTAGTTGCATCATGGCATGTAGTTTGCATGTTAGAAAAAATTTTGTGAAACCGTCTACTTGGGAAGCTTGACAAGTGTATATAGGCCCTAGTAGATGTTTTTTCTTCTTAAAATTTTGCTTGTTATAATACTTGTAAAACACCCTAGGATGTGTCATGCTACTATCCTTTGACCCATGGATTAAGGCCTAGTCAAGAGTACCTTGTGGTGTGATAACTCCTTGGCTACCGTTTATTCCAAGGTGACCCTTGAAACCATGCAACCATTATTCATCCATGTTCTACCATATTTTTGTCATCAAAGGGAAATGGGCACAAAAAGAAATTGTTCAAAAATTTGAGTTCAAGAAATGAATTGAAATGAAATTGAAAAAGTTTGCAAATGCATCAAAAGAAAAGAGGAGTAACAAAAATGAAAACTCCTATGCTTCAAATATAAGGCACCCTCGTTACTAATTGGGGTGACTTTGAAAATTTTCAAAAGAAAATGCGAAAGTTGAAAGTTGTCAAGTATTGAAATGCCAAAAATCAAAACAAATGGCAAAAAGAAATTGTTCTCAAATGTTATATGCCACAAGAAATTGGGGGGAAAAACAAACAACAAAAGCAAACTCTCAAATGAAACTCAAATACTATCGATCCCTTTATCCATCGTATCCATTTTTGTGCATGGTAGAGAGGGCACGACCCTTCTTCTTGTCTAGGTAAGAGGAGGAATTCCGCGATCCTCCAGTGTTTCTAACACCATAGGGAGTCTATTCTTGACAAAAGCACTTAACGATTGAGGACAAAGGTACCCTATATTGACACAACTTGGAGGTGATTTATTGGTATCCTTCTAGGCTTAGTAGTTTGAAGAAACCGTATCTATGATGGAATGTGTACCCTTGAATTGCTTCCCCTTTAGATAATTTCCGCCACTTAGATGAGGAAAGTGGCTATTCTTTTGTAGATGCATCCATTACTTGATTTTGTGTGCTTTAATGATTGGATGTGTCGCCATTTTAGCAAGACCCACCTTACCTTACAAGAAGGCATCCTACCTCATAGTTGTCTTGTTTTGAGTTGAAGGGGCGGAGTGAGAGCCGCTAATTGTCTCACATCGGCTATATTAGTAGGTTAGTTTGAATAAGGGTCCTAGTTTTTGTCACCTCATTACCCGGGACGAGTAAAGGTTCTGTTTGGGGATATTTGATGTGAACATTATTTGCGCACATTTAGTCCCCTAATTGAACCTATTTTGCATACTTTTATAACATTTCATGACCATTTTATCCGTCAAATGCTTTCTATTTTGCTTTCCTAGTGCATTTTATATGTTTTATAGGAAAGGAGATAATAAGGCGGAAATTCCCGTCTTTCGTGCATATTTGGAAGCTTGTTGACGATATTTGATGGATTAAGTATGACGAGGAGGCAAGAATGATTACCAAGGAAGTAGAAATAAAGAGTATATAGAGGCATCTTAGGCTAAAAAGCAAGGATGACGAGAAGGAGGTCAATGCAAGAATAAATTGCTCGGAACCAAACCAAGAGTTGTTCCTTTGGCTCTGAAAGTATGCTAGATGAAACGGCGTCGAAAAATCAAGCGGTCTAGGCTTTTGAATTAATCCAATAGGAGTCCGAATGAGGAAATGACGTCCGTTTTACAATCCGAGTTAAAGTAAGGCATGATACAGCTCAACCCGCTCGGGACAAATTCAACCCGCTCGGGTTGAGGCCCAGGATGCTCATTTTCAGCACGGGACGAGCGTATTGTTGGACAGGAAGCTTTTCCTTACTACGTGAACCATGATCCGCGCATATTTTTGAAAGACTAGCTAAAAGGAGACCCGCGTCTTTTTTGAGAGGAGCGATTCCCTACTCAACAATTAGCATTGTTATTTACTAATTTACCCTTGCTTAACCTAATGATGCACTACTATATATACCTCTTTTGTAATAATCAAACCATCAAGTTTTCATTAGATTAAATCAATCCTTCTTTAGATTAGGTTAAGCTTTCATTAGGAGTAGATTAGAATAGATTACTCTTTAATCCTTCTACAAAATTACACATTAATCTTTCCTTTAATTATTGTTCAAGTTTATTATTGAGTAATTCAAGCTTATTATTGGGTAATTAGAAGATCATTTGGATTTATTGGGAGATTGACAACCTTCCATCAATCATCAAGTACTTCTATTATTCTTTGCATTATTATTTTGGAATCTCCATAGGTATAATTCTCTTAATCCTTGTTTTAATTATTGTTAATCTTTCTTACTTGTTCATCATGTTTTGCCTTGTTAATATTATTGACAACCTTGTTAGCATGCTAAACTTGATAATGAGTGAGTAGTCTCATAGCTAGGATTAATGGGTAATTAGGGAAACCAACATGGGGATTGATTCATGCTTAATCTAATATGTTCACATAATTAATTTGCTTGCTTGTTGTGATGTCAACCTATGCACATGTTATGCTTGATGAAATGCTAAGCCTATGAATCCTTGCATTTACAACCATCTCTTATCTATTCAACTTGACTTGTAAGATATAAACCAACTCGAGTCTAGTTAGACCATGCGTAGAAGTGATTAGGGGGGAAGTAAGTCGACTTGTAGGTGTTGTACAATCTAATCGATTCGGCTCCGGGACCCAACTCTTCCTAAGAACCGTAAGACATACACCAACTCGGTTCCTTTACAACAATAATTGCTTGCTTATAATTGAGAACATGTTTGTATGATCAACTCCCATGATCTCCTTATGAACCCATGATATCCTAGCATTTTTAGTCATTTGTTTACATCTTTCCTTTTGTTGCTTGTTTATTGCTTTTATTAGATTAGAATCATCAACCCATTATAATTGTGACAACCCCAAGCACAACCATAATTAGATTGAATAATTTGAGTAACCACCGTCCCATGGATCGACCTCAACTTACCATTAACTAGTTGTTTGTTGAGAATATAAATGTGTTTGATTGGATGTGACCCAACGACATCACCCATCAAAATGGCGCCGTTGCCGGGGACGGTGTTGTTTATTTGAATTGTTCTTTTGTCTAGTTTTAGTTGTGCTTCTTTTTCTTGAGTTTTATTGTACTTTCATTATTTCATATGTTTATCATGTCTACATTCACTTTTTGGCAACATGAAAATGAGTCTTTTGATAAGTACATTGGTAGATTTGAAGATTATATGACTCATGCTTGGCATCATCGTTTTACTCTTTCAAATTATGAAGCATGTTGTGTTGTTTATAATGGCATGAACCTTGAGACCCGCAACTTGGCATTTCACTTAAGTGGTGGTAGGATATGTGAGATGAGTTGTGAGGAATTTTGGGAATTTGTTAAATTCATGACCATCCATTGTCTTAAGCAAACTATACATGACATATTTGAAAGTGCCAAGGAAGGTATAGAAGCGATAAAAACCACATTTCAAAAATTCATTGAGGAAAACTATGATGAAAATGAGATTTGTGAGGATGAGAAACCTTCCTATAACCTTGAGTCAACCTACTATGCCCACAAAATTACCCCACCTTGGGAAGATGGAGTGCTAGATGAGGAGAGTGATGATGAGGAGGAGTACATTCTTGATTGTGAAACTAATGCTTGGATGTCGTCATCCTACTCTTCTTGTGTTTCAATGAAATCAACCTCCATGGAATTTGATGTTAATGGGCAAAGTGAGAATGATATGGATGTTAGCTTGATTGAAAACTCACCCTTTGAGGATGACATATTTGAGGGAGACAAGTGTGTTGAACTTGGTGAGTCTTGTTACGACAACCCCTTTGATAATGGACCTTGTTGGGATGAGGAATATGATGAGTGATGCGTGTATTTTATATAAGGTTTTTACCTCATTTTTACACGCATTTCTGTACTTTTTATGTAGCATCTAGCTACAAATACCCCCGAATATTCTACTTTGGTTCGTTTTATGTAATTTGCAGGAATTAACCGAAGAAGAGCTAAATCGAGCCTTAATTCGTCCCATTTGCATGCATTTATGGAGAACGAGGAGTCGGAGCTTGGAAATCTAACATTTGGAAGACGCGTGAGCTGGATTCGGGAAGTATTTCAAGGTTTAGCGTGCTTAAACAGCTCGATCGAGTGATTTCTTACTCGATTGAATGCTTTATATGCTCCAAGTTGCTCGATCGAGCAGTCCAAGTTTATACAAGATAAGACATTGCGAGAAGTACTCGATCGAGTGGTTTAATTCCACTCGATCGAGAGGTTTTGTGCTCAGTTGCTCGATCGAGTGGTTTAATACCACTCGATCGAGTGGTTTGTCCTGCTATTGTTTATTTTCCGCCTAATTTCGTATGGGCTTTTGTAATTAGTCCAGAGATTAGGTTTAGAGTGGATTTTTTGTATAAGACTAGAGGAGTGAACAACGTAACTCCTCTATCCCTTCTCTTCGACACTCTTGGTTCTCTCATACATTTTTTACTCTATACTTTGCTACTTGGAATAGGATTATGATTGGTACTATCATTCTTCTTTTATCTTTTAATTATAATTACTATTGCTATTGTGTTGTTGTTTTCCCCTATTATTTCATCTCTACCTTATTCGATCTTTATTAGTTCGCTTTAATGTTTAGTGTTAATTAATTATATGTTGTTTTTGTTAATTCGACGATGAGGCGTAGCTAATTCCTTTAATATGTTAGGATTAGGGAAACTGTGGTAGAAACATGTTAGGGTCGACATGATTAGGTTAGCTTTGCGGCAAGAATTGTATTAAGCAATATAATTGTGTTTAGGTTGAATGAATGCATGCAGGAGACCGATTAATTAGTTACCCCCGACCTGGATCGAAAGATTGGAAGGGAAGACTTGCTTAATTACAATAGGTGACACCTAATTAGGGCGAAAGCTAAGTTAGGAAGACCCTAGGGCGATTAGAGACCGAAAGGGTATAATCGTAGGTTTAAGGACTGAAAGGTGACGACCTCGCTCTTCTTATCAATAATTTAATCGACTCAGTTGATCCGATAGTATAACTGCCACGGTAGACCGATTCCTAGCATATTTCCCCCTTTTATCTGATTTACCCATGTTTTTCTTCCTTATTTTCTCTACTTTATTTCTCTTCCTTACTCTCATTAGTTTAGAATCAATCATTTAAAACCCCCCAAATTGGTTACCGAGACGAACTTAGACAAAGCTGACATCTTCCCATCTCCCTGTGGAGATCGACCCGACTTCCCTAGCTATATTAGTTAGAGCCAGTTGGTATTTTTGACAGGTATACGACTGACGTGTCAAATTTTGGCGCCGTTGCCGGGGAGGTGGCGCAATTTTGTGCTTTATTTAAGTTTGTTTCTCGTCTCAAGGAATTTATTCCTTGAGGCTGATCTCATTTCTGCAAAGTTTGATTAGTTTTGTAGGTAATTCGTTGCTTTGTAAGCCTATTTGCCAGAATGCCTAATTCATAGGTCTGTTCGATTACTGAGCATATAGAGCCATGTGGTAGATGTGGCACGGAAGGGCATGACCCTATTGGGTGCATGGAAAGTGTAAAGCGCGTCCTTGCTTATCAGAAGTACAAGCAAGGAGTTCCTTTTTCTCAGCTGTATGAAGAGATAAAGAATGTCTCTACTCCTACGCCAGCGCCGCAACCGGTTTCTCCTTCTGCAAATGAAGAAATTGCTGAATTAAAATCCTTTGTGATGAGCATATCACAACAGTTTGATGAGAAGTGCAATAGGAAAGAAACGGTCATAGCAGAACTGAGGGAACAAGTCGCGCAGTTAACACTCGCGAGTGACCAAGCCAAGCTTCTATCGACATGCAATCCAGTTAAAGTGACGAATCTCCAAGTTGGCCTTACTCAAGAGGGGCCAAAAGTACCAAAATACGGGGTTTTGATAGCTGACGATGCCCCGGAGGATGATATAGATGAGTTCTTAGAAGAACTACAAGCTGCGTGCAATGCAGACACTCGATCGAGTGAAAAATCAACTCGATCGAGTGAATCAATTCATCCCATTACTCGATCGAGTGATATTCTTACTCGATCGACTGAATTTGCTGAAGAACTCACTCGATCGAGTGATAAAAACGCTCGATCGAGTAAATCAGAAAAGGACATCACTCGATCGAGTAAGGAAAATGGTCGATCGAGTATATTGCAACGTGAAATCACTCGATCGAGTGGTAATTGTGCTCGATCGAGTACCAGAAGTGGCGGAGATCCTATTTTACTATCTAATTCCGCTACCGTGTCATCTTCCCCTGCTGCGGAGATGTCACGCATTGATAAAGGTAAAGAGAAAGTTGCGGGTCCACTCATTGCTACCAGAGTTCCCTTCCCAGGTCGTCTGAAGGACGCAAAGATCGAGCGACAGTACGGTAAGTTTGTGGATGTTGTGAAGAACCTCCAGGTAACTGTCCCTTTTTCCGAACTTGTTACTCAGGTACCTACTTACGCTAAGTTTATGAAAGATATTGTGACGCGTAAGAGAAATTTAAGTGAATTTGAGACGATTTCATTTATGGAAGAGTCTAGTAATTTGCTTTTAAATAAAGGTCCACCTAAAATGAAAGACCCGGGCAGCTTTTCTATTACCTGTATTATAGGCAATGTGGTCATTGATCAGGCTCTTTGTGATTTAGGAGCCAGCGTTAGCGTCATGCCCCTTCCTGTCTGCAAGAAACTGAACATGAGTCATTTTAAAGTGACTAACATTACCCTACAGATGGCTGATAGATCTGTTAGGAAGCCCTTAGGTGTCTTAGAGGACGTGCCTATGAAAATAGGCAAGCTCTTTATCCCAGTGGATTTCATTGTTTTAGATATATCTGAGGACACCCGGACCCCAATTATCTTAGGAAGACCATTCCTTTGTACAGCTGGGGCTGTTATTGATGTCAGACAAGGGCGTTTGACTCTTGCAGTAGGGGATGATGCGATCACTTTCAGTCTGCCTAGTACTTTGGCTCGACCAATGATAGAGGATACTTGCTATTCGGTTGATATTATTGACGAGTCTATTTATGACTTCTGGTCGAGTTCTTTTATGAAGGACCCACTAGAAGCTCTTATGCTTTTTGATGAGTGTGCAGATAGCCCAGACGACGATGACGCTGTGTTGGATTTGCTTGTTGATGATTTGGATGAGCGCGAGGGAGAGCAAGTGGAACAGATGATTAGCACTCTTTGCTCCATTGAAGTAAAGGTATCGGAACTTAAGCCTCTTCCTTCTCATCTGAAATACATTTTCTTAGACGATACTGAGCAATATTCAGTCATTGTTAGTGCTAAGCTTGATGATGATCAGCTGACTTCTTTGTTAGCTGTACTTAAGAAAAACAGGAAAGCAATGGGTTATTCACTGGACGATATCAAGGGGATTAGTCCCGATATCTGTATGCACAGGATAGAGCTGGAGGAAGATCACAAACCTTGTAGACAGGGTCAGCGCCGGCTGAACCAGAAGATGCAGGATGTTGTGATGGCTGAGGTAATGAAGCTACTAGACGCAGGTATTATTTATTCTGTTGGCAATTCTAAATGGGTGAGTCCAGTACAGGTGGTCCCGAAGAAAGGAGGGACAACTGTAGTTACGAATGATAAGGATGAATTAATACCTACTCGAGTAGTGACTGGTTGGCGGATGTATATAGATTACAGACAGCTTAATGCCGCCACCAAGAAAGATCACTTTCCCCTTCCTTTTATTGATCAAATGGTAGAAAGGTTAGCATCTCATAAATTTTTCTGCTATTTAGACGGGTATTCAGAGTTCTTTCAGATCCCCATTCACCCAGACGATCAAGCTAAGACTACATTTACTTGTCCTCAGGGCGTGTTTGCTTATCGCAGGATGCCTTTTGGTTTATGTAATGCCCCTGCCACCTTTCAAAGGTGTATGATGGGGATATTTTCAGAGTATATTGAGTCTATTATGGAAGTTTTCATGGACGATTTCAGTGTTTATGGAAGTGATTTTTCTAACTGTCTGTCTAACCTTGATAAAGTGTTGCAGCGCTGCATTAAGGTTAATCTTGTGCTTAACTGGGAGAAGTGCCACTTCATGGTCAACGAGGGAGTTGTCTTAGGGCACTTAGTTTCCGATAGGGGAATAGAAGTTGACAAAGAAAAGGTGGAAGTGATTCAGCAATTACCACCTCCTGTTAATGCTAAGGGGGTGAGGAGTTTCCTTGGTCACGCCGGCTTTTATCGCCGGTTTATCAAGGACTTCTCAAAAATTGCTAAACCACTTACACAGCTGCTACTTAAGGATGCCCCTTTTATGTTTACTGATGAGTGTCTTTATGCTTTTCACAGGTTAAAGCAGGCTCTAGTCTCTGCGCCGATCATACAGCCTCCCGACTGGGACTTTCCGTTTGAGATAATGTGTGATGCCAGTGACTATGCACTAGGAGCGGTGCTGGGCCAAAGGAAAGACAAAGCTTTGAACGCGATTTACTATGCGAGCCGAACTCTGGATGAGGCTCAAGTGAAGTACACTACCACTGAAAAAGAGCTGCTAGCTGTAGTTAATGCCTTAGAGAAGTTTCGTTCTTATTTAGTTGGGTCAGAAGTTACTGTTTTTACTGACCATGCAGCTTTGAGGCATCTTCTTGCTAAGAAGGAGGCTAAACCATGGCTATTGAGATGGATACTCCTTCTTCAGGAGTTTGATTTGCCGATCAAGGATAATAAAGGAGCTGAGAACATTGTAGCCGATCACTTGTCGCGACTGATGCGACAAGAAGGGGAAGATTCTCTACCTATTGATGACTCTTTCCCTGACGATACTTTAATTGCTCTTATATCGTCTATTGTTAACCAAGAACCTTGGTATGCGAGATATAGCTAACCGTTGTCGGTGGCAAGTCAAGCCGCCCGACCTTTCTCATCGCCAGAGGAAACGTTTTCTGTATAACGCTAAGCAGTATTTCTGGGATGATCCTTATTTGTTTAATGAATGTGCAGACGGTCTCTACAGACGGTGTATTCCGCAGTGGGAGGCCAAAGTAGTCCTAGAAGGCTGTCACTCCTCTTCCTATGGTGGTCACCGCGGTCCATCGCGTACCTTGGCTAAGGTACTTGATCAGTTTTTTCGGCCCTCTTTGTTTCGATGCTAAGTCTTTTGTTTCAGCTTGTGATGCTTGCCAACGATCAGGGAATATTTCAAAGAGACATGAGATGCCACAAAACGGCATCTTAGAGGTTGAGGTTTTCGATGTCTGGGGCATTGATTTCCAAGGACCGTTCCCGTCTAGTAAAGGTAACAGGTACATCTTAGTGGCTGTAGATTATGTGTCCAAATGGGTTGAGGCAATTGCTTCACCCCATTGTGATGCCAAGACCGTGATAAAAATGTTCAAAAAGTTCATATTCCCCCGATTTGTGTCCCTAGGGTCGTCATTAGTGATGGGTGAATGCACTTTATGGAAAAGAAACTAACTTCTATTCTGTCTAAAGTTGGTGTCCAACACCGGCGAGGTTTGGGGTATCATCCCCAAACTAGTGGTCAGGTTGAGGTCTCTAACCGTGAGTTGAAAGAGATCTTGTCTAAGGTAGTTTCTAAATCACGGAAGGATTGGAGTCTTAAGTTAGAGGACACATTATGGGCTTACAGAACTGCCTTTAAGACACCAATTGGTGCATCACCTTATAGGTTAGTTTATGGGAAATCATGTCACTTACCTGTTGAATTGGAATATAAGGCTTGGTGGGCAATTCGTGAGCTTAACTTTGATTCTAAGTTGTGTGGTCAGAATCGTCTTTTGCAGCTAGATGTGTTGGAAGAATTTAGGCTTAATGCCTATGATAGCTCGCGCATTTACAAAGAAAAGACGAAGAGATGGCATGACAAGAGAATTCTACCTCGGGAGTTCCACGTTGGGCAAAAGGTGCTGCTGTTTAATGCCCGATTGAGATTGTTTCTGGCAAGTCAAGTCCAGTGGAGTGGTCCTTATACGGTGACAACAATGTTTACCAAATTTGGATCCGTGGAGCTCGAAGATTCCGAAGGTCATAGGTTCAAGGTGAATTGCCAATATGTGAAGCATTACCACGAGGCGAATGAAGCAGACAATCGTGTTGAAGTCTTGTACTTTGACGAGCTAGACGCGCCAGTTAATTGATGCCAGAAAGGTCGTGCGGGACCTCATAAACCAGCGCTCTCCGGGAGGCAGCCCGGACTGTTTTATTGAACTTTGTTGAACTTTTTATTTTTCTTTAGCTTTTTGTTGAACTTTAGACGCTTATTTACGAACTCTTTATGCCTTCCTTGCTTTGAAATGCGTGTTTTGCAGGTTACTTCACTCGATCGAGTAGTTAACTACTCGATCGATCGCTTTTTGGGGTAATTTTCACTCGATCGAGTGATATTTGTCCTCGATCGACCAAAGCCAAAACCACGTTTACTCGATCGAGCAGTTTTCTACTCGATCGAGTCCTTCCATTAACCAGTTCACTCGATCGAGCAGTTCCAAGTTACTCGATCGAGTGGTTCATCTTCCAGCAGCTATTTTACGTCTATGGAGCTACTGCTTGACTTTCTTTGACCGCCCATGTTCATGGTCGGTTTGGGGAGGTCCCTCCTTATGACATTTTGTAAGTTTTCCGACTCCACTTCTCCTTTTCTCTTTAGTTTGCATTTTTTTCCCTGATTTTGGTACAATGAGGGCATTGTACGGCTTGGTTTGGGGAGGTATGCATCCATATCTATGTCTGTCTGCATGTTTTCTTGCATTTTCGCTTGCACGTTTAACTAATTTCGAATGCATTGTTGTTTAAATTAGTTCGAAAAAAATCATAAAATTCAAAAAAATTAGAAAAATTTCAAAAAAATCAAAAAAAATTCATGTTTAATTTGAGTCGGAACGTTTGAACTTTGACGCTACATTGAATCTTTACTTGAGCCTTGCATATTCTTGACATTTATTTGGCATGATTATGTGCATGATCTACGAGTTTTTGTTTCTCTCTTATCTGAACGAATAGACTTCATTCATCATATCGGCAAGCTACATTACATTCTGAGGTTAGAGCTTTATAACCTGGTGACATTCATGACCGGTTTCGTTTAGGATGTGAGTAGTACTCTCTTTAAGGCATGTAACATCAATTTGCATAAGCATGAGTCTAGTCTTCTTAATACCTGTATGCATTCGGTCTGTGGATGGTGACACATGTTAGGAGAGGCAGTCCCCTTTATTTCATTCTACCCATGAGCCCCACATAGCCAAATTGCGCTTTTGTCCTATCAGCTACTTTCTATAATACTTCCTACCCTAGCCGAGCTAGTGACGAGTAGTTGTTGGAATGTTTTACTGCAATATGGTTATTCTATCTGATTTTAGAAGATGGTGGAAGAATTGAAGGGAATGAAAGAAAAAGAATTGTTGGACGAAAAAAAATGAAACGAAAAAGAAAAAAAAAAAGGAAACGAAAAACGAAAAGAAGAAAATAAAAAATAAGTCATGTGAAAAAAAGAACGAGAAATTGTATGAACAATTTTTACTCCCATGTTTCATCTATACTTTATGGGGAGTTGACAAGTATTGGTGTTTAGTGAGTTTAATGCATGGAATTTGCACTGTTTTATTTTGTTATATTGAGTATGAAGATGGGATGCAGTTATATTTGGATTCGTTGTTGCTAGCCTGGCTATTAACCCCACATATCCAAATTCATTTTAGCCTCTTCTTACCCATTACCTCACTTACCTAAATGTAAGTCCTCGGCATGTGTCTTGGTCACTAGTATGGTTGGAATGCATATGTATGGTTGTAGAGACTTTATTCATGTTAACTGCATGCATGTTCTTATAGGTCGAGTTAGGTGAGTGTCTTTACTTCTGTCTATATTTCACATATATACTCACCTTGTGCCTAATTTTGAGTGACGAGCGACCCGTGAGAGTCCGATAATCTTTTGAATCTTGCAAGGTCGACGGTTCAGTAAGTTTGGAACATTCGTTTAACTCGTTTGCATTTCTCATTTGCCACTTTGTCATTTTGTTGCATTAAATTGGTTTTGGTGGGTGATTTGTAGCTGATACGTTGGTCCCGTTCCACTGTTCTTTCTTAGTTGCATTCATTTTTGCTTGGGGACAAGCAAAGGTTTAGTTTGGGGAGATTTGATGCGTGTATTTTATATAAGGTTTTTACCTCATTTTTACACGCATTTCTGTACTTTTTATGTAGCATCTAGCTACAAATACCCCCGAATATTCTACTTTGGTCCGTTTTATGTAATTTGCAGGAATTAACCAAAGAAGAGCTAAATCGAGCCTTAATTCGTCCCATTTGCATGCATTTATGGAGAACGAGGAGCCGGAGCTTGGAAATCTAACATTTGGAAGACGCGTGAGCTGGATTCGGGAAGTATTTCAAGGTTTAACGTGCTTAAACAGCTCGATCGAGTGATTTCTTGCTCGATCGAATGCTTTATATGCTCCAAGTTGCTCGATCGAGCAGTTCAAGTTTATACAAGATAAGACATTGCGAGAGGTACTCGATCGAGTGGTTTAATTCCACTCGATCGAGAGGTTTTGTGCTCAGTTGCTCGATCGAGTGGTTTAATACCACTCGATCGAGTGGTTTGTCCTGCTATTGTTTTTTTTCCGCCTAATTTCGTATGGGCTTTTGTAATTAGTCCAGAGATTAGGTTTAGAGTGTATTTTTCGTATAAGACTAGAGGAGTGAACAACATAACTCCTCTCTCCCTTCTCTTCGACACTCTTGGTTCTCTCATACATTTTTTACTCTATACTTTGCTACTCGGAATAGGATTACGATTGGTACTATCATTCTTCTTTTATCTTTTATTTATAATTACTATTGCTATTATGTTGTTGTTTTCCCCTATTATTTCATCTCTACCTTATTCGATCTTTATTAGTTCGCTTTAATGTTTAGTGTTAATTATTTATATGTTGTTTTTGTTAATTCGACGATGAGGCGTAGCTAATTCCTTTAATATGTTAGGATTAGGGAAACCGTGGTAGAAACATGTTAGGATCGACATGATTAGGTTAGCTTTGCGGCAAGAATTGTATTATGCAATATAATTGTGTTTAGGTTGAATGAATGCATGCAGGAGACCGATTAATTAGTTACCCCCGACCTGGATCGAAAGATTGGAAGGGAAGGCTTTCTTAATTACAATAGGTGACACCTAATTAGGGCGAAAGCTAAGTTAGGAAGACCCTAGGGCGATTAGATACCGAAAGGGTATAATCGTAGGTTTAAGGACCGAAAGGTGACGACCTCGCTCTTCTTATCAATAATTTAATCGACTCAGTTGATCCGATAGTGTAACTGCCACGGTAGACCGATTCCTAGCATATTTCCCCCTTTTATCTGATTTACCCCTGTTTTTCTTCCTTATTTTCTCTACTTTATATCTCTTCCTTACTCTCATTAGTTTAGAATCAATCATTTAAAACCCCCCAGTTTGGTTACCGAGATGAACTTAGACAAAGCTGACATCTTCCCATCTCCCTGTGGAGATCGACCCGACTTCCCTAGCTATATTAGTTAGAGCCATTTGGTATTTTTGACAGGTATACGACTGACGTGTCAATGAGGACATTTAGGAACCCCAAATAGACACCCTTCAAATCACCTTGGATGATAATGAGAGTACTTGCATTGAATGTGGTGATTTTGACTATTTGGAGGATGAGTTGAGTGAATTGCCAACCAACTACCCATTTCATGTTCCTACCATCCATCATTTCTCTTATGATTTTTGTCATGATGCTCTTGATATGCTTGTTCGGTCTCTTACTTGGGCATTATTTCATTGCATAATCTTGTGTTGTTATCCATGCCTATTTATTTCTCACTCCCAAGAATTTGATCGACTTCTACGTGCTTTGAGTGTTAGTGATAATCTTCTATAAAATTGTTAATTTTCAATCTTTGGTTTGATGGAGTTCCTTAATAACCATTAATTTGTATATATTCATTTAGTGTAGTTTTGCATTCATTTAATTGCATGAGAGATGAAAGGGAGGGATCTCATATTTTAATTGAGTTTTTGAAGGAAATTAATGAAAATGAGAAGATGAAAAAGGTAAATAAATGAATAAAATGGAAAATTTGGGCTTATGAGTAAGTGTGTTATCAAGGGAAAGGTGTTGGGTCAAAATTTCAAAAAAGATGCGCATCCCGAGACAAATCCGAGCGGGTAGAAGGACAAGAAAAGAAAGAAAAGTTCCTGACAAAGAATCCGAGCAGATTTTAAGAAAGACGCTCGTCTTTACTGTCAACCCGAGCGGGTTGATATCATCTGGAGCGGGTTCTCAGTCAACCCGAGCGGGTTATTTCTGCCTGGAGCGGGTCTACCCTTAGAATGCAGAATCTGCTCAGTATCACGGGCAGGTTAATCCTACCCCATCCGTGTTCAGCCTAACCCGTGTATGCTCTTGTTTTTCAGCCATAAATTTCACTCTACACTCTACACTCACCTACCATCTTCATCTTCTACCTTCAAGCTCAACCTCAACTCACAAAACTCACCCAAATAACCATAAAATCCAACCAAATCACCATCAAATTTCTCTAAAAATCATTATAATCCATTTCTACACAATAAAAACCAACTTTCCAACCTTCTAATTGCTCAAAATCACCCATTTTCATCATTTCAAAAATTGGAGCTCCAAAAATCCGTGAGCAACAATTGATTTTCGGGTTTGATTTTTGCCTTCTAGCTCTACTACATTGCTTTTAGTGTTCTAGTAAGGCATTTTCAAGGTTGTTTGGCTCTTATTTGTGGAAATTGAAGCATTCTTGGTAGTGATACTTGGTGGATTTCAAGACTACAACAATGAATTTTTGGGGCAAGAGTAAGGCTACTACTTCTAAGGGATCAAAAAGAAGGAAAGGAAGCAATTCTAATGCTCCACCGGAGTTCCAAATGCAAGAAGAGGAGCTAGTACCGGAGATTGAGTAGCTTGATGATTTCCCGGAGGTAGTATTCATCAAAAATGAGCATAGAAGGCGATTTTTAAAACTACTTGGTAAGGAGTTCGAACCCACTCGTTTCATTTGTAGTCAAACTTTGGATAAACTTGGTATTGAAGGACAAACCGAGTCCTTATTTAGAGAAATGGGTCTTGAGAATTTATTTAATATGCATGAGGAAACATATCTTAGCCTCACCTTGGAATTCTTGTCTAGTCTCAAAGTATTTGAAGGAGAGAGATATGGGGTGTCATTGGAATTTAGGTTGTGTAATGAGACCCATCAATTACATTTGGGTACCTTTGGTGAAATTTTTGGACTTGTGATTCCCGAGACCGACCTTGAAAAACCCGTCGGGTTCACGGAGTCACACTTATGGAGAGCGATCACCGGATTGGAATTAGAAGGTTTTAAAAGGTGTCATGCCTTTTATATTCATCATCCGGTTATTAGGGTGTGGCATCTATTTATAGCGGGGACTATTCATGGTAGGAGTGACACGGGATGTGTGAGTCAACTTGACATGACTTTTCTGGAGTCGTATTTGAATGTCCAAGGTTTGCCAAAGTACAACTTTAATCCCGCTCTTGAATTGCTTATCCGATTTCGAAATTTTTCAAGGGGTGCGACAAAATCAAAGGGAATTGTGATGGGTGGTCTTGTGACTAGGATGGCCGATATTCTATGTCCGGGGTTTAATGATGATGGGAGATATGTGGCTCTACCCGGAGATACTTTACTTTATGAGAAGGCTATCTTTAGGCATCACAAGTGGTGCAAATATAATGATTTGGGAGGTATTGATTGGTACACCAAGGGAAGCACTACATTCACCCTTCCTTGTTGGGACCTTCCTCCTACCACACCTAGGACGAGTTACCTTGCACCTATGCCGAGCTATCTTCTCCCTATTGAGAGGATTGTGGCTCCACCACCTAGGAGACGTGAGGAGGCACCTTCTACTCCTTCCCATGCACCACCACCATCCCAAGGTCCAAGCCTTGAATTTCCACCATTCCTTCATGGTGTTCGGCCCTCTTATGCGGAGATACCTCCATACCCCCATGTCTACCGACCCTTTTCACCTCCTCCCCCTCGCCCGAGTAGCCCACCATCGGCCATGGATATATTGATGGGTATCATAAGCAACATGGATGTTAGGATGCACCGAGGGCAAGAAGACAACTATTTGGCCCTTTATCCTCAATATTATCATATGGCACAACAAGGGTTTATTGATCCTAATGGTCCTAGGCCTTCTTGGGTGCAACCGCACCTTGTGTTCCCAAACCAAGGCTTGAATGAAGATGACCAAAGAGGAGGAGAGGAAGAAGAAGAAGAAGAAAGTGAAGATGATGATAGCCTTAATGATAGAGGCTTTGATTGAGATCGTGATGGTAAGACCCTTCTTTCCCCTATTTCTCATGTATAGTTTGCATTGTAATATATCTCACATGATTAGATTAGTTTGCATTGTATTTATCCCACATGATTCATGTAGATAGTTGCATATAGATTAGAATTCATGCATAGTTACTAATGGCCAAACCTATTCATTTCTACACTAATAGAAATAGTGTTTAAATCGGTTTGGGGAGGTTTGATCATAGGTGACCATAGTCTACTAGAAAACATGCATCATCTAGTGTAGATTAGTTTGCATTCATTTGTTATATATGTCATATAGAATTGCATTTAGTTAGAGCATGCATTCATTCATATCATATCATTGCATTTGTACTTTATTTCAAAAAATTCAAAAAATTCAAAAACATGTATTTCCTTTTTATTCCTACTCCTGCATGTACATTGAGGACAATGTCCAAAATAAAGTGGGGGATGGGAATTTATATTCCAAAAATACATAAAAATTGAAAATTTTCGAAAAAACTCAAAAATATGTCTTTTAATTTCATAAAAACAAAACCCATAAAAATTTGAAAAATCGAAAAAAATCAAAAACATGTTCATTTCCTTTGTAGTATAATTCTGTATATATTGTTTGTATATATAGTGTTTGTTCATCCTTATTCACATTGATTGACTACGTCACATCCGAGACATGCGGAATATGAAGACCGCATGGTATGATCTTTCCAATCTCCTTTTTCCTCTTTATGTTAATGAATATGTGGCTTTATTTTGATAGATGCGGTAAAAACAATGTGAATTTAGGACTTGCATTTAGATTATTTGGCATATTAGTTGGTAGAATCATATGCATTAGGATGTATATATGTTAGTTGCATCATGGCATGTAGTTTGCATGTTAGAAAAATTTTGTGAAACCGTCTACTTGGGAAGCTTGACAAGTGTATATAGGCCCTAGTAGATGCTTTTTCTTCTTAAAACTTTGCTTGTTAGAATACTTGTAAAACACCCTAGGATGTGTCATGCTAGTATCCTTTGACCCATGGATTAAGGCCTAGTCAAGAGTACCTTGTGGTGTGATAACTCCTTGGCTACCGTTTATTCCAAGGTGACCCTTGAAACCATGCAACCATCGTTCATCCGTGTTCTACCACACATTTTGTCACCAAAGGGAATGGGCACAAAAAAGAAATTATTCAAAATTTGAGTTCAAGAAATGAAAAGAAAAGAAAAGTTTGCAAAATGCATCAAAAGAAAAGAGGAATAACAAAAATAAAAACTCATATGCTTCAAATATAAGGCACCCTCGTTACTAATTGGGGTGACTTTTAAAATGTTCAAAAAGAAAAATGCAAAAGTTGAAAGTTGTCAAGTATTGAAATGCCAAAAATTAAAAGAAATGGCAAAAAGAAATTGTTCTCAAATGTTATATGCCACAAGAAATTGGGGGGGGGGGGAAGGGAGAGAACAACAACAAAAGCAAACTCCCATATGAAACTCAAATTCTATCGATCCCTTTATCCATCGTATCCACTTTTGTGCATGATATAGAGGGCACGACCCTTCTTCTTGTCTAGGCAATAGGGGGAATTCCGCGATCCTCCAGTGTTTCTAACACCATAGGGAGTCTATTCCAGACAAAAGCATTTAACGATTGAGGACAGAGGTACCCTAGCTTGACACAACTTGGAAGTGATTTATTGGTATCCTTCTAGGTTTAGTAGTTTGAAGAAACCATATCTATGAAGGAGTGTGTACCCTTGAATTGCTTCCCCTTTAGATAATTTCCGCCACTTAGATGAGGAAAGTGGCTATTCTTTTGTAGATGCATCCATTACTTGATTTTGTGTGCTTTAATGTTTGGATGTGTCGCCATTTTGGCAAGACCCACCTTGCCTTGCAAGAAGGCATCCTACCTCATGGTTGTCTTGTTGTGAGTTGAAGTGGCGAAGTGAGACCCGCTAATTGTCTCATATCGGTTATATTATTAGGATAGTTTAAATAAAGGTCTAGTTTTTGTCACCTCTTTACTCGGGACGAGTAAAGGTTCGGTTTGGGGATATTTGATGTGAACATTATTTGCGCACATTTAGTCCCCTAATTGAACCTATTTTGCATACTTTTTTAACATTTCATGACCATTTTATCCGTCAAATACTTTCTATTTTGCTTTCCTAGTGCATTTTATATGTTTTATAGGAAAGGAGATAATAAGGCGGAAATTCACGTCTTTCGTGCATATTTGGAAGCTTTTTGACGATATTTGATGGACTAAGTATGAAGAGAAGGCAAGAATGATGACCAAGGAAGTAGAAATAAAGAGTATATAGAGGCATCTTAGGCTAAAAAGCAAGGATGACGAGAAGGAACACATTGTAAGAAGAAATTGCTCGGAACCCAAACCAAGAGTTGCTCCTTTGGCTCTGAAAGTATGCTAGATGAAACGACGTCGAAAAATCAAGTGGTCTAGGCTTTTGAATCACTCCAATAGGAGTCCGGATGAGAAAATGATGTCCATTTTACAATACGAGCTCAAGTGAAGCAGGATACAACTCAACCCGCTCGGGATAAATTCAACCCGCTCGGGTTGAGGCTGAGGATGCACATATTTCGCTCGGGACGAGCATATTGTTGGACAGGAAGCTTTTTCTTGCTATGTGAACCATGATCCGCGCATATTTCTTGAAAGACTAGCAAAAAGGAGACTCGCATATTTTTTCGAGAGGAGCATTTCCCTACTCAAACTTAGCAATGCTATGTACTAAAATACCCTTGCTTAACCTAATGATGCTCTATTATATATACCTCATTTGTAATAATCAAACCATCAAGTTTTCATTAGATTAATTCAATCCTTCTTTAAATTAGGTTAAGCTTTCATTAGGAGTAGATTAGAATAGATTACTCTTTAATCTTTCCACAAATCACACATTAATCTTTCCTTTAATTATTGTTCAAATTTATTATTTAGTAATTCAAGTTTATTACTTTTGGGTAATTGAAGATCATTTGGGTTTATTGGGAGATTGACAACCTTCCATCAATTATCAAGTACTTCTATTATTCTTTGCATTATTATTTTGGAATCTCCATAGGTATAACTCTCTTAATCCTTGTTTTAATTATTGTTAATCTTTCTTACTTGTTCATCATGTTTTGCCTTGTTAATATGATTGACAACCTTGTTAGCATGCTAAACTTGATAATGAGTGAGTAGTTTCTTAGCTAGGATTAATGGGTAATTAGGGAAACCAACATGGGGATCGATTCATGCTTAATCTAATATGTTCACATAATTAATTTGTTTGCTTGTTGTGATGTCAACCTATGCACATGTTATGTTTGATGAAATGCTAAGCCTATGAATCCTTGCATTTACAACCATCTCTTATCTATTCAACTTGACTTGTAAGATATAAACCAACTCGAGTCTTGTTAGACCATGCATAGAAGTGATTAGGGGGAAAGTAAGTCGACTTTTAGGTGTTGTACAATCCAATCGATTCGGCTCCGGGACCCAACTCTTCCTAAGAACCGTAAGACATAAACCAACTCGGTTCCTTTACAACAATAATTGCTTGCTTATAATTGAGAACATGTTTGTATGATCAACTCCCATGATTTCCTTATGAACCCATGATATCCTAGCATTTTTAGTCATTTGTTTACATCTTTCCTTTTGTTGCTTGCTTTTATTAGATTAGAATCATCAACCCATTATATTTGTGACAACCCCAAGCACAACCATAATTAGATTGAATAATTTAAGTAACCACCGTCCCATGGATCGACCTCGACTTACCACTAACTAGTTGTTCGTTGAGTATTATAAATGTGTTTGATTGGGAGACCCGACGACATCACCCATCACCTATCCAGCACGGCTATTTGCCACAGTCGATCAATCGACATTCAATATGGCTGGCGAGCCTTACAATGCACCGTGGCTGGCGAGCCCCTTTTATAAACGCACTGCGGCTAGCGAGCCCCTTTCATAAACGCACCACGGCTGGCGAGTCCGTTTCATATACGCACTGCGGCTGGCGATCCCCTTTCATATACGCGCCGCGGCTGGCGAGCCCCTTTAATATACGCACCGCAGCTGGCGAGCCCCTTTCATATACGTACCACAGCTGGCGAGCCTTTATCCGCAAACAAGAAACGACTCAAGGACATATCCAGAAGATGCCTCAGGTTAACTCCTTCTTATGGCTGGCGAGCCTTTCTACGTAGTCTAACAGACTTTAAACGACCCGCACAGACAGTGGACAGACTCTAAATTGTTCCTGACAACAGGTCCTCGGCTCGTACCCTCGACTCACCTTGGCGTCGCCCTTCTCGACGGCAGGTCCTTGGCCCGAATCCTTTCGAGCCGCCTCGACGTCGCTTCAGTCTCCAGGTTGTAATCTTTGATTGACCTGGGGCTATACTTTGACTTTCGCCTTGTCCAAGCCTCAGTCAAAGTGGGGGCTCTCTAGATACCCAGTATCTTTTGAGACTCCAACAAACACCCGATGATTATCGGACTATAACATGCTTAGGAATCGCAAGGTTTGATCGACAGTTTGTGTACAACTATACGTCGGAAAACTTAAAACGATTTCGAAAATAAAACTTTTCAAAACTTTTCAAAAGTACCTGGAGTGTTTAATTCATGACGACGGGGTCGCAGTGACACTAATTAGAGTCAAAACCAACACCGGACCAAAGACCGACTCAAAATTCAAATCCCGACTCCAACAACGAGTCAAACCGAGTCAAACACAAATCATGATTACACTTGTGTGATAGCGACAAGACACCTCGAAGACGTGCGAGATGGCTCGCGCCTCTTTGAGCACCCCATGCGGCCACGTCGCTCAAAACACACACAACCACTCATTTTCCTATAAATACCCCTCAAATGCCACCATTTGAGGGTTAGCGAGTGTCCGCCCCCTCAATTATCCCTTAAAATTCTAGACTCGACTTTTCAAGTCACAATCCGACACGTGTTTACGACCTACCGATCGTAAACACAAGCCTTACACATTGTTTGGTACCGTCATCGTGCATTAAACCACTTGACCGACCATCTCGACCACTACACCATCACTAAACTTAAAAAACACTCTTTTACTTGCAAAAACGGTTTTCAAACCGAGTTTTCCGGCCAAACAAGTTGATACACTTTCGTTGGTTTCTCGTCTCAAGCCTATCATGTAAGTATAAGGGTGTAAAAATCTTCTTTTATCATGTTTTTCATTTGTTTCATGACTATAACATACTAAATCATGCATAACATGGTCCAAATATGGGTTAAATGAGCCAAAACCGGATTTTTGGTTGAGGCAGAGGCTACTTGTGTAGCACATAGGCTCGCGCCTAAAGCCCCCTTCTTAACCTAAATCCAACCGTGTTTGGTCTCTTCTTCTCTTTATTTTCATTTCATATTTGTAATCGGTTTTTACCATTTCAAATATTTTAAAATCTTTTTTATGACAAGTTTTTAACCATAAAACATTTTTCACCCTTGGTTCCTAATACCATGACGGTTTAATCCGTGTTTCGGTGATAATATTTGGTTAATTACATTTTAAAAGGTATTTTTTGTTGGAGCTTGTGTCCTCCACAAATTAGTGTGATAACATTTGTAAATCTCTTACAGGTTCACAAGGGTACACTTCGTATTTTAATCAGTTGATTAACGATTATCTAATAACGGTTGGCTTGCTAGAAATTTTGACGTTATTATCATACAAATGGCGGTGATCAACTGGTCCCTAAAGGTCACACCTATAGGATGTGTTTGAGAGATGTGGTTATGGAAATGTAATCACATTGATGCCTTATATGACTAAACAGTTAGTCAATGTGTTGATGAGACAATTATTTAATGAAGATTAAATAATATTAGTTGAGACAATTAATCACAATTCGTAAATTGAATATAATAAGCTATATTTAATTAAATGTATGTAATGTTAGCTTGGACGAATTAATCTGTTAATTCGTAATTAAATGTAATCGGTTATATTTAATATCAACAAGATGAATGTGCCATAGTGGTAATAGTGAGGGTACTCAAACCAAGAGGTCATGGGTTCGATCCTCACTAGATGACAATTTACACATTTTATACATTTTTGGAAACCGAAAATAAGGAATTAAAACTCCTTATTATCTCGGTATATGGGCCGAAATTAGGAGATGAGAAATCTCCCTATGGACTTCTCTTTTTCGGTTATAAGAAGAGGAGAAGGGAGAATTTTTCTAACCTAATATTCTTTTTCCCAATTCTTGCCTCCTCTCATCGGAAGAACACATAAAAAAACCTAAAATTAATCTGTTGATTTAGGGATCGATTCTAGCATAATCAAAGGGCATTTCTCATATCGTCTTGGGTGCAACTGATAGGCGAATATCTACTTTGATATTGTTCTTAGGCCGTTTTTGCTAGGACCGAAGGTTATTTCTTAATCCTTTATGCTTTTGTTTTGCAATTTAGTTTTATGACTTGTAATCATCACTTTATTATTCGTTATAATCCTTGAATTTAAAGGGATGCATACAGATAAATCCCACAAGTGGTATGAGAGCCAAGGCCACGAATTTTAATTTTGATGATTTTCATAAAATTGTTTGTAAACATGATTAGGGTTTCGAAAAAATTTACACGGTTGAAATTTTTTGTGCCGAGAAATTTTTTTTTTCAACTTTTTGTTGCGTTTTTGTTGTTGTTTTATTTCCATTTGATTTTCATATTGTTGTTTTTTAATCAGTTAAGATAATAATATGATAATTTGTAGATGTTTCGATTTATTAAATCGAGATGTAAATGGAAATCGGTTTTGCCGAATTGATAATATTTTTGGGACGGCTGTTTTAATTTTTTGCCGTTGAAATTTTTTTTTTCTGTTCGGTTACTGTTCACTGTGAGCAGTTCATAAAAAAAAAAAAAAAAAAAAAATTGATGTTTTTCGGTTTTTAAAGGTAAAAATCGAGTTTAGAAGAAAGTAACGGGCTGTTTTTTTTTTTTTTTGCTTTGTTGTTTTGTTGTAAAAAAAAAAAAAAAAAAAAAAAAAAAAAAAAAAAAAAATAATCATGTTACTGTTACTGTTCACGTTGGGCAGAAATGAAAAAAAAAATTGTATTTTTTCTTTCGTTTTAGCTGAAAAACCGAGAGAAAAGTTTTTTTTATGGGTTGTTTCGGTTTTTACCGAGATAATTGTTAAAGAATTTTTTTTGTTGTTTTTGGCCAATTAATTATTGTGAAGCAGTTCATAATTCATAGATACCTAATTATTTTAAAGCAGTTTAAAATATTGATGAATTAAATTCATACTACAAGTTTAATATGAATTAAGATTAAAATTAATGTGATTAATTGAGGAATTATCACTTAATTTGATAATTTAAATAGGTGGTTTGGATAAAATTAATCTACATAATTAAAGAATTATGTCTTGCATGTTTAATTTTTAATTTTTAATTTTTTTTAATTGATGCCTTTATTTTTGTTGAATGAATCGTTGAATGAATTTATTTACGTTTTTTTTTTTTGCAATCGGTTGTAATTTGTAATACTTAGTGTGGCCTTAGTCAAATTATGTTTTCGTAATGAAGGAAACATAATTTTTTATGTAATTATGAGATCTCGAATCTCCTTTATTTTTCCTTTAGTTTTGGATTTTGAAATTAGAATGTAATAAATAGGTTTATTATGTAAATTTATTCATTGTATTTTTTCAAAGAAGACTAAAGATGGAGATTGGAGCTCACTCCCGCTACATGGATCAAGATGGAACATCGAGACAAGCTTCTCGGGTCCAAGGATGGATTCCAAACTTGTATTTATGTTCATTTTGATAGGATAGGCCACACTAGGACTTTTTTATTGTTTTTACGTTTTTCATTCCTATTCCTTTTCATTCACATGATAGTTTATGCATCATATTCCGCCTAAAACCAAACCACCTACTACTTAAATGCATGAAAATTGACACATATAGGTTGTATGTTTGTTTTCATAGACATACAGATGTCACATGTTTATTAAGCCATCATCTTAGTTTAATCATTCACGCATGCTAGATATTAGTTCACTTAAAATGAATTAAAATAAAGTTGATGGGATCTTCCTCTAAAACGGAAATTGAGATTAGTCTTTATGAGGGCAAACAACTATGAATCCCTTCTTCGTCGGTAGGCATAATATGACCCCTTCTACGTTGGGTAAGTAGTTTGTGTTGACTTAGTTTATCTCAACATTATAGTCCGAAGAGTTTCTCGTGATTATGATGGACTAAAGATAGAATTTACAGAAATTTATCGACCAAGAATTCTAACGGTAGAATTAGCTAAAAGGTTAGCTTATCAATTTACAGATAATTGAGTCTTGGGATCATTTATATAATTCTTGAGGAAGGTCAATTGTATAAATGTTTTGAGTCTTCGCGTTATGACATTAGATCATTAGACTTAAATTAAAATCGATGCACATGCTTATTATTTATTCTTCTTTTCGCAGTGTAGAACACGTTTATTTTACTGTTACAACAAAATGACTGGAAATAACGAAATCCCAATGCCAAGTGCCACACTTGGACGCGAGTCGTGGCTGAAAATTTTTGTGGACAACATGAATCAGTACACGCGACTGAAGAATGATGGGTCCAACTTTGCGGACTGGGAGGCAGCACTACGGAATGCTGCCATTGCTGACGGTAAGCTCAGGTACTTAACTGAGCCAATACCGGTAAACCCAGGCCCCAATGCGGGAGTTAACAAGTCACTTGCTTATAGTGATTTCGTTATGGAAGCGGGTGCGATAAAGAACGTACTCATCTTTGCAATGGAAACCAATTTGCAGAGACGCTTCATTGCCCAAGGTGCGAACAAGATTTTCACCACGCTCACTAACGAGTTCTCAAAAGCACCGAGGATCGTTACTTATGAGCATACATGTCGCTTCTTTGATGCGAAACTCCAAAAGGGCCAACCGGTTAGCCCACATATTCTTAACATGATTGAGAATGTCGAGAAGTTGGAGGCACTTGATTGCAAAATCAGTGAGAGCATTGTCATTGACCGAATGCTTCATTCTCTTCACGATGGTTTTGCCCTTTTCAGGGCGAACTACTACATGAATGACTTGAAAAAGAGTCCTCATGAGCTACACTCCCTTCTCGTACAGACCGAGAAGGATATGAATATGAGTGGGAGCATGAAGCAGGATGTTCTCACGATTTCCAACAAGGGTAAAGGTAAGGGCAAGGCTCATGGCGACCTAGCTGTAGGTAAGCCAAAGTTTAAAAAACCAGGAAACGGTAAGAGTGGGCCCGGTGAGACTAGTGGCTCACAGGGTAAGGCAAAGAGCAAGGGCGGTGACATTGAGTGTCACCATTGTCACAAGACTGGACATTGGAGGAGGAACTGTTCCGTCTACCGTGAGGACATCAAAGCAGGCCGCGTCGTTCCTGTTGGTATGTCATCTTATATTCATATGATTGAGATTAACCATGCAATTTTCGGAACTTGGGTACTTGATACTGGTTGTGGTTCTCATCTGTGTAATTATTTGCAGGACCTAAAGAACATCATACCTCTCGAAAAGGGTGTTGTGGACCTGCGAGTCGGGAATGGAGCACGAGATGCTGCAGTCTCGTTGGGAACATATGTAATCCAACTCTCTAGTGGTTTTGAGTTATTTTATATAACTGTTACTATGTACCTAGTTTATCTAAGAACATTATTTCTATTTCCGTACTCGATATAGACGGTTTTGCATTTTCAATAAAGGATAATACCTGTATTTTTTTTTAATGAAATGATTTATGGCAAAGCAGTTTCCATGAATGGAATTTACATCTTAGATCAAACCACGGAAGTATTACACGTGAATAATAAGAAATTAAAGGTTGGTGACAAAGATTAAACCTATCTATGGCATTGTCGAATGGGACACATAAATGAGAAACGTGTAAAGAAACTCGTCGATAATGGGACTATTCCCACATTCGAATTTTCTACATATGGCTCGTGTGAATCATGTCTCATTGGCAAAATGACTCGAATTTCCTTCAAAGGTATTGGAATGCACGCTAGTGACCTATTAGGACTCATACATACTGACGTATGTGGACCTATGTCAATTACCGCTAGAGATGGCTATAGATATTTTATCACTTTCACGGACGATTTGAGTAGATACGGATATGTCTACTTAATGAAGCATAAAAGTGAGTCCTTTGAGAAATTCAAGGAATACCAGAACAGGGTACAGAACCAACTGGGTAGAAAGGTTAAAGCACTCCGTTCAGATTGGGGTGGCGAATATCTTTCAAATGAGTTTGATCAACACCTTAAAGACTGTGGAATCGTTCTACAGTTAACTTCACCTGGAACACCTCAATTAAATGGTGTGTCCGAATGGAGAAATCGAACCATACTTGATATGGTTCGATCCATGATGAGTCACACGGTAGTGCCTGATTCATTATGGGGTTTTGCTCTTTTGTCAGCTGCTCTTATACTTAACCGAAGTCCGACTAAAGCTGTCGACAAGACTCCATATGAAATGTGGAAGGGAACGGTCCCTAACTTGTCCTTTATTCGGGTTTGGGGCTGCGAGGCTTATGTCAAGTGGAGACACGAGGATAAGCTCGGCCCGCGATCGGTCAAGACATACTTTATAGGTTATCCAAAAGGAACATTTGGTCATTACTTCTATTCGCCTACCGAACATCGAGTTTTTGTTGCGGGTAGTGCGACGTTCTTAGAGAAAGAATTTCTCGAGAACAAGACGAGTAATAGAACCTTCGAGCTGTCGAAGATTCCAGAACCAACAACCGAGGAACGGATGGAGGAAGTTGTTCCTCTAACTGATGACACGGTTAATATTCCCGAGGAACCTAGGAGGTCGGGTAGAGTCTCTCATCCTCCGGACAGATACATTGGTATGGTCAAGGAGAATGACGTTTTACTCCTAGAGAGTAATGAACCCGCTACCTATAAAGGTGTTATGGCCTATTCCGACTCAAAGCTATGGCTCGATGCCATGCAATCCGATATGGACTCCATGTATGAGAATGACGTATGGGATCTAGTATATTTACCTAATAAGGTAAAACCTCTACAGTGCAAATGGCTTTACAAAATAAAGCGTTCTGTAGACGCGCAACCAAATACCTATAAGGCACGACTAGTGGCAAAAGGTTTCACTCAAGTGCACGGATTGCATTATGATGAGATTTTTGCACCTGTAGTCATGCTACGTTCCATTCGGATAATCTTAGCGATTGCCGCTTTTCATGATTATGAAATTTGGCAAATGGATGTGAAAACCGCCTTCTTAAACGGTTATTTGGAGGAAGAGTTGTACATGGTGCAACCCGAAGGTTTCATAGATCCTGAACATCCTAAGAAAGTATGCAAGCTTAAGCGTTCCATTTATGGACTTAAGCAAGCTTCTCGGAGTTGGAATCATCGTTTCGACCAGGTGATAAAAGAGTATGGTTTCACTCGATCGGTCGAAGAACCATTCTTATATATCAAGTCGAGTGGGAGCAAGATTGGATTCTTGATATTGTATGTTGATGACATACTCCTGATTGGGAATGACATTCCTCTCCTATCTTCGGTTAAAGAATGGTTGAAGAACCATTTCCAGATGAAAGATCTGGGTGAGGCACAACGCATTTTGGGAATCCGTATCTACCGAGATAGATCACGACGGACGTTATCACTTAGTCAGGAGTATTATTTGGATAAGATTCTTGAGAAGTTTAGCATGACCAACTCCAAGAAGGGGAACCTTCCAATGACGACTGGGATGCAGTTGAGCAAGTCTCAGTCACCCACGACGCCTGAAGGGATTGAGCGCATGAGTCGTGTTCCTTATGCATCTGCAATAGGATCAATCATGTATGCCATGATATGCACACGTCCAGACGTGGCATATGCATTGAGTATGACGAGTCGGTACCAAAAGAATCCATGTACCTACAGAGGACTAAGGATTGAGTATTGACTTATGGAGGAGATACTAAGCTATGCGCAACCGGTTACGCAGATGCTAGCTTCCAAACAGATCGAGATGATTAGAAATCTCATTCTAGATTCGTTCTTACTCTTAATGGTGCTGCGGTCAGCTGGAATAGTTCCAAACAAGAAGTTGTAGCAGATTCTACTACTGAGCCATTGAAGTATGATAAGCATGGAGGGCACGTTATTTCCATGAGAATTAAACGTGTTCCTGAGTTGTAATAGTTGATTATGAATTTGATACATTATTTTTTTTATATACTATTTATAACTTCATCGTATTAATATAATATTTTGTTTTTCATGTGGATTGTACTGACCACTTTGAACGCCACAAAGTGAATTGAATTACATTATAGAGTTTTTTGGTTTTTACCACCTATTGAGTCCTAAGGTTTACAAATTACCACCTATTGAGTCCATCTTTACCAATAACCACCTAATTTTTTGCTTTTTACCACCTATTTTACATTACGTTGGCGGGTTTTCTTATTTATCGTCTCGCTTATATTTTATCGACTCTCTATTATTTACAATGACCAAACTACCCCTCACCTATTTTACACTCTCCATCGTTATTTCACTCAGACGCACATTCAACCCAAAACACAATTATACAATCTGTTGAATCAATCGTTATTCAATCTTAGAACCCTAGAAATTGGGCATTTTTTTTTCACATTCAAGCAACAATCTGGTAATTTTTCATGATCTCATCATCTCCTGGTAGACGATATTCAGCCTATTGAATCAATCGATAGAAGTCTCATCATCCCTATTGTCAATTCAAATTTCAGGTAATTTCTTCCGTCAATTCATTCTATAATCATGATTGTCTTAACTGATGTTGAACTAATTAGATTAAAATTACTATTTTCCCCAATTTTTAAATCTTAACCCTAATTTTGGTCGATTGTGTGATTGGTACCAAAATTGATTAAAAGCCCTAATTTTTCCTAATTTTAAATGTTAACTCTAATTTGTCTTAATTTTTACGTACTACTGGGAATGTATATGAAGCATTTTTAGTTGACATTAGCAGCTTTGTATCGCTTCCTCTACAACTTAACTTATTTTGATCAAATATTGAACTATGCTTGAGAGCAATTAGCATCTGTTTTTGAAAAAATCTATCGTATTTTAGGTTGTCAGATACTATTATGGGTGTAAACTTTGGGAATAACTGGAGAAAAGAAGGTTCAGTTAGAAGAAGCCCTAGATTAGCAAGAAGCCCTACTTTGTCACCTGTAACTAGAGTGGAGAAGCTTCAAGTAAGGAGAAAGTTGTCAACAGTCTTTGACAAAGAAAATTCCACTGTTATTGTTGAAGAGTTGAATGATGTAGGGGACTTACTAGAACCAGGGGACTTACTTGAACCTTTTATTGATGAAGATGGATATGATGAAAGGGACAAGGAGTACTGGAGTGAGGACAGTAATCTTAGCCAATTTGATGTAGGTGACACTGAAGTTGGTGGGGATTTAGTGGAGGAGGAGGAGTTGTTTGATAATGGGCCTGATGAAAATCTTATTGATGTTAATAAAAATCTGAATAAGTCATGTCTAAGGGCTGGGAATTCAAAGTTGTTTAATGTAGATGATTTGGATGTAAGAATTGGTGAGGAACTTGATCTTAACTCAGATGAGGACAGGAGTCTGGCTGGTTCAGGGGATGAGGGTGACTCAAATGATACTTTTGACCCTTCAGTTGACTTTAAGAAACCAATTGTTCTTAAGAAGGGATTGAAATTCCCTTCTGTTGAGGTGTATAGGACAGCAGTGAGGCAACATGCTATTGAGAATGGATATGAGCCATATTTCTGTCACAATGATAGTGCTAGAGTAACTATTTACTGCAGATATAGATGTGAATGTCCTTGGAATGCTAAAAGGTCAAGATTGCCTAGGTGCACTTGTAAGGCCAAGAGAAAGTGTTAGTATAGGTTGTATGCTACAAGATTGGATGATGATTTCACATTTCAAATTAGAACATTGAACTTGGAGCATGTTTGTGCATTCACAACAAAGAATAGGATGGTGACTTCAGAGTACATTGCTGAAAAGTACCTGGAGACTTAGAGAAATGACCCAAATTGGAGTTTGATTGGGGTTTAAAGCAGAGTTAAGTTGGACCTTGGTGTTGATGTAGGTTATCATAAGTGTTGGGTGGCTAGAGCAAGGGCAAAGATGATGATACATGGTAATTCAGATGGCCAATACAGTAGGGTATGGGACTATGTATTTCAAATTAGGAAGTTTAATCCAGGTTCCTCAGCTTGTGTTAAAGTAGATAGGATTGACAGACCTCCTCCCATTTTTCAAAGAATGTACATTTGCTTGGCTGCTTGCAAAGAAGGGTTTGTTAAAGGGTGTAGGCCCCTCCTTGGGGTTGATGGCTGTCATTTGAAGGGTCAGTACCCTGGGATGTGTTTAGTAGCTGTGTCAATGGATGGAAATAATAATATATTTCCAGTTGCATGGGCTGTTATCGAGGTGGAAAATGCCGAGACATGGCAGTGGTTTTTGGATTTGCTAGTCAGAGACATTGGCTCAGATGAAGGGGATGGCCTAACCTTTATGTCTGATAGGCAAAAGGGGTTGGTTGAAGCTATGAATGTGGTGGTGCCTAAAGCAGAGATTAGATTCTGTGTTAGGCACATATGGGCCAACTTCAAGCTACAATTTGCGGGCATTGGCTTCAAAGAGAACTTCTGGAAGGCTGCTTGGGCAACAACAGAGGTAGTGACCTCTGAAGTTTGCTACTTACTTTCTGAAGTTTACTTTGCTACCTACTTTCTGATGTTTGATCTTTATTTTGTAACTAACCTTCATACTGACACTTTTCTGAACAGGCTGAATTCAACTTTGAAATGGCGGGAATCAAGTATCTCTCCGAGGGAGCTTACAACTACCTCAATAGAATACCACCAAGGCATTGGAGCAGACATGCTTTCTCAACCAACTGTAAAAGTAGCATGATCACCAACAATCTTTGCGAGTCCTTCAATGTTGTGCTGAAAGATGCAAGGGACCAGCCCATTCTTACACACATGAAATGGATGCGAAGGTATGTTATGAAAAAGAATTGTGAGAAAAGAGAAGGAGTTTATAAGTATGATAAGGATTTTATACCATACGTTGACAAGTGTTTCAAGAAAATGTACACTGAAGTAAGATATGCCAAAGTCCATCCAAGTAGATCAACAAACTTTGAGGTTGATTACAAAGGTGGTAATTTTACTGTCAATTTGGTTGACAAAAAATGCAACTGTAGGCATTGGGAGCTAGGTGGTATACCATGCATCCATGCTATGGCATGTATTGTAGACCAAAGGCTCATTCCCATAAATTATGTCAATGATGCTTATTCAAAAGAAAAGTATCTACTTGCTTATTCTCATGCCATCAGTCCAATGCCTGGTGTATACCAATGGGAAAAGACTGGCCTTGATGAACCCTTACCCCCCATCTCAAGGAGAATGCCTGGAAGGCCTTCTAAGAAGAAAATAAGAAAGGAGCCCGGTGAAGGGAGTCAAGTGAAAAGAGTGAAAAAGGCTCACAAATGTGGCAAGTGTGGAACATTAGGCCATAATAAGAAAAGTTGCAAGAACACTACTCCACCTCCCAAACAAAAATCCAAAGGTGGTAGACCTGAAAAGGACACTTCTTGGGTTAGAGCAGCAAAAACAAAAGCACAACAAAAAAGAGCAACAAGGACCCGTGATCAGGCCATCTTAAGCCAAACTGGAAGTCAACCACCAATTGAGTAGGCTATTAGTTAAATTAGTTAGTGGTTGTTTAGTTTAACCGTAGGTTATTTTTGTATGTTTATTTTGGATTAAGATGAACAAAGGTTATTTTGTATGGTTATTACTCAATAGTTCAACAATGATTTGGAAAATTTTAATAGAAATGATCCACTTTTTTATGTTCCTGGCAGTTTACGTTCCTGTTGATTTTGCTGTCATTTAGCCCTAAGAAGTTGATTTTGCTGTCAGTTTTGGAAGGAACAAGTTGATGTCTGTTTTATATTGCTATTATGCTACTGTCATTTTATTTTGAAGGAAATCCTTGATCCTTTTGCATTTTAGAACAAACAAGTGTTGTATTTTGAAACAAGAGTTGCTGATATACATAATAGCATTCCCATTCTATTGAAATTTTAAAATGATCCAAGGTACAAGTACCACATTACATCAACTATCCACTAAGTTATTGATCAGTCTAGAGCTTATTAATGCATAAAACATACACCCACACGCAATTGTACAACATAAGATCACTACTCCTTTCACAGTTTCTTCACTTCTCTTTGCCAATTTCCACTCCTCAAGCAATTGATAGTTCTTCAATTTCAAGGCATCATCTCCTCTTGCAAAAATCGAGTCATGAGTTGCAACAAATAAATACCAACTATCAATTAACACATAATTTAGCAACAACGAGTCTTGCTTGTGACGGGCAAATATTCCATGCAATGATGATATTTTTCCAAGTAAGCGGCCAACTTCTGGGGGTCATAGAAGATCTCAAAACAAAGCAACCATTCCATCATCGGCAAAAACTCCTGGCAGTATGAACTTGGAACCAAAACCAATGAAGAAATCGCATTCAACGCAAAGTTTGGATGGAAATCTGAACTGTGCAGTTAATGGCTCAACTGAGAAACACAGAGGGGTAAACCAGTACGAAAGTCTAAATCACAATAGCAGGGGAACAAACAACGAATATCTAGACTTGTATGGTTATGATGTTGAGAATTCAGTTCTAATGGCTGAGTCAAACCAGGGACAAATGAATGTAGCGAGGCACAAATCACGAAGCGAGCGATTCCATCCGCACTCGATTTTGTTTCTCCTGTGCTCGAAGAAGCTGATAATGATTTTGTATCATCCGAACCTGAACAATTTTATGATAGTGATGCTGACCTTCCTTGTTTTTCTGATGTTGAATCAATGGTACTATTCAGATTCTGATACGACTAGTCACTGCTATAAAGCTGTTTGATAAATAGTTCTCTAATCTTCTTGTTTTCAATAGGTCTTGGTATAGACTGGTGGGGCGAACAGACGGGTAAAGACCTCTAATAAAATGGGTAGGGGGGACAAGGTGGGGCACCTCCCATGTGCTTCCCACTTTAGGGCAAACGGGTATTTTGTGAGGGGAAGTGGTATCCGTCTATACGTATAGACGGATAGTGTCCGTCTATAATGAGAATTTGTGTTTTCTATTGCTCTGGTCTTTTGCCTCTTGTAGTTTTTTTTGATTGGCTTTTGAATCAAGAAGGGGTCAAATACTTAAGACACATATTACATGAAAGACTAAAGAGGATGAGAAAATGACGAAGTATTACACTATTAACAAAACATTCGTGCTAGAAAATGACGAAGTATTACACTATTAACTTGCCTAAAAAATGTGGAATTAAGACGATAAATACACCATAATTTGTTGAATCAATAATAAAATTAACCCAGAAATTAAGTTTATAAAGTCTCAGACATTAAAAATAGACATTAAAAATGACAAACTTTAGTATAATAACCAAGAATCAAGAAGAAAAAGAGGGAGAACTAGCCTTAAATTGCCCAGAAAAATGATGAACCCTAGATAGATAAACTTCAATTAGATTGGGTTTGGAGGTCGACTGATTATAGAAGTGTATGAGGGAGAGGGAGAGGGAGAGAGTGAGTTTGTGTTATAATATTTGGTAAGGGGTAGTTTGGTCATTGTAAATAATAAAGAGTCGATAAAATATAAGCGAGACGATAAATAAGAAAATCCGTCAACGTAATGCAAAATAGGTGGTAAAAAACAAAAAATTAGGTGGTTATTGGTAAAGATGGACTCAATAGGTGGTTATTTGTAAACTTTAGAACTCAATAGGTGGTAAAAAGCAAAAAACTCTTATAGAGTTTTTTGTTTTGGTTCGTAATCGCCTACAAGAGCTGATAACTCTGGCTATTATATTGTGCAGTTGATTGATGGTGGGTTCAACGAGCCATAAGTCAAACTGTTGACTGATCGATCACAAATACGAGATTATAACGATACCTCGTAGGATAAATTTTTTTTGTGACAACGTAATGGAGTCCTAAATGTTTAAAAACATTCGGTGCCAGGTCGTGGATAGGACATCCATTGTGTTCCTAGAGTCGATTCTTTTGACTATCGACTGTCTCTTGAGATTAAGGCAGTTTTTGGGTGACTTTGGTTTCTTTCTCACGGTCTGCCGAATCGGAGGCTAAGTAGATTTTTTCTGGGTCATTTCATACTGTGCTTACATCTGCAGGATTCGAGTTGAGGAAAATATCCAACCCTTATCAGGTATAGTTATTTCTCAGGGCCACTCGAGGAGTTGTAACTGAAATGCATGGCCATGCTCGAATGATGATTCGTTTATCAGTTAAGTTACTCTCTAGTCGGGGAAACCACTCTTGATGATGATCGCTTGTAAAATACGACCTTTGTGAATACGGATTTGCAAATTGTTTTACATTGAGTGAGAGAAATTTTAGGATATGAGAATCGGTTATCGCACATACACTTGTGAGGACAAGTGGGAGTTTGTTGGAGCTTGTGTCCTCCACAAATTAGTGTGATAACATTTGTAAATCTCTTACAGGTTCACAAGGGTACACTTCGTATTTTAATCAGTTTATTAACGATTACCTAATAACGGTTGGCTTGCTAGAAAGTTTGACGTTATTATCATACAGATGGCGGTGATCAACTGGTCCCTAAAGGTCACACCTATAGGATGTGTTTGAGAGATGTGGTTATGGAAATGTAATCACATTGATGCCTTATATGACTAAGCAGTTAGTCAATGTGTTGATGAGACAATTATTTAATGAAGAATAAATAATATTAGTTGAGACGAATTAACTGTCAATTCGTAAATTGAATATAATAAGTTATATTTAATTAAATGTATGTAATGTTAGCTTGGACGAATTAATCTGTTAATTCGTAATTAAATGTAATCGGTTATATTTAATATCAACAAGATGAATGTGTCAAAGTGGTAATAGTGAGGGTACTCAAACCAAGAGGTCATGGGTTCGATCCTCACTAGATGACAATTTACACATTTTATACATTTTTGGAAACCGAAAATAAGGAATTAAAACTCCTTATTATCTCGGTATATGGGCCGAAATTAGGAGATGAGAAATCTCCCTATGGACTTCTCTTTTTCGGTTATAAGAAGAGGAGAAGGGAGAATTTTTCTGACCTAATATTCTTTTTCCCAATTCTTGCCTCCTCTCATCGGAAGAACACATAAAAAAACCTAAAATTAATCTGTTGATTTAGGGATCGATTCTAGCATAATCAAAGGGCAATTCTCATATCGTCTTGGGTGCAACTGATAGGTGAATATCTACTTTGATATTGTTCTTAGGCCGTTTTTGCTAGGACCGAAGGTTATTTCTTAATCCTTTATGCTTTTGTTTTGCAATTTAGTTTTATGACTTGTAATCATCACTTTATTATTCGTATAATCCTTGAATTTAAAGGGATGCATACAGATAAATCCCACAATTTTAAAGCCTTTTATTTCATTTCTTTACATTTTGAAGGGTATTTTAAAGCCTTTATCATTTCTTTACATTTTCAAAACAAATGTATTAGTCACCAACACAAAGTCATCCTTGGTTCTACATACCATGTCGGATTTTAACCCGAGTACGATGATGATGTTGACTAATTATAAACAAATGAACTTAAAACATTTAGTTCATAATCATTTTCAAAACTATTCATGTCAAGCTTGCAAAACCGAACCTGACATCGAATATTGTCGAAACAATGACGATTATTCAAGTCTCGTTCTTCAAATTAGCACAAAAGCGGCCTAAACGGCCCTTTTCAAATCAAGACGGGTTTAAACACCCATTTTTCAATACATTTTAAGAACTTTTTCAATGGCCAGAAGACGTTTTTCATCGTCTCTTGACCCGCGCCTAAACAGGCCACTTAGTTTTCCATTTTCAAACCAGGGCAGACCCATTTGCATCGCCAACAGGCTCGCGCCTCTTGTGGCTGCCTGATGCAGGATCTGTTTCACTTCCAGCCTTTGTCTAGGACGATCCCGACTTCGGTTAACCCGAATACAGGACGGATCGATGACGAATATGCTCATTTCATCTAACATTTGCAAAATGCCATATTAAGACAAATGGATCACGTTATGCACCATAAACCTAATTTGGTAAATGGATGCTTAATTCCCGTCTTTCATGCAAATCAATATTAAATCCAACTAAACATCAAATACTTGATACTTGGATTAAATAAACCGACATAGAAAGCTCACATGTTAGGTGCAAACTAGTGGATGTGCATTCATGCATTTACCCGTTTTATCAATTTTTGCATTTAACCAACCAAGATCGACTTGCAGAGGCCACTATCGCGGGAGGGATTGGGTGTCCGATTAAAAGGCTTCCCAATACGTACCTTCACCTCTTACTTAGAAACTTTGGATAGTGGACGAACTTATCCAGGGCCTACGGAATCATTCTAGAGATAGGATGTTAAAGAGGGACGACTCCTTATCTTTAGTACCTATGTAAAACACCGCTTTTTGCCTTGGTTAACCTTGGTATAAAGTGTATTCGAACGGGTTCCAAGCATCCCACAAATTCTTGGTGGCGAATCCGAACATCTCTTGCATCATTTCGAGACCCTTGCCGAGACGAAACTGACCGATCTAAAACGATCCGGTCGAAAGCATTTTTACGCCGCCGAGCGTGGCTTTCAAAAAAAACGACCGCTGTCGTTGTCCACAAATCGGCTACGCATATGCATGTGGGCCATGTCCACAGTGGTCCATCATATTTTGTACCACTTCTAAAGGATATAGCATTAAGGGTAGCATGGGGTTGCTAACCTTCGGGTGGTAATTGACCCGTTTTCCTTGAAGATCTAGATGATGCTAGTTGAGCCATTTGTTGCTCCAACATCTTGATTGCGGCGTTGTGAGCTTGCTCATACTTTTGGATTTGAGCCAAAAATTCCCTTTGCATTTGTACTATCAATCCCTCAAGTTTACCTCCTCCTTGGTTGTTTTGTTTGCCATTTTGAGGTGGTGGCCCTTGATTTTGTTGGTAGTTTTGTTGAGGTGGCCTTTGTTGGTTTTGATAACCCGATTGGGGATTATACTTTTGTTGTTGAGGGACATAGGCATTTTGTAGTGGTGGGGGTTTAGGGTTAAGCACATTGTTGCTTGTGTAAAACAAGTTCCGATGGAATTTTGAATTCGGATTATAAGTATTGGAAAAATTACCCGGTGGATATGAACTTTGTCTAAAAGCTTGAAAGGCATTTACCTCCTCAATAGTAGCTCGGCAATGAGCGGTGTAATGACCCGTACCTCCGCAACCGTCGCAAACAATGATTTGACTCGTAGAAGACATGGCGTTGAGTTGTTGAAGAGAATCCCTAGCATCTCGTTCCGCCAATTGTTGTTGGAGTAAGGCAATTTGAGCTAACAAGACGGGATTGTCGGAGGATTCTTCTTTACCTTTGAGTGGCACACTTCGGGAATTGACATATTGTGTGTCATGGATCACCATAGATTCGATCGTGGCATGAGCAATATCGGTGTCAATTTGATCAAACCGCCCATTGTTGGCGGAATCAAGAATCCTTCGGGACTCGGCACAACATCCATTGTAGAATGTTATTGCTAGGAACCAATCATCCAACCCATAATGTGGGCATTGTCTTTACAAATCTTTGTACCTCTCCCAAGCCTCATGTAAGCTCTCAAGAGCTTGTTGACGGAATCCGGTGATTTGGCTCCTCAAAGTTTGTGTTTTCTCCGGTGGAAAAAACTTTTGATAGAACGCAAGAGCCACTCTCTCCCAATTTGTGATTCCCAAAGCGGTGCAGTCAAGGCTATTGATCCAAAGCTTGGCCTTGTCCTTCAAAGAGAAAGGGAAAAGTATTTCCCTTATTTGGGCTTGAGTGACGCCCGTTTGTCGGATCATGGAGCAATAATCGCAGAAATTTTGCACATGCAAATTAGCATCCTCCAAAGGACTTCCCCCAAATTGCTTCCTCTCTACAAGGCTAATGAAACCAGGCTTAATCTCGAAGCCCGGCACGGTAATTTGAGTAGTTGTGATACCGGCCGGAAGCATGTCCGCGGTGGGCTTTGAGTGATCGAAAAGTTTCATCATCTTTTTAGTTGAATATGGTGGTGGTGGATATGATGAACTTGAAACCTCTTCTTCTTCAAGAACTTTTAGATCGTCTAGGTAAGACTTTTAGCACTTTTAACTTGCACGGGAGAAGAGGCTTCTTTCACTTCTTTCCAAAAACGTCGTCTTCTCCTAAAGGTTTTCTCGGGTTCGGAATTCGGTGAAAGCAAATCTCTACTACGAGAAGACCTGGGCATAAGACAACAATTTCTAGAAAATGATAAGTAACGGTCTCAAGGAACAAGTGTTCCTTAAGACAAAAGAAAACAAGATAAAAATCGACAAATCAAAACGCAATAAAATCGTGCTCCCCGGCAACGACGCCAAAATTTGATAGGCTATCGTACACCTATGCAAAGATAATTACCTTAGACACAAATTAATGTAGTAATAGGGGTCGAACACAAGGAGACGGGAATTGTGTTTATAAAATGCTATGGAAATATTCTTATCAAGGTCGATTACGTTGGTTTGGTTTGATGATTAATAATTATAAAGATGTAAACTATATGATAAAGGGAGTCTAGGGGAGTCGGGTCACACATGCAAAGGTAAATATATGTTCATGTTAAACTTGGTAATAATAACATTGTCAATTATTTAGGCTTAGAGACACCCACCTTACGATATTAGTGTCAACCATAGACCGGGTCCTAGAGAAACTCTCGTTTATGACTAGGTCGTCCTACTACATGATACCCGTCGTTGTGAGTACCAAAAATAAGATTTATAATTTCCTATTAAGACTAACCTAGGCTAGTGGTAACAGGGTCGAACCACAAGGAGGCAGACGTAATTTCTAGCTGTCTAATTCTAGTCTAAAGTAACGAGTGTGGGGGTTGAGTTGAATTGGTCTATAGCTAAGAATAAATAAAGACAGTAAACTAAAAAGACGGATTAAACAGATAAAGAAGGGGCACTAGGATAGTCGGTTCATTACAGCTTCGGCGGCAGCATACTAAGTCGGTCTGAATCAAACACAGGTGAGGCGGGAAAACAAGAGGTCCTCTCGGTCCACTCTTAACAGATAGCATCTTTCGATCTCGCTATAAGTCCCTAATATCACTAATACTGACTCTCGTCCTGAAAATTGACTAACGGTCTAAACTATTCCTATCTTTCGATCTCAGCACAGTTTAGTCATTTTAATTGGTGGTCTAACAGCTGTCCCTATCTTTCGATCTAATGGGTCAGTCATAAATTAAGCATCTAACTGGTCGCATGCATTCGATTCGTTAAATACATCATTAAAATAAATTAAAACGAAAGGTAACCTCACGTGGTCAGTCGATCGACCAGGTATGGCGGTCGATCGACTGACACGCGAATTCAGTCCAATTTAATACTACGCCGCCTACGCCATAATTCGCCTACATCCTAGCACAATTGATTTAGCTACTCATGGCTATGGCTAAAATAACAATAATATTGAAGGTAAAGACTACTGAATTCATGCTAAAAGTAGTAAAACAAACAATTAACATAAACGATAATTGGCTTGGGTTCTAACTAACAATTCTATAACTAATAACGCAATAAAGATGAACTGGAAGTAGAATGGAAGGAATACCGAAAATTGCAGAAGAGTAGTAACGGAATGATTAGAAGTATGAATGAAAATCCGATGCAACTAATATTCCAAAACCCTAACTATGATATTCTAAAAATTGAATGTGAAACTTTAGATAAAAACTGGATACTAAACTGATGTTTCTAGGTTACGTTATATAGCAACTAACGTAACCTTATTTCCTAAACCTAACATAACTTTGGGCTTCAAGATTCACGGTCTTTTAATTCTTGTCTGGAATAGCAATTTGGTCGATCGACTGCTAGGACTGGTCGATCGACTGATCTTCAGTAAACAGTAGCTTCTGGAACCCGCAGGTTGGTCGATCGACTGATGGCAGAGGTCGATCGACTGCTTGAGCTGCTACTTGACTTCTATAATCTCGTGGACTTGTCTTTTGGGCCTTGAATTGCGCACCAAGCTCGTTCCTCGGGTGAATACTTCACGTCATATGCAATGCAGGATACTCGGGGGTGGATTTAGCTCGATTTCCACTGGATTCTTCACATTTCTGCAATAATGTACAAAAATACGGAAGTAGACGGAAATAGGGAAAAATGTAGCATAAACTACATGAATGAGCTCTGAAATGCGTGTAAAATGGGATGTAAAACATCATATAAAAGACACGCATCAAACTTCCCCAAACCAAACCCTTGCTTGTCCCCAAGCAAGAACTAGACTCGATCTAATGACCTAATGGAACGAGTTCAATCTCAGAGCGAAATACAACATGTAAAGCCTAAACCAATTTAATGCCCAACCAACAATCAATTAGCAAATGAATCGTGCAAACGAGTTATGGAGCCGTTAAAACTACTGAACCGTCAACTGTAGAGACTTATCAAATTGGACTCTCACGGGTCACTCATACCACTTAATAAACACAGGTGAGTATATGTAAGATAGAAAGAAGTAAATGTAATGACGCTCACCTAACTACGACCTATAAGTACATGCCTGCAGTCTAATATGAAAGCAATCTCTACAACCGTACATACGCATTCCAACCAACAAGAGATCATGACACATGCCGAGGTATATATGTAGATATGTGAGGTATGGGTAAGAAGAGGCAAAACATTTATGGAAAAGTGGAGGTACAGGTGATCAAGCTAGTACCGAAACGGAACCATATGGCATCATCCAACTTCTTGCTCATAAACAAATGGAACGGTGCTATAGCAAGCACAGATCTCACAATCTCCAGGTATAAAAATAATCAACTAACTCCCCATAAAATATGAATAATACATGGGAGCAAAAATCGCCAAAAGATAAAGGCTTGAATTATGCGAATTGATTCTTCCTCTTTTTCTCGAACAACAGTCGATCGACCAAAAGAGGCGGTCGATCGACTGCTTAAACAGTACAGAACTCTTTTTTCAGTCTTTTCGAATCATTTTCTCATCTTTTTCTCTTTTTTTTTTCTTTTCTATTTCTTTCTTTTCTTCTTTTCATCTTCCCAATATTATCTCAAACAGAGCATATGCCACCAAAAATGAGTAACAACCCCAAGAACACAGACTACTAGCTTGACAAAGGACAGGCTAAATGTAGGATGTAGTAAATGGGACAAAAAGGGATATTTTTGGCAGTGTGGGGCTTATAGGCAAAACGAGAAAAGGAAACCTCTACCACATGTGTCAACTAACCACAGACCGAATGCGTACAGGTATTAAGCAGATTAAGTTCATATTTATGCACATTTATGTGACATGCCTCATAAGGAGTACTACTCACATTCCTAAATAAACCGGTCATAGATGTCACCAGTTATAGGCTCTAAATCTCAGAAATATGATGTAGTTTGCTAATTTTCTAAGTCAAGTCTCAAGTTCAGCAAATAATTTAACGAGAACTCGTAGACTATGCATATATGATTCTACTAATAACATGTCAATTAGCAAGGCTTAGGCAAAAACAGGTGCAAAATGCAATATCATCCTTGAAATACTACCGTTCCGACTCGACCTATATGCTAAAATAAACGTGCATTTTATGGAAATTTTTGAAATTTTTTAATTTTTTTTTTTTTTGAATTTCGTATATATATATAATGAAATAAACAATGCAAAACAGAATGTAAACGTGAATGCAAGCAAATGATATGCGACGCAAAACCCTTCCCCAAACCAAATCACACAATGTCCCCATTGTGCAAAATCATGTAATGAAGAAAAGAGAAATGGGAATTTGCGGGAAAATGAAATAAATAAGACATGAAATGATAATCGGGAACTTACAAGACTTTAAGCGCAGCAAAAGGGAAACCTCCCCAAACCAGCGTGAGCTAGTAGGTTTCAGTAGCCAGCAGTGCTACTAATAAGGTACCTGAAAGACAAATAAAACCCACGCATAAAATCGAGAAGACAATTTGAAGCGGTAAATATGTGCACAAATGAGAAAATTAGAAGAAATAAATAATTTGACGGAAATAAAAGTGGAGTAGAAAACTCCCTTAAGTCCGCATATCGACCAAACACAGCAGGGGAGAGGTCGTGAATAAGTACAGCAGCGTCCTTGGTCGATCGACTAAGTACGGCAGTCGATCGACCAATGTGTCAGGAACAGTAGCTCCTGGAAAGTGCAACTCAGTCGATCGACCAATGTAGCCAGTCGATCGACTGAAAATACTGCTGTATTCCTTATTTCTTCGTATTTGCTCAATAACTTGAGCCAATGAGGTCTAAAACCTGCAAGTGCACAATAATACGCGCCCAAAATTACGCAAAACCCAAAACAAAGTCTCAAACATATAAAATCCTAAGCAAGCAAAATAAAATGCGAAGTTTTCGCGCACACAAAAGCAATAAAAAGTGTCTAACAAAAGCAAATAAATTGTTTGGAAAACATGTGATCAACTAGTAGTTGATCAAGAACGGCCATGGTATGGTCCACTTCGTCGGCTTCTGGCTACTAGAGGTAGCCTCAACGGTGCTTATTTGAGCGGCTGCACTCTTCTTAGCTTCCACGTCCGTATGGCTCAACGGATCAACACTATCATCATCTCCCCAGTCAAGGATCTCTTCGGGCTTATCAGAATCCAAATCAGACTCTCTGGCTTTGACCGGCTCGTCATCAACTACCTCATCAATTCCATAGCTCAGGCAACCAAGACCTCCTCTTTGAATGATCGGCTTCTTTACAGTTGGAGCAACTTGCAGCACTTCCTTCCTCAAACCAGCTCCTGCAACATCTAAAACAACAGATTCTTCCTCCTTTTTGCTCCCAGTCTGGGGCGGAGGGGTTAACACAGAAGTAGTAATAGAGACAGGCAATTCAGGAAGCACAAAGTACGATTTCTTTTCAGAAACCGTATTACAAGTCACAGGCCACATGGGGTCCTTTTTCTTAGCAGGTTGGGCAAAGACAATAGAATGCTTTCCCACTTTGAAAGTCAAGGTTCCTAGACCGACATCTATGACTGCACCAGCAGTGTGCAGAAATGGCCTACCCAAAATAATGGGTATATGAGCATCCTCAGGCATGTCAAGTACAACAAAGTCGACGGGGAAGAAGAACTTCCCTATTTGGACAGGGATGTCCTCTAAGACTCCTATTGGCTGGACCGCAGATCGGTCAGCCATCTGTACTGTCATATCTGTCACTGCGAACCTAGTCAATTTGAGCTTCCTAGCTAGACTCAAAGGCATGACGCTTATACTAGCTCCTAAGTCACATAATGCCTTCTCAATAGAGAAGGTACCTATATTGCAAGGAACAGAAAAGCTACCCGGGTCCTCTAGCTTATGGGGTGCAGTGTGAGACAAGTAAGAGCATGACTCTTTGGTTAATGCGACAGTGTGAACATAATCAAGCGACTTTTTCTTAGACAGGAGTTGTTTCATGAATTTAGTGTAGGCAGGTACTTGATTGACCCACTCAAGGAAGGGTACTTGTACATTCAAGCTACGAATAACTTTTTCAAACTTACTGAAAGATACTTGTTCCTTTGTTGGCACTAGTCTCTCTGGATATAGGGCTGTAAGAAGTACCTTAGCCCTCTCTTCTAAGTTGCGCATGCCGGCATCCGTGGACTTAGGCTGGAAGTCCACTGCTTTCTCCTTGTTAAAGCTCGAATCCTCCTCAGACCGTCTCAAATGTGAGCCATTAACCGTCATTGGATCGAACTTCGGAATTGGGACGGACCCATCAGCACTCGGGTCTGGCCCTAACACTTTCGGAGTTGTCGTGCCCCGAAACAAATGGTCCCTTAAGTTATCGGGCATCGGAGGACGAACAATCTCGCTATCAGCAGTGATCTTGGTCGATCGACTACTATCCTCAGTCGATCGACCGAGGTGTCTGATTCGAGAGCTGCTGTAACCATTCGCGCATCGATCGATCGACGGGTGTATCAGTCGATCGACTGATATACCTGGTAGACGCCTTTTTCTTTGAATTATTCGTTACAGCTTTCTTTTGACTCGGATCCGCCTCATTCTTTTCAACAGCGTCCTCGACCATGGCAGTGTTGGGAAATGTGTCCTCAACAATAGTGCGATCACATGATTTAAATATCGTTATTAAATCTCATTTTAAAGAATACAATTGGGAAGTAATATTGTTACTGTCAACTGGTCAACATATATCGGTAATGATTGGTGACTAGAGTTTGACATTCTTTTGTCGTGTGACGGTGGTGATCATTTGACCCCTAGGTCATACCTAAAGGGCAATACACTTAATTGATTATTTAATTAATCGTATAATGTTACGAGTTAATTAAATTTCTTGAAAAATTGACGGACAATTTTGGTAGTAAAATTTACGTATCAAATTGAAATATGATTAAATGAGATACGGTCTGAGTAATCGAATTGTATCATTACTCGGATGAAATTATTGTTTAAAGAAACGATTGGATTTGAATGAATTATTATAAATACAATCTGTTGTGATTTATAAATGGTAAAAATATTTTGGCACAAGTAATTATGAAATTACTAAGTCAATTTTTGTATATGACGTATTTTTGATAATACGTTGAATTTTTAATATATTAAAAATTACATAACAAATATATGTGACATGTGACATGTAACATGTAGACAATTGACAAAAATAATATGGACTCCATATTATGTAAATGCCGAAATAATGGAGGGGATTAGGCTTAAATTGTGTTTATATTTTAAATAAGAAAGCATAATGATTATAAAGTAATCTAGCCATGCAAGCCTATGAACATTGTTAAGAGCAACAATTTCATGCATTGGCTCTTTCCTTTCCTCCACTCCCACCGGTTTTTGGGAAGAAAAACACTTGAGATTTTTCTCATTTTTTGCCTAATATTCACTAAGAGGTAGTGGATGTTCATTCATTCTTTTACTCATCAAAATATAAGATTTCTAGAGAGACAAAACTCTCTCTTCTTCTTCTCTCCCATTTAGCCGAAATTATTAAGTGTATATAATAATTTTGGGTCATTTTTCTACTAGATTAATATTATACTAGTATTCATAATATTAATTAGATTAAGTGAAAGCCTTGGGTATAAAGCATAGGGAGAGATCTTACACTTAGATCTTTGTTCTTCCATTGGAAAAGCTCAAGAACAAGAAGAGAAAGGTGATCTCTCTTGTGCCCTAATAGCCGAAATATACAATGTAAGGACATGATTTCTCCTCTATTTATATTATTGTTTGCATGCATAAAATCCGTTTTAATTTTATGACAAATTAGTTTAGCATATATGAGTATGTTATTTATGTATATGAATCTACATTTCCTTCAATCGGTATCAAGAGCCACGGTTGTTTGCATGCAAATTGGTTAAAAGTTTTTCCGAGTTATATGAATAACAAAATAAAACTTGTAAAATTTGTGTTATTATGATATATCACGAAATTATTACATGCATGTTAATATTTCTGGTCCTAAAGTGTTTTAGGATTTTTGGTTAATTTTTCGGATTTTTATTGTTCATATTTAACAATAATGGCATTTAAATGTGATTTTATGAGTAAAAATGTCATTTTTGGTCTAAAATTAGCTATACTTCGAATTTTAAGTTGATTTTTGGATATGTTATCACATATATTATTTTGAGATAACCTGTAAATTTTCATAATTTTTGCACTTGTTATGCTCGAAAAATGAATTTTTCATTATTAAATTCGGATTTAAGAGAATAATAGGTTAATATGAGTTAAATTTCGAATCTGGTCATAGAAAATTTATATGTTGTCACATGCAATTTTACAAGGTGTGTGTAAAATAATTGGCTATAAAGAAGTCTTTTAGCATGATTTATGAATTTTTGAAGAAAAATGGCATAAATAGTGACATTATTAGTGAAAATTAATAAAATATAATCTATGACTTAGGAAAAACGTATAATGTTGCATTTTATTATATTTTTCCAGATCTAAAATTGAAAAGTTAGTGAAAATAATTTTTCCATGTTTTTATGATTATTTTATTATAAATCGATAAACCGCAACATTGTTTTTCCGGAAAAATTTCGAAATTTTTAACCTAAGATTTTGAACATTATGAGTGTCATGGAATTTTTCCAGAATGTTCATGAATTTAAATTTCAAATTTTGAATTTATTTGAAATTTTTGGATTTAATTGAAGTTTAATAGCTTATTTTTGTAATTTTGGTCCATTTATGAACAATTTTGTAAATAAAAGTTAATTATGGTCAAAATTATTAGTGAAGACTATATTTTGAGTCCTAAGAGGTTAGGATAATTAACTTATGCATAAATATGAGTTTATGTATTTTTGTGATTATAAAATGTTGAAATCACGCAAATCCGTAAAAACCGAGTAATATATGATATTGGCTAATTAAAGGCGATTTAGCATAAAAAATTGAGCATGTTCATACATATTATAATGCTGCATTTTTCTTTATGATTGTCATAATTTTAATTTATGTAATTTTGAATTATGTAATTTTACTTAGTATGGCCTTAGATTTTAATTGGTATTTCCCGAAATGTATGGGAATATCGATTCGGTTGTAATTTTTATTGTGATCTCGTATCACCGTTTTGTAATTTAATAGATTTATTTTATTTTAGTTACAAATGTATAATAGGAAATTATGTAATTTATTATGTAATTTTATTCATTCCGGAGTTCCTAAAGACGGATTTCTTCAAGAATGGCGATACATAAAGACGGTGTTACCTCGAGATGCGTGCCACAACCGAAGTTCAAGGGACCAATGGAGTTGGTTTCCGAATATGTAATAGATTAATAGTTTTTCTATTTTAGGAAAGGCCATACTAGGATTTATTTATCTTTATGCTTGCATTTTATTTTATGTCACATGCATCGCTAAATCGCCATAACTAAACATGCATTGTCTTTTATCGAGTTTATCGACCGTGTCAAATATAATTATCGTAGTTCACCGTTTTAGTTCACTTAAAACGTGATAGATAATAATTTGACATGACCTCTCGCTAAAACTATCAATTGAGACATAGCCTTACCAAATAGTAGAAACCATGAAAACCTATTTCGCGAGGGAGTGCGCTCGGCCCCACCGGGGTACAAACCTTGTTACGTAGGGGAAGTGGGTGATGAATGTTAATCCACCGAATTCATGTTGATGAGGGATGCATCGGCCCCACCGTGCCCAAGTTAATGTGGGTTTGGATCATGGACACATTTATTCGAAATTTGGATTGAACTCAACAAAAGTATTTGATAAGGGATGTATCGGCCCCACCGTGCCCTTGTCGATGTGTTTTGGGCTATAGATAATTGTTAATGTAATATTATCGACCAAGAGTTCTAAAAGTAGAATCGATTAAACGTTAATCCACCGAGTTATATTGATAAAGGATGTATCGGCCCCACCGTGCCTAAGTCGATATGAATTTGGGTCTTGGAATCATTTATTATAGTTGGGTAGAGGTCACTATATAAATGTTCATATCTTGTTAAATTTGCAAGTATGATTTAAAAAGACAAATGTTAATATTTCCTTTCCTCCATATTTGTAGTGCATTACAATGAATCCAAATAAATGCTACCGCACCAATTACTATTGAGTCATATCACCATGTTCTTGACGACGTATGCTCCAACAATAATTTCGATACAACTAGAGAACTTCATTTCGGGATAGGTTCGGATGGAAACCTAAATTTCATCACTTCTTCTAAACCACCCACTACTACTAGACCTCGTGTGAGTCCGTCTCAGGAAGACTACCTCATACGATCTATAGGGTCTTTGTCTCTGGAAGATAAAGATGCCAAAGCTAGTGGGAGCTCTAGCAATCAAGTTCTTGCTTCAAAGGGCAAGAGGTTCAGGAAGAAAGCAAAGAAAGACAAAAACTTCAAGCAAGTTAATGATGAGTGCCATTATTGCTATGGCATGGGACATTGGCTTAGGAATTGCCCTATGTATTTGCGAAATATAAGGGAAGGACTCATTACTCCAAAAGGTACAATTCCTAAAGAAATTTATGTTATTGATATAAATTATACTTCCACTACGACATGGGTACTAGATACCGGTTGTGGTTCTCACCTTTGTAATCATTTACAGGGTTTAAGAGATGTGGAGAAGCTTAGCAAGGGAGATGTGGATCTTCGACTTGGAAATGGAGCTCGGGTAGCGGCCGAATCCAAAGGAACTTATGTTCTAGCTTTGCCAAACGGTTTTGAGTTGTATTTGCATAATTGTTTTTATGTTCCTACGCTCTCTAAAAACATTATCTCAATCGCCATGCTAGACATGGACGGTTTTTGTTTTGTCATTAAGAACAATCGTTGCTCTATTTCTAGGAATGATTTGGTTATTGGCCAAGCTACTTCCATCAATGGCATTTACATTTTAGAGACCTCAAATCCGACAAATGATATCTATAACATTCAATCAAAGAAACTCAAAACAAGTGACCCAAGTGAAGCGTTCATTTGGCATTGTCGATTAGGTCACATAAACGAGAATCGCATCAAAAGATTAATTTCGACTAATGTGATTACACCATTTGATTATCAATCATATGGCACATGCGAATATTGCCTAATTGGCAAAATGACTCGTAATCCTTTTAGTGGTAAAGGGACACGAGCTAATGAGCTATTGGGACTCATACACACCGATGTGTGTGGACCATTGTCTATCACCGCTCGTGGTAATTATGACTACTTCATAACCTTCACCGATGACTTAAGTAGATATGGGTATATCTATTTAATGAAACATAAGAGTGAAGCATTTGAGAAATTCAAGGAATTCCAAAACGAAGTAGAGAACCAATTGAACAAAAGGATTAAGGCACTACGATCCGATCGTGGTGGTGAATACCTTAGCCTTGAATTTGATTCACACTTGAAAAGTCGTGGTATTATATCACAACTTTCTCCACCCGGAACACCTCAACTTAATGGTGTTGCCGAAAGGAGAAATCGAACCTTACTAGATATGGTTCGATCCATGATGAGTCAAACCGAGTTACCGAACTCGTTTTAGGGATTTGCGATACAAACCGCAATTCGATCTTTGAATAATAGTCCCACAAAGTCCACCGAAAAGACTCCATGTGAGATGTGGACGGGTAAGATCCCAAATATATCCTATATGAAGATTTGGGGATGTGATGCTTACGTCAAAACTAAGAACGACAACAAGCTAGCCCCAAGATCCGAAAAATGCATCTTTGTAGGTTATCCCTCGACCTCTCGAGGGTATTACTTCTACAAACCTCAAGATCATAAAGTGTTTGTGTCTTGCGAGGCTGTCTTCTTAGAAAGAGAATTTATTTCTAAGAGACATAGTGGGAGAAATTTTGAACTTGATGAAGTTCAAGAGCCACAAACCGAGATAGAGACGCAAGAAGATGTTCCTTCTTCGTCTAACGCGGTTGTACCTCCTCCACTAAGAAGGACGGGCCGAGTAATTCGCCATCCCGATCGATATGTGGGACTTATCGAAGAAGATGGAACACTCGATGTGTTACTTATGGAAAGTGACGAGCCCGCCACCTACAAGGCCGCAATCTCTAGTCCTAATTCCACCTTATGGCTTGAAGCCATGAAATCCGAAATGGATTCTATGCTTGAAAACCAAGTTTGGGACTTGGTAGATTTGCCTAAAGGGGCAAGACCCCTCCAATGCAAATGGATATTCAAGGTCAAAAATGGCATAGAAGGACATGACGATGTCTACAAAGCTAGGCTAGTGGCAAAAGGATTTACCCAAGTCCAAGGTCTCCATTATGATGAGACCTTCGCCCCCGTAGCCATGCTAAGATCCATACGGATTTTGTTAGCGATCGCCGCATTTCATGATTATGAAATATGGCAAATGGATGTCAAAACCGCTTTTCTAAATGGGCATTTAGAGGAGGAGGTGTACATGATACAACCCGAAGGTTTTGTTGATTCTAAAAATCCTAACAAAGTGTGCAAGCTTAAGAGATCCATTTATGGTCTTAAGCAAGCATCTAGAAGTTGGAATCATCGATTCAATCATGTTATAAAAGAAAATGGTTTCACTCGAAATGTTGAGGAACCATGTTTATACATGAAATTCAGTGGGAGCAATGTTGTGTTCCTAATCTTGTATGTCGATGACATACTACTCATTGGAAATGATATTCCAATGTTGTCTTCTGTTAAGAAGTGGTTAGGTAACCACTTCCAAATGAAGGATTTACGAGAGGCACAACGCATATTAGGTATCCGGATCTATAGAGATAGACCCAAGAGGATATTGGCACTAAGTCAAGAGTCTTATGTTGATAAGATTCTTCGACGATTCAGCATGGACAAATCCAAAAGGGGTTTGGTATCAATGGTAACCGGAACAATATTGAGCCAGACTCAATGTCCCTCCGAACCCCATGATGTTGAACGCATGAAGTTGATCCCTTACGCTTCCGCTGTTGGATCAATCATGTATGCCATGATATGCACACGTCCTGATGTCTCGTATGCCTTGAGTATGACGATTAGATATCAAGGAAATCCAGGTGAGAGTCACTGGATTGTTGTCAAGAATATCCTTAAGTACTTAAGAAGAACTAAGGACTCTATCCTTGTGTTTGGAGGAGACACTGAGTTGCGTGTTACAGGATACACGGACTCAAGTTTTCAAACAGATAGAGATGACATGAAATCACAAGTGGTTTTGTTTTCATGCTCAATGGTGGTGCCGTAAGTGGAGAAGCTTCAAGGAAGTCAGAATCATGGATTCGACAACGGAGGCTGAGTACATAGCAGCATCAGAGGCTGCCAAGGAAGCTATGTGGATCAAGCAATTCACGGAAGGTCTAAAAGTAGTACCTACCGCCGATGATCCCATCACTCTCTATTGTGATAATAGTGGGACGATCTTCCAAGCTAAGGAGCCGAAGTCTAGTAATAGATCTAGACATGTACTTAGAAAATATCATGTAATAAGAGATTTCATTGAAAGAAAGGAAATTGCGATTTGTAAGGTTGGGACGGATGACAACATAGCCGATCCGCTCACCAAGCCTTTATCGCAGGCTAAGCATGATGGGCATGTTACGTCCATGGGACTTAAACGTGTACTAAATTTCTGTTAGATTTTGAAATGAAATAAAAGTGTTGTTTTTGTTCATGTTCATAATCACATTTGTCTTTTATCTTTAATTATATACTTTGTTACATCCATACGGGTTGTAGAGACAATTGAACCCCGTTAAAGTGAACACGGATTAACATAGTATTTGCCCATAGTCACTTGTATGAGGTGACGTCTCGAAGTGACTAGAGTGTGAGGCGATTGATGGCAAGTTCAAGTGCCATAGAGTCATGTGAGATGACTAGTCGATCACATAGGCAGACTGTTAAGAACATTTTATCGGGCCTAATGACCGCTTATAGAGTTCTGGCAAATTTATATAGCCTGGTCGTGGCGAGAGCTACTATAGTATTCAAATGAGTCGATTCTTTTGACTAAAGACTATTCGCCTAAGATGGCACAGTTTCAGATTAACTTTGATTTGTGTTACTACGACCTTCGTAAATGGGGTCAAATGGGCATATTTTGGGTTATGATGGCTGTGGCTAGTCGAAGGGAATGAGTGCGATAGGAATTGTCCACCCCTAGTCAGGGTTATAACAATATCTCAGGGCCACTCGAGGAGTAATGAACTGGAAATGCGTGGCCACGCTCGGAAGGTATCCAGAGTGGATAAATCCGGTCAATCAGTTATTCTCCAGATCGAGGAAACCACTCTCGATATGATCACTTGCAAGTACGACCTGAAAGACACCTTGCATTGAGTGGGAGATAGTAATAGGACAAGAGAATTGGTGACGCACACTTGTCGAGGACAAGTGGGAGATTGTTGGAAAATGTGTCCTCAACAATAGTGCGATCACGTGATTTAAATATCGTTATTAAATCTCATTTTAAAGAATACAATTGGGAAGTAATATTGTTACTGTCAACTGGTCAACATATATCGGTAATGATTGGTGACTAGAGTTTGACATTATCTTGTCGTGTGACGGTGGTGATCGATTGACCCCTAGGTCATACCTAAAGGGCAATACACTTAATTGATTATTTAATTAATCGTATAATGTTACGAGTTAATTAAATTTCTTGAAAAATTGACGGACAATTTTGGTAGTAAAATTTACGTATCAAATTGAAATATGATTAAATGAGATACGGTCTGAGTAATCGAATTGTATCATTACTCGGATGAAATTATTGTTTAAAGAAACGATTGGATTTGAATGAATTATTATAAATACAATCTGTTGTGATTTATAAATGGTAAAAATATTTTGGCACAAGTAATTATGAAATTACTAAGTCAATTTTTGTATATGACGTATTTTTGATAATACGTTGAATTTTTAATATATTAAAAATTACATAACAAATATATGTGACATGTGACATGTAACATGTAGACAATTGACAAAAATAATATGGACTCCATATTATGTAAATGCCGAAATAATGGAGGGGATTAGGCTTAAATTGTGCTTATATTTTAAATAAGAAAGCATAATGATTATAAAGTAATCTAGCCATGCAAGCCTATGAACATTGTTAAGAGCAACAATTTCATGCATTGGCTCTTTCCTTTCCTCCACTCCCACCGGTTTTTGGGAAGAAAAACACGTGAGATTTTTCTCATTTTTTGCCTAATATTCACTAAGAGGTAGTGGATGTTCATTCATTCTTTTACTCATCAAAATATAAGATTTCTAGAGAGACAAAACTCTCTCTTCTTCTTCTCTCCCATTTAGCCGAAATTATTAAGTGTATATAATAATTTTGGGTCATTTTTCTACTAGATTAATATTATACTAGTATTCATAATATTAATTAGATTAAGTGAAAGCCTTGGGTATAAAGCATAGGGAGAGATCTTACACTTAGATCTTTGTTCTTCCATTGGAAAAGCTCAAGAACAAGAAGAGAAAGGTGATCTCTCTTGTGCCCTAATAGCCGAAATATACAATGTAAGGACATGATTTCTCCTCTATTTATATTATTGTTTGCATGCATAAAATCCGTTTTAATTTTATGACAAATTAGTTTAGCATATATGAGTATGTTATTTATGTATATGAATCTACATTTCCTTCAGGCAGGCCCCTCCAGGGTGGACCCACTCCTCAACGTGATGGCGTTTAGGGTCTCCTTTTGGTCGGTTTGAGTCGGTAAGTGTCCCGGAGCTCGAGAGGTACTCTTACTAGCCAATTGAGCAATTTGGCTCTCTAGTAGCTTCATCCCGGCCTCTCTTGCTTGGGACTCCTTCAAAAACAAGTTCTTGAACTCGAAAAATCGAACTATGGGATTGTTGTTGTTCTGCGCGGCACATAAGGAGGTTTTTGATATTGTTGTTGCTTTTTCTTTGAGGGGGCACATAGGGTTCTTCTGCGGGAGGTGGAGTTGGATTTAGGACATTCTGGCTACTCCACCTCGGGTTGGGATGAACATTAGGCTCATAGTAGGTGTTCGTCGCCTATAATGTTGAAAGGCGACCTGAGACTCAAAGGGACTAGGACAATTCTTGAAACGTGTCCCTCGGCTCCGCACCTTTCACGAGACGAAAGGACCGTCGACACAAAGATTTACTTGGTAAATACCCCTCTTTGAAGCTCCTTCTAGTTCATACTTGTCAAATCTCGCAGTGAGAGCTTCAAGTGCAAAGAACAGAGGAAGATTCAGCGACTCTCCTCCGGTTCCCTCCGGAATTCCCATACTCGGCCTTGTGGGTGGCTAGATCGTCGATGATCTTCCACCCCTTGGTCTCTCTCGGGTTCTCAAAAATCGGCCATTGGTCGTGTAGCATCCAAAATAGCCCTCGATCGTCATACACCCATTATAGAAATGATTGCACAAGCTCCATTTTTCGAAACCATGGTGCGGTATGGTTCGCACCAGCTTCTTAAATCGGACCCATGCCTCGTGGAAGTTCTCATCCGGCCCTTGTTTGAAACTCGTGATTTGAGCTCTAATAGCAATCGTCTTTGAAGCAGAAAAGTACTTCTTGTAGAATGCCAATGCCAAGGAATTCCAGTCGGTGATCCCATGAGCAGCTCGATCCAGATCTCTATACCACTCCCTTGCAGCATCACGAAGGGAGAAGATAAACATGGTCTCCTTGATCTGGTCTTCGGTCACGCCGGCTGGTGGGGGTATGGAATAGCAGTAGTCAATAAACGTCTCCATATGCTTAGCTGCATCTTCATTTGCAGCTCCCCCGAACTGGTTTCTCTCAACCATATTAATGTATGAAGGCTTTGGTTCGAACTTCCTGGCATCTCCTGGTAATTCGAACCCCTTATATAAATTTGCAGCTGTCGGCTTAGAATGACTAGCTATACTCGCTTCCTCAGCCATGACTGGAATTTCTGGAGAAGTAACTGTCTCGGCTGAAGAGGTGGAAACGGGTGAAGACTGTGGGTCTTCCTCGAACAGCTCGTTCTCGTGATAGCTTGACAGAGTACTCAGCTCTTCCTCTGTCGGTAATACCCTTTGTGATCGTCTCAACTCGCGCAAAGATTTCTCTATCTCAGGATTGAATGGTACTAGTTCACCACCCTGTGACCTGCGCATAAGAAGAAACTACAAAAAGAGTATAAGAAAAGTTTAAGGAACAGAAGTCCCTTAAACTAAGAAAGACTAAAAATAAAACAACTAAAAATTAAAACTATTGCCTCCCCGGCAATGGCGCCAAAATTTGATACCCGTCGTTGTGAGTACCAAAAATAAGATTTATAACTTCCTATTAAGACTAACCTAGGCTAGTGGTAACAGGGTCGAACCACAAGGAGGCAGACGTAATTTCTAGCTGTCTAATTCTAGTCTAAAGTAACGAGTTTGGGGGTTGAGTTGAATTGGTCTATAGCTAAGAATAAATAAAGACAGTAAACTAAAAAGACAGATTAAACAGATAAAGAAGGGGCACTAGGATGGTCGGTTCATTACAGCTTCGGCGGCAGCATACTAAGTCGGTCTGAATCAAACACAGGTGAGGCGGGAAAACAAGAGGTCCTCTCGGTCCACTCTTAACAGATAGCATCTTTCGATCTCGCTATAAGTCCCTAATATCACTAATACTGACTCTCGTCCTGAAAAGTGACTAACGGTCTAAACTATTCCTATCTTTCGATCTCAGCACAGTTTAGTCATTTTAATTGATGGTCTAACAGTTGTCCCTATCTTTCGATCTAATGGGTCAGTCATAAATTAAGCATCTAACTGGTCGCATGCATTCGATTCGTTAAATACATCATTAAAATAAATTAAAACGAAAGGTAACCTCACGTGGTCAGTCGATCGACCAGGTATGGCGGTCGATCGACTGACACGCGAATTCAGTCCAATTTAATACTACGCCGCCTACGCCATAGTTCGCCTACATCCTAGCACAATTGATTTAGCTACTCATGGCTATGGCTAAAATAACAATAATATTGAAGGTAAAGACTACTGAATTCATGCTAAAAGTAGTAAAACAAACAATTAACATAAACGATAATTGGCTTGGGTTCTAACTAACAATTCTATAACTAATAACGCAATAAAGATGAACTGGAAGTAGAATGGAAGGAATACCGAAAATTGCAGAAGAGTAGTAACGGAATGATTAGAAGTATGAATGAAAATCCAATGCAACTAATATTCCAAAACTCTAACTATGATATTCTAAAAACTGAATGTGAAACTTTAGATAAAAACTGGATACTAAACTGATGTTTCTAGGTTACGTTATATAGCAACTAACGTAACCTTATTTCCTAAACCTAACATAACTTTGGGCTTCAAGATTCACGGTCTTTTAATTCTCGTCTGGAATAGCAATTTGGTCGATCGACTGCTAGGACTGGTCGATCGACTGATCTTCAGTAAACAGTAGCTTCTGGAACCCGCAGGTTGGTCGATCGACTGATGGCAGAGGTCGATCGACTGCTTGAGCTGCTACTTGACTTCTATAAACTCGTGGACTTGTCTTTTGGGCCTTGAATTGCGCACCAAGCTCGTTCCTCGGGTGAATACTTCACGTCATATGCAATGCAGGATACTCGGGGTGGATTTAGCTCGATTTCCGCTGGATTCTTCACATTTCTGCAATAATGTACAAAAATACGGAAGTAGACGGAAATAGGGAGAAATGTAGCATAAACTACATGAATGAGCTCTGAAATGCGTGTAAAATGGGATGTAAAACATCATATAAAAGACACGCATCACTACACATGCTTAGTCTAATCCGATTTCGTGCCTCTCGACTTATAGAATGAATTAACAAACTTAATCTACGATTATGGTCAATAACCAAAGATTAAACGTTGAGGTGCAAACATGTGATAGAAACAATTAGACAATATTATATAGACCGGGTCCTAGAGAAACTCTCGTTTATGACTAAGGAATTTAGCTACTCATATTAAAATGTAAACTATAAACTATGTTGAATAAAATGCTAAACATGATTGTAGAAATGATATAAACTAAATGATAAAACATAAAATATGAGATTAAACTATGTGGTAAAATTGAAATACTAGCGATGAAATTATGAAAACGTAAATAGAAATGTAAACTAAAAAAACAAGAATAAGAATTACCGAAATAAGGAACTAGAACTTGAATTGCAAAGAGGAGTAAAGAGAACCAAATGCTTGAATAACTAACCAAATGTTTAACAATCAAATGCTTAACAATATTGAAACTAAAGATGAAAACTATTGAGAGAATTTTGCTTAAGGCTAATATAGTGTATGAAAGACATAATGAAAAGATATCCCTAACGACGGATTAAGGCCCCTATTTATAAGAAAATAGGGGCATAACGTAAAATTCCAAGAGGGGGTCAACCCCGATCGGGGCCGTGGTTATCCGGCTATTTTGGCTTAATTCCTCGATTAAATGTTGAGGGAATCCAATGTTCGTGATAAATGTCCCTTAATTCACCCGGTTAAATGCTTAATCTATCAACTTAAGAGCTTCCAAAGAGTATCCTAAGCTTAATCTTTTCCACATGAATTTGGACTTCTCATTGGGCTCTTTGTAGGATCAGTTTGCATTGTCTCATACACTCTTGCTTGGGCAAGGAAACACACCTTCCATTGTCATACTTGGTCCATCTTGTTTTCACTTAGCTTAGTGAACTTGGTGCTTGCTAATGTGATAGGAAAAAGCTTCTAAATGCTTAGATTCCTACAAAATGTAACAAATACAAACAATACACCTAGAACACAAGATTAGCTCACAAATATACTAATTAAAGTCTGATATACAATAAAAACCGAGCTAAAATGGGGGCTAAAAGTATATATAAAATGAACACATCAACGGTATTGTCCACCAGGATGTCAACTTGTGGCAGAGGAAAGCCGTATTTTGGACTTGCTTTGTTCAGGTCCCTGAAGTCGACGCAAACCCGAGTTCTCCCATATTTCTTGGGTACAGGGACTATGTTGGCCACCCAGACAGAGTATTCAGAAACTTTGATGAATCCGGCTTTGAATGGTTTGTCTACCTCTTCCTTAATTTTCAGGGCGCATACGGCGCAGCTTTTGTTTCACGGGTTTAGCTGCGGGTTTAATGGGTATCTTGTACTCTGCAATCTCTCTGTCGATCCCAGGCATGTCTTTGTAGGACCAAGCGAATACGTCCTTGTATTTGTGTAGAAGGTCGATGAACTGTTGTCTCTCCGAGGGGTCAAGGGTGGTCCCTATCCTAAGTTCTTGAGGTGTGTTGTCGGTCCCTACGTTGATGGGTTTGGTCTCCTCAATGATAGAGGTCCTATCTTCTCGTTTGGCAAGTTCATTGGCTAGGTAAGGTGGGTAGTCACTCAAGTCAAATTCCTCATATTCGTTCAGAATTGCATTGCAGTTAAATTGAGACGAGCCATAAGCAAACTTAGCGTTCAATAAGTCGACTTGAGCGAAGAGCTCGGATAGGACAGACATCTCATGGGCAGTCAGAGGCGACACAGCAGAAGAGGTGGCCCCTTGAGCAAGCTCCAGGTTGCTATCTTCTGCGAGACTGGGGATGACCCTAGTTGACTCAGTCTCTGAGGCAGCCACAAGTTTGTGATAAAATAGTGGAAAGGGGACTTTGACTGGGACATCAGGAGTGCTAGAAGCTAAGACAGACTCAGAATCAGACTCCTTCTCATCTTCACTCCCCTATTTGAACATAGGGCCTTCTCCAGTAGTGATCTTGAGCATGCGGCCTTGTCGATCGGTCCACTTGACAGTTTTCCTCCAGCCTTAGGTAACTTTCTCTGGGTCAGCATCAGAGATTAAGGCAGTGAGATCGAACTGGTTCTCCTTTAGAGCAATGTTGATGATGTCCTCATAGCCGAGGTGCTTAATGTTGTCTTCTCCAAAGAGGAGACTCGCGGCTTGCCCGTTCAGGCACGAGGTCGACTCAGATTTGGTTGACGCAGCTTTGGTGTTGTCGGGGATGAAGTAGCAGTCTTGAAAGAATTCAACACCCGGGTGTTTGACCTTTGATACGGGGTCGTAGATTGGCTTCAGAAAGCCGTTGTAGAGCTCAAACCTTCCCTCGACGATGAAGTATCCATTGAGAGTCAAATGGTAGGGACGGAGGATGACTCCGTGCTTTTTGCACTTCCGTACTATGAGATTCATTTCCTGTATGTCTTCATCGGTTGGTTCATAACATATATAGCCCTAAGGGGATTTTTGGGACTTGGCCTATTTCATAGGAGGCAAGGTGTTTTTCAGCGGATTGAGAGGTAGGCCCGGGAATAACTCTGGCGCATCAAAATGCAGTTGACTGCGAGGTTCAAGAACGGGTCACAATCAAAGGGTGTTGATTCATCGGTTAGGGCATTCACAGCTTGGAATCTCCACATTTGACTGTCGTCCTCTTCAATAACTTGAGAGGCTATTCCCTTCTTCATGATAGCCTTAATCGGGGATGCGGGAATTGTGATTGTTTTCCCGTTGAAAGGGAACCTGATTTTCTGATGAAGGGTTGAGGTGACGGCCTTGGTGGCGTGAATCCAGGGGAGTCCCAGAAGCATGTTGAAAGAGGCGTCGATATCGACGACCTGAAAACTGGCTTGTCTTTCCAGGGGACCAGTAGCAATGGTCAGGGTGATGAGTCCCGCAACCTTACGACGAGTGCCATCATAGGCGCGTATTCCTTGATTAGTCGGGACCAAGTCGGCTTCCTTGATAACCAGTTTATGAGCCGTCTTGAGGGGAATGACATTGACCACAGATCGTCATCCACTAGAACCATAGGCACATTCTTCTTGAGGCATTGTACAGTGATATATAGAGTCAGGTTATGATTGGCTCTGAATGGAGGGATATCTTCGTCAGAGAAGATGACCGGGCTGCTCAGGTCGGGGACATCCCTTGTCATGTGCGCTACCACTTCTTCAGGGGAGGAGGTAGAGGGAACCGTCAACTTTTCCAAGGCTTGTAACAAAGCCTACCGATGTTCGAATGATGTAGCGATTAGTTGCCAAATTGAAATTTCGACCTTCGCCTTTTGCAGCTGTATAAGGATCGAGTTTTCGGGAACCTTGGGTTGAGTGTCTATGTCTGGGACGACCTGGTCATTTGTTGTTGGATTGGTAGTCGTATTGTTCGGATTTTGGTAGGGGCGTGCGGACCGGGTGAGGTGACCGATCTCTTTTGCTTGTTTGCCCTTTCCCGGAACAATGTAGACATCCTTTGAGTCGTCTCTCCAGATATCGTTGATTTCGGGATCGCGAGGGTACCTCGGAGGGGTATTCCTTGGCGGATAGTTTTTGTAGGGAAAGTTCTTGTGGGGGTAGTTTTTGTGGGGTTGATTATTATGGAGTGCATGCCAGAATGGTCGCGGGAGCAATGCTTTCTGGTAATGGGAGTTTTGGGTGCTTGGAGGACCCTCCCTTGGACGTGGCGTTGGTGTTGGTGGGTTGAAAATCAAACGGTAGTAGGCGTCCTCAAATCGGATATCCTTTCTGAGAGACTGGTTATGGCTTCTTCAACCTGTTGGAACATGGTGAGCATGGTTGCGGCGCTAAACATGAACATCCCGTCCGGGGTGTCCTTTTCCAAGGCATTCACCTCGTCATCAATAGGTAGGATTAGGTGTGAGCAATCCAAAGTTGGCTCATCATTAGATACAGCATGGATTCCCAAGGGGTTTGTCTTGTTATTTGATTTTTTTGGTGGAGGTAAAGGTAATTCCCCTTTCTCAATCATATCTTGAATGGTGTGTTTCAGTTTAAAGCAGGCTTCCGTGTCATGACCTTTGCCCTGGTGGTATTGGCAGTAGGCATTGGGATTCCAGAAACGGGTTTTCTTAGCCTCTGACGGGTCAGGAGTGGGGCTAATCGGCTGTAGTTTTCCTTGGTCTATGAGTCTTTTCAGGGCACTGGCATAGGTTGTTCCCAAGTTTGTGAATACCCTTTGAGGACGTTCAGTTTTCTTTGTGGTTGTTTCGAGGAGGTTGACCTCGTTGATTTTGTTTGTTTGACCATAAGGACGAGATCCGGTTGATGTAGATCCTTGATAGCCTCTACCGGTGGTTTTGGCTAGAACGCCCTTGCGGAGGTCGTCTTCAATGCGGGTTCCGAGGATTTGTACTGTTTTGATGTTCTTATATCTCAGCAGGTTGGCATAAACTGGACGGAGGTTGTTGACAAACTTCTCTACCAGAGTTGATTCACTTGGCTTACTGACCAATTGAGTGCTTACCCTCCTCCAACGGGTTAGGAATTCTGTGAACCCTTCCTTATCATTCTGAGTCAGGACTTCGAGAGTGCGGGTGTTGGGTCGACGTACTGTTTGGCAAATTCAACGACGACTTCGTCCCAAGTGGTAATGCTCTTGGGGTCGAGAGAATAGTGCCATTGGCGGGGAATTGGTTCCAGGGATGATGGAAAGATCCGGGTAAAGAGTTCTTGCTTGACCCCTTTGATAGACATGTAATCCTTGAGCGGGTCCTCCACTCCCTTAAACTTGGATGCATTAGTCAGGGTAAAGTTTTCGGGCAATTGATCTCCAACGGGTTCAAATCTTCGATTGTTCTCAAGGTGGATGTTGTTACCACGGGCTAGGAGCTGTTCCTCCAAGAGCTTGAACCTTTTCTCAGTTTCGGTCAAAGGCGAAGTGTTGTGTTCTACGGTTTCCTTGTTTTCCAAGGTGTCGATAAGGGTCTCGACAAGGTCCAGGGTGACCTTAAGAGCGGTGAGTAGGCTGGCTAGCTGAGCAGTCATGAGATCTCTGTTGTCAGCGTTGTTGTTGGACGAAGCTGAAGACGGGGCCATGGCTCTGAGGCAAAAAATGGCTCACGTTACATCCCAATCCGACACGGTTTAACGACTAAACGCAGATAACACAAAAGACGGAAAGACGCTTTGGATTTAATAAGACGATGGCAACCGTGTGTGGCGCCTCGGTGCTGACTTGATTTATGACGTGATGATGTTGACCGAGCTTTGACCCGCGATCAACGTAAGGGCATGACGCCGTTGAACGAGTCTCGAGGTGAGACAACTCATAAGTAAAGACCCATAAGTACGTTTACTTTAACTCGATAGACACGATGCGGAATTGGAATGGTGGACTGAAAGTTTAGAAATTAGAGATTTTCAAAAGATTCATTTGTCGCTTTATGGACGGCTCCCGAAGAATAGGGATATTCAGAAGGTCGATCAGTTGAAAAAGGTGTCTTAAGTTTGTTTTCAAAAGACGGTTTGAGAGTTGCGGCGGCTCTGAAAACAATGTGCTGTTTCCAAAGACGGCTTTTGAAATTCAAAATCGTGTGTTTTGAAAATCGGGTTTTGAAAGGTTTGAAAAGGCTGTGGTCCCGGGGACGGTGTATGGTCCTCGGGATTTGAAAAGCCTCGAAAAAGGGTGTGTGTCATTTTCAGGTTTTGAAAGAGCCATTGTCTCGGCGCGAGACGGGTTCAAATCCGTTTCTTGACACGGCGATTATAATGGCGTAAAAAGGTGTTTTTTGAAATTGTTGTGAAAACCGGATTTGAAAATCGTCGTTACGACGGCCTAAAAAGGCGTGCTTTTTGAAATGGTTGTAAAAAAAACCGGGTTTGAAAATCGTCATTACGACGGCCTAGGAAGACGTGCTTTTTGAAATGGTTGTAGAAAACTGGGTTTGAAAATCATCATTACGACGGCCTAAAAAGGCGTGCTTTTTGAAATGGTTGTAAAAAATGGGTTTGAAAATCGTCATTACGATGGCCTAAAATGGCCTGCTTTTTGAAATGGTTGTAGAAAACCGGATTTGAAAATCGTCATTACGATGGCCTGAAAGGCGTGCTTTTTGAAATGGTTGTAAAAAACCGGGTTTAAAAATCGTCATTACGACGGCCTAAAAAGGCGTGCAACGGTCGGCGAAAGACCGAGGTTTGAAATGGCCATTATAACAGCGCAAAAGGGTGTTTTTGAAAGTTTTGAAATGGCACGGAAGGACTTATGATCACATAGCACATAAGCACTCGCAGTTCATTATATTATGCATAATGCTGACACAGGTTTTGGCTTAAAAGGGAGGGTTACACACCAAGCGATCCAACCCCGATTTTCGAGAGGGATACCAATCCAAACAAAATGTGTAAGGAGGGTGCCCTAGCCTCGTGCACGAAGGAAATGAAAGCTCTTTGATGAAACAGAAATGTGTAATGTCAACGGCATGCTTGACTCAATCGGGATGAGAAATGCGAGGATGAGAAAACTCACGTCGACGAGACGAGCCAATTTGTCGATAAAGGTTAGATTGTGGGCCCAGACAAGGAATCCGAATTATAACCGTAATATCAATTAATGCATTTCAACCAAGACCTCGTTCGAGTCTCACCGTCTAGGGATGAGAAAGACATAAGTGTCCTAGTTTTCCCCAGCGGAGTCGCCAATCTGTGGACAAGGGCCACCTGCGACGCCCAGAAGATCTGTGGACGTAGCAGTAGTCTAAAAGCCACGCTCTATGGCATTAAAAAATGCTTTCGACCAGATCGCTTTAGATCGGTCGATTTCGTCTCGGCAACGGTCTCGAAACGATGCAAAAGATGTTCGGAGTCGCCACCAAGCATTTGTGGGATGCTTGGAACCCGTTCGAATCCACTTTATACCTAGGTCAACCAAGGCAAAAAGTGGTGTTTGACATAGGTACTAAAGATAAGGAGTCGTCCCTCTTTAGCATCCTATCTCTAGAATGACTCTCATATGCCCTGGATAAGGTCGTCCACTATCCAAAGTTTCTGAGTAAGAGGTGAAGGTACGTATTGGGAAGCCCTTTAATCGGACACCCAACCCCGCCCGCGGTAGCGGCCTCTACTGATCGATCTTGGTTGGTTAAATGCAAAAGTTGATATAATGGGTAAATGCATGAATGTGCATCCACAAGTTTAAACCTAACATGTGAGCTTTCTATGTCGGTTGTTTTATCCAAATATCAAGTAATTGATGTCAGATTGGATTTACAGTTGATTTGCATGCAAGACGGAAATTAAACATCCATTTACCGAGTTAGGTTTATGGTGCATAACGTGATCCATTTGTCTTAGAAAGGCGTTTTTCAAATACAAAGTAAAAGGGCAGGCTCGTCATCTGATCCGTCTTGTATTCGGGTTAACCGAAGTCGGGATCGTTCTAGACAAGTGCTAGAAAAGAAGCAGGACCTGCATCAGGCAGCCTATTGAGGCGCGAGCCATCAGGCGATGCAAGGAGACATGTCCTGATTTGAAAACTGGAAAACAGTTGGCCTGTTTAGGCGCGAGACAGCAGACGATCCAAGGGGATGTCTTCTGACTGTTGAAAACGTTTGTAAGGGGGTGTTTGAACCCGTCTTTGTTTGAAAAGGTCGTTTAGACCAATTTTGTGTTAATGTGAGGAACAGGACTTGAATAATCATCATTGTATTGACGATATTCGATGTCGGGTTCGGTTTTGCAAGCTTGACATGAATAGTTTTGAAAAATGTTGATTATGAAATAATTGTATTAAGTTCATTTGTTTGTAATTAGTCAATGTTTATCATCGTACTCGGATTTAAGCCGACATGGTATGTGGAACCAAGGATGACTATGCATGTATGACTAACATGTTTGTTTTTTAAATGTAATTAGCCAAATATTATCACCATAACACGGATTAAACCGTCATAGTATAAGGAACCAAGGGTGAAAATGTTTTATGGCTAAAAAGTTTATCATAAAAATGATTTGAAACGGTAAAAACCGGTTGTAAAATGAAATGAAAAATGGAAAGAATGAACTCAAACACGTTTAAGTTATGACCTGGACACCCTCATTGAGGCGCGAGGTACCTAGTGGTGACTAGGGCCTTCTGTTTCCGGTCAAAACTCGGTTTTGGCTCATTCGATCCGTATTTTGGACCATGTTATGCATGTTTTAGCATGTTAAGGTCATAAAAACAGATAAAAAAACATGGAAGAAGAGGATTATTACAACCTCATGCTTACATGCTAGGTTTGAGATGAGAAATCGATGGAAGTGTAACAACTTGTCAGGTCAGAAAACTCGGTTAAAAAACCGTTTTAGCAATGTAAAGAGTGTTTTGTTTAGTTTAGTGATTGTGTAGTTGGTCGAGATGGTCACTCAAGTGGTTTAGTGCACGATGACGGTACCAAACAATGTGTATGGCTTATATTTTCGATCGGTAGGTCGAAAATACGTGTCGGTTTGTGACTTAAGTAGTTGAGTCTAGAATTTTAAGGGAGAAATGAGGGGGCGGACACTCGCGTACCTTCAAATGGTGGCATTTGAAGGGTATTTATAGGATATTGAGTGGTTGTGTGCTTGTTGAGAGACGTGGCCGTATGGGCTACTCGAAGAGGCGCGAGCCATTTCGCGGGTCTTCGAGCTGTCTTGTCACTATCACGCATTTGAAATCATGATTTGTTCTATCCTAGGTTTTGGGTGGCATGATTGTTGTACTTAACCATTCAATTATACCAGGTATACTTAACATGGAAGCTTTGTGATGTTTGTTTTTTGTGTTTGACTCGGTTTGACTCGTTGTTGGAGTCGGGATTTGAATTTTGAGTCGGTTTTTGGTCCAGTGTCGATTTTGACTCTTGTTAGTGTCATTGCGACCCCGTCGTCGTGCATAAAACACTCCAGGTACTTTTGAAAATGTTTTTGTTTTCGAAATTGTTTTGAGTTTTTCGACGTATAGTTATACAAAACTGTCGATTAAACGTATCGATTCCTAAGCATATTGGAGTCCAATAATCATCGGGTGTTTGTTGGGGACTCAACAGATACTGGGTATCTACACATTCATTTGCATAATCATATAATTTCTTATAAAAGCATGACATAGATGAACATTTGTATTATTGGAGCTAACCTAAGTGTTTTCAAAATGTCTGTGGTGAACCATATGATGATTTCCCCTCATATGGGGAGCAGTGGTTTGACAGGTTAGCTTTGCATATACACAGAGGCTTGGGAGCGGTCTTCACCTTTGTTGTTTTGTTTTTTAGCTTTTGACTCTTTTTAGACTCCACCTTTTATTTCAATTTGGTTGTATTTATTGATATTGTATTTGAATCCCTTAACTTGTAACTTAATTATCTAACTACAACTTATCTATTTAAATCGTTGTCTTAAATTACTCTTTACTCGTTTGTTCGCACTACAAACTTGGGAAACCAAGTCTTGTGGCACTTTTATGGGTTGGGGTTGCCTTGAGGAAGGATCCCGACTTATGGGGGTGTTACATCTTCCGTTTTCATGGGCATTACGGGAGTCATTCCAGACAGAGAGTGCTAAAGGAAACGAGCCTTTATCTTTAGTTTTCTTGTCATTTTCTGCTTTGTTAATTTGACATAGCTAAAGTTAATTCAAACGGTTTCCAAATTTCCACAAAAATTTGGTGCCAAATGCTAATTGTCGGCTTGTTCAAAACTTTTACCGGTTTCTAAGCCTCTCAAATCGGTCACGAACCCATGACGTGCTTTTTTATAAAGCTCTGTAGGCATAGAATGCCGCCCCATATGCGCGGGTGAACGCACGCGGGTGGCGTTGTTCCATAGTTATAAGCACAACGCTCGCTAGCTTACTCGCTAAACTCAACGTAAGCATCGACTTCAACTTGTTCATTCATTAAAATGAATGCCACAATCAGTCGGGAGTAACTCGAGGTTCTCACAGCCATATTACATTAAAACACGCATAAGTAAGAACAATGTAAGCATATTCCAATATAAGCAAGTCAATTAGATATCATAACACAAGAGTTAAACAACAACCAATACATGTGAAGTTAACGATCAACCATGGGTATACAAGATATTCATATGAGATAATTCAACCAAACAATGCATACCTCAATTGACTTTTAGTTCATAACAAAGAGCAATAACAAATGAGACAAACAGGACTCTGAATCATCCATACAAATATAGACTCAACTCTCATGGTAAATGACATGTACAAAGCGTACGAGACTAAACAAGATAAGACTTAATCCTCTCGGTAGGGCTACAATTATTCTACGGCCCTAGTCTAAGACTGGATCCAAACAATCGGGATATTACGTTTCCCAATTTGACAAGCGATACCTAATCAACATCCTAGACTTATAAGCAATCCTAAATATGCATAATGAGTAACCTCGAACCAGCAACAAGGCACACATACCCGTAACCAACGGTCCTAAGACAGGTGGAGAACGCAAGTCAAGCTAGTGATCTATGTACAATGACACCACCTCGCATGAGTACAACATTTGACGGTCTAGTCGATCAACGCTAAGCATCGACCTCCAAGCAACGTCGTCAGACTCACATTACCATATGCAATGATACACATGGGATGTACTCACAAAAATTATATATCAAGTCCAACAAGAAGTGAGAGCACACAAGACATGAGATATGGTTTCAATCAAAACAAACATGCATTCGATGACTACTAAAGGTAAACATGTCATACTTGAGACAAACTTCCAGAAATCGTCACTTAACATGTAAGTGGAACATAAACAAAGTGTTCCATTGATAAAAATAGAGAGGGGGTGTTAATACCACACACAAGCATTAGAACAAAGGTCTAGAGCATAATCAACGAGACAACGCAAGAAAAGGGGCAACAGACCAACGCAACTGTGCTTCACTTCAAGAGAAAGCATGGTCAAATGAGAATGGCGTTGTGAGCTGCGCATTGTCCCTCCTTCTCTGGAGGTGAATAGCACGGCCATATGATAATGGCATGGTGATATGCGCATTTTCCCTCCTTCTCTAGAGGTGAATCGCATTGTAGGCAAGAACTGCATCTGCATGGTCTAATGTGTTGTGCATCCAGTTTTCATAAAATGGTCATATTTCCCTCTGTTGTGTGTCTAAGTATAAGGTAGACTATGAAAGACTAATAGAGAGCTTGCACAAATGTGTCATACTTGGAAATGTGATCACTTATTTTAGGGGCATTTTCAAACGGTCATATCTACAGTTGTAGAGCTTATATGAAGGTGATTCAACTTGGAGGTGAAATTTTATTGTCTTAGCTTTCCAACGCATGGTCACAAGCTTGATTCCGATACGTAACGAAAAAATGGCAGTTGTTTGAAAATATGTGCGCAAAGCTGAACTCGCTGAGAAGGTCACGCGCTAATTAGTTTCCTAATTCCACACTTTCCTAGATGATGATTATTATTATTATTATTATTATTATTATTATTATTATTATTTAAGATCCTTCCATTACCTAATATAAATACTACCTTCTCCCATCACTTTTTATTCTATTGTTCACAACTACTACACACAAATATTTAGAGAGATAAAGGGAGATTGTGAGACAACTTTGCGAGAAGACTTTTTCATCTTACCTTAGATCTAAAGATTTTGAAGGATTTGTGGAGGAGCCTTATTAATTTCTTATTGCTTGAATATTTGGAGATTTGCTAAAAGGTAGAAAACTACTCAATCTTATGCTATTTTATTATTGTTGTAAGACAGATTGTATGTTGAGTTGAATTGGTGATAAGATGAATTATGTTGTCTTAAGACGATCTTTATTATTGCCTTGCTGAGTTTAATTGCTGGATAATCTGTCTTATGCCAAGTTCTTATTTTATGATAATTTGGTTATCTTACCATGACTGTTACTATTGTTGGCTATTGTTGGAGTTAGGAGATTTTATTTGTCAGGAGATGAGATGAGTATTGTATAGGTCAGGCACGGGGATGTGGAAGGGCCGTGGGCCTGAGGAGGGATTGTGTGTGTCTTGGTGTGGACTGTGTGTCCAGGAGTATCCAGACTGTGTGTCTGAGGCGGGACTGTGTGTCCATTAGACTTTGTCTCCTGGAGTATGACTGTGTGTCTAGAAGTGGTTGTGTGTCATGGTGTGATGTGGACCGAATGGTGATGTGGAATTTATTTGTATAACAGTGTTATTGCAGGTTGCTTTATTCTTATTCATTGTTTAGTTTTCTACTCAACCTCGTGGTTGATAGTGTATTCGTGAACACCTGTGATGAACCAAATATTGGGGAGCAGATTGATTTCAGGTTAGCTTGCGTGAAGTGCTGGATGCTTAAAGGGGGACCTTGGGACGAGAATATCACTTGAGTCTAGAGATCGCCTTAATTTATTCAGACGCCATTTATTTTATTTCCACTGCAGTTGTTCTAAACGTACTTTGTAATATTTTAATTATCTCGTTGGAATTTTGTAATAAAACCTTTTGAGGCACTTTAATTTATATAGTCTTAAATTACTTGGTAATTGTTTTGTCTTTATACTTACTACCTCAGGCAACTGAGATGGTAACACCTTTATTTATTTGGGAATGTCTTGCTAAAGGCTCTTAAATAAATGGGGGTGTTACAGGGCGTGTGACTTACCATTAAAACAACAAGAAGACAAACTATCACCTCCAACTAGAATTACATCATTCTCATGTCTAGAACTCAAGTTATAACCATTTAAAATTGACCCTTTTATAGACGAATTCCAAACTTGTTATTCCTTTTCCAATTTTCGTTCTAACTTTAATGTAACTTGATTACACATGTTAATGCCTATTCAAACTCACTAAATGTCATACCCAAGAATGATTCACAAGCCTCATAAATGCATTAGACATGATCAAACATGGAACGATTACAAGATTGGTCAACAATACAAAACCACAACTTTACCCAAAATTGCTCCAACTTCAATGTCGGTCACAACATCATCAAGCAAACATGAAACCTCATGAATAAGTATAAGACTAACATACTTGGGACATATGAAACATGAAACGAGCATAAGCATTCGCAATCTTGGGTCGTAGAGCAAATTCTCAATCACATTCAATGTCTCATATCGTCTCGCTTATGTTTTTTCTGTAGACAGGGCAAAGGTCATTTGGTTCGGTTTTGAATCGCGTTAAATTAATTGGAATTTATTCGAGCTGACCTGATTTTCTGTTTCAGTTTAATTTCGATCTCAACTGGCCTTATTCCAATTAGCTACTTTAATCGGTTTATGTTATTTTCGAGTACGAATCAATGGAGTCCATATCAGTTCATCGGGTAATAATTTTCTTTAGCTGAGGTAAAAGAAAAGAAAAAAAAAATTGGCTCAATATTGGTTATATTTTTCAATTTGAATGCAATAAATTAAAAGTATCATAAATAAATAAATAAATAATCAACGAAAAAACTCTTGAAGTATTCTTAATGAGAATAAATATTTTTAATAAAGGGGCTTCAATTATTATATATTCAGGCTCGAGTATCTTTCGAATATTTTGAAGTGTTATTTAATTTCAATTCAGTTCGAATGTATAAGGTTTCGGGTACTATTCAAATTACCCATATCAAGTGTTGATCGATTATCAATTCATATATTTTCAATCATTTTTTCGAATTCGGGTTTGGTTTATTTCTTTATTAGCACATCATCTATTTGAGATTCAATAGCACATCATCTACTTAAGAATAATAGAATCTTGTATTAACGTTTCGGTTCGAAAGAAAACTTAATCTTAAAGTAGTGTCCACCTAGGATTATAATTTTATCATGAAAATAATAAAGAAAGTAAAGAGTAAAGAAAATTTACCTACACCCCAGCCTTATCACAATTCATGGATTATACAACCAGTTGTATATATTGTACGGTATAGAATCTGGGCTATGTGATAAAGTACTCAAGCTTTATGTTAAATAATGAGCTTTATTAGAAAGTATTGAATTCATCCATTTACCCATTAAAAACATGAACTTTGAATTAGCTCAGAAAAAATACATATAAGCTCGGATTCTTATACCTTGGTTGTACAATGCTTATGTGGTACAACTGGATGTATAATCCTATTTGTGGCCTTATCAACCCCACCCCTACCTTTACAATAACCACAACTAAAGAAGCATTAGCTACAAACACCACCAACCACCCCAACAAACCCACCAACACCATCTAATTGTCGGCTGCTACACCGGCCCACCAACGCCACTGCAACGCACCAGAACCATGCCCCACAAACCCACCGCCCTTGAAACACCATTATCAACGACAAACCCCAATTAGCTTTTTCCCCAAATTGATTTCGGGATTTACGGCTTGTGGAATTGTAGGTAATTATTTGATGGAGATGACACTAACCTTCACTACAACGACGATGAGCATAAAGGAGGTCACGATGGTCGTGACCTCCACGGTGGCTCGAGGAGGAATAGTCAGTGACGGCGAGAATTGGTGCTTGAGTGATGGCAATGGACCAGCGGTGTTTCCATGAATTATAGTGAGGTTACAATGAATTTAGGAATGATAAAATAGCTTGTTGCCATAGGTTTGACTAATTAGTGTAGTGGGAGGAGATCAGGTAATGTTGTCATGAATTGATTAGAACTTAGAAAGAGACGGAGCCCTGCTTTCACCATTTTCATTGATCGGTTAATGGTGGTCGTCACTGTTTATGCGTAAGGTGGAGAGATGGAAGAGGAAGTGTATGGTGATGAGAGGCGTAGATGGTTTAACCTGCGTAGCAGTTGTTGGGTGGGTGGATGTTGGTGGCCTTGTGCTTTGGGTAGTGGGTGTGGTGGTGGTCTGGTGATTAGGGTGGGGTTGTAGCGGTTGTAATGGTGGGGTGAGAGGATGAAGATGAAAGATTAAAAGGTAGGAGAAATGGCGATGGATGATGGGTGGCCTTGGTTTAGTTTTAGGTTTGGGATTTATCAAAGCCGAGGCGACACCATAATTACAAATAAGTTTCATTTCAAACCAAAACAATAAACTTGTTATTTTTAAACATTATTTAAAAAAAAAAAAAGATTCAGATCAATATTTACACATTATGTTAAAATGCTGACGCGTCAAAAAGAGGCGAACATGAGAACATTGTTGACACGCAAAATGGGACAAGTGATCTGCCTTAGACAGTCTCGTGATTTTAATCAGCAAAATTTGCGATCACAAACTTTAATATACATACTCACTTTTAGGCAATAAACCAGAGGAAGTTCTGCAACTGTTGGGTGAGACCAATACATCAGTCTATAAAAGCATGGTAAAACTATATCCTGAGTTGGGAGTGATTCCCATTCAATGTCATGGATCCCATTCTCCTAAATCCTCCAAAAACAATCAAGAAACACACTCGTGTTTCAAATAAGTTTAGACCAATATCAACGCAATAAACAGACTGACCAGATCCTTTACAAATGAGGCCAGATTTACCAGCAATGAGAATGTCACTCTGAATTACAGCCTTTTTACCAAAGTTCTAAGATCTGATAACTAACTTACACTATAAAGACGATCCCTTCAAATTCAACTGTGTAATAAATACCTGATAATTGTGTTGAGATAGCGTTAGAACATACAGATGCTATCGCCTAGCGTAAGATGAACTGCCATGACTGCCAAGGCTGGATTCGTTTCGTTGGAAACATTTGAGTGGCCTAACCTGGAAATTTCACGATATCAATGATTATAATCGAGCCACAAAAAATACGAATAAGAATGAAACAGGAAGTACAATTAGACATGTCAAGTTTAATATGGAAATAGTATTTTCAGTACACTCCATCCATAGTGTTAACCCATAGATTTTGTCGAGGTACATGCTCCAGCAGCCTAATCCTGCTAATTGCAATCAGTATAGCTTAAAATGCGGTCAAACGTGGTCAAATTGATCTTCAAAACATTTACAAAGTAATCGCATTTCAGTATGACGTCGTTGATTTTATACCATAATTTCATCGTATTTACGGTGTCCCCATGGACTGCGATGTATAAATGATGTCAACTTTGACCGACAACCATTACAACTTTTTAAAAATGATATTACGAATTTTTTTTTTTTAAATTAAGCAAACATGGTAAACTTTTCATTGTACCTCTACATTTATTTTGAGCTATTAATGGTTAAACTTGACGTCGACTGCGCACCAAAATCAATAAGGATAATAAATTCAATATTTCAAAAAGGGCTGCTAAACATGTCAGGATGTCACAGAAAGATTATTTGTATGTACAATAGTAGTTCTTATCATTAAGAAAATGTCATTTCTATTTCCACAGAGCCAAAGATTCATTATTCCTTGTAACTAACATTAATAATAATAGAATAAAGCAAAATTGACCGTTTGGCCGTTTACTAATGTGGTTGCTAAAGTCATTCTATGCAATTGTCGACGCGATTTTCATTTTTGGTCGTTTGGTGCAGCATCTCTATGTTCCTAACATAAGGGTAAAATGTGTACATTCAACTCTTCTTAGCCCCACAATTTGCAAAGTTCTTGAGGTAATGGGTTAAAGTTGTTGTATGCAAATTAACGTTTCCTTACGGTTACTAAGGGGTAATACCAATGTAAGAAAAGTCAAGGAGAAAAAATATGCCCGCTAATCAGCACGAGTGTCATCTTATAGGAAATTCATATTTGGCCCTCCGCAACTTAAGCTGGCAATAAACATGAAATGGACGGGTTTAACCATATCCATAACCATATTTATTCATCAATAATAACCTTTATCTATTTAACCGTGTCCATATGCATAGGGTGAAACCGTGAAGCGGGTGGAATGGATATCCGGTGGATATTTACAGCCTTAATAAATTATTATTCATCATTATTTTACGAGATTAACAAATCATAAGACTTCAACAAAGTCTAAATTTAGTTACTAAACCAAATATAAACCATCAAGTTTCAAATTGCTGGGCTAAATTTCTTTATCAAAATTATTTAGGGTAAATATAGAAAAAGTGAAGCAAGTGAGGTCGAAAATGTAAGAAAGAATGAGAGAACGAAAAATGGATAATATGAGTATGTTTTTTTATTTAAATCTGGCAGTGAATATATAAAATCAATTTTATATAATAAAAAAAAAAGTTAAAATCCATCTTAATTTAATGTGGATTCCGGAGGGTGATAAATGAGTGATTGCAACGTGTGGGGTATGGGTGCGGAAGCGTCTTGGTTCATGTTTTGTGTTTGTTCGTGATTAATCGACATTTTCGGCGATTTGAACAGATGAATATTTTTTTTTTGAGTTTTTGTGTGAAATTTGGAGATATTTATCAAGTTAGACCTATAACTTGATAATGGTTGGAATTCTCGTAACGCGACAAGGAAGTTCCCCTTAAACGTTGGAGCGCGTCCGCGGCTTAAGTCGAGATTCGAAACGCGTCGATCTCAATTTTGTCTCTACACTCGTGTATGCCACACTAATGCTTTGACAGTTTTAGAGAAAAGCTTCTCGAAAACAATTTTTAATTTCTTCAACAATGTCTAAAAATGAAATACAACCTTGGTTTATATAGCCTAGGATATACTTGGGCTCCAAGGAAGCATTAATTGGTCTAACCTAGATTCTACCACAATCACCTAAATAAATTTTAGGGTTATTTAATGTGAATAATCCAATCTATGCCTCATCTTCTCATATTAATCCACCTACGTTTTAACTCATATTAATCTGACTTATACACTCATTTTTCTCATAATACACTGGGTAACCGACTACTTGTTTGTCGGGTCACACTTAAAAAAAAAAAAAAAAAAAAAACATTAAAGCAACAATTACACGGACTTCATCCTTTTCAATCTTCATTCTCTCTCTTTCTTTATCTTCTTTCATCTTCCTTTGCTAATCTCTTTTACTGGATCTTTAAGTTTCCAATCAATTTCCGATCTAAAAATATTGTAGTTTCTCCCACTTCAACAAATTTCTCTATCCATCATCCTTTATATCACAAAATTTTAGAAGAAAAGAGATGTGAATCAAGAACATGAAAGTAGAAAGCAAAGCAAAAATGATGAAAGACCACCGGCAACTACAACTTTGTTCAATGAAATGACACCATTTGAGGTATAGCAGTATGGGTGATAGAGAGAGTGAGTTCATCAGCGACGACGGCGGACCCCTCAACGGCGGTAGGAGTGACGGCAACAGTGGGAGTAGTTGTAGCGGCGACGGGTGATTTAGTTACGGAGGATGATGGAGAGGCAGCGGATGAGGATGAAGGGGACTGAGCGACGGCATCACGGCGACAACAGCGAGGATGGCGAAAAAGACAGCGATTAGTAGCCTGGAATTGTTGTTAAGATTAAGAAAATTAACATCCAAAGATCTGGTCTATGTTGAAAAGCATTGAGTACAACACGGAAACGATGATGCGGTGGTCGTGAGCAGTAAGATGGAGGATGTTAGGGTTTTTAGGAATATGATTTTCTGGTATATGTTTTAATTTGGGAAAAGTTGAAGGTAGAAGATGAATAAGTCAGTAGAACAAAAACATAAATATATGACCTCAACAGGTTGTAATAGGTAATAATTAGTCTAAGTTCAATGAAAGATAAATGAGTGTATACGTTAGATTAATATGGGTTAAAACATAAGTTGGATTAATATAAGAAGAATAGGTATAGGTTGGATTATTCATATAAAATAACCCTAAATTTTATGGAGAAAAGAATTGACAACGTAAATTACAAAGTTTGACAAATAATAAATCGAAGCCTTGAATTTACGTCCAAGGATCGTGCACGGATGCTCCAACCGTGGGCTGATGCTGCGTTCCTCCTCGTTTAGCGTGCTTGAATTATATTGTCAACCCGTAATTTATTAGTTATTATATTTTATTTCGGGATTATTTTAATCTAATTTTACTCGTGATTCCCGTCATTTTTATTAAAAATTTTGCCCCCCTCTACACGTATCAACACTCTCCTTCTTCAAAAAGAATCGTCCTGATTCGTGTGCCTTGAAGTGTCGAGAGGAGATGCTGGTTCGTGTCCGCCCAATTCCCACAACGACTTGTAGCGAGCCCGGGTCAAATACCTTGGACATTTGCTGCTGGTTCCAAACACATATTTGTATTTCTTGATATATTGTTGCGGTGTTGAACGCAACATTACCATAGCCCCGAATTATTTTCTGCCACATATGGTCAGCCACCGAATCTGATTTTGGAATGATATCGTGACAAGGGTTAAAACTAATCGTTCCATTTTCTATATACTCACGAGTATAGCCGTGTGGATTGAAGGTATCATCCATTTCGATCGTCGAACATACAGCGTGATGTTCTGGATCGAATAGGCTCACGAGTTCAAAATTGACTCCATGATTCTCCTGGGCTGTCCATTGCGTTTTCGACGTTGCATCCTTGCAATTGATAGTGGCATCGAATATAGGAGGCACATCGAGATTGACAGCAAGATTATCCTCCTTTGTAAAGTCATTGTCGAAGAGCGATATAACTTCATCATCGTAAACATCAAAAACAGGTGGTAAACTAGGATCAAACACCTTTTTCTTCCCCATAGGATCGTCTTGGTTTAAGGAGATCAAGAGCCGAAGCTCTGATACCATTTGCAACGTGTGTGGTATGGGTGCGGAAGCGTCTTGGTTCATGTTTTGTGTTTGTTCGTGATTAATCGACATTTTCGGCGATTTGAACGGATGAACATTTTTTTTTAGTTTTTGTGTGAAATTTGGAGATATTTATCAAGTTAGACCTATAACTTGATAATGGTTGAATCCTCGTAACGCGACAAGGAAGTTCCCCTTAAACGTTGGAGCGCGTCCGCGGCTTAAGTCGAGATTCGAAACGCGTCGATCTCAATTTTGTCTCGTCTCTACACTCGTGTATGCCACACTAATGCTTTGACAGTTTTAGAGGAAAGCTTCTCGAAAACAATTTTTAATTTCTTCAACAATGTCTAAAAATGAAATACAACCTTGGTTTATATAGCCTAGGATATACTTGGGCTCCAAGGAAGCATTAATTGGTCTAACCTAGATTCTACCACAATCACCTAATTAAATTTTATGGAGAAAAGAATTGACAACGTAAATTACAAAGTTATACAAATAATAAATCGAAGCCTTGAATTTACGTCCAAGGATCGTGCACGGATGCTCCAACCGTGGGCTGATGCTGCGTTCCTCCTCGTTTAGCGTGCTTGAATTATAGTCAACCCGTAATTTATTAGTTATTATATTTTATTTCGGGATTATTTTAATCTAATTTTATTCGTGATTCCCGTCATTTTTATTAAAATTTTTGCCCCCCCTCTACACGTATCAGTGATGATTTTTATCCCACTCTGTATTCACCCAAATCTATCTCCCACACCTAAATTTGCCCAAAATTCATCATCGACGTCATTTAATTTAGGATGGATAAACTGGGTAAGGGTGAAATTGTCATCATTTGGGCAACCCTTAAAAGGAGATAGGGGCAGCTTCCTAAGGCCAAAAGCGGTTCCATCATAAAGTCAATTAGCAATAAAGGGGTAAAACTTTAGTTTATAAAGTTAATTAGTTTCTCCTCTTTTATCAAAGTCGACATCCACATCAAAAACTCAAATTAGAAGGAGTCTTTTAACTTACATAAGTTTGAAGGAGGTTTTACCCTAAATCCGAATAGCAATAGATGACTATGAGTTTGTGTTTGTCAACATACAAAGCGGAAAATAATATTGAAATAAATAAAAAATGAAAAAAAAATATCTGAGTGCAGGAAACATTTTATAGAAGGAAAGAGAGGCTGAAACCTTAATCCACCGCTTCTTTCGTCCCAGGCGATTGTGTATATGATCAAGCCTCAAAATAATTTGTCTGAAAGTTGGCCTTTTCACTGGGTCCCCATTCCAGCACTCTTCAATCAATCTTATTCCAAAAACTATGTAAACTCATTTTTTTCGAAAGATGAACAAAAATCTACAACTGAGCATTAAAAATAGAACATCATTGCCTAGAGATCAGTTTCATCTCATTGAACTTTGAAAGTAAAATCAATCAGATGAATTTCTATAATTCTCCTGGGTTTTTTATGAAATTAGAAAGGGAGTATCAAAAGCTCCAGAAACACAAGTCATCTAAAAATTCTCCGGGTTGTTTTATAATGATAAAGATATCTATTTTATACTTGTACAATGTACTTACTCTCTTAATCCGTGCGTATATGATTTCCCTGAAGCCTTAAAAGGAGGACGCTTATGCTGACTATATGCCCTTTGAGCTTCTTTTCCTTCCTTCGAGGAAAATGCTGGACAGCCTTCAATCATCTATTATCAAACACAATCAAAAATCATTATTGTTGTTTTAGTGCACTATGTCAAAGACCTTTTAAAGAACTGAAAATAAACGGAAGTGCACTGCAGACTGGAGTACTGCATTCAGTTATAACTTTTCATGCCCTATAAGGCTATAATTAGAGACACAATCAATATGTTTTGGGGTCACTTTGATTTCAATTATTATGTTTATAAATTATCTTCTATAAAAGAATATTATAAATTTAAAAATTTTGGACATATTTTATATACATTGAAATATTAATCACAACATATCTAAAAATGTCGATCAGAAAATCATTTATTTTGATTTATTTATTTTTTCTTGATATACTAGATGTCTAGATATATGAGAGGTATAAAGTAGGTGAGGGTAAAGCTTGATAAAGAACAAAAAAGGGGTAGGTTTTGCAAGTAAGTTGTGCTAATAACAATACGAGTAATATTTTTGCTTGCCTCCACCAACACATGGTCTTATGTTTCCTCCTAAATAGTTTTGATGCCCAGCCTCGCCTAGACTACCTATATTTACCGTTTAATATTTATTCTGTATGAAATAGAATTGCATTGACTTGCCTAACTCATATATTTACAATTTATGATACATTTTCGTATGACATTTCTTTAAATATGATTAGAAAAATTATCAACCGAATTATGAGACATATTCACTACTCCCGCTATTATTAATATGACTTTCACTACACCTGTTGTTACTAATTACTACCGTTTCAACTTTCGCTACAACCACAAGTACTACACTACTACATACTATTAATATTGTTACTTTCACTATTCTCGCTGCTACTACTGCTAATTTCACTATTACCGTTGCTATTACAATTACTTTCACCACTCCCGCTACTATTATTGTTACATTTACTAAGCTCATTGATGATTAATACTCCCTCCGACCCAGACGAAAGGTAACATGGTGAAAAATGGGTTATTTAAGAAAAGAGGTAAAAGGAGGGGCAAATATGGAAAGATTGGTGAGTGGGCCACATGTGTAGTGGGTATAATTAAATGGGTTTAGGTGAGTTAAATAAGGAGTTGGTGGGTGGGCCACATGATGGCATTTGTGTAAATATGAGGAGGATATGAGGAGGGTATAAGGATTATATTGTCCAAAAACATGCCATTTTACCTTTGGTCTGGGTCGGAGGGAGTAATATATTTGATACTCTCACTATTATTGTAACTATTTTCACTACTAACACCCAGTTACTTTTACTAAATTTGACACATGTATTTAAATAAATATATTACATATCTACATCCATTAAATCAATTGGTTACTTAACTTATTCAAACTTATACGTTACAAAAATAATTATCCTTTAATCGATTAGCTATCTAGTTGTTTATACCTAATTTAAGGTGAATTATTAAAGTGTAATTATTTTTCTCAAGTTACCTACTTTCCTAAATTTAACTAACTACTCCCTTTGTCTCGCTCATTTGTTTACCTAATCCATTTTAGGGTATCTCATTCATTTGTTTACCTTTCTATATTAGGAAGGTTTTATGGGTAATTTGATGATACGCATCCATAATGGTCCACTTGTCATCCACTAACAACCACCACAAATGGTCCCCTCCTCTTTCCTTGGTCTTTGTGCCAAAACCAAAGGTAAACAAATGACCGGGACGGAAGGAGTAATATTTAGGGCAATAAATATTAATGAAAGTCATGTGTCAAAAAGATAGGGTGACAAATGTCCTTCACTAAAGGCCCTGGTTTCCAGTTTATATAGTTAGTATAAAATGCTCCCTCTAACTTTTTTGAATTGATCCATATGCTTTTGCACAAATATAAAGGAGTGTAAATGGGTGAGTGAGTGGTAGGTCTCACCATCACAAGTCACAACAATGAATTATAGCCACACAAATTATGTTCAAACTAGAAATGGAGCAATTCCATGAATATAACAAAAATAGAAAAGTGGCGATTCCCAAGATTTAGAGGGAGTAAGATATAAGATATGATCGAAAATTTCAGATATATTATTATTGACTCCTATTTCATTGGTTTATTCCTTAAATGACAGCAGCTGAAAACAGGAAGCTATTAGACAGCACAGTTATTGCAGACCTTGAGCTCTCCCAAAATTAAACTAAGAACACTGAAGGTTATAGTATAGCGCATACCTTCTCATTCAGAACATACGATATCACTCATAAACAGCACAAATAATTTACCGGCATTGACTATATCAAATAACAAGGTCATTTAGAAAACAATTACTTGCAATATTCACTAAAACAGAAGACAGAAACTTCACCTCTTGAAAAATAAGAGCAAAAGAAAATACATCAACTTTTGTATTGTAATCTTCATTCCTATATAGCTCGGGTGCGATATATCTGCCTGTTCAAGAAGAGGAAAAAGCAGATATACAATTATCTACTTATTACGAGAATACGAGTAACTATTAAGCTACATGAGAAGGTAATCAATAAGAAATGGAACAAAAAGAGATACAGATCTGAAATTAACTTTGCAAAATTAAAAGATGTGGCATATGATTAACACTTACATGAGGAATCATCATACAAAACAGGTCGATTTTCTTCAGCTCCTTGAGAAACTTTCAGCAGCTTGCTGACTCCAAAATCTGCCACTTTGAGGTGCCCCGAATCATCACGTAATATATTTCTGCCATCTTGTGAATAGGCGAAATAAGAAATTTGGAATTTTGCTTCAGAGGCAAGTTAAGAGCATTAATGAAATTTTCTAATTATGGTAGAAAACTTACGAAGGTTCTAGATCACAATGAATCACTGGATGTGGTTTGATCTCATGCAAATAGCTCATCCCCCTACAAGAAAAAACATCAACTTATTATCTGTCCTCTAGGGCTCGTGATCATGGATACATCTCATATCTTCAAGATAAGCAGCAGTAAATTGTTTTGTTAGAAGGAACTGGCACTTAATATATAAAACACACATATAAGATGAACAACAAGCAGTAACTACACAAGATTAAACAGCTCTTCAAAGTTGTACCAACATCGAATGTTCGCAATCCCAAACCATATTGTTTTCATGCCTGTTGCAGTCTATCTACAAATCAATGTAACAGGCCCTTCTCAGACTCTCAAGTATACAGGTCATATCAAGAGTTGCAGATAGCATCAATCTGTTTTGACTTTACACTATGTACGATAATTTCAATTAGGTTTCAGATGAACTAAGTTAGTTTTAACCAACATAAGCCTACTTTTTCCAACACCATTATAACTTTGCATGTTCTTAATAAGTCTTCGCGTATGAAGCAATGGAACAACTTTGAATTTCTGTTTATATTGAGCAACTTCTCTATGAGAACATATTTCCGGAGCAAAGTTTCAAATAGCTAATAGGGAACTCTATAAGTTTAGGAAGAGTTCAAAAGAATATAACAAATGAAATGCTTTTCATACTTTTAGTCTATTTGAAAAAGCTCTTGAGTTGCCAAATGACACCTAGTTTCACACATAACTTGTCTACAGGAATTTTCTCATGATCTGAACTACCTTACAAGTTACAACCCAAAACATCGCAGCCTCCTCATCACTCGTGAATCTGATGAGAAAAACTAAGATGAAATGGCGAGGCATCGTTCTGCGGTATATAGGGATACCATGTTACTGGAAAAAGCGGAATGTGAAGATGAACCAGTTCAGATTGAATATCTAGGCCAGGTTACAGAAATTGATGCATGAATGTTTTCTTAGATAAACACTTAATTTATAACTTTTAACTAACATTTAACAGCAGTTATAGCACCATGGATACAATTAAAGACTCCATGCAAAATTAATTGATCTAGACAAGATTAACCTTGCAATATCAAGAGCATATCTCACTGCTGTTCTTGGTTTTAGTCCATCTTTGTCTAGAAGATACTCACAAAGATCCCCCTGCAGCAGACAAACAAAGACGTAAATAAATTTCATCGTTGTTTCAAACAGAGGCACCCCAAAAGTGGTTAACAACCTCATAATTGCTCCACCAAAAAGTGGGCAGAGATCATGTCAATAGGTGGTCCGATATCATGTCAAAAGACTGACATTATGCTGGACTAATTTTTTAAAGAGGTACTGACAGATGATCTGGCTATACAGTATTAGCAATGACATTGCAGCAGAAGGAATTTACAGAACTCTGTGAAGCTTATAGCACTTGTCTCCTAGGTTTCTTTTGCTTGGACACTAAAAATGACCCTTGCATTAAGGCAGCATATATTCCTCTCACCCTGCCATTTGTGGGAGTCATTATCCTTGCATAAAGGGTGCAAAGAGGTTCTTTCAGGATGACCCATACGGAAATTGTGTCGATACTTGCATTGCATGACTGCTACTTCACAGTTTACAAAAATAATCTACCAAGTTTAGTGAGTATTAAGGGCTACCGCAAATGGCGGGGAAGGAGGGTCAAATATACGCTACCTTATCTTTGTGTCGTTCACATGGAGAGGATGCTACTGAATGTCCAAAAATAAATAAATAAAACAAATAATTGTGTCTAGAATTGCATCAAGTCTTGCTACTTTACATTAAAAATAAGCGCAACCAATTTAATGAGTCATTTTGGTTCATTAAAATCATAAAAACCAAAGAACAATGAATCTCAGTTCCATTGGATATGGAAACTTTAACCCGATAAACAAGTTCAAGTAGCATGTAATAATTGATTCACAAGGAGAAGGACATGCCAAACAATCATGATATTCCTCTCAAACTTTCGACATGATTAAAGGCACTCAACACTCAGTGGAATGAGGACATTTGCCGTACAGACAGACAATCACAAACGGAGATTATTCTCCCTACAGAAAAAGCACCAGAAAGAGAAGCATGGAATTTCTCTTGGCACAAATAAAGAAGCAGGCAGACAATGATAAAAACAGTATATGCTATTACTATGATACTCTAGAATACTTTTGCAAATGGCACATATTTTGAGCAAGCCGTGATTGGAAAAAAAAAATCTTCAAAAGGAAGGAGTATGTTTCTAAGTGGTCAACATTACAATAAAGACGGTAGAAGACACAGAAGACAATTGCCCTTTGAAACTGAACCATAAAATAAAACGACACAACACGGAAACGTAATGGAGATGTATGATCAAAGCAAGTTCTATCAATTTTTCCTCGATTGTCTGAAGGAACTAACCTTTGGCAACAATTCTGTAACAATCATCATTGGTGTACTCTGAGTCACAGCACCCAAAAACTGAACTACATTTGGATGCCGGATTCTTTGAAGCAAAGCAAGCTCGTCCCTGAAAGCTCTCCTGTAGTAAGTCAAGCTCTCCGTAAGTTCGTGGAAGATAAGAGCAGAGGGGAATATACCATTAAAAAATGATTTTATAAATTTTCATTACTGATATGTTTATTATTAATTAAACAATTATTTTCATTCACTCACAGCTTCTCTTCATCTGTGAATACTTCATCCCCAAGCTTTTTGACAGCAACTTCAATCCCTCTCCATGATGCTTTAAGAAAGGTTCCCTATAGCCCAAGTCATCAAAGCCAAAAAACACAATATGAAAAACGTTTAGATAACAACGAGCGCTGCTACAGATGTGTAGCACAGGTACGTATCCAAGCGTAGTACAAGTAGTGACTTAAATTTTAGAGATATCGGACACAAGGATTAAAATCGCCAAAGTAATTTTAGAGATATCGGACACAATGTGGCGGAAGGGAAACTCGTGCAACTCTTGAGGCACAAAGCGCACTGATTTTGCCAAATATATTTGTATTTTCAAAATAAAATTGTATTCAAAAGTTCCTTTTTTCAATTTTAAGGAGGATAACATGTGAAGGAGTAAATGTTAGGAATGATGTGGCAATAGAAGAACTAAAAGAAAAATAATATGGAAATTGTATAATAATGCACTTCACTAGCTGTGGCTTATCTATAGGGAGAACTAAGGTGTGTTTGATAGTGCATCACTGAGCACTCTTCTTTAACCTACAGGCATCACTCTCAAATTTGGGAAGAGTAGATCAAGCACCAGAAATGATGTTTTAGCTCACTCACTAGATTCAGATGGGTTTCGTCATTTAATGCCCTCGCCATGGTCCATAGATGATTTACATGCTCATACTAACCTCCGGTTTACAGTTGAAGTTATCACAAACACTAAAATGTAGTTTGCATAGAAGGTCTGTTTAGCAATGACAGAACAATGGTCCATAGATGATTTACATGTTCATATTACCCTCCAATTTACAGTTGACGTTATCGCGCACACTAAAATGTAGTTTGCATAGGTGGTCTGTTTGGCAATGACAGAGATGATAATAATTGTGCGCTAGTAGAATCTTGTTGAATCTTCACCGAAAGGAAAAGGAGGTATTGTGATTGAGAAAGACAAAATCTAATGGATAGGGGAAACTGGGAAAGCAATTGAACAGGTGAAATTTGAAAGGAAAGAAGAGAGAAAGAATCGAAAGCCGTTAACTCTAGAATTCTAACTTTTAAAGTTGAGCTATTCAAAATTTCAAACCTGAAAAGAAAAATGGTTTAAGTCACGTTGTTAGGTTATCTCTGAAGTGAAGTCTGAATATAGAGGTTATAAGAGTGAGAAAACTTTTCACAGTTTAAGGGAAGGTGATGATTTAATGAATTTAAAAAATCCTGTTTTGATGTTACAGCTATATTAGCCACAGCCTTTTACATTAGATTCATCATATCCTGATAAGAAGATTTTGCGACTTTTGCCTCATCCAGGGCCAAAACCACATTTCTACACCATAAATAATAATATATAAGAGAGTAGAGGCAAGCGCCAAAAAGAGAATAGCAAACGTTTTTATAAGATAAATAGAGTGCCTTGGTCTCCAACAAAATAAATCTAAAGAAATAAGTAGGTTGATTATATGGCACCTTGGTGATGTTAACGCTGTTGCTAAAATCAATTTCTTGTGGATCAATCTCGTATTCTGGGACATCACGGGCATTTTTGACATGCATGGGAGCCATCTTTAATGTAAGCCACAGGAAAGGGGGTATAAAAGAGGTCAGAACAGTTACGGGTTTAAACAACATGAAAATAAATATGATTACATAGAACATAGAATTTTAGTAAGATGCCATACCGGGAGTTCTGCACCATGGTCCTCCAGAAGCTTGACCACCTCATGGTTCTTGTAATAAATCGCATCTGCAAGTGGCTGTTGATGCAATCATATTATGTAATCATTAAAACCCAGTGCTACGAGTAATAATTGAGCTTTCGCATACAGCTTGTCATAGAATATCAAGGAGCAAAGCCTGATAACTGACAGCCCAAAGCATCCTAATAATAATCTTGGTGCTAATACGTCGTAACCAGGTTTTGATTTTAAGCATTTAGCAATACAAGACAACAACTGAAAGTCTTAAACATTATCTCCATAAAAACTGAAAAATTGTTGCCCACGTTGCGCAGGGAAAGCATTGAAATGAAAGGAGAGAGAGCAGCAATGAAGGTATGACTATTTTCTTCCCGAAGCTTTACGAAATTGAAATGATTTTAATTTAGCTTGGAGGGAGTAACTAGATCCAAAATAGCCTCTAAAAATTCCAATCACAAAAGTTTTCCACATAATTTCACCTACTACGTAAGACAAAAACTTATTTATTGTCATTTGATATTTTGATATGATCAGCATGATACTCCCCTATACAATTTTACGACTACACTAGTTTTGATCCCCCGTGAATCCCGGCAATCCTTGATAAAACCCCTTTGAAAACAATGAATCACAATATTATTTCTACTTTCCAGATTGACTCACATCGTAAGTCCTACCTACAACGAGAATGATCCAACACGTTCATCCATAGTTATACACTTATACCGCACTTCCCTAATGACTTTAAGATTTATGCTAGCTCACATCCTATATTCATTAGTTAGAATATTAAGAAGTTAAAATCACACTATCAATGATCAAATCGCTTACCAAATTATGCTGGCCCCAACATTAGTTTAACTTATTTATGCATAAAAATGATTTTTGCATACTCATTACCAGAATTTAAAAATAAAAAGTTTAATATGCCAACCTTAGCATAATTATTTAGTCATTTTTTTTCCGTTTTTCATTCTCTCACTCACTGGTTCTTACTGTGTCTTTCTTACTTGCATCATCTATTCTCTATCTATCCTAACTCCTAAGGGAGGCTTAGTTGAAATGTTTCAGGAGATGGAAAGGGAATGAAACCTTCCCACTCCCACAGATATCGACTTCAACTTCACCACATAAATATGGATGTGGACGAATGATAAGGATGGGATATGGATGAATCAAATATAAATGATTATAGACATGGATACGACTTTGCCATATCCCTACTTCTCGTTTTCCCTTCATCCACACAAGCCCTCATACCAATCATACTACATTACAATATTACCCCTATTATCTCCGGGTCATCCACAAATGATGGATAAATAGGGTTGGATTGAGTTCCCTAACTGTGGAAAATACATAGATTTCCAGATAACCCATAATAAACATCGCATTGACAAAACACATTCACTCTACCAAGTCACTTTGTTGTATTTGATTACTCCCTCTATGTCGGTCATTTGTTTACCCATTTATGGGTTTCTCAATCATTTGTTTACCTTTCTATATTGGGACTATTTTTTGAAGGGGATCATCCATATAACCTATTGTCCACTTGTCACTCAATAACAACACCCACAAATCGTCTCATTCCCTTTCCTTGGTCTTTGTGCCAAAACCAAAGGTAAACAATAGGTAAACAAATGACTGGGACGGAGAGAGTATATTAGAGAACTAAAATACAAAATGATACTACTACGCATTAAGGGCATCAACAATAGAGGTTTGTCAACAAAGCTTTATGTACTTTTTAGAGGTTTGTTGACAAACCTCTCTATTGTTGGGAATGGGGTTTGAGGTTCATAGATGAGAATGGTTACAATTTTGTATACATGTTTTTGGTTGTGAGTAATAGTGGACCCCATGTAGTACACTTTTATGAGGTTTATCTATATTTAAGAGGTTTGTCTATTGAGGTTTGTTGTTAGAAAAGTTTGTGTGTTGAGTGATGTGGCATTAAACAAACCTCTCGTTTGAGGTTTGTCTATTGCTAATGCCCTTATTAATTAAGATTGCCAACATAGGAAACTGCGTTTTAAGATGAGAAAATGAAAAGGTTATACCGTACTACCCCAATGATCCTTAGGGTTAACATCAGCCTTGAACTGAATCAACAACTTGACAACATCCCTATAACCCTGGCACGCCGCAACATGCAACGCCGTGCGCTGATCAATATCCCTAAAATTAACATCAGCACCACACTCCTCCACCAGCTCCATTATCGCCTCGACATCGCCTTCGTGCGCTGCGTACATCAGTTTTACACTCGCAGGAATCTCCAACTCGTCTACCTCCTCCTCCGCCGCCGCCGTCTCCGCCGAGCCTCCGTCTGATGACACGTCAGCAAACTCGATAACCTCCAGAACCGGCACCTCCCGGTTCACCACGAAGTGGCTGTCCTCGCTTTCCGCAACAGTTGCAGATGAACCGGAGTAGTAAAAGCCGGGAGTGATGGGGGAGTCGAGAGGGAGGTAGGAGGATTGCCGGCTGAACCGGAATCGAACCGAACCGGGTGTGTCCATGTTTCTCGGGGTTTAATGGGGTTTGGTGAAGGTACTATGTACGCGCCGAAATGTACGGGGGAGAGGATGTGGTAGATACAAAAAGAAGGGAGTTCAAGGATGGGATTTTGGGCTTTTCCTGGAAAAAAAGCAACTGGTTGTTCGGATCTGACTGTGTGACCATTTTGGGACTTCGGGTTTGACTTCTACTACATTGAGAAAAGTAAAATAGTTATCTGGTCAAACGCCGACCACAATTTTAAAGTTGACTGGTGAGACACCTGTCAATCTGTCATATACGTCCGTCTTGAGGTGGCAAATGGGTGACTAGGATCTGGTATAATTGGGTTAGTTTAGGTCGGGTTATTTTGGGTATGTCATACATATTGGATTGGGTCGGGTCAAATTATTTCGGGTTTTGGGTCAATTTCGAATGACTTGTTGTCAGGTCACTTGCGGGTATTGGTCATTTTGAGTCGGGGCGTTTTCGGGTTAATTTCTAAGACACTATAGTAGTACTATTTTGTTTAAACAATACTATTTTGCAAATTTAACTATTTAGTAGGGTAGTTGTAACCAATGCAGCTTTATTTTGATGTGTATAACATTAATACTTCCTCCATTCAACTCTACTCTACCACTTTGATTTTTGTTCACTATCACAAATGAACATTTAATTGTAATTCTCTCAATACATAAATTGAAATTATATTCATGTGTGATCTTGTTTGGTTCGTCTTTACGAATATATTAAAAATTAGTTTTGTGACCCGTGAAATTCACGAGTTCGGTTTAAGGATCGTTCATGCATTTTCCCCTTTAGTTTTTTGATGATTTTTCCATTTTTCATTCGTGGTCTATCTCTATAATTATTTTAGCCGTTCATATTTTAGGTATGTTTTACTGAGCAAGAAAATGAGTCGTTTCTATGAATCGATAATAAAAATAAAGTTGACACATGAGACCCTCCATCATATCTCATACTAATATACTCATCTGTATCTGTATGTCTTTATAAAAGAGGTTTTTTTCGAGCGATTCTAAGCTGTCAACATCATCAAAAATCATTTAGGAAAGTATCATAAATAATATTTTTTTGATATAAAAAATAAAGTAGAAAATCTTTTAATTATTATAATATATATTTCCTAAATTATATTCAAGTGATTTTTCTAATTTTTATATAAAAACTTTTTACATTTCATTTGAAGAAAAAAGTATCCTTAAAAAATTATGAAAATAGTATAATTAGATTCGTGGTAAAAAAAAATGCTATCGTTAGAGTATAGATTTCATATTATTTGCACATATTTAATATGTGCAAATAATATGAAATCTATACTCTAATGATAGCATTTTCTACGACGAATCTAGTTATACTATTTTCAGAATTTTTTTAAAGATACGTTTTTATTCAAATGAAATGTAAAAAGTTTTTATATAAAAAATAGAAAATCACTTGAATATAATTTAGGAAATATATATTATAATAATTAAAAGATTTTTTACTTTATTTTTTATATCAAAAACTATTATTTATGATACTTTCCTAAATTGATTTTTGATAAAAAAAAATTTTTGGTGTGAAGAAGCAGTTACAAGAACTCATAGAGCAAAAAAAGAAACTAAACTAAACTACCAACAGAAACAAAAACTACGAATAAAACGGAACTACTCTCGGCCATGAGACACCTCCAATATCATTCTCCATCAACCGGAACAGGGGATCCTGAACATCTTCATAGTCAAAAGTAATCGGTGGCTTGATTCGATTTAACTCCCTCATTCGCTAACCAATCTGCACACATATTAGCCTCCCTGTAAATATGTTGCATCTCAACTCTCCATGGATTATCTCGAACAAAAGCTTGACATATTTGGATCATATGCGAATGGGTTGTTGTGAACTCAAAGGACGCATCCATAAGCGTACGAACAACCTTCGAATCAGTTTGAATAATTAAGTGTGTGACCTGCAGCTCCAAAGCCATGATTAATCCTCGTCGCAAAGCCATAATTTCAGCTCGAGTCACTGTTGCTAATCCAAGTCTTTCCGCGAATGCTTTTAGTAACTTTCCGGCTGAATCACGCACCAAACCACCCGCCCCGCGAATGTTTTAATTATTCAGTTTAATGATATTGATTTTTGATGATGTGGACAGCTTAGAATCGCTCGAAAAAAGCCTCTTTTATTAATATATATAGATATAGATTATAATAATATTTCCTATATTAAAATGGGTTATAATGTTTTAATTATTCAGTTTAATGAGAATGAGAATATAAAAATAAGTTAGGTATGATTTCATTACAATGAGACCAACTCACTGAATATTACTCAAACAATTAAGCAGACAACAGTTGAAGAAATCCAAGTATAGCAAAGAGCTCATGGTTCAACTACCATCTTAGCTCTGGGAACTGCCAACACACTCATAATAAAATACTACAAAAATATTTTCCGAAAAGACTCATAGGCCATAATGGCTTATGTAGTCTTAATACCAAATTTATTTGTATTTTATTATCACGAATTTTTATTTGAGACAGAATTATCTGTCTTCAATCTTTATTTTGTTTAAATAGGTACTTAAAATAAAAGACTTACAAACAGAGTTCATACATCAATTAAGGGGGAGTAGGAGGTCTGACTCCAAAAAACAATTCGTTATTAAATCGAGTTGGATGTCGAACTAGGTGCGAAAAAGATGATATATTTCTTAGTATGTTATATGTCAAACATTGAAAAATAATGTAGATGTGGTGAACATACTACGTATAAATAGTAGAAAATGTGGGTCATCCTATTATAAATAGTAGAATTGTCCCATATCGAAAGACTAACATAAGGTGTGCTGATTCTATTATTATAAATAGTAGAATTGTCCCACATCGAAAGATTAACATAATCTGGGGTGATCCTATGATTATAAATATGAGTCATCCTTGGAGCTTAAATATCAACCCAAAATCTTTTGAGTCTCTTAAGTATTGTCTTAGATACCTCTTATAAGAGTTTGTATTATTACCTCCACAATAGTGAAATTTATTTGTATTATACTTTTGATTTTGGTGGTTTCACAATTATATAATTATATATAGTTATATCATCTCCTTTTCTATTCAAATTTAGTAGTTTAGCATCAGTAAGTTATTTATTTTAAAAACGGTAAGCTGGATTTTTAAATAACGAGCATACATCAGTAGTATACTTATTATATAACAGACTTTAAAAGTAACGTTACATAACGATAATTTTTCAAGTTTTAACATTTTTTTTCATCTAGAGAGTCCAACCCTTAAAAACTACTTAATATTTATAAGAAAAAAATGTTAATCTTATACGTAAGAAAAACTTTGGACTTTAGATAAGATTAGTTTATTAGTAATAAGATAAAATTGCACAAATGTTACCTATATACGTGCGAAAAACTTTAGACTCTAGATAAAATTAGTTTGTTAGTATTTGCTCATTATTAATCGGATTGGATGTTGAACGTACGAATATTAAAATATAGTATTTGCTCATATTATTAAATATAACTACTATTAGATATAATGAGTAGCAATTTTCCGTATTTCGGGATTTGGATTGGATGTCGAGCTAAGTGTGAAAAATATGGTGTATTTCTTAGTATGTTATTTGTCTCACATTGAAAAATAATGAAGGTATGTGAATATACTACGTATAAATAGTAGAATTGTCTCACATTGAAAGATTGGCATAAGGTAGGGTGATCTTATGATTATAAATAGAAGTCATCCTTGAAACTTGGGAATCATCCTAATATCTTTTTGTAGATATCCAGTATCTGCTGAGACTCCAACAAACACCCGATGATTATCGGACTACAACATGTTTTGGAATCGCGGCGTTTGATCGACAGTTTGTGTACAACTTTACGTCGGAAAACTTAAAACGATTTCGAAAATAAAGCATTTCAAAACATTTCAAAAATATCTGGAGTGTTTAATGCACGACGACGGGGTCGCAATGACACTAACTAGAGTCAAAACCGACACCGGGCCAAAAACCGACTCAAAAATTTAAATCCCGACTCCAACAACGAGTCAAACCGAGTCAACCACAAAAAACCAAACATTTCAAATCTTCTACCTTAAGTTTTCCCGGATTCATGTTGGTCAAGTACCAAACATGTGACTACAAAACCTAGGATAGAACAAATCATGATTGCGTTTGTTGTGAAAGTGACAACACAACTCGAAAAACCGCGACGTGGCTCGCGCTTCTTTGAGCAGCCCAGGTGCCACGTCGCTCAAAACTCACACAACCACTCATTTCTCTATAAATACCCCTCAAATGCCACCCATTTGAGACTTACGCGAGTGTCCGCCCCCTCTTTTCTCCCTTAAAATTCTCGACTCGACTTCTTAAGTCACAACCCGACGCGTATTTACGACCTACCGATCGTAAACACGAGCCTTACACATTGCTTGGTACCGTCATTGTGCATTAAATCACTTGACCGACCACTTCGACCACTACACCATCACTAAACTTTTAAAACACTCTTTTTACTTACCAAAACGGTTTTAAACCGAGTTTTTTCCGATCAAACGAGTTGTTACACTTACGTCGGTTACTCGCCATAACCAAACATGTAAATATGAGGGTGTAAAAATCCTCTTTTATTATGTTTTCATTTGTTTCATGACTATAACATGTTAAAACATGCATAACATGAACCAAAACATGGAATAAACGAGGCAAAACTGATTTTTGGTCTGAGGAAAAAGCCCCTTAGGTCGCCAACTGGCCCGCGCCTAAATGGGGTGCTCAGACCAGAGATCAACCGTGTTTGTTCTCGTCATTTCCTTTTAATCCATCTTCATATTTGTAATCGGTTTTCACCATTTCAAATATTTTCGAACCCTTTTTATTTTACTTTACTTGTTTTAACCATAAAACATTTTTCACCCTTGGTTCCTCATACCATGACGGTTAAATCCGTGTTTCGGTGATAATATTTGGTTAATGACATTTAAAAGGTATTTTAAAGCCTTTTATTTCATTTTCTTACATTTTCAAACAAACATATTAGTCCCCAACACAAAGTCATCCTTGGTTCTACATACCATGCCGGATTTTAACCCGGGTACGATGATGAGTATCGACTAATTACATTCAAATGGACTTAAGACAATTAGTCCATAATCATTTTCAAAACTATTCATGTCAAGTTTGTCAAATCGAACCCGACACCGAATATTGTCCAAATAATGACGATTATTCGAGTCTAGTTTTTCAAATCAACAAATGCGGTCTAAACGACCCCTTCAAATCAAACCGGGTTCAAATACCCATTTTCAACACGTTTTATAACGTTTTCTAAAAGGTCAGAACACGACACATAAACCGTGGGCTAACCCGCGCCTAAACAGACTCTCTATTTCTCATTTTCAAAACCAGAGGGAGGCCCCTTACACCGTCGGCTGGCTCGCGCCTCATATAGCCGTCTGGTACATGGCCTGTTCCCTTCCAGCATTAGTCTAGGACGATCCTGACTCCGGTTAACCCGGATATAGGAAGGATCAGATGACTATTCAAAACCATATTTGCAAAATGTCTTACTAAGACAAATGGATCATGTTATGCACCCTAAACCTAATACGGTAAATGGATGTTTAATTTCCGTCTTGCATGCAAATCAATCATTAATCCAACTCAACATCTTATACTTGATACTTGGGTTAAATCAACCGACTTAGAAAGCTCTCACATGTTAGGTTTAAATTATTGGATGCGCATTCATGCATTTAAACCGTTTTATCAACTTTTGCATTCAACCAACCAAGATCGATCAGTAGAGGCCGCTAAACGCGAGCGGGATTGGGTGTCTGATTAAAGGGCTTCCCAATACGTACCTTCACCTCTTACTCAGAAACTTTGGATAGTGGACGACCTTATCCAGGGCGTACGAGAGTCATTCTAGAGATAGGATGCTAAAGAGGGACGATTTACTTATCTTTAGTACCTATGTCAAACGCTGCTTTGTGCTTCGATTTGACCGAGGTATAAAGTGGATTTCGAATGGGTTCCAGGCATCCCACAAATGCTTGGTGGCGACTCCGAACATCTCCATTCGTTTCGAGACCCTTACCGAGACGAAACCGACCGATCTAAAACGATCCGATCGAAAGCATTTTTACGCCGTCGAGCGTGGATTTCAAAGAGACCGCTGTGCGTCCACAGATCGAAGTGGGCTCGCAGGTGGGCCGTGTCCACAGATTGGCGACTCCACTGAGGAAAACTAGGACACTTACGTCTTTGTGATCCTTAGATGGTGAGACTCGAACGAGGTCTTGGTTGGAATGCATTAATTGATATTGCGGTCACGGTCGGGTTCCTTGTCCGGGCCCACAACCTAACCCTTTTCGAACAATTGGCTCGTCTCGTCGGCATCAGTTTTCTCATCCCCGCGTTTCGAATCTCGATTGAGTCAAGCATACCATTAACGTAACACATTTTTGTTTCGTCAAAGAGCTTTCATCACTTTCGAGCACGAGGCTAGGGCACCCTCCTTACACATTTTGTTTGGATTGGTATCCCTCTCGCAAATCGGGGTTTGATTGCTTGGTGTGTAACCCACCCTTTTAAGCCAAAATCCGTGTCAACATAATGCATAATATAATGAAACTGTGAGTGCTTATGTGCTACTTGATCATAAGTCCTTCCGTATCATTTTAAAAATCACCCTTTCGCGCCGTTATAATGGCCATTTCAAACCCCGGTCTTTCGCCGACCGTTGCGCGCCTTTCTAGGCCGTCGTAATGACGATTTTCAAATCCGGTTTTGTATAACCATTTCAACACGCCTTTCTAGGCCGTCGTAATGACGATTTTCAAACCCGGTTTTGTATAACCATTTCAACACGCCTTTCTAGGCGTCGTAATGACGATTTTCAAACCCGGTTTTGTATAACCATTTCAACACGTCTTTCTAGGCCGTCGTAATGACGATTTTCAAACCCGGTTTTGTATAACCATTTCAAATCACCTTTTTACGCCGTTATAATCGCCGCGTCTAGACACAGATTTTAATTCGTTTCGCGCCGACAATGGCTCTTTCAAAACCCGAGAAAAGCACACACCCTCTTCTCGAGACACTTTCGAGATCCCGAGGACCATACACTGTCCCCGAGACCTCTTCAAACATTTTCAAACTCGATTTTCAAAACATACAATTTTGAATTTCAAAAACCATCTTGGGGAACAATGCACTGTTTTTCGAGCCGATTCAAACTCAAACCGTCTTTTGCAAATAAACTTAAGACAACCCTTTTCAACTGATCGACTTTCGGAGATTTCTATCTTCGGAAGCAGTCCGTTTAAGCGACAAATGAATCTTTTTGAAAATTTCTATTTTCGAAAACTTCAGTCCACCATTCCAATTCCGCCTCGTGTCTATCGAGTCAAAGCAAACGTACTTATGGGTCTTTACTTATGAGTCGTCTCACCACGAGACCCGTCCAACGGCATCACGCCGTCATGTTGGACTCGTGTCAAAAGTTCGGTCAAACACCGTCACGTCATAAATCGAGTCAGCACCGAGGGACCACACACGGTCACCCCGTCTTGTTGAGTCTGATCTTTGTCTCGTCCTTTGCGTTGTCTGCGTTCAGTCTTGAAACCGTGTCGGATTGAGTTGTAATGTGAGCCGTTTTTCTGCCTCAGAGCCATGGTCACGTCTTCAGCTTCGTCCAACAATAATGACAACAACAGAGATGTCACAACTGATCAACTAGCCAGCCTGCTTACCGCTCTTAAGGTCACCCTGGATCGCGTCGAGACCCATATCGACGCCCTGGAGAACAAGGAAACTGGGGAATATAATACCCCACCTCTGACTGAAACTGAGAAGAGGCTGAAACTCTTGGAAGAACAGCTCCTAGCCAGGGGTAACAATATCCATCTTGAGAACAACCGAATGTTCGAACCTGTTGGCGACCAGTTACCTGACAACTTCACCCTAACCGATGTGCCTAAGTTCAAGGGAGTGGAGGACCCACTCAACCATATCCGTGCTTTCAAGGACTACATGGCCATTAAGGGGGTCAAACAGGAGCTTTTGACCCGGATATTCCCATCCTCTTTGGAGCCAATTCCTCGCCAATGGTACTACTCCCTTGATCCGAAAAACCTTACTACTTGGGATGAGATTGCAGTTGAGTTTGCCAAACAGTATGCCGACAATGTCGAGATCCAGGCCAATACCCGTACTCTCGAAGTGCTAACCCAGAACGACAAGGAAGGGTTCACTGAGTTCCTAACCCGTTGGAGGAGGGTGAGTACTCAATTGGTCAGTAAGCCAAGTGAATCAACTTTGGTGGAAAAGTTTGTCAACAATCTCCGCCCAGTTTATGCCAACCTACTAAGGTATCAGAATATCAAGACTTTTCAAGATCTGCATATTCTGGGGACGCGTATTGAGGACGACCTCCGAAAGGGTGTCTTAGCCAAGACTACTGGCAGAGGTTACCAGGGATCCACCTCAACCGGATCTCGCCCTTACGGTCAGACGAACAAGATTGATGAGGTCAACCTCGTCGAACCATCTGCTAAGAAAACTAAACGCCCCCAGAGAGTGTTCACCAACATAGGGTCAACTTATGCAAGTGCCCTGAAAAGGCTCATGAACCAAGGAAAGTTACAACCGATTGGACCCACCCCGGATCCGACCGATGCCAAGAAGTCTCGGTTCTTGAACCCCAACGCCTACTGTCAGTATCATCGAGGGAAGGGCACGATACCGAAACTTGCTTCAAGCTCAAGCACCTTATTCAAGACATGATTGAGAAGGGAGATTTGCCATTACCCCCACCAACTAAGCCGAATAACAAGACGAATCCTTTGGGAATCCACGCCATCTCTGACGATGGGCCGACCCTAGACTCCTCTCACCTCATCCTGCCAATTGACGACGAGGTGAATGCTTTGGAAAAGGATCCCTCAGACGGAGTGTTTGTGTTTAGTGTTACCACTATGCTCACTATGTTTCAACAAGTTGAGGAGGCCATATCCAGCCTCTCTGAGAGAATCACCCGACTCGACGACGCCTACCGTCGACTCATCTTCAATCCACCAACACCGCGCCCAAGGGAGAATTTCTCGAGCATTCAAAACTACCCACCCCGGGATGGATTGCTCCCGCGACCATTCTGGCATAGACCTCACGAAAATCACTCTCAAAATAATCACCCTCAAAATAACTACCCTCAAAATAACTACCCCCACAAAAATCACCCCCACAAAAACCATCCTCACAAAAATATTCCCCACAAGAACTACCCACCGAGGAATACCCCTCCAAGGTATCCTCGAGACTCCGAAATTAACGGCATATGGAGAGATGATGTTGAGGATGTCTATATCATCCCAGGGAAGGAGAAACGGGCGAAAGAAATCGGACATCTCACCCGGTCCGGACATCCTTATCAGAATCCGAACAATCCAACGGTCGTTCCAACAACGAATGACCAAATCGTCCCAGAGGTGGACACTTAACCAAAGGCCCCTGAGAACTCAATTCTGAAACAGCTCCAGAAAGCGAAAGCCGAAATCTCAATTTGGCAACTGATCGCAACATCTTTTGAGCATCGATAGGCCTTGCTGCAGGCCTTGGGAAAATTAACCGTGCCCTCCACCTCTTCCCCAGAAAAAATAGTGGCGCACATGACGAGGGATGCCCCTGATCTGAATAACCCGGTCGTCTTCTCCGACGAGGACATCCCTCCGTTCGGAGCCAATCATAACCTGGCCCTGTATATCACCGTACAATGCCTCCAGAAAAATATACCCATGGTCCTCGTGGATGACGGTTCCGCGGTGAATGTCATTCCTCTTAAGACTTCCCACAGGCTGGGTATAAAGGAAGCTGACTTGGTCCTAACGAATCAAGGAGTATGCGCCTACGACGGTACTCGTCGCAAGGTCGCCGGGCTTATCACTTTGACCGTCGCAACCGGAGCACTGGAAAGACAAACCAGTTTTCAAATGGTCGACATCGATGCATCCTTCAACATGCTCTTGGGACGTCCCTGGATTCACGCCGTCAAGGCGGTCACCTCAACTCTCCACCAGAAGATCAGGGTCCCCTTCAACGGGAAAACGATCACGATTCCCGCTTCCCCGATCAAGGCAGTCATGAGAAAGGGGATAGCCTCCCAAGCCATTGAGGAGGATGACAACGAAATGTGGGGTTTCCAAGCCGTGAACGCCATAACCGATGAATCGGCGCCCTCTGATTGCGACCCGTTCACCAACCTCACGGTCAACCGTGTTATGATGCGTCCGGGTTACTTCCTGGGTTTGCCGCTCAATCCACTAAAGGACCCATTGCCTCCCTTGAAACAGGCTAAGGTCCCCAACATTCCCTTTGGGTTGGGATACGAACCCACCGACGAAGATATCCAGGAGACTCCTAGTCCGAAAACGCAAGAAGCACGGGGTTATCCTCCGTCCCTATCATCTGACTCTCAACGGATACTTTGTCCCCGAGGGAGAGTCCGAGCCCTACCATGGCTTTCCGGAGCCAATCTATGACTCTGTGGTGAAGGCTCGGTACCCGGGGGTGGAAGTCTTCCAGGACTGCTACTTTATCCCCGACAACATCGAAGCTGCATCAACTGAGTCCAAACCGTCACCATGCCTTGACGGACAAGCTGTCACACTCCTCTTTGGGGAAGATAACGTCAAACACCTCGACTATGAGGACATCATCAACATCGCCCTGATGGACAATCAATTTGATCCAACCGCCTTGATCTCCGATACTGACTCGGAGAAAGTCACCCAAGGCTGGAGGAAGACCGTCAAGTGGACCGATTGCCAAGGCCGCATTCTCAAGATAACAACTGGAGAAGGCCCTATGTTCAAGGAGGGAAGTGAAGAAGGATCTGATTCAGAGTCAGAGTCAGAGTCAGAGTCAGAGTCTGTCGTAGCTCCTAACGCTCCTGATGTCCCAGTCAAGGTCCCCTTCCCACTGTTTTATCACAAAGTCGTGGCTGATTCAGAGGCCGAGTCTACTAGGGTCACCCCCATTCCCATGAATGGTGACAACCTGGAGCCTGTTCCAGGGGCCACTTCCTCTGTTGTGTCGCCTCTGACTGACCACGAGATGTCTGTTCTTTTCGAGCTTTTTGCTTGTGTCAACTTAATGAACGCTAAGTTTGCTTATGACTCGTCTCATTTTAACTGCAATGCCATTCTGAATGACTACGAGGAATTTGACTTGAGTGACTACCCACCTCACCTAGCCAAAGAACTTGACAAACGGGAAACCAGAACCCCCATCATTGAGGAAACCGAACCTATTAACGTAGGAACCGACAATACACCTCAAGAACTTAGGATAGGGACAACCCTGGACCCCTCGGAAAGACAATAGTTCATTGACCTCCTCCACGAATATAAAGACGTGTTCGCCTGGTCTTACAGAGATATGCCTGAGATTGACAGAGAAATCACAGAGCACCGGATACCCATTAAACCCGGGGCTAAACCTGTGAAACAGAAGCTACGCTGGATGCGTCCTGAGTAGGCCCTAAAAATCAAGGAAGAAGTGGACAAACAGTTCAAGGTTGGGTTCATCAAAGTGTCTGAATACTCTGACTGGGTGGCCAACATTGTGCCCGTACCAAAGAAAGAAGGAAGAATTCAGGTTTGCGTCGACTTCAGGGATCTGAACAAGGCAAGTCCAAAAGACGACTTCCCTTTGCCACATGTTGACATTCTGGTGGACAATACTGCCGAACATGCTCTCCTATCATTCATGGACGGGTATGTTGGGTACAACCAGATTAAGATGGCTGATGAAGACATGCACAAGACTGCGTTCACTACATAGTGGGGTACATATTGCTACACGGTCATGCCTTTCGGCCTCATCAACGCCGGGGCAACCTATCAAAGAACCGCTACTACTCTCCTACATGACATGATGCGCAAGGAGGTAGAGGTGTATGTCGATGACATGATTATCAAATCAAAAGAACAGGACGGCCACATCAATGCCCTCCAAAAATTCTTCGCTCGTCTGCGGAAATACAACATGAGACTAAATCCTCAGAAGTGTGCATTCGGGGTCACCTTCGGAAAACTCTTGGGACATGTCGTCAGCAAAAGAGGAATTGAGATTGATCCAACCAAAATCAAAGCCCTTCAACAAATGCCTCAGCCTAGGAACGAGAAGGAGATTCGGGGATTTCTCGGTCAGGTCCAATACATCAGCCGGTTCATTGCCAAGCTCACTATGATTTGTGAACCGATATTCAAAAAGCTTCGTGCCTCTGATCACACCGATTGGGGCGACGACTGTCATAAGGCCTTCGACAGGATAAAGGAAATCATATCCAAACCTCCTGTCCTGATGCCACCTCAACCGGGGATTCTTTTATCCCTATACCTGACTGTTACCAACACGGCCATGAGAGCAATGCTAACACAAACAGTTGGCAACGAAGAACGAGCCATCTACTACATCAGCAAAAAGTTCATTAAGTACGAGACGAGGTATACCCAACTGGAAAAGATATGCCTTGCCCTAGTATGGTCAACAAAAAAGCTGCGGCATTACATGCTCAGCTACACGGTCCACATCTACTCCAAGATGGACCCGGTCAAATACATCTTCGAAAAACCCGTACTAAACGGAAGACTGTCTAGGTGGACACTCATGCTGTCCAAGTTTGACCTCAAGTTTGTACCCCTCAAGGTTATCAAGGGAAGAGCAGTTGCCGACTTCCTAGCAGAAAATCCCGTCAACGAGGATCCTACGACCGACACATGGTCACTTTCTGACAAAGACATCCTTTGTGCCGATTCTGACGCATGAGACCTATACTTCGATGGTGCATCTAATCTGAGAGGCTTCGGGGTAGGAATCCTTCTAATATCACCAGAGGGAGAACATGTTCCGATCTCGGTCAAGCTAGACTTTGCCGTCACCAATAATGCCGCCGAATATGAAGCATGTCTCATCGGCCTACAAGCAGCCATCACACTTGGCATCAAGAGATTGAGGGTCCACGGCGATTCCTCACTCATCATAAATCAGGTATCCGGATCATGGAAAATCCGATCTGACAGCTTAGCTCCTTATCGAGCGAAGATCAATCAAGAGGCCGAATTCTTCGACCAAGTCGACTACTTCCACTTGCCACGAGAGGAAAATCAATTTGCTGATGCCCCGGCAAAACTTCCCACGCTCGTCAACGTACCTGACGACATGACATCAATGCCCCTATGTGTCAAGAGAAGAAGCGAGCCAGCCCACATTTGTGCCATTATCAACGACGGGGAAAGCCATGATAAACCTTGGTACCAAGCCATCCTCAATTACAAAACCAAAAACGAATTCCCTCCCAACTCTGATCAAAGAGGACGAAGAGCCATCCGTTTACTTGCATCACAATTCGTGATAAACCAAAATCAACTCTACAAAAGAACACCCCAAGGAATTCTTCTCCTTTGCATCGACCATCACAAAGCCAAAAAGGTCATAGGAGAGGTTCACGACGGAGAATGTGGCCCTCACATGAGTGCAATGATGCTTACACGGAAAATCATGCGGCTAGGTTACTACTGGACCACCATGGAAGTCGATTGCCGTAACTACGTCAAACATTGCCACAATTGCCAAATCTTCGCCAACATATAACACATACCACCATCCCTTTTGTACACCATGACATCACCCTGGCCTTTCTCAACCTGGGGCATCGACATCATTGGGAAAGTCAATCCGATAGGCACCAAGGGGCATTGCTTCGTCCTCGTCGCCATCGACTACTTCACCAAATGGGTGGAAGCGCAGTCATATGCAGTCTTGACCGCCAAATAAGTGGCCAAGTTCATTCAAAACAACATCATCTGCCGATATGGGGTACCCCATGAAATCATCAGCGATCAAGGCTCTCACTTCCGGGCGGAAACTCAAGCTTTGCTGGACAAATACAAAATCAAGCGACATCGATCATCCCCCTACCATCCCCAAACCAACGGAGCGGTGGAGGCAGCGAACAAAACTCTTGTCACCATTATCAAGAAAATGCAAGACAACTACCGCGATTGGCCGAGCAAACTCCCATTCGCACTCTGGGGATACCGAACCTCCATTCGAACACCGAAAGGCGCCACACCCTTCTACCTAGCATACGGTATGGAGGCGGTTTAACCGGTAGAGTTAGAGGTCCCTTCTCTACGCATCCTACTGGAGAGTCAAATCCCTAAGGCGGAATGGACCCGTCGAAGGTACGAACAACTTACTCTTATAGACGAACGGCGACTCAACGCCTTGCACAACGTCCAGTTATACCAACGACGTATACAACGGGCATTCAACAAGAAGGTCAAACCCAAAAACATCCAGGAGGGCGACTTGGTACTCAAGTCAGTTCGAGCACCATTACCCGTCGATCCGAGGGGAAAATTCAAACCTAACTGGGCCGGGCCATACCTGGTCAAGAAAATACTTTCGGGAGGCGCAGTGAGACCGAGTGACCTAGATGGGGAGGACTTTACAAACCCGACCAACCTAAACCAACTCAAGAAATACTACCCTTGAACCATAACAGCCAATGACCTAGCCTAATTTTACAACTAGCAACGACCTCAACCCTTTTCAAGTCAAATTCCTCAACGTGTTCTGATTTGAAATTGCATGTTTTATTGAGTCTAAGTTGCGGCACCTTGCCCGTTTCGAATGTCCTTTGATCTGTCAAAGGCAACGTCCATTTGCACTAAAACAAAACAACCCCCTGAACTACGAGCATGGTTTGATTTCACCTCTTCGGGTGGATACGTAGGCAGTCCCTCTTATGCATGAGGGATACATGTTGGAAATCTATATCTCATTACTTAACATATTCTTATATGTTTCAAATTTATTTAGTCATAAAATAAATTACTAATCTTATGCATGCAAACTAAAATAAAAGGAGATAAGAAAATCAATTTCTCACCAAATAAATTTCGGTCAAATGGGCACCAACAAGATCTCCTTCTTGTTAGTTCTTGAGCTTTCCAATATTGGATGAACATACATGACCTCAAAATAGAAGCCCTCCAATTAGTAGCACCCAAAACTATCCCTCAATCCCACAAACTAATATGTACTAGATATTTGTAATGTGGTTTACCTTAAAATTGATTACTAATACTCATATATTACATTAATAATTTTAGTAATCTATTGAACAAATTTGAATCAAAACTCATCTTTTGATGAAGATTAAAGAGAGAGAAGAGAGGAAAAAATACATGAACTTTTTGCATGTAATATTTTAATGAATGATAGTAAAATTGATGGAATAAAAATTCTCTACCAATGCTCAAAAATCGGTTGGAGGAGTCCACTAAGACCAATGCATGGTCTTTGCTTTTTACTTTTGTTTTTATTAAGTAAAATAGGTGTAAGACTACCCTACATGTAGGTAATCATAGTGTTTTATTTATCCATTAAACAAAACACCCACTCACCCATACTACCTCCAATATTTCGGTTTCTATAGTGTAATATGGAGTCCATTTTATTTTTGTAAATTGCACAATTGTATGTCATGTGACATGTGACATGTCTTATGTCATGTTTTAATTTAAAATGCATATTTAACAAATTAAATATCATTTACAAATTAAATAAATCATATTTAACAAATTGACTAGTAATTTAAAATTACTTTCTCATAAAATGGTCATTTAATTACTAGTTAGTATAATTCACAATATCTTGTAATTATAACTAACTTATCATTCTCATCTCGCGTGTTTCGCAAACACCGATTATTATTAGTAATATAACTTCTTAAATTACTAAATAAAATCTCATTTAATCACATTATAATAAGATGTCATTTTCTCTCTCTTATAATAATTTGTTCAATTTTAAGGAATTAATTAATCTGTATCGGCATACAATTAATTAACCTTTTCAATTAAGGGAATCGTCCTTTAGGTGTGACCTCAAGGGATCAACTGATCACCACCGTCGCACGACAAGAATGTCAAACTCTAGCCACCAATCATTACGATATGTGTGGACCAGTTGACTATATATGTAATGTATCATCCCTTTCGTATTCTTGGTATGAGATTTAATAATGATATTTAAATCATGTGATCGCACTATTGTTGAGGACACATTTCCCAACAATACAAACACAAAACCCAATTCAAATTCACAAAACATTTCGAACTACGATCATGGTTTGATTTCACCTCTCCAGGTGAATACGTAGACAGTCCTTTCTTACACAAGAAGGATACAACCATTCCCACAATCAAAAAATACAACCATCCCCACATACAAAAAATCCCTATAAAAAAAAAGGAGAAAAAGGAAAACCATTCCCTTTCCCACAAAAATACAAAAATGAGCCTTTCTCTCTTTCCACAAAATACCACTTTCCCAAGTGCAATTGTTTAGGACGATTCAAATTGAATTGCCATCACCAAATGGATGGAAGAAACAAGTGTTCACAATTTTCGACACGAGCAATCCTCTTATTTAATTAATAATGGGAGGGATTACATTTGAGCAACAAATAGAGCTCGACGAGTCTACAACTTGTCGAAGCTAAGGTGTCAACTAAAACACCTCACATAATAAAACTAGCACGAAACACACAATAACTAGCTAGTACAACATAATAAAAACTCACAACAATAATACAACATAATAATAAAGCGGGTAATGGAGGTCTTCACTCTTCCATTCTACCCTTGCCTTTTCCCTCGGGGTACATCTTCCCCTTGTTCTTCTTGTTGGCCCGCCTAGCATGGATTTCCTCCTCGGAACGGATCCTCAACGGATCTAAGACGGCAACGGCCTCCGGTTTAGCACAAGACCCCATATTTGACCCAAGACGAGCCAATGCATGGCCCACCATATTCTTGGGGCCGGAACTCCTCCTCTTCGGTGGTCTCATCACATCGGGGGTAGCTCCATCAACATACTCCTCAAAGAAGGCACGGTTGGCCTTGCCAACCTCTCGATACTTCAAGTCAACAACCTCGTCCTTACGAAATTTGGATCTCTCTTCCAAGGACGGAGCACGTGACCACTTGACATAAGCGGGAGTCACCCATGTCGTGGCGGCGGGATTTTGCGCCTCCCAAAGCGGCCGAGTGGCCCACCATCTTTCGAAGAACTCCACAAGCTCGGAGTTCCGGAAAATATTCTCTTAGACAAGAGTATCTTGAGCGGGCACCTTTTGTTGACGCCCCATTTGCCTCATGAGCCTTTCGGGATAAATGAAGGAAGCAACCTTCAAACCCACCACCATCAAAGAACGAGGACTAGCACCCGAAGTGGGCAACCCCGTGAAGGACCTCAAGTGCCATAACGGCACCACCCAACGGATATGAGAACCACCCTCCTCCGCCAATCTGGCTACCCAATAGGCCTCGGTGGAAGCGAAACTATCCGGGTACAACTTCTTCCTCATGGTAAGGTGACGGAAGGAATAAGAAGAAGAATCAACCGGAGGCTCTACATACCTTAGCCTCTCCAATAGCCACACTTGAAGGATCCTTGGGGATCCTAAAGAGGGAGCTTCTCCACAAGAGCCTTCCTTGTCCAAAGCTTGGATAATCTCTCCAAGCACCAACCATGATGGATCTCTACCATGCTCCATTTGCTCAATCACATGAATAAGGGTCATGCTACCATGGCATCTTGGCCCCTCCTTCTTCAAGACATCAACAAAGAGGTACACATGGACAAGGCAAAATGCAAGAGCCCTTCTCCTAACCACCTTCGAGATATTAACATCTAATCGGTTTGAAAAGATGTTGATAAGAGCCAACATATCCACACCATGTGGAGCAAGAAGAAAGTTAATTTGGCTTGTTGACAAGCCCAATATAGAACGGAATTTCTCCTTATAGTACAACCGAGTCGGAGAAAGCACCGGAACACAACCCGGCCACCCACCAATGGCTCCTACTTCTTCGGCAAGAGGACAAATTTCACCTTTCGGGAAAACGAAAACATGGCGTTTCGAATCCCAAAACCGAGAGCATGCTTCAAGAAATGAAGGTTGCACCTTGACTTGACGAAGCACCAACAATTGACCAACTCCCATGCAAGCGAGTTGATACTTTTCGGGAGGCGACAAATCCCGGCACCATCGTCGCAATGCGTTCTCGAAAGCATCCATGAAATATTTTTGTGGAAGAAGAAGAGGTTTTGTAGAGATGATTTTCTGTTTCGGATGATGAAACAATGAAGCGCAAACGTTCCTATTTATACAAAATGATCAGCGCATTTTTCAGAAAAAGGGGAGAGCCGGCTTCCATCGCCAGGCTGCTCGCGCCTCTTTGGACCTTCCCCAGGATTCCCGCTGTTGACTTGTCTCTTTCAACTTGTGATTTCTCCTAACACCTCAAACCTCCCGCCAGGAAGCTCGCGCCTCTTCGGGATGATTCGGGACATTTTGTGTTTCCTCACACTCACATTTCCTTGTTTTCACGTTTTACGAAATCCGACACGGTTTCCATGACGCAGCTTTAAACATACGGATTTTTTCTTTCTTTTTTTAAGGGCGGAAGGGCTAGTCGCCCCGATCCGCGATGGATCGTTTCCATGTCAGTCGAAATTCCGAAAATTTTTCGCTTTTTTCGCAATTTTCCATCAAAAATCAAAATCGAGAATTGATAACACGACATCAATTTTCATCAAAATTCAAGCACTCACAAATTCGAGTCTTGACCTCAAAAATCAAACATCAAATATACTCGCAAAAATTCTTTTCTAAAATTCTTTCCTGACGGTTTGAGTTTGATTTTTTCGAGAGTCAATTTCAATAATTTCGATGCAATTTAATTCACAACACGAGTTAATTGCTCAAATTTTCAAATCAATTCCTTTTGAATTCCGAACGTGACGATTTGTCACGGAATTTTCAAAATTCATTTCAAAATTTCAATTTTAACTTCAAGTCATCTTGGTTAATTTTGGTTTTCAATCAAATGCTTTTACGTGTTTACGTTTATGCCTATGTGCTATCTGTTGCTTGTTTTCTACACTAACGACGCAGGAACTAGTGCAAAGCAAAAGGAGAATCAACAGCCGATAGCGCTCCTCCGAAACACAACACAAAAAAGCCAAAAAATCACAAAATAAACCACAATCCAAAAACACATATATACAAACAGCCTCACGCAAAATACATCGACACGCGTTCGATACGAACAACTTACCGTAAAAACAGGGTTCAGTACAGACATCTATCATACAGACACTGGCCTAAAAAAACCGTCTATCATACAGACACTGGCCTAAAACAACCGTCTATCATACATACACTGGCCTAAGACAACGAACTGGGGCTATCTGCCACCTACCGAACTAAGCACTCCCTACCCTTCCGATCAGAAAAGAAAGGGAGCAACATAGGGAGCAGAGGAGCAACAACGGAAGCAGAGGTGATTACCATTATGGTAATACCCCATTCCTGCTCCACGACAAAAATGAAGACAGTGTCTTGCAGACTTCGGATGATGAGAAGGCCAAGAACCATGATGCAATGCACCACTCCGGTGCTGACCCCCAATCATCAGCCATCCTGTCTATGAGCCACAACGAAAAGGACAAACCGGCCACGTCAGCCGCCTCTCCTCCTCTACGGAAGCATCCTCCACCACCGCCTCAAGTCCGGCAGCCTCTATGGTCGTCACTCCCCCTCCAGGATCGACTTCCTCCTCCAAGGCCTCAACAACAGACCCCATAGGTCCCAAACGATACCCTGTCATCAAAACAACAAACAAAAATGTCACCAAATTTCAAAGATTACGACGGCATGAAATGGATAAATCCAAACAAAAACAACAACCTGCAATACAAAACAAGGGCAATCCCGCCCAAAATCCAACCAAACAAAACCATTCACAACAAACAAACAAAAACGACTCGCCCATCTTTTCAAGCAAAAGGCGAGTCAAAACCAAAGAAAAACGACATTTCAAGACCCCTACAGGGTCCGCCAACAACCCAAAATACATTCCCGACACAATGGGGTATTTTTCTACGGCTCAAAAAGGCAATTCATACGCTAATTTGAGCCCAAACCGGTCAAAATTAAAAAACGACCGCAAAAAGGCAGGCGTAATTTTATCACGCCTCAAGGTGACCTAAATTACCAATGAGGTCCATTTCAAGGCAAACTGACTCAATTCAAGCCCAAACAGACGCTTATTTTGTCAGACGTAAGACCGTCACAAAAGGCAAAAATCCAATTTTGCCCACAATATCCAACGAAGGTCCATAAATGGCGAATACGGGTTTTCCCAACTACAATACAACCTAGTGGGACCCACGATCCAAGCAAATAAACTTGGAATTGCAAAGTGACGCGGTTTCTCACCTCACTCACGTTTTTCGAGCATAGGGAGCGGGAACGGGGACCAAAATGCAAACTAAAAGCACACCTATACTCCTAAACAGGTTTCTAACCTAATGCAAGCATCAATTTCACTCGAAATGGGCTCAATCAAAAACGCCCAATTCGATTTTTTTTAGGGTAAAATTCGCCCTAATTCAATCAAGCTAAAGATCAACAAGTTTAAATGGATTCAAGAGGAAATGCTTACCTTGAGATGACATTGTTGATAATGGCACGAGTGGAAGCTAGTGAAGGTCCTTCAATGGCGATTTTCGCAGGTTTTGTGTCGAAAATGAAGAAGGCGGAATGATGAATGAGATGCAGTCCAACCTCGCGTCTTTTTACAAAAAAAGGGAAGCCCCTTTGGTTCGCCAGGTGGCTCGCGCCTCAATCAGGTGCCCACTTGCTTTTTTCAGCGAATTTTGGGCTTTAGCCCAATTTCCACATAACAAACTTCGAATTTTCATTCGACGATATTAAAGATCGTCATTTTCTCAAAAACAAAAACAAATAGTGAAAATTTAAACTCGCTATTTTCAAGCAAACGGCGACCAAAACCGCCAATTTCAAAAATAATAGTGAAATCAAATTCACTATTTCCCTCCAATTTCAGAAATAATAGCGAAAATTCAAAAACCGCTATTTCTCCAAATTTTAAGCGACGGCAATTAAAACCGTCATGCTCAAAATAATAGTTGGAAATTGAATTCCACTATTCTCATCAAATGTCAACGGCGGCACATAAACAGTCACTTCAATCAATAGTGAAGATTCCAAATTCGCTATTTCCATCAAATGTCAACGGCGGCACATAAACCGTCACTTCAATTAATAGTGAAGATTCCAAATTCACTACCGGCAGGGGGCTTCCTCGCGAAACCCGCTCATTCAAAAAACAGTGATAATGAAAATCCAAATTCACTGTTTCCACGGCGGCATCACGAGTTCGCTACTTTCAAGACAAGCCCTTTTGACGCGGCTATTCCCTTGATCCATTAACCGACTACAATGGCTGGCGAGCCTTTGTCCCCAACCTTTCAAGGACAGATCCCGAAAATGCCTCGGGTACATTTCCTTACCTTGGTTGGCGAGCCTTTGTCCGCAACCTTTCAAGGACAGATCCCGAAAATGCCTCGGGTACATTTCCTTACCTTGGCTGGCGAGCCTTTGTCCGCAACCGTCCAAGGACAGATCCCGAAGATGCCTCGGGTACATTTCCTTACCATGGATGGCGAGCCTTTGTCCGCAACCGTCCAAGGACACATCCCAAATATGCCTCGGGTACATTTCCTTACAATGGCTGGCGAGCCTTTGTCCGCAACCGTCCAAGGACAGATCCCAAAGATGCCTCGGGTACATTTCCTTACCATGGCTGGCGAGCCTTTGTCCGCAACCGTCCAAGGACACATCCCCAAGATGCCTCGGGTACATTTCCTTACCATGGCTGGCGAGCCTTTGTCCGCAACCGTCTAAGGACACATCCCGAAGATGCCTCGAGTATATTTCCTTACCTTGGCTGGCGAGCCTTTGTCCGCAAGCACTCAAGGACAGATCCCGAAGATGCCTCGGGTACATTTCCTTACCATTGGCTGGCGAGCCTTTGTCCGCAACCGTCCAAAGACACATCCCGAAGATGCCTCGGGTACATTTCCTTACCATTGGCTGGCGAGCCTTTGCCCGCAACCCTTCAAGGACAGATCCCGAAGATGCCTCGGGTACATTTCCTTACCATTGGCTGGCGAGCCTTTGTCCGCAACACTTCAAGGACAAATACCGAAAATGCCTCGGGTACATTTCCTTACAATAGCTGGCGAGCCTTTGTCCGCAACCGTCCAAGGACAGATCCCGAAGATGCCTCGGGTACATTTCCTTGCCAATGGCTGGCGAGCCTTTATCCGCAAACATGCGAAGACATATCCGAAGATGCCTCAGGTATGACTTCTTCTTATGGCTGGCGAGCCTTTGTACGTAGTCTAACGGACTTTAAACGACCCACACGGATAGTCGACAGACTCTAAACTGTTCCCGACGGCAGGTCCTTGACTCGTACCCTCGAGTCGCCTTGGCGTCGCCCTTCCCGACGGCAGGTCCTTGGCCCGAATCCTTTCGAGCCGCCTCGACATCGCTTGGGTCTCCAGGTTGTAATCTTCGATTGACCTGGGGGCTCTACTTTGACTTTTGCCCTGTCCAAGCCTCAGTCAAAGTGAGAGCTCTGTAAATACCCAGTATCTGCTGAGACTCCAACAAACACTCGATGATTATCGGACTACAACATGTTTTGAAATCGCGGTGTTTGATCGACAGTTTGTGTACAACTTTGCGTCGGAAAACTTAAAAAGATTTCGAAAATAAAGCATTTCAAAACATTTCAAAAATACCTGGAGTGTTTAATGCATGACGACGGGGTCGCAATGACACTAACTAGAGTCAAAACCGACACCGGACGAAAAACCGACTCAAAAATTCAAATCCCGACTCCAACAACGAGTCAAACCGAGTCAACCACAAAAACCCAAACATTTCAAATCTTCTACCTTAAGTTTTCCCGGATTCATGTTGGTCAAGTACCAAACATGTGACTACAAAACCTAAGATAGAACAAATCATGATTGCGTTTATTGTGAAAGTGACAACACAACTCGAAAAACCGCGACGTGGCTCGCGCCTCTTTGAGCAGCCCAGGTGGCCACGTCGCTTAAAACTCACACAACCACTCATTTCCCTATAAATACCCCTCAAATGCCACCCATTTGAGACTTACGCGAGTGTCCGCCCCCTCTTTTCTCCCATAAAATTCTCGACTCGACTTCTTAAGTCACAACCCGACGCGTATTTACGACCTACCGATCGTAAACACGAGCCTTACACGTTGTTTGGTACCGTCATTGTGCATTAAATCACTTGACTGACCACTTCGACCACTACACCATCACTAAACTTTTAAAACACTCTTTTTACTTACCAAAACGGTTTTAAACCGAGTTTTTTCCGATCAAACGAGTTGTTACACTTACGTCGATCACTCGCCATAACCAAACATGTAAATATGAGGGTGTAAAAATCCTGTTTTATTATGTTTTCATTTGTTTCATGACTATAACATGCTAAAACATGCAGAACATGAACCAAAACATGGAATAAACGAGCCAAAACTGATTTTTGGTCTGAGGCAGAAGCCCCTTAGGTCGCCAACTGGCTCGCGCCTAAATGGGGTGCTCAGACCAGAGATCAACCGTGTTTGTTCTCGTCATTTCCTTTTAATTCATCTTCATATTTGTAATCGGTTTTCACCATTTCAAGTATTTTCGAACCCTTTTTATTTTATTTCACTTGTTTTAACCATAAAACATTTTTCACCCTTGGTTCCTCATACCATGACGGTTAAATCCGTGTTTCGGTGATAATATTTGGTTAATGACATTTAAAAGGTATTTTAAAGCCTTTTATTTTATTTTCTTACATTTTCAAACAAACATATTAGTCCCCAACACAAAGTCATCCTTGGTTCTACATACCATGCCGGATTTTAACCCGGGTACGATGATGAGTATCGACTAATTACATTCAAATGGACTTAAGACAATTAGTCCATAATCATTTTCAAAACTATTCATGTCAAGTTTGTCAAATCGAACCCGACACCGAATATTGTCCAAATAATGACGATTATTTGAGTCTAGTTCTTCAAATCAACAAATGCGGTCTAAACGACCCCTTCAAATCAAACTGGGTTCAAATACCCATTTTCAACACGTTTTATAACGTTTTCTAAAAGGTCAGAACACGGCACATAAATCGTGGGCTAACCCGTGCCTAAACAGGCTCTCCATTTCTCATTTTCAAAACCAGAGGGAGGCCCCTTACACCGCCGGCTGGCTCGCGCCTCATATAGCCGTCTGGTACAGGGCCTGTTCCCTTCCAGCATTAGTCTAGGACGATCCCGACTCCGGTTAACCCGGATATAGGACGGATCAGATGACTATTCAAAACCATATTTGCAAAATGCCTTACTAAGACAAATGGATCATGTTATGCACCCTAAACCTAATACGGTAAATGGATGTTTAATTTCTGTCTTGCATGCAAATCAATCATTAATCCAACTCGACATCTTATACTTTATACTTGGGTTAAATCAACCGATTTAGAAAGCTCTCACATGTTAGGTTTAAATTATTGGATGCGCATTCATGCATTTAAACCGTTTTATCAACTTTTGCATTCAACCAACCAAGATTGATCAGTAGAGGCCGCTAAACGCGGGCGGGATTGGGTGTCTGATTAAAGGGTTTCCCAATACGTACCTTCACCTCTTACTCAGAAACTTTGGATAGTGGACGACCTTATCCAGGGCGTACGAGAGTCATTCTAGAGATAGGATGCTAAAGAGGGACGATTTCCTTATCTTTAGTACCTATGTCAAACGCTTCTTTGTGCTTCGATTTGACCGAGGTATAAAGTGGATTTCGAATGGGTTCCAGGCATCCCACAAATGCTTGGTGGCGACTCCGAACATCTCCAATCGTTTCGAGACCCTTACCGAGACGAAACCGACCGATCTAAAACGATCCGGTCGAAAGCATTTTTACGCCGCCGAGCGTGGCTTTCAAAGAGACCGCTGTGCGTCCACAGATCGAAGTGGGCTCGCAGGTGGGCTGTGTCCACACTTTTGAGTCACTTAACTATTGTGAAAGAGAGCTCTTAAGAGTTTCTATTATTAACGATTAAAATTAAAATTTAACAAACTATAATTTTGTTGTCACTAAATTATATGTTTGCTTATAGTGGCTAAAAACATAGATGAGTTTATCTTTTACGCCTTTACGGTGGAATGGTAGCGATAAGATGATCATAGGAGTATACATTACATGTGTTTTGTGAAAGAAAGAACATACAAATGAACTTTGTGTATCAGTAATTAGAAGATTAATTATTATTAGGTAACACGGTCTTATTAAGTGAACAAAAAAATTTGAAATGACTAATTTAAAAGCATGACATGTCTAAGAAAATTGTCCATATTTGAAGGGTAGGTATATGTTTCAAACAAAATATATACTCCCTCCGTCCCAGTCAATAGTTTATATTTGCTTTATTCACCTCACAAAATACAACAAATGTAAACTCTTCATTAATTTCACACCCGTCTTTATACTAATCACAAGGGCTATAAAAGCGTCCGGTTCCCTTACACTTATGATGATTAGTACTTAATAAATTTTGCTAGAATTCGAGATAACAAAGCTTTATACTAATCAAGTACGTATCAAGAGACCATAAGGGATTCAGATATTTCATTTTTTTAGAATTATGTGACACTCGGATTTGAACTTCGAAACACCTATTCGATAATGTTCTATAACTTAGTTTTAAAATAATCAAGGTCATTAACCTGTACGAAGTACGGGCTTTCAATCTAGTATTTTATGAAAGTAAAAGATTGGGCTTTTAAAGAGGATGTTGAATTTGAATTTATGGCAAATTAATGAAAGAATTAAAAGTTAGAAAAGATGGAAAGACACACAAAGCATTTGTGTAGGGTTCTAATTATTGCAATGTTATGATAGTAAAATTGAAAGGATTGGGTGTGGTTTATTCAATAGGAGATAACCTATTGTGAAAGTGTAAGAGTTAAGCTCTAACTTTCATTAATTTATTGGCGTAAATTTTTTTCCAACTTTTTGTAGTAGCTTGATATTCAGTTATTTACTATTTTACGTCATTCTTTAGTATTGTTTTTTTTATTGTAACCTATTATTTTGTTATTCTCATTCTCATTACTTTTGTAACCAAATGATATCATTTTTGTTCAACGTCAAATTTGATATTTTGGTTAGTCAACTTTATTAAAATGATGATACTCCGTATTAATTAAAAAAATAAGAAGTAGTATTAAACATAGTTTATATACCTCTTTTTTTAGTTTGGAAATAATGATGATATTTAAGACTTAAAATATTCTTCACTCATTTTTTCTTAACTATTGTAACGTTTAATCAAATAAAAATAATTTAAATAAGGCGGGTAAATAGATATAACATCCATTCTCACATTGAAAATTAAAAGTAGGGTTTTTCTCTCTTGTACCCCTGAACTTTTCACTTTTCTAAGTTTTGTACCCTCGCGTATAACAGATTACTAATTGTACCCTTAAACTCATTTAGTTGTTCCCAACCGTGCCCAATCTACACTATTCCGTCAAATGTTGACGTTAAGTGCCAACATGGCACGCATGGGATTTCCAACATGGCTTTTCCTTTTTTCCTCTAAACTTTTCACTCCATTTTTTTTTCAATATTTTCCCTCCATAACTTCTCCATTACTCCCCTATATAATACATTCATCCCTCAATCTTTATTTCATTAATCCATAAATATTCTTCACCTTCTTTTTTTTGTACCTTATTTTATTTTAATTATTCATCTCACCATTTTAATGTCTTCTTCATCTAACAATTGGAGAAGGAAGAAGACAGTACATGTTTAATGCTTTATTTATCAAGAACTAGCTACCTTTATGAAGTTTATCTTGATGTTTAATGTTTTGTTTTTCATCTTTGTTGTACTAGTTCTGGTTATTAAAATGTACAAAAAACTTAAAATTTAATGGAAAAGAATGGTTTGTTGTTCCATTAAAAAGATGTACTGTTTTATTCAATTGAAGGTTGCATCACTTAACCAAAATAAGGCAATGTTTACAAAAGATGCAGTGCTACCAAATATAGAAGAAGAAGACCACATAATTAAAATGCTGAGATGGATAATTAAAAGAAAATAAGGTACAAAAAAGGAGGGTGAAGAATATTGGATTAATGAAATAAAGATTGAGGAATGAATGTATTATATAAGGGAAGTAATGGAGAAGTTATGGAGGGAAAAGATTGAAAAAAATGGATGGAAAGTTTAGAGGAAATAAGAGGAAAAAAGGAAAAGCCATGTTGGAAATTCCATGTGTGCCATGTTGGCACTAACGCCAACATTTGACGGAATATGTTAGATTGGGCACGGTTGGGAACAACTAATTGACCTTAGGGGTACAATTAGTAATCTGTGATACGCGAGGGTACAACTTAGAAAAGTGAAAAATTCGGAGGTACAAGAGAGAAAAACCCTTAAAAGTAAAAAAGATATTCTACTCATTAGTATTATGTTGTTTTGGGATAAAATGTAAGTAATTATACTAAGAGAATTAATATAAACAGATTATTGCAAACTGATATAAACATAGTTTATATACCTTTTTTTCTTTAGTTTGAAATAACGATGATATTTAAGACTTAAAATATTCTTCACTCATTTTCTATTAACTATTGTAACGTTTAATCAAATAAAAATAATTTAAATAAGGTGGGTAAATAGATAAAACATCCATTCTCACATCTATAAAATATTATTAAAAGTCTAGCTTAAAAATGCCACGTTGACAATGCCACGTGGGATGAAAAAAAGCCACGTAAACAATAACAATATGGATATGACTTGGAAAACTAATATGACATGGATTATCAATTTATTATTATATTGCATTAATTTAATTCACTTATTTTCTTTAAAAATCCATCAATATTCCATTAGCTTTAAATTTAATTAACTCAAAAAAATATAATAAAAAAATACGCATTAACTATAAGTTAATAATTTCAAGATATTTCATATGGAGTAGTATTATATGTATTCGAAATAAAAAAACTGAATACATAAGAAATTAAGAACGAAGAAGAATAAATGAAATTGAAAACAATTTTTTTTTGTATTGTCACTAATTCACTACTTTTTTTTTTGAAAAGCACTAATTCACTATTGTTGTTACTATAACTTTGTTGTATATAGAAGATTTTTTACATAACTAATTAATCGACAAATGAGTATTAAAGATCATATAAAATATTTTCTTAGGAAAATATAAAATATATGGAAAAGAAAATATTTATTTAATTTAAGTAATTTACAAACAAATTCTGTAAATACTTAAGTGAAATTAAACACTAATAATAGAATTTTAAAAGGGTAGTAATACCGTGTATTTAGTTCATGAAATTATTTCACGTAAAAGATAAGGTTTTGGAAAATATATAAAATATATGGAAAAGAAAATAATTATTTAATTTAAGTAATTTACAAAGAAATTAAGTAAATACTTAAGTAAATTAAATACTATCTAGTTTTGAAACCCGTGAAAAATCACAGGTCCTATACAAATTTCCTTTTTTTGTTAATACTACTTGAATAAACACATGTTGATTTAGAAACATTACAGACGATAAAATAGGATGGAAATTATGAGATTGAACATAATAACACGGTAATATAAACAATAATAATAATAATAATAATAATAATAATAATAATAATAATAATAATAATAATAATAATAATAATAATAATAATAATAATAATAATAATAATAATAATAATAATAATAATAATAATATGAGATTAGTGGAGAATAGATGCACTGTATTTTTCGTTAAAATGTGGGTCTTTGTAAGAGATACAAAAAAAAATCTAATCATGAGTAACTCTTCTTCTCCTCCTCTATTAACAACCTAGTAAATTAATGGGATTTAGGCATTTAATAAAGAGTTTTTTTAATGTATATGCTGAACGGATGACGTTGCTCATGCTCTGATAATTCATGATTTATGCTAACTCGTAAATTCAGTAATAATTTGCATTCTCAATTCATCATACTCAAATTAAATAGTCTAATTAAATGTATATAGACATAAGTTGTTTATATAGAAATCAATGATTAATACTTATACGTGGGTTATGTATTATGTAACTTCAAGATATTGGCGCTCCGGAGATTGAGGACTTTCTTAACCGCCAATTTACCAAAGGCGGTCTAGTTTTTCTCCTTCAATAGGTTAAAAAAAAGAGCCTAACAAAGTGTCTGAAGTAAGGCTAACATAGTAATTGAATACATTGAATATATGTCTCTTCATTTCAAATATAATTATCATTTGCTGGTTTTTGTTTCCTCTTGTAAGAATTATCCGTCAATGTTGTGTCGATACTATCACTACAACTAAAAGGCCAAGAATAACTAATAGGCTAAAACCCTTAGCATAATTATTGGTACAAAAATAGATAGGCTAATATCAATTAAAATGACCAACGGCATAAAAATACATCCTCAATATGGTGATTACTCCATTCAAGAGCTTCAGATTTGATCATCCATATGAACACATCCTCCAACATCAAATATCGCGTTAACTGATATTGAACTAATATATGAAATAAAAAAATTGATAATTCTTAAATTGTATTTTGTACTCATCGATTGTCATGTATTAATAATTAAAATAGAAAATCTCCCAAAAAAAAGGAATTCCAAGAAACAACCTCTTAAAAAATCCACATACTTGTCGATTGTCATTTGCACGTATTGATCTCCAAGTATGTCATGCTCCTAAAAATTCAATGAATTTGTACAAATTAGTATTATGCCAAAATCAATTGTACACAAAATACAAGATTGCATAAGATATACCAAGTATATGTAAAACATTATCAAATGAGTTTTGTATTAATAATTAAAATAGAAATATCTCCCAAAAAAAAGAAATTCCTAGAAAAAAAATGAGAAACATCATGCTACCTCTTAAAAAATCCACATACTTGTTGATTGTCATTTTCACGTATTGATATCCAAATATGTCATGCTCCTGAAAATTCAATTAATTGTACAAATTAGTATTATGCTAGAATCAATTGTACACGAAATATAAAATTGCATAGATATACAGAGTATATTTCAAATATTATCAAATGAGTTTGACTAATATAGTAAAATCTTATAATGAAAAAGAGAACATGAGAAAACCGAATGAACTGTAGGCTGATAAAAATTTATAATTAAAATGCATGTCTATTGTTGTGCTCATGGAATAAACATTATCATCTCAAGAAAAAAGAAGTAGTAATTAAGAAGTCATAATATCATCAAAAGTTTCAAGATAAACTAAAAATATGAATCATTATAAAGGAACTTGAGAAATGAGATATGGAGAAAGAAGATGAAAAGTATGGTTAAATGCTTGTGGTGAATTGAATAAAGTATTGAAGTGGAAGAAGATAAAAAGTTTATTGTCTTCTTTAATTTTTTCTAATATTGTAATTGTAAGAATAAATATTAGGGGAGATAAAAGAAAATAATTATGATATAATGGGACTTGTAATATGGCTTCTTAAAATCATGTGGTTATATCACATGTCATTTAAAAATGTACTCAATGTTAGCCTTTTATACTATTATTATTATAGATTTTAAAGAAATAAATAAATGTATACTTTAATTTTACGAGTTGTGTTAATATGAAAAATTTTAACCGATTCACTAATATCTATGTTCTCTTCCAAAAATTTCAATTAAAATGTGAAATATAATTGTAAATTATGAAACTTTTATGTGAATTTTGGTAAGTTACATCTTTTTTTAGTTTTTTTAGATCATCAAATCTTTAATATATACATTTAATTTAAGAATATTAATGATGTCTTTTGATTTTCTTTATTTGTATGCTACACAATATGTAATGACATATTTGTAAGCACTTTTAGTAATCATTTTTTTAAAGAATTATATCAAATAACCAATAATCTAATAATAATTATAAAGTCAATAAAAATGAAAAAAAATTAATAGGGTATAAAATATCACGTGGAATTAAATTAAATGCTAATGCCATGTGGAATTAAATTAAATGCTGTAATCTACTCTTTTAACTATATTGTACTCAATGTTAGCCTTTTATACTATTATTATTATATAAATTTTAAAGAAATAAATAAATGTATACTTTAATTTTACGAGTTGTGTTATTATGAAAATTTTTAACCAATTCACTAATATCTGTGTTCTCTTCCAAAACTTTCAATTAAAATGTGAAATATAATTGTAAATTATGAAACTTTTATGTGAATTTTGGTAAGTTACATCTTTTTTTATTTTTTTAGCTCATCAAATCTTTAATATATACATTTAATTTAAGAATATTAATGATGACTTTTGATTTTCTTTATTTGTATGTTACACAATATGTAATGACATATTTGTAAGCACTTTTAGTAATCATTTTTTTTAAGAATTATATCAAATAATCAATAATCTAATACTAACTAATAAATAATAATTAAATAATCAATAAAAATGAATAGAAATTAATGGGGTATAAAATATCACGTGGAATTAAATTAAATGCTAATGTCATGTGAAATTAAATTAAATGCTTTAATCTAGCCTTTTAACTATATTGTACTCAATGTTAACCTTTTATACTATTACTATTATATAGATTTTAAAGAAATAAATAAATGTATACTTTAATTTTACGAGTTGTGTTAATATGAAAAATTTTAACCGATTCACTTATATCTATGTCCTCTTCCAAAAATTTCAATTAAAATGTGAAATATAATTGTAAATTATTAAACTTTTATGTGAATTCTGATAAGTTACATCTTTTTTTAGTTTTTTTTAGCTCATCAAATCTTTAATATATACATTTAATTTAAGAATATTAATGATGTATTTTGATTTTATTTATTTGTATGTTACACAATATGTAATGACATATTTGTAAGCACTTTTAGTAATCATTCTTTTTTTTTAAGAATTATATCAAATAACTAATAATCTAATAATAAATAATAAATAATAGTTAAATAATCAATAAAAATGAATAGAAATTAATGGGGTATAAAATATCATGTGGAATTAAATTAATGCTAATGCCATGTGGAATTAAATTAAATGCTTTAATCTAGCCTTTTAACTATATCTATAAATATTATTAAAAGGCTACCTTAAAATGACCAATTAAGTCCACGTAGACAATGCCACGTAGGATAAAAAAAGCCACGCAGACATTTGAAGCTCACGTCAACCGCATAACCTCAATGCCACACACACATTCATACCCAATTACTACGTCTCTTATCATCACTGTTCCTACCGACAACGACAATCTCCCTTTTTCCGCTCATTTCGTCAACCGGCATTAATTTATTATTATATGACATTAATTTAATTTATTTATCTATAATTTAATTTAATTCACTTATCTATAATATTAAAACATATTATCTATATTCTTAAATGATTTTTGTATATTAAATATATTGTTTTCCAAAAAATTGGTCTACATTTTCTTTCCCCTTCATTAAATTTTCGTATCAAAACAAAGTTTTGAGGAAGCGTCTTGATAAAACCCGTGCATTGCACGGGTCACAAAACTAGTTGAAAATTAAAAGTAAAAAAGATATTCTACTCATTATTATTATGTTGTTTTGGGATAAAATGTAAGTAATTATACTAAGAGAATTAATATAAACAGATTATCGCAAATTGATATATACAATGTACTTTTGCCATCTTATCATCAAAGCAACACAATAAGACAACAAAATCAAATGTATCATATATAATTTCATCTCATTAGTATTCAAATCATAAGAAAATATAGATTGACCCATCTAACCAACTTAATTAATATATAGAGAATACTATATTTACACTATCTTGCCTTAGTCATATTTGTAATTTGTTATTAATATCAATCTTAATAAATTTATTACACATTAACAATGATGAATATATTAAAAACATCCGCAAAACAATCTATCACTATTGAAAAGAGATTAAAACAAACTAAAGTTACAATTTAGTCACAGACTTTTCCGTCAGTAATTCGCTGATGATTTTCTTCACCAAATTTTGACCACCATTCGCTGATGATTATATTCAATCGTCGGCGATCTCAAGTGTCTTTATATACATTCGACAATGCCTAAAATAAAACTATATAGTAGTCCCTCCATACTAGACCAATGGTAACATGGTAAAAAATGGGGTTTTTAAGAAAAGAGGGTAAAAGCAAGGGCAAAGAGGGAAAAAGTAGGTGGGGTATGTAATTGTGGGTTTAATTGTGGGTTGGTAGGTGGGGTATGTAATGATATTTTATGTAAATATCAAATGGGTATAAGGATAATTTGGTAATATTGTGGTCCAAATAAGGAATGTTACCATTGGTGTGGTACGGCCGTATTAGGTAAGTGTTACCATTGGTCTGGTATGGAGGAAGTACAAATGCTTGTCGAATTCTCCACTTTTCTTCTACTTCTCTTTTATCTCTTCATTTCTTGTCCATTTGATTCCTACACACCACAAAGTAAAGATATGAAAATTGTTGAAAAATAAATCAAATAAAATAATTAGGTGAAAATAAACAAACTTTTTCATTAATTTGTTTTTGCTAGGAATGTGTTAGAATTTTTATCAAATTATTTTTTTTATAGGTGAAATGTTTTCATAACGGTAGAATATAAAAAAATTAGCACTAAATTTGGATTATTAAGTGGAATAATGCATGATAAATGAAAGTGTTTAAATAAGATGGGTAATTAGTCTATTACTACTTTGCCTTTTCATTTTCTATTTTTTGTTTTTTTTAAATAAAAAATAAAAAATTGATCGAACATGTAAATGTAGCTCGTCACATGTTATTCTAGTAACTACTCAATCTAGGTTTTTTTATGTTACTTTTCATTAATTTTTCATTAATTTGTTTTTGCTAGGAATATGCTAGAATATTTATTAATTTATTTTCTTTTATAGGTGAATTTTTTCATAACGGTAGAATATAAAAAGATTAGCACTAAATTATGATTATTAAGTGGAATAATGCATGGTAATTGAAAGTATTTATATAAGATGAATAATTAGTCTATTGATGACTACTTTGCCTTTTCATTTTCTATTTTTACTTTTTTTTTTAAATAAAAAATAAAAAATTGATCTTACATGTAAATGTTGCGCGCCATGTGTTATTCTACTAACTATTCAATCTAAGCTTTTTATGTTATTATTATATAGATAGATTATATAGATTACCACCTAAACAATCTGATTTTCTTAAGATGTCAAGTATACTTCAAAGTCTTTTTTTTTAATATTTATTTATTATAATTCAAAGACTAAATATATAAATTAGTTGTAAAAATGACACATAGAATGATAATGCTTTAGTAGGTAGCCTTTTAACTATATATATATATATATATATATATATATATATATATATATATATATATATATATATATATATATAATAAAATTGACGCTTTAATTAGCTTTTTAACTATATTATATAGATTTATATAGTCACTTCATCTCACTCCGTCCCAATTTTTTTTACATTAATTTAAATACTCTCAAAAAGAATATAAATGAAAAACAAAATCTCTAAAATAACCAAATAATCAATCACAAATATAGAGCGTATAGTATATCAATATGTGTAGGAGATTATGTGGACATTATGAAAAAGTTAGGTGACATTTATCGGTGTCTACGAGGCATTAAAATTGATGTTTCAAGTAGCCTTTTAATAAGATTGTTGATGTGACCATAATTAGAGCACATTTAGTCCCCGAATTAGCCTTGTTCCCATGCTTTTTAGTGCATATTTGGGTCATTTATTGTCTTTAGTTCTTTGTTTTGCATATTCTTTGAGGTTTTGTGTCCTTGGTAGGAAAGGAGTGCAAACCTTGCATTTTCATGGCAAAATGAGGCTAAATTGATTGAATTCAATGACCAAGCATCAAGGAGACACAAGATTAGAAGGCCTTTGTACATACTATAGTAGATGGGCAATGATGAGAAAAGATCCTTGCATCCCCGAGGAAATCCTCAAGGATTTTATGAAGAAAAAGGAAGAAAAGAAGAAGGAATGAGACTGTTTGACAATCCGTGCGGATTGCCCTGAAGACGCCCGTCCCTCACCCACAATCCGAGCGTCTTCCTCAGCTGGACGCCCGGGCAAAACCTCCACAAGACGCCCGTCTTCACCTCCGGACGCCAGTCCAGAAGCTCCCAAATCCGCCCGTCCCATGCCAAAGACGCCGGATTCCCGACAAGATATTTCGTCTTCTACAAGCTTCAAGGAAGGATGCACATTTTTTTCTAAGACCGGCGAAAAAGAGACCGGAGTCTCCCTAGAGACCGGCGATTCCTCAAGGACTTAATCGTCATTTAAGCCCTTAGTAAACCCTAATTTATGTACCTAATCCCCACTATAAATACCCCATTAGTCTAATTAGAAGAGCATGTTCTTCTTAGCAATCTTTAGTGTAGTTAATATCAATCAAATCTCTCTTTAATCTTGTAATCAACATTTAATCAAGTTTTAATACAAGTTTTATTTCCTTAATCTCTCTCTTGTTCATCCTTTATTTTGGGTAATTGAAGATTATTTGGGTTATTATTGGGAGATTGATAACCTTCCAATCAAGCATCAAGTACTTCTTTTATTCTTTTATTTATTATTGGAATCATTAGTAGGTATAATTCTCTTAATCCATTTTTAATTATTGTTAATCATCTTCATTTATTCATCATGTTTTACTTTGTTGGTATGATTGACAATCTTGCTAGCATGTTCAATATGATAATGAGTGAGTAGTTTCCTTAGCTAGGGTTAATGGGTAATTAGGGGAAACCAACGTGGGGAATGATTCATGCTTAAATTATTATGCTTTCATAGTTTATTTGCTTGCTTGTTGTGATCTCAACTTATGCACATGTTATGTTTGATGAAATGCGAGCCTATGAATCCTTGCATTTTTTACCCATCACCTATCTTTTCAAAGAGACTTGTAAGACATAAACCAACTCGAGTCTCATTAGACCATGCATATAGTTGAGTAGGGAAGATTAAGTCGACTTATAGGTGTTGTACAATCTAATCGATTCGGTTCCGGGACCCAAACTTTCCTAGGATTGTAAGACATAAACCAACTCGATCCATCACAACAATAATTGCTTGCTTATAACTTGAGAATATGTTTGTATGATCAATTCCCATGAATCCCCTATAACCCCATGACACCCTAGTGCCTTTTATCAATTGCTTACATCCCTTTTAATTCATCTTGCTTGTTTACTTTCATTGCTATTTAGTTTAGTGATCTTCTACTTAAACCCCAATTGTGACACCCTTAGACACCACTAGTTGCAATAGAAATCTCATCTCAATTCCCATCCCTTGGGATCCGACCTTTACTTGCCTCTTTACTAATTGTAGAGTTGTTGGTGAAGTTATAAATTGTGTTTTGGTCTAGGTGCTCCTAACGACAAGTACTGAAAACTAAATCCTCACGAGGGATCACGACCAAAAATGGCGCCGTTGCCGGGGACGGTGTTAACTTGATTTAGATTTTCTTGTTTTGTTATTAGTTGTGTCTTTCTTTGCCTTGGGGAAGTAAAACTCCTCAAGGTTTGATCTAATTATTTTCGAGTTGTTTGATATTTTGCATGTCTAGAAGATCACAAGGTAACTTGTTACCCTTTGATCACGAAATTGAAAGGACTTTGACAACCAATAGAAGACTTGCTAGGAGAACTTTGAGAGGTATTGGTGAGGTTGTAGATATCCAACCAAATACTATTGAGTTCATCAACCCTTTTGCAAGAGAAGGTGAGGAGAACCCAACACAAAATCCAACACAAAATCAACCCACAATGCCTAAGTTTTCATCACATTCCGTACCCACCGAGGAGAACCTACCCAATGGTACTCCCACACCACAACATCTAACCGGAAATTTTATTGCCAAATCCGCATTTATCCAATTAGTCGAAAGAAGCCAATTTGGGGGGATGCCTAGTGAAGACCCTCACTCTCATATGGAGACTTTTTGCGACTATTGTGATGCGATTTCTCAAACCGGTGTAACTCAAGACCAAATTCGATGGGTCTTATTTCCTTTTTCTCTAATTGGCACCGCGAAACAATGGTTAAAAGGCCTTGATAAGGCTACTCTCGGAATTGATTCTTGGAAGAAGTTGGCTCTAGCTTTCTACACAAAGTTTTATCCACCGGAAAAGACTAACATGCTAAGAGCTCAAATTACGGGCTTTAAGCAAAGAGATGAAGAATCCTTGTATGAAGCTTGGGAGCGATTCAAAGGAATTTGTCGCTCATGTCCTCATCACGGACTTAGCGAGTGGTTCTTGGTACAACAATTTTGGAACGGTCTTTATGAAGATTCAAGGAACATTCTCAACATGGGATCAAATGGAATGTTCACCGAAGTTGATGACAATCAAACTTGGAAGAAAATTGAGGAAATGGTGGTCCATAACTCACAATATAGTAGACCTCGCAACGCTACTAGAGGAGGAAAGCATGAAGTGGACTCCATTACTCAATTGGGTGCTCAACTTAGTGCTCACATTGATACTATCAATTTGAAGTTTGAAAAAGCTATGGCTAGACTTGAAGAGGCCTCAAAATCACCAAAACATCATGTTAATGCCATGACGGCATCTTCATCAATCCCAAGTGGGATATGTGAGAATTGTGGAACTTTGGGACATGACCAAAGTGAATGTAGGGGAACAAATAAATAAGTGAATGCTTTCCAAGTATACAAGAGTGGTACCCCTTATTCAAACTATATAATGAAAACACCAAATTCCATCCAAATCTCTCATACAAAAGCCAAAATGTTCAAAACCCTCAACCAACATACACCCCACCTCCCATGAGAAACCAAAATCAAAGACCCTTTTACAACCAAAACCAAGGTTACCAAACTCAAACTCCATACAATCAACAAAATGACCAAGGTTTTGATGTTCAAAAAGCGGTCCTCCAAATGCAAAATAATCAACAAGAGTTTTTTACTCAAATGCAAAAAGATAGTCAAGCAAAGGAAATCACCATCAACAACATCCTAGCTCACACTAAAATGTTGGAAACCCAATTGACTCAACTAGCATCTTCAAGCTCACAAAGACAAAAGGGGCAATTACCACCTCAAAGTAATCTCCCAAGACATGAAACGGTTAGTGCCATTCACTTGAGGAGTGGTATAAGATATGAAGCACCGAAGAAGCAAGTTGAGGATGAAGTTATGGAAGCTAGTGACAAAGAAGAAATTGTGCAAAACTCCAAGGATGGAGAACCATCAAAAGAAGAAATTTCAAAGAAAAATGAAGACAAGGTCAAGGAGAAGGAGCCCATTGTGATTAGACTTCCTTTTCCAAGTCGTCAAGCCAAGCCCAAATTTGATGACCAACTTGGAAAATTTATGAAAATTGTGAAGAATTTGGAAGTCTCGATTCCTTTCACGGAATTAATCAATCACGTGCCGGCCTATGCAAAATACATGAAAGACATCCTCACAAAGAAGAAGTCGATCCGGAAGCTTGAGACTATCGCCTTCACTAAGGTGAGTAGTGCAATACTTCAAGGGAGTTCACCTCCAAAACTTAAATATCCGGGAAGCTTCTCAATACCGTGTACCATTGGCGACACCACGATCAACAAAGCCTTATGTGATCTAGGGGCTAGTGTGAGTGTTATGCCGTACTTGGTGAGTAAAAGGTTAGGGATGGGTGAGCTTAAATGCACCAATATCATACTCCAAATGGCCGATAGATCGACGAAGACACCATTAGGGATATGGGAAGATGTTCCCATAAGAGTTGGGAAACTTTTCATCCCGGTGGACCTTGTCATTGTTGACATGGAAGAAGACTCCAACATTCCAATCATTCTAGGAAGACCTTTCTTACACACCGCGGGTGCGGTGATTGATGTGAAGCATGGAGATCTCACTCTAGAAGTGGGAGATGAGAACATAACTTTTAATCTTGACAAGACCATGAGAGCTCCCCGTTCGCATGAACCATGTTTTATGGTTGATCATTATAGCCGGAAGGATGATAGGAAGAAGTCGGAATTCCAATTGAAGAAGAAAATCGATGATGCTCCATTCAAAGAGCAAGTGAATTGTAACAAAGAGAGCTTGAAAAGCTCACCAAAGTCAAGCAATTAAGAGGATGGCCTCATTGGCCAAGACAAGAAAATGGGAGAGTTGTCTCTATAAACTCAAGAGATCTTTAGTGATCAAGTAGATGAAGTTTGTGGTCTTTGGGACGATGAGTTTGAAGGGATTTTCAATCCCTATATTGGTAATGCTATCGATCAAAACCAACATGAAGGACAACAAGGGCAAAGGTCTATTAAAGATCTTTATCATGATAATGAACAAGCTTTTGACTACTTCTTCAAGGTGTTGAGCAACATCAACAACACCTTGGACATGCCCCCATGACATCTCACTAAGGATGAGAGTTTGGTGGAGTCCTCCCTAAACCACCATTTGTAAATATTTCTAACTCCCTAACTTGCATTTTAATTCTTACATTGCATTTTTGGATTTTTATGCCTTGATCAAGGTAATTATAATTTTTGAGAGAAGTGAGGGAGGGACTAATGATTTAATTGATGTGTAGTGCTTTAGCTTAGTGTGGGGATAGCAATTGCCTAGGCTATTCATGCCTTAGTAGTGCCCCTACAATGAAGAACACGGGATTTGAAGAATGAAAAATGACAAGGGATATGCAAGTGCACGGATGGAGCTGAATCCGGGTAAAATAGAGAGAATCCGAGCGTCTTCAAGGGGAATCCGCTCGTCTCCAGGAAATCCGAGCGTCTTTGCCAGAATCCGCCCGTCCTTTTAACTAAGAATTTGAAATTTTGGGACTGTCGAAGAATCCGAGCGTCCTGGTAGAGAAGAAGCTCGTCTTCAGAAATCCGCCCGTCTTTGCAGGAAGACGCCCGTCTTTTTGTCAGTGTAAAACAAGAAAGCTTGTTTTCTCAGAATTCGCCCGTCTTCAGAGGAATCCGCTCGTCCTGCAATCGAAAAATCCGAGCGTCTTTGCTGAAAGACGCCCGTCTTTAGGCGAGAATCCTGAACCCAAAATAGGCAGAATCCGAGCGTCCCGAAGGAAAGACGCCCGTCTTCCCCTGCAGTTTAAAAATTTTCGGGTATTCTAAATACCCCCTCCCACATTCATTCCTTCATTCATTCATTCAAAACACTACCCATAAACCCCAAAACTCAAAACCCTCATCCTCTCCATCACCAAAACAATATTTCCTCAACCAAATTCAACAAAATCAAATCCAAACTTCCTTTTAACAACAATTAATCACTCCTCTTCCAACAAAAATCAAACCAAGCACCAAAATCTTCAACCTTTGAGTCGATTTTTGAAATTACAAAGGCAAAGCCTTTCATCTTAAAATCGATTTGGGTATACTTGGAAATTGAAGATTTTCACTATTTTCTTGGTATTTTCATCAATGGCAAGGACAAAAGGATCAACAAAGGCACCTAAGCAAAGGCACTCTCACCAAGACAACAATGTCTTCAAGCTAAGAAAGCCTCATTGGCTATGGTGGTAGCTAGTTCAAACTTGGAAGTTCAACAACAAATTCTTCCCTTGGAAGCAACAACATCAACAATTCCGGAAATTGCTCAATTATCAAACTATCCGGAGGTAATTTTCATTTCTAACTCCCATAGGGATACATTTGCCAAGTATGCTAGAAAATCCTTTCTACCCACCAAATTCATATGTGAAGATGCCTTGAACAAATTGGGTGTCCTTGAACAAACAAAAGCCTTCTTTGAAGCCATGGGGTTGGGAAAATTGTTTGCTATAAGAGAATTGACATACCCCTCCCTTACCTTAGAATTTTTGAGTTCTTTGAAAGTGACTAAGGTAGATACTAGAGAAAACATCGAGTTCCGCCTTGCCAATGTGAGTAGGCGCATCGCCTTTGATGACTTGGGTAAAGCATTGGGTCTTAGTGATTCACCTAGTTATTACAAGAAGCCTGAAAAATATGACCCCGCTCCTCTTTGGGAGGCGATTTCCGGGAGGAAATTTGAGAACTATCATGCTAGTCGCGCTCTATTAGTCCACCATCCGGGCATTAGAGTATGGCACAAGGTCATCGGGAATACTATCATTGCAAGAAAAGACACTAACCACTTTACCAAGCTCGATTGTGTTCTACTTGAGTCGGCCTTAAATATTGGAAGGGAATTCACCAAGCCTTACAATTCTCTAAGGCTTTTGGTGGAAAGATGGCTCAATGTTGATTGTGGAAAGCAAGGCACCGCTTTTATTGTAAATGGACGTCTAGTCACTCTTTTGGCTAAGTACTTTGATCCGAATTTCAACAAGGATAGCAAGTATGTGGCGAAAAAAGGGGGTCATCTCATTGACATGGATGCCATGATTAACAAGTACAAGTGGGTCACTCATAACCCTCTTGACACCAAATATGGGTGGCTCACCAATGATGCTAGATCTTTTACTTTGCCTTCCAAGATATGCCGTTTGAGTGTCCATCGGATAAACTACCTTCTTCCCCTCTCAAAAGAAGCCGAATACATCATCCGTCAACAAAGGGGTGAAATTGAAATGCCCTCCTCCTCCATTGTCACACCACCTATCCATTCAAGTATCAAGAGTTCAAACCCGAAGGTGTTAAAGCAAGCAATGACTACATGACTCTACTTATGCAAGAGATGCACAAACAAGCTTTTAAGGATCGGGAAGATGCATACTTAGCCCAATATCCACCCTCTTTCATTTAGCTAGACAAGGACTACTTGATCCTTCATGTCCTTTGCCTAGTTGGGCGGATAGGGAAGTCTTCTTTTCAAGTGCATCTAGGGGTGAGAGACCGGGTGACGATGAGGTTGTCGGTGATGAGGTTTTTGATGAAGGCATTGATGAAGAGGAAGAGGCTAATGAAGAAGAAGAAGAAGATGATGAAGGAAGTGAAGAGGGAAGTGGTGATGAGTCCACTTCTATTGAGGAAGATGATGACAATGATGATATGGTGGAAGACTAGCAAGCTTTGGAGGCTCCTACCCTCTTGAGGTTTGTCTACTTCTTTCTTTGTTTTATTTATTTTATCTTGATCATAGTTGGAGAGTCCTAGCAACATAGAGGACTAACACCTCGGCCCCATTGAGGTGTTCTTATTTTATTGTTCCCACTTTTGAAAATCAAATATGATAAATTTAGTTTCATGCATTGCATCTCGTGTGCATGAACTACCCCCAACTCTAGGACATTAGAAATAATGTTTATCTCGGTTTGGGGAAGTACATGCATACGCAATGGGAGGTAATCTAAATTACGCTCTCCGTCATAAACAAAAACCCATGCATCATGTAGTGTAGATTAGTATAACTTGCACTTAGTGTAGAATTCATGCATCATGTTTGCATAATTTCCCATCATTTTGGCCATTGAGGACAATGCCCATATTAGTGTGGGGATGGGGAATTCTAATTTAGCTTTTATTCAAAAATCCAAAAAAAATCAAAAAATTTCGAAAAACCATAAAAATTTGAAAAATTTGAAAATCCAAAAACAAGTTCATTTCCTTTGTAGTGTAGTCATGTATATATTATTGTATATATTGTGTTTGTTTTATCCTTGTTCACATTGATTGACTACGCCACATCCGAGACATGAGGATCATGAAGACCGCATGGTATGATCTTTCCAATCTCCTTTTTCCTCTTTATGTTAATGACTATGTGGCTTTATTTTGATTGATGCGGTATAACAATGTGAATCTAGGACTTGCATTTAGATTATATGACATATTAGTTGGTAGAATCATATGCATTAGGATGTTTATATGTTAGTTGCATCATGGCATGTAGTTGCATGTTAGAAAAATTTTGCGAAACCGTCTACTTGGGAAGCTTGACAAGTGTATATAGGCCCTAGTAGATGCTTTTTCTTCTTAAGACTTTGCTTGTTAGAATACTTGTAAAATACCCTAGGATGTGTCATGCTAGTATCCTTTGACCCATGGATTAAGGCCTAGTCAAGAGTACCTTGTGGTGTGATAACTCCTTGGCTACCGTTTATTCCAAGGTGACCCTTGAAACCATGAATGCATCCATCATCCATGTTCTACCACATTTTTTTCATCAAAGGGAATGGGCACAAAAAGAAATTGATTTGAGTTCAAGAAATGAAAAGTGAAAGAAAGTTTGCAAAAATGCATCAAATGAAAAGAGGAGCAAAAATAGAACTCCTATACTTCAAATATAAGGCACCCTCACTACATATGGGTGACTTTGAAAATGTTCAAAAAAGAAATGCAAAAAGTTGAAAAGTTGTCAAGTGTTGAAAAGCCAAAAATCAAAAGAAATGGCAAAAGAAAGTGTTGTCAAATGTTATATGCCACAAAAAATTGGGGGGGGGGGGGGAAACAAAGCAAACTCCCAAATGAAACTCAAATTCTATCGATCCCTTTATCCATCGTATCCATTTTTGTGCATGGTAGAGAGGGGACGACCCTTCTTCTTGTCTAGGCAAGAAGGGGAATTCCGCAATCCTCCAGTGTTTCTAACACCATAGGGAGTCTATTCTTGACAAAAACATTTAACGATTGAGGACAAAGGTACCCTAGCTTGACACAACTTGGAGGTAATTTATTGGTATCCTTCTAGGCTTAGTAGTTTGAAGAAATTGCATCTATGAAGGAGTGTGTACCCTTGAATTGCTTCCCTTGTAGATAATTTCCGCCACTTAGATGAGGAAAGTGGCTATTCTTTTGTAGATGCATCCATTACTTGATTTTGTGTGCTTTAATGTTTGGATGTGTCGCCATTTTGGCAAGACCCATCTTGCCTTGCAAGAAGGCATCCTACCTCATGGTTGTCTTGTTGTGAGTTGAAGGGGCGGAGTGAGACCCGCTAGTTGTCTCATATCGGCTATGTTATTAGGTTAGTTTAAATAATGGTCCTAGTGTTTGTCACCTCTTTACTCGGGACGAGCAAAGGTTCGGTTTAGGGATATTTGATGTGACCATAATTAGAGCACATTTAGTCCCCGAATTAGCCTTGTTCCCATGCTTTTTAGTGCATATTTGGGTCATTTATTGTCTTTAGTTCTTTGTTTTGCATATTCTTTGAGGTTTTGTGTCCTTGGTAGGAAAGGAGTGCAAACCTTGCATTTTCATGGCAAAATGAGGCTAAATTGATTGAATTCAATGACCAAGCATCAAGGAGAGACAAGATTAGAAGGCCTTTGTACATACTATAGTAGATGGGCAATGATGAGAAAAGATCCTTGCATCCCCGAGGAAATCCTCAAGGATTTTATGAAGAAAAAGGAAGAAAAGAAGAAGGAATGAGACTGTTTGACAATCCGTGCGGATTGCCCTGAAGATGCCCGTCCCTCACCCACAATCCGAGCGTCTTCCTCAGCTGGACGCCCGGGCAAAACCCCCACAAGACGCCTGTCTTCACCTCTGGACGCCCGTCTAGAAGCTCCCAAATCCGCCCGTCCCGTGCCAAAGATGCCCGGATTCCCAGACAGTACTTTCGTCTTCTACAAGCTTCAAGGAAGGATGCGCATCTTTTTCTAAGACCGGCGAAAAAGAGACCGGAGTCTCCCTAGAGACCGGCGATTCCTCAAGGACTTAATCGTCATTTAAGCCCTTAGTAAACCCTAATTTATGTACCTAATCCCCACTATAAATACCCCATTAGTCTAATTAGAAGAGCATGTTCTTCTTAGCAATCTTTAGTGTAGTTAATATCAATCAAATCTCTCTTTAATCTTGTAATCAACATTTAATTAAGTTTTAATATAAGTTTTATTTCCTTAATCTCTCTCTTGTTCATCCTTTATTTTGGGTAATTGAAGATTATTTGGGTTATTATTGGGAGATTGACAACCTTCCAATCAAGCATCAAGTACTTATTTTATTCTTTGCTTTATTATTGGAATCATTAGTAGGTATAATTCTCTTAATCCCTTTTTAATTATTGTTAATCATCTTCATTTATTCATCATGTTTTACTTTGTTGGTATGATTGACAACCTTGCTAGCATGTTCAATATGATAATGAGTGAGTAGTTTCCTTAGCTAGGGTTAATGGGTAATTAGGGGAAATCAACATGGGGAATGATTCATTCTTAAATTAATATGCTTTCATAGTTTATTTGCTTGCTTGTTGTGATCTCAACTTATGCACATGTTATGTTTGATGAAATGCGAGCCTATGAATCCTTGCATTTTTTACCCATCACCTATCTTTTCAATGAGACTTGTAAGACATAAACCAACCCGAGTCTCATTAGACCATGCATATAGTTAAGTAGGGAAGATTAATTCGACTTGTAGGTGTTGTACAATCTAATCGATTCGGCTCCGGGACCCAAACTTTCCTAGGATTGTAAGACATAAACCAACTCGATCCATCACAAGAATAATTGCTTGCTTATAACTTGAGAATATGTTTGTATGATCAATTCCCATGAATCCCCTATGACCCCATGACACCCTAGTGCCTTTTATCAATTGCTTACATCCCTTTTAATTCATCTTGCTTGTTTACTTTCATTGCTATTTAGTTTAGTGATCTTCTACTTCAACCCCAATTGTGACACCCTTAGACACCACTTGTTGCAATAGAAATCTCATCTCGATTCCCATCCGTTGGGATCCGACCTTTACTTGCCTCTTTACTAATTGTAGAGTTCTTGGTGAAGTTATAAATTGTGTTTTGGTCTAGGTGCTCCTAACGACAAGTACTGAAAACTAAACCCTCACGAGGGATCACGACCAACTGTATATATATATATATATATATATATATATATATATATATATATATATATATATATATCTAACTTTTACTATTTTTGCAAATACGCAGCTAATTCTCTTTTATCTCTTTATTTCTTGTCCATTTGATTCCTACACACCACAAATTAAAGATATGAGAATTGTTGAAAAATAAATCAATAAAATAATTAGGTGAAAATAAACAAACTTTTTCATTAATTTATTTTTCCTAGGAATGTGCTAGAATTTTTATCAATTTATTTTCTTTTATAGGTGAAATATTTTCATTACAGTAGAATATAAAAAGATTAGTAATAAATTAGGATTATTAAGTGGAATAATGCATGATAAATGCAAGTGTTTAAATAAGATGGGTCACAAAACTAGTGCATTGCACGGGTCACAAAACTAGTTGAAAATTAAAAGTAAAAAAGATATTCTACTCATTAGTATTATGTTGTTTTGGGATAAAATGTAAGTAATTATACTAAGAGAATTAATATAAACAGATTATCGCAAATTGATATATACAATGTACTTTTGCCATCTTATCATCAAAGCAACACAATAAGACAACAAAATCAAATGTATCATATATAATTTCATCTCATTAGTATTCAAATCATAAGAAAATATAGATTTACCCATCTAACCAACTTAATTAATATATAGAGAATACTATATTTACACTATCTTGCCTTAGTCATATTTGTAATTTGTTATTAATATCAATCTTAATAAATTTATTACACATTAACAATGATGAATATATTAAAAACATCCGCAAAACAATCTATCACTATTGAAAAGAGATTAAAACAAACTAAAGTTACAATTTAGTCACAGACTTTTCCGTCAGTAATTCGCTGATGATTTTCTTCACCAAATTTTGACCACCATTCGCTGATGATTATATTCAATCGTCGGCGATCTCAAGTGTCTTTATATACATTCGACAATGCCTAAAACAAAACTATATAGTAGTCCCTCCATACTAGACCAATGGTAACATGGTAAAAAATGGGGTTTTTAAGAAAAGAGGGTAAAAGCAAGGGCAAAGAGGGAAAAAGTAGGTGGGGTATGTAATTGTGGGTTTAATTGTGGGTTGGTAAGTGGGGTATGTAATGATATTTTATGTAAATATCAAATGGGTATAAGGATAATTTGGTAATGTTGTGGTCCAAATAAGGAATGTTACCATTGGTGTGGTACGGCCGTATTAGGTAAGTGTTACCATTGGTCTGGTATGGAGGAAGTACAAATGCTTGTCGAATTCTCCACTTTTCTTCTACTTCTCTTTTATCTCTTCATTTCTTGTCCATTTGATTCCTACACACCACAAAGTAAAGATATGAGAATTGTTGAAAAATAAATCAAATAAAATAATTAGGTGAAAATAAACAAACTTTTTCATTAATTTGTTTTTGCTAGGAATGTGTTCGAATTTTTATCAAATTATTTTTTTTATAGGTGAAATGTTTTCACAACGGTAGAATATAAAAAAATTAGCACTAAATTTGGATTATTAAGTGGAATAATGCATGATAAATGAAAGTGTTTTAATAAGATGAGTAATTAGTCTATTACTAACTAGTTTTAAACCCGTGCAAAATTGCACGGGTATGTATTTGAGCCGGTATTAATGTTTTTGGATGCATTTTTTTTTTTTGCATTTTATTGTAATTATCTAGTTGGTCTAAATCATCGATTAAATTGCACGGGTATGTATTTGGGCTGGTATTAATGTTTTTGGATACATTTTTTTTTTTGCATTTTTATTGTAAGGGTTTTTCTATCCTATGCCCACTAGGCATAGGATAAGAAACCTAAAAGGAGAAAGAATTAGTGGATTTTTTTATGGGAAATTGCAATGTCCTATCACTTTAAAAGAAAAACATCATTAATTCTGTCCTTTTTAGATTTCTTATCCTATGCCTAGTGGGCATAGGATAGAAAAACCGTTATTGTAAGTATCTAGTTGGTCTAAATTAATTTCATTTATTCCAAATGTAAAATTATTTCATAGTATTTTTGCTAAGACGGAAATTGTCGCATGTTTGTATTGGCGGACGATTTGAAGAAATTAATTCTTTGCACACTAACGGGTCCCACCATAACCTGAATTTCCAAAAAAAAAAAAATTGTACGAATGAGGTGGCGCATCCTGCATTCAGCATTGTCTTCTGAATTAATAAAGATAAGATTTGCCTTTTCATTTTCTATTTTTTGTTTTTTTTTTAAATAAAAAAAATTGATCAAACATGTAAATGTAGCTCGTCACATGTTATTCTAGTAACTACTCAATCTAGGCTTTTTATGTTAATTTTCATTAATTTTTCATTAATTTGTTTTTGCTAGGAATATACTAGAATATTTATCAATTTATTTTCTTTTATAAGTGAAATTTTCTCGTAACGGTAGAATGTAAAAAGATTAGCGCTAAATTATGATTATTAAGTGGAATAATGCATGGTAAATGAAAGTATTTAAATAAGATGAATAATTAGTCTATTGATTACTACTTTGCCTTTTCATTTTCTATTTTTACTTTTTTTTTTTAAAATAAAAAATAAAAAATTGATCTAACATGTAAATGTTGCGCGCCACGTGTTATTCTATTAACTATTCAATCTAAGCTTTTTATGTTATTATTATATAGATAGATTATATAGATTACCACCTAAACAATCTGATTTTCTTAAGATGTCAATTATACTTCAAAGTCTTTTTTTATTATATTTATTTATTATAATTCAAAGACTAAATATATAAATTAGTTGTAAAAATGACACATGGAATGATACTTTAGTAGGTAGCCTTTTAACTATATTATATATATATATATATATATATATATATATATATATATATATATATATATTGTATAGATATATATAATAAAATTTGATGTTTTAAGTAGCTTTTTAACTATATTATATAGATTTATATACTCACTTCATCTCACTCCGTCCCAAATTTTTTTTACATTAATTTAAATACTCTCAAAAAGAATATAAATGAAAAAACAAAAACTCTAAAATAACTAAATAATCAATGACAAATATAGAGCGTATAGTATATCAATATGTGTTGGAGATTATGTGGACATTATGAAAAAGTTAGGCGACATTTATCGGTGTCTATGTTTCAAATAGCCTTTTAATAAGATTGTATAGATATCTAACTTTTACTAATTTTGCAAATACGCAGCTAACGATATTTACCACGTAAAATGCGTGTTGGCAAACGTTAAAAAGTAAAGTGGTAGAGTGGAGTTGAATGGAGGAAGTATGACTTAGTACTTGACATTTCACATCATTTTGGCTCACTTTGAGTCATTTTGGATCTGATTAATTATGGGTCGGGTATGTTCAGGTCGGGTCAATCAAGGCTCGGGTCGGTCATTTTCGGGTCAAGCAAGTTCCAGTCACTTTCGGGTCTCGATTCAACCTTATCGGGTCGGCTTTGCCAAGTCTAGGTCCGCCCACATATCGTAAGTCAGTTTAGGGCCGCCTCCCTTTTAGCTCGGTCCATCGAAGATGACCATATAAATATGATTATTGAACTAATCGAAAAGGAGGTTTTCCAATGGTTATTTTACTTATATACTGTTAATGTTGAAATTCTCATAAGGAGTAAATGTAATTCTTTTTCCTTTGACTGAGATCACCATTGTAAGACTACTGTTTATACTTTGACGTCGGACATCTAGTGTGTAAAATACTAGTTGAATGGTTATTAGGTGCAATTGAGTACATATGTAGTAAGTGGTGAGTTAGATAGAATCCACCAACTCGAGGTAATGATTTTGAACGCTAACTATATTGTCATAATCATAATGGTCGTATAAAGACCTTAGCCACGACAGATGAATGGTTTAAGAAATGAGTTTTTTTGAAGTTGATTCGCCAACCATAATGATTGACATGAAACATAGTGGTTATTTAGTAGTATTTAACGGTTTTACCATACCCTAAGATGATCCGGAGTTGGAAAGATAATGAAAGGGCGACGGTTGATGGCAAGTAAGAAGGTAATTTCCTAAATCTCAGCAGCCAACCCACCCTCGTCCGGTGAAGCTTCTCCTCTCTCTACCCCACGAAAGCTAGCTGGATAAATAAGACATAGATCGCTCATTCGGCCAGACATTGTCCATTCGTATATCGAGGGGCTAGTAGTCTTATGACAAACTAGTTAGTCGGGTGTATGCAAATGATATAATACTCCTAACCAGATTCGTCTTTATTGGATATCGATACTCACATTATCTAGTCGTTGAGGAGTGTTGTTAGACGCTGATGAGGATTGTAGCAACCTATCAAAAATAAAACCTAACCGGCCTAAACTTATGCAGTAGAGGTAAGCTGGGTATCGTATCCACAGGGAGGCAGTCACTATCTACTTGTTATCTAGTCTGTCTACGGTCAAAAATTGGGGGCTTTTGGTTAATTTGATTTAACTAAACTAAAAGAACTAAAATTAAAACAATAATAGAAATAACAATTACGACTAAAAAGTATGAAATAGAGAGTGATCAAATAGGGAGAAAGATGCTAGGATGTCGATTCACCATGATATTACGCAATTTAGCTAAAGGTAAGGTCAGTCGGTCTGTAGTGAGAAAGGTAGTGAAAAGGTCCTTCCGGTCCGCTATCCGCCCTAGATTCTTTCTAAATAGTTTTCGCTCTGATTAGGGTAGTCTATTGATCATAACAGATCTATTCATTCCAATCTGTAACATTCCGTTCGGTGGTTGATCTTGCTTGGTGGATTGTCTTGATATTGGATTTTCTAGTGGATAATATGTTAGTGAGATGGAGCTAACGACGTTTGTGGATGGTATTTGGTAATGTATGGAGTTAATGTCCAGAGGCTATAATGTGGTGGATACGATATCGTGAGCCATGTTGTGGAGGTAGGCATAGTTGGTGGAGTTGATGTTAAGAGTTCATATTTTATAGGTTGGGGTTTGAACTTCGAGGACGAATTTCGTTTTAAGGAGGGAAGACTGTAATACTACGGTTTTATATGTCTTTGGGTACTCTATCAAGTGGGGCTTACTCTGTCGAGTAAGTATGTTTGGTTTGCGAAACAGTGTTCTGCTGAAGGGTACTCGATCGAGTAACGGTCACTCGATCGAGTAAGGGTCACTCGATCGAGTAAGTTACTTACTCGATTGAGTAAGGGTCACTCGATCGAAAAAGTTACTTACTCGATCGAGTAAGTTGGTTTTACGGGTTGTTTTTGGACGGGATTTGATAGCAACGTGAGAAAGATATATAAACTTAATCCGTCAATTTCTTTTCATTTTTACACTTTTCTAAACTTCACAAAGATAGAACAAAGTTACGTTGCTTCTCTCTCTCATTGCTATCAAATACTAAATGGCTAAAGTCGTCGGATCGTTGTGTTCTTTACGCCGTTGAGACCGTCGTATTGTGGTTAAGATCCTAGTATAATTTTTATGTTGTTTCATTAATTTTGGTTGAAACCCTAATTGGGTAAATTGAGGGTTTTGGGAGTATTGTGTTTATTAGATGGTGATTGTATGATTGTATGTTTGATAGGAGGTGATTTCGTTGAAGAACGATTTTGATTAGCTGGTTGTGACGATCTTGATGATTGCTTTTCCAAGTAGGCTTTCTCTACTCGGTTATTGATTACATAGTTGTTGTTGATGGTTGTTTAATGTTGTTGATCCTTATCGTATTGAAATTGGCAATTGACAATTGTTGTTGTATAATATGGTTGGTTGTGTAATTGTCCGTGGTTCTCGAGGTGCGTCCTCGGCTGAGTGGAGTCACTTGCGGGAGTGGCTTCACGCCCTTGATTCGCCCTCTGTGGAACCCGCCACAGAAGGGGATGTGCACATTAATGAACATGGGTTATCGCTCGGATGAGATGGGCGAGGCTTAAGTAGGAACGGTTACGGTCCCCCCCACTGGCGGCAAGGAATATCTGTTGCGATGGGTATTCCGGCAGGACTACACACTTTAGTGTGTAGTCAGGTGTGTGGAGTTGTGACGGAGTTTGGGTACTGTGTGTGTTGTATCTTATATATTGTGTTTTGTGTAATCAGTAACTGACCCCGTTTAAATGTTTTAAAAACCGTGGTGATCCATTCGGGGGTGGTGAGCAGTTGTCTAGCAGGTATACTAGGGATGCGCGCGGGATTAGCTGGGGATGGAGTCGCCACGAGTCTGATAGTAGTCTTCCGCTGTGTTATCATAATAATTTTGTTACTTTAGTTGTAGTTTGGTTTTAGAATAGTTTCACTTTGCTTTTACAGTTTGGTTTTGGAATTGTAATCACTTAAACTATTTCACGTATTTAAGTACATTTCTTTATGGTCTATTTGATATACATTGTCTCGGGTAACCGAGATGGTAGTATTCCCATGCATTAGGTGGTCCTGGTAAGACACTTGGTGTATGGGGGTGTTACAAAGTGGTATCAGAGCGACGATTTTGGAACCTGTAACTAATGAACCCAATGAATCTAGGGAGTCAAAATAAAATGAACCCAGGTAGGAGTTGTTAGGAGCGAATGCAAAGTCTTGGGAGACATCCTAAAATCGCGATCTCGCCCTACAACTTTGAACCGGTCACTATAGGGTGTCATGAGATCGCTATGTGTTTACTTATGTTTATATGAATATGTTGGATGGGTGTTTTATGGTTGAATGGAGGTGTGGTGGAAAAGATGAAGGTAATTGTTTATGATAACATGAATTGAGGTTGGGATCGCTATTTGTTTACTATTGTTTATATGAATATGATTGGATGAATATGGTGGATGAATATGTTGGATGAATAAATTGTATGAATATGTTGTATGAATGATCGATGTATTGGTTGGAAAAGATGAAGTAAGTTATTGCATGAGAATATGAAATTCATGTGGAGAAGATGTTTATGTGATAGAAGTGGATTTTCTACTGTTGTTATGTTAGTAACATGTGAATAGGGGATTTTATGTCGTATATTATGTTATTGTTTTACGTAAATTTATAGAATAAAAGCATATGGGTAGTACATGATTGATAAGTTGAATATTGTATGAGCATGATGGGTGCTATTGTTTGGCTTTTGTAGATAGTAAAATGTGATTAAGAATACTGGGTTTATAAGTATTGAGGTATTTTTGTTTACTTTGTTGTTGTTTAAATTGTTTTGAAGAAAGAATCAAGTAGTTATGTTGTCCGATTATAAAGAAGTTGTCTTTAAACTGTTATAACTTGAGATGCATAAGTGATATTGATGTGATTCTACTTGGAGGTGATAGCTTGTTCTTTTACGATTCTAACGATAGGTCACACGCCCAAAATGACCAAGAAACGAGTGAGATATGACCGTTTTACGAAAATTGGACAGTGCCGAGTAGCCCTTACTCGATCGAGTGCACCTCTTGTTACTCGATCGAGTACCTCTTACTTGATCGAGTAGCCCTGGTGATTTGTTATACGTGCTTCTGACCTTCACCTACTCGATTGAGTAGGTTGTACTCGATCTAGTGACCCCTGTTTTGGGTCATATGCTTATCTTTTGACTTCGTCGCATATTATGTTTAATTCAAAGGTGTTCTTTTGCTTCTTTATGCATTGTTTTACATATGTGTTGGTCTTGATGTGTAAGTTACCCAATCTTATGATGTAAGAGAAGCACCTTATGATGGGTATGAGTTTGGTAGGGAGGACATGAGTTATATGTAGTTGTGATGGATAGTGGAAAAAGAAAAGGAAGGTTAATGAGCTTATTGAGGCATGGAGCATGTTTTGTGAGATGTGATGAGTGATATGATGGCGTGTTGAGTAATGTAAAAGTAAGTGAATATGGGTAAGGGGGTGATGTAAGTTTATGGAACGTGAGAATGAAAAGATTGAAATGAGGGATGCAAATGGTGGTAACTTGGGATGTTTTAGGATCATGAAGGGAGATAGTTATAACTGGTTTGGTTAAGAATATATGTAGTTGAAAGGTCGTTGTAGATAGATGGAAAAGAATGGTGTATAAAGAGCTTAGATTGAGTTATGCCGTGTTGTGGATTTGTAGATAGAGATTTAGTTTGGGAATTTGGATTATCAAGAGGTGAGCCTAGTGTGTAATTTCCTTGGGCAATTAACGGTATGTAATGAGTTTTGGTTTCTAGGAAAAAAAAGGGGCGTTGAACAGTAAACGTTGATTTTGTGGATTGATTAGTGGCAAGTGTGAGTGAGTAGAATGATGAGAGAGGACCCATGGTAAGAAAGAGTGAGAAGGTAACCGGATTACCAGAGAGTTAGGTACAAGGAGTAAGGAGATGAACTAATAATTGGTACTGTTGAGTGTAAAGGGAAGAGAAGGATGAAAGTGAGCTTCGAGGAATTAAGGGGAGTAAACGTTGGTAGTGTATTTGCACGATATGAGATTTTGGTGGTCAGTTAGGTGGCGATACAATTAAGGATAGAATTGGAATGAATATTGAAGTAGTTTTTTTAATGGATTTGATGTTCGTTATTTTGGATGTTAACCGAAGATGGGAAAGAACCCGTGACATTTAGAGATGAGTGTAAGAGGTTTGATATACGAACAGTGGTAATGTTGAGGTGTTGTCACTAGTGGTTAAGGGTGATGATAAATAGGAAAGATAGTCATTCTAAAGAGGTCGATTTTGTAGGGGCCAGATTGACATGTATGGTTGTAAGGGAGTATAAGATGTGGTTATAGGAGGCGGTTTCTAGTAGTTGAGTATTAATTTTATGGTTACTTTTGTTAGGAGGTGATAGTTATGCGAATGGGAGAATGTGCTATGAGGGGCAAATGAGTTACGCTCGGGTGAGAGGCAACCTTTATCAAGTGGTAACTTATGTGATCAGGATTGACCAGTTGGATGTGATTATAGGCTATGCTGTGTATAAATGTTTGTGTGAGGTCCTGACCTCACGAGAAGTGGTATGGTGTGATAGTTATGAAGTTTTTATCTGAATGTTCTGTAATATATGTTGGGTACGGTAACCTAATGGAATGATATTCAAAAGTGATAGTTTGGGTGATCTGGCATGGTTAGTTATACTTGTATGTGTATTCATGATATATGTTTATTCCGTGTAATAGTATGGATGATATTCACGAGGTTCTTATCTGTTTATTCCGTGTAATATGTTGTGTTGTGATCTAGTAGAGCGGTTTTTAAGAAAGTTTTCGTGTCAGGGAAGTTGTATTGAGTCGGTGTTTATGGGACTGTATAAGTTGCAATGACTAGCGATGTGGCTGTTGTGCCTCGGGTGGTGATCCGGGCATGGTACTTTGTGTTGTAATGCGGGCATTTTCGCGCCGCGGTGCGGCTATTGGTGGCGGTGTTGCGATGCCGTCATCGGTTGTGGTGGAGTAGGAGGGATGATTACGATACGAGTTTTCAAAAGTACATACCAGTATACATAGATTGTTGTTTTGGTTACTGCTGTTTCGGTTGGGACAGATAGACGGTTGTTTTGTTTATTAATGTTTTTTACCAGTTTCAGCTTGGGAGTGAGGGTAGAGTGTGTTATGGAAGAGAGTTATGTATGTTTCCGTTGTTGTCATGGTGTAGTTATATCCTGTTGATGGGACACAATTGCGAGAGGTTGTTGGAGTACTTGTGATCTTGTTTTAGAGGAGGCATTGGTTGACATAGTAATGGCAAGTGATTTGTGGAACATGTGTTGTACTGATCTGGAAGCTGTAGGTGGTTCATAATCTTTTATTGAGACAGTGAGTATAGGGTGTTGGGAATTAGTATCATGTTAAGTTATGGATGAGTTTTGCGGTAATGAAAGAAAAGAACTCGAGGATCTAGTGTGAGTGTGTGTAATAAGTGTGGATCGTGAGTTATGATTTTGGAGATAGGTGCTTTGTATAGAGGAGTATGTCGTTTTACGGTAATATGGAACAATTGGAGTATTGGTTCTGCTAAGGATTTTGGTGGTATAGGTTAGGTTGTGTGCCGAATGAATTGAGGTATGAGAACTGTTTAGGTAAGAGAGCCTTGGAAATAGGAATGGTTATAGGTGTTGAGGTTATAGGCGGTGGTGATGAGGATAATGAGAAGATATAACTAAGGATCTAGTATTAGTGAGTTACGAGGATGTAATATTTATCTTAAGAGGAGTAGGATGCGGCAAAGAGAGTTCGATGGTTGTACATGTTGTAGTAGATTTGGAAGTTTGAGTCTTGGTGGAGAATAAAGAATGGATTTGTATTGTGGTTGATATTGTTAAAAGGTCATGGTCGTGCTTGTAGTAGTGTCATGTTTTGGAGTGTGAGAATACTTCGATAGTGTTGACAGTTGGATGATGGTGTTTATGGGTGTGAGTAAACTTCGAGGACAACGTTCATTTTAACGGTGGTAGAATGTAACATTCCGTTCGGTGGTTGATCTTGTTTAGTGGATTGTCTTGATATTGGATTTTCTAGTGGATAATATGTTAGTGAGACGGACCTAGCGGCGTTTGTGGATGGTATTCGGTAGTGTATGGAGTTAATGTCGAGACGCTATAATGTGGTGGATACGATATCGTGAGCCATGTTGTAGAGGTAGGCATAGTTGGTGGAGTTGGTGTTAAGAGTTCAGGTTTTATAGGTTGGGGTTTAAACTTCGAGGACGAAGTTCGTTTTAAGGAGGGAAGACTGTAATACTATGGTTTTCTATGTCTTTGGGTACTCTATCGAGTGGGGCTTACTCTGTCGAGTAAGTATGTTTGGTTTGTGAAATAGTGTTCTGCTGAAGGGTACTCGATCGAGTAAGTTTGGGACTCGATCGAGTAAGGGTCACTCGATCGAGTAAGTTACTTACTCGATCGAGTAAGTTACTTACTCGATCGAGTAAGTTGGTTTTACGGGTTATTTTTGGACGGGATTTGATAGCAACGTGAGAAAGATATATAAACTTAATCCGTCAGTTTCTTTTCATTTTTACACTTTTCTAAACTTCACAAAGATAGAACAAAGTTACGTTGCTTCTCTCTCTCATTGCTATCAAATCCTAAGGGCTAGAGTCGTCATATCGTAGTCTTGCGCTGTGTTATTATAATACTTTTGTTACTTTAGTTGTAGTTTGGTTTTAGAATAGTTGTACTTTGCTTTTACAGTTTAGTTTTGGAATTGTAATCACTTAAACTATTTCACGTATTTAAGTATGTTTCTTTATGGTCTATTTGATATATATTGTCTAAGGTAACCGAGATGGTAGCATTCCAATGCATTAGAATAGTTGTACTTTGCTTTTACAGTTTAGTTTTGGAATTGTAATCACTTAAACTATTTCACGTATTTAAGTATGTTTCTTTATGGTCTATTTGATATATATTGTCTAAGGTAACCGAGATGGTAGCATTCCAATGCATTAGGTGATCCTGGTAAGGCACTTGGTGTATAGGAGTGTTACACAATCTTCCGATCTAGGTCTGAATTTAATCGGATTAATTAAAATAGTCGCGTGCACTCAACTAAATAATTACTGTTATATTGCTATAAAACAATTCTCACATTAAAACCTCCTAAAACCAATTATAGCGTCATTGTTTTACTATCATGGCTCCCCTATTCCTAGCAATTGGGATTTAGCTGCTCATAACGGTAATAAAACTAATAACGATAGATAGAACTAGATTTGACATGATTTAAAGATGAATTAACAAAATTGCATAAACTAAATATTACCTCTAGTAACCTAAATAGTAATTAAGAGACAAGAGAATTAATACTACAAATTAAATTGAATAAGAAGAGAGTAGGGTATTACACAAATTAAGATCCGAGAAACAGAAAAGGCAAGCGTCGAACAAGAGTCTCCTAATCTCTATGCAAAGCTTGATAATAGACTGAATGAATTCCCCCTTCAACCTAATTAGGTTTCTCTTTTTTATATAAGAGAGATATTTATTAACTAAATAAGATAACTAAAATAGCAAATAAATAAGTTCACGCAATAAAATCTTGCGTCAGATCACAAGTTGTTCGATCGAGTAAGATGAAACTACTCGATCGAATATACTCCAGCAAAAATCCTCTCGATCGAGCATAGCACCTACTCGATCGAGGAATGCCATAAACCCTCTACTCGATCGAACATAGCAGGAGTTCGATCGAGGAGTCTTCAGCACCAAAAAGGATTCGATCGAGCAATTAAGTCAGTCAACATGCTCGATCGAGTTAGCTACCATTGTGTCAGCACATAGGACGTTGATTGCTTCCAAAACGACTTCACGCATCCCAAAGCAGAAGTATATCCGCTCCAATTCCATCCATCTCCTAAATGCAAGCTATAGAGGCAGATCCAAGATCAGTTTTGCTCCTTCCAGGTTCATTCCTGCAATTAAGGCCAAACAAACTAAAGTAGACCATTCGGGGCATTTCGTAGCCTAAAACTACGGGAATCGCATAGAAATGCGTGCAGAATTAGTACAAAAAGTCTATATAAGTAGCACGCATCAAACTTCCCCAAACCAAACCTTTGCTTGTCCCCAATCAAAACTATATACAACTAAACTAGAGACTAGTGGAAATGAGTAAAACTCAAAGCTAGCTCCAAATCTTCTACTTAGACCATTTAATGCATGAAAATTAGCAACTATTAGCAATGCGTCAAAGCAAACGAATTTATAACTGTTTTAGAAATAGTTGAACCTTCGACCTTGCAAGACTTTCAAAAATGGACTCTCACGGGTCACTCTCTCTCAATGAAGCAAAGCGTAAGCATATAAATGTAAGAGAGAAGGAAAAATATAGTCGCTCACCTAGACTACGACTGACATAAGCATGCATGCAATCTAGTATGATAGACAATTCTAGCTGCCGTGCACATACATTCCATCCAATCAAGGTCCTATTACATGCCGAGTACTTACAATAGTTTGGAAAAGTGAGGTAATGGGTTGATAAGGCTAAAGTCGTATCACCTTAATCAAAATAAATCCTATACTACTACTAACAAAATAGCTAGTGGTAAGTTAAGGTCGAATCCACAGGGAGGCGGTGATTATCTAGTTTGTTGATTTTTAAATCTGTCTTAAAGGTAACAATTGTGGGGGTTTGTTTTGTTTGTATGCTAACCAACTAATTGCAAGTAATTTAAAGGGTTTAAAACAATAATATTAAAGGTCTAGGATTTCCGGTTCACTAGGTCAATTATATGGGGTCTATTAATCAATTGCTAGATCTGTCAAGCTGTCTAAGGTCATAAGATCGGTCGACTCTATTATGCCCTTTAGATCGATTCTAACATGCGGTCGCTATAATTAGATACAATCTATTTGATTATCGCAGCCTATATTAATTCTAACCCGGTCGGTGAAAGGATTAATTCGCTACACTAATTAACAACTCAGGCCTAAGTTAATTAACTAGAATAAGAACAATAATCAAACGACAACTTATATGATTTCCCTAGCAATTAATCAATTTTCCCCTTTTAATTAACCTAGATCCCCTTCATCCTGGATGAGGAAATTAGCTACGCATAATAGAAAGAATAACAATAATAGTAATGGTAAACATGATGAATAATAATAAAGATAAACAAGTAATTGAAATAATAATTGAAGAAAGATTAGAACAATACCGTAATTAAAGGCAATAGATCCGAACAATAATTAAACTAAACTAAGTATTTGAGAGAGTTTTCTAAGGTAGCTATACTAAACCTATGTAAAATAAATCATCCTTAACCTAGGGTATGAGTTTTGGTATTTATATCAATACATAACCGACTTAAGGAAAGTTGCGGGAATTATAAAACTGGAAGGTTCCTCGATCGAGCCAAGGTGGACTCGATCGAGAAACCACTTCCTCGATCGAGCCAGGCCTGGCTCGATCGAGGCACCAAAGTTCAAGAACACCCAACTCTCGACATTGCAAAGTTTATTGATTAGGTTGGTTCCTCGATCGAGTCGAGAGTTACTCGATCGAGCATGAAGTTCCTCGATCGAGCCAAGGTTGACTCGATCGAGGCACCAATTTCCTGCTTCGCGCACTGAACTTCAAACGACCGCCATTTCTTCGTTACTTGTCAGAAACAAGCGATTTTTGCGGCGTTGGAAAGCTAAGAAGATAAGATTTCATCTCCAATTGGAATTACTTGAACATCTGTTGTAGAACTAGAGATATGGCTCTTCAAAGTAGGCACTTGTAATAAGAAGCTCTCTTCTTCGTGTTTTCTTCTTAACTTCTCTTCCTGCATTCTTATGGATTCTCGTGCCATGCTTCGTGTATCCCTTAATGCCCACTCCGCGATGCTCATTTCATTCCTTTGCTCCTCAAATGCATCATTCCTGCATCAAACATCAAAAGGCAGAAGTATCGACATTCTAACTTAAAAGGCATGTAAATGCTATAAACTAGCACGAAAATCGTATCAAAAGCAATTAAGGGGAGGCATAAATATGTATATAATTATGAATCATCAAACTACCCCAAACCATCTTTTTGCTTGTCCTCAAGCAAAGCAACACACAATACAACATGCAATCATACAAATGGCAAATAAGCAACTCAGAGCTAATGTTGATGCACATACAAATCCCAAGCTATCCATATCTTGTAACAAAGTAATGACTAAAGTGTACCAATAAAACAAATTCAAAGGTACGGGAAATAGAAAATGTAGCTCAAGTCTCAAGTCACCATACTAGATACAAATGCCAAATACCTTTCGATCTTGCAAGACAAATTAGTCGGATTCTCGCGGATTCACTCATGCACTCATAAGTATTGTAAGGGTGAGTTATATGTGAAGATATAAAGAAGTAGAAACACTCACTCGACTTATGAAACATGCATGCAATCTAATGTGATAGGGATTTCCCCAACTAATATGCAATCATCATATGTAGACAAAAGTACATGTATCAAGGACAATAAGGATGGCAAATGGGTTAAAGGAATAGAAGTGGTTTGTGCCAAAGCACGTTATGGATATGTGGAGCTAAGACGGTAGTCGCAGCGCTAACCCAAACCAAATCTATATCTTAAAATAACAAATGAACCCAACTTAGAGAAATGATCTCAACTTTACAACATATGAGAGCTAATAAATTACTCTCCAACTATGCATTAGACTCTAACAACCATCCTTTTGATCCTTGACAAAACCAAATGAAGCAATATCTTTTCTTTTCTTTTCTCTTTTTCTCTTTTTCGATTTTTCTCTCTTTTTTTTTTCTTTTTTTTTTCTTTTTCTTTCGCTTCATATTTTTCTTTTTCCAACACAAGGATACAACACAATCGCTAAAAGTATTTTTCTATACCCACATGACAACAATAAGTCCCAACCCAACCATAATAGCAAAATAAACATGATAAACAAGCAACTGCGACTGTCCCGAAAAGGTAGGCAAATTCTTGGATTGTAGCTCATAGGATGTAATTAATATTGGCTACAAGGGTTCAAACGGGCTAACAAAAGGTAATGTAAGGCTTATTTGAACGATAATAATCGCCTATCCACATGTACTTAGTCAAATGAAAGCAATAGAAGTATCAAGAAATCAATGTCACACTTATGCAGTTTGATATTACACATTCCACAAGGAGAAACCACACTCAAGCCTAATTGACAATGAGACCAGTTTATTGATGTTCCTGGCCTAGGAAGCTCTATAGACCTCAGAATTTAAGTAGTTTACCAATGTAATTATGTCAAATCTAATCAATATAAGGCATGTCAATACGGTTAAGATTTGAATTATGAGCTTTGTTTTCATGGCTAGCGAGTCAAAACAATGTACATGGACAACTATTTGGGATTCAAATGCAAAAACAATGCAATTTAACATCATAGTTATTAAATTCACCAAGACTCGACCTAAAACAAAGGAAAATACATGTTTTTGTATTTTTTAAATTTTTTAATTTTTATGGATTTTTTATATAAATGCACACAACAATAAGTAAAGCACACAACATAAATAAAGACTCCTCCCCCAAACCTAAATGTCACAGTGTCCTCATTGTGACTCCTACAGCATAGCAATCACACAAAAATCCAAAGAACCTAAAGGACACAACTAACAAAAGGAATGGAGAAGAAATAGACAATACAATAAAAGAAGCTACAAGGGAAGAGAATACCGGGTAAGAGCTTATGATTCCCCCAAACCAGCTGCAAAACAGGGGTAAATAATCATCCTCGCAAATCCTATCATCGTCTGGCTACGTTATTGACCCAAAAGACGAGATGACTCGATCGAGCCCCATGACACTCGATCGACGAACCTACTGTCGAGCAAGAAATCTGCATTTAAAACAAATGCGCACACGAATCATAATCAATACAAGTTAAAGCTCGTAATAGTAAATCAAAAAGTAGCGCATGTGCTACACACAAACATAAGTAGCACCAATAAAAAGTCCAAGCAAAGAATAAAAACAATGAAAAATGTCCTGGCTCATCAAACTCAAAGTCTAATATAAAATATGAACAATGTTCATCATTCTTCATGTCATCTTCACTTGGTGAGAGATAAGGCACTTCTTCCATCATAGAAGCTTCATCAAAGGCTTTGATTGGCTTCTCTTTGAATATTTCTCCTCTAAAGCATCCAACTCACTTCAATGTCAACATTCTCATCACAACAGTAAACCACCTCCGGAGGAGGTTCATCTCCATATATCAATCTCTCTATTTCATACACTTCCTTGCTCCATAAATATGACGCATCAGCAGGGGCGTCAGGTGGATTCCTGTCAAAACAGAAAGCAAGGCAATCATCAAAAGTAGGATCAAGGACATTAATCATATGACAAGAATCTTTTAAATTAGGAGGACGTGATGCTTTGTCAAGACCAGAAGTGATAGTATCCTCTCCAATGTTGAACGTAAGACTCCCATGTCTAACATCTATAATCGCCCCTGCAGTATGCAAGAATGGCCGTCCTAGAATAATAGGAACACGAGAATCTTCAGCTATATCTATCACTACAAAGTCGACTGGAATGAAAAATTTTCCTATCTTAACTGGCACATCCTCTAAAATACCCATAGGGTGCTTAATAGACCTGTCAGCCAGTTGAATAGTCATGTTAGTACATTTAAGCTTAGTCATGTTCAATTGCTTGCAAATTTTATACGGCATGACACTAACGCTCGCTCCTAAATCATATAAAGCATTGTCAATAGATAAAGGGCCTATAGTACAAGGAATAGAAAAACTCCCTGGATCCTTAAGCTTAGGTGGAGAATTGGCTTGCAACGCGGCGTAGCATTTATGAGTGAACGCGACAGTCTCCACTTCATCAAAAGACCGCTTCTTTGACAAACTTTCCTTTAAGAACTTAGCATAAGTCGGCACTTGAGTTACCAATTCAGTAAATGGCACAGTCACTTGAAGATTTTTCACTATCTCCATAAACCTTCCAAACTGCTTGTCCAGCTTAGACTTTTGCTGACGATGCGGAAAAGGTAGTGCTATGGTAATGGGCTCGGCTTGCTTGGCTTTATTATCAACTTTCGAAACACCGTCAGCTACCAGGTAGGATCCTCGATCGAGCCTTGGTAGGACTCGATCGAGCACGGAAGTTCCTCGATCGAGCCTGGGGGGACTCGATCGAGGAACCTTAGCAGGTTCGTCTGTTTTGTCTTTTTTTTTTTTTTATCTTCAGCTCGTGTTTCAACTTCGTCAGCTTCTTTTTCGTCATCACTAAGCTCTAAATTGCCCAATCCTTTAGTATGCATATAAGGAACCTCATCTTCATTAGTGGGTATATCCGGACTCTTATAAGTAGTACCGCTCCTCAAAGAAATAGCATTTACATGCTCATGAGCCTGTTTACCTTGAGGAGGAAGGACTGACTGTTTTGAAGGATTTTGAGCCGCCATTTGAGCAACTTGAGTATCCAACATCTTGTTATGAGCCATAAGTTCGGATATTTGAGCCTTTTGCTTTTGTTGCATCATCAAAGTTTGTTGCAATAGAGCTTTTAACTCCGACACTTCATTTCTTGGAGCTTGAGGAGGAGGTTGAAATTGTTGAAAACCTCCTTGATTTGGCCTTTGATAACCTCCTTGTGGTTGATTACCACGGTTTGGAGGGATAACATAGGTACCTTGTTGAGGAACTTGAAAGAAGTTAGAATATGGTGTACCTTGCTTGAAAGATTGGAAAGCATGAACTTGCTCAATAGTACTCATACATTTGGCCGCAGTGTGGCCATCTATCCCACATCTCTCGCAGGACACTTCTTATTGAACCATATGAACCATCTCTTGCTTACCCAAAGACCGAGTAGTCTTCAATTCAGCTATTTGAGCCAGTATGGCTTCCAACTGTGCCGCAACCGCACTATCTAGAGCTACTTCCTCTCTTACTTCCTCTCTCAGGGTTACCATACTCACCGTGTGAGTAGCTATCTGATCAATCAACTTCCAAGCATTACCATCATTGGTGTTATCTTGGAATCTCCCATTGGCAGCAGAATCAAGTAAAGCTCTATGATCATCATACAACCCGTTGTAAAACTGGTTGCAAAGGAACCAAATCTCAAAACCATGGTGAGGGACGGACCGCACTAGTCTTTTGAACCGTATCCATGCTTCATTAAAATCCTCAGTAGGACCTTGCTTAAAACTTGTAATCTGACTTCTCAATGCATTAGTTTTCTGTGGTGGAAAATACCTCTTGTAGAATGCAAGAGCTAGAGAAGTCCAGTTGGTAATTGCGTCGGTCTCCATGTCTAAGTCTCTTAACCACTTAGCTGCATCATCTCTCAAAGAGAAAGGGAAGAGAGTTTGCTTGACCTGATCTTGAGACACCCCAGCTGTCAAAGGAATAGAACAACAATAAGTAACGAATTTCTCCATATGCTTTGCGGGGTCCTCTCCTGATTTTCCTCCAAATAAATTCCTCTCTATCAAGCTTATGTAAGAAGGCTTGATCTCAAAAGTTCCCTTATCAGCGGTAGGGAGCTTGAAGCCTTTAGGAATAGAATCAACCGTGGGTTCGGAGTGACTTGCTAATGTAGGCATCTTTGGTGTTGTAGAAGTCACAGCTACAAAAATAAGTGTGTCCTCTTCTAAGGACGAGTCTTCTGCGAAAGTATACCGCTCGTAGTCAAGTGTACTCAAGTCTTCCACTTGACTTACTTCTCTTTGAAATTTTCGTCTGTAGCGAAAAGTCTTTTCTGGCTCGGGATCAAACGGTAGGATCTCTAACCTGTTAGACCTGGGCATACACGAAAACAACAAGAAAAGATAAAACTGTCTCAAGGAACTGAAGTTCCCTGAAACAAAAGACAAAAATAAACAGAAACAAACAGAACAATTGTTGCCTCCCCGGCAACGGCGCCAAATTTGATAAGGCTAAAGTCGTATCACCTTAATCAAAATAAATCCTATACTACTACTAACAAAATAGCTAGTGGTAAGTTAGGGTCGAATCCACAGGGAGGCGGTGATTATCTAGTTTGTTGATATTTAAATCTGTCTTAAAGGTAACAATTGTGGGGGTTTGTTTTGTTTGTATGCTAACCAACTAATTGCAAGTAATTTAAAGGGTTTAAAACAATAATATTAAAGGTCTAGGATTTCCGGTTCACTAGGTCAATTATATGGGGTCTATTAATCAATTGCTAGATCTGTCAAGCTGTCTAAGGTCATAAGATCGGTCGACTCTATTATGCCCTTTAGATCGATTCTAACATGCGGTCGCTATAATTAGATACAATCTATTTGATTATCGCAGCCTATATTAATTCTAACCCGGTCGGTGAAAGGATTAATTCGCTACACTAATTAACAACTCAGGCCTAAGTTAATTAACTAGAATAAGAACAATAATCAAACGACAACTTATATGATTTCCCTAGCAATTAATCAATTTTCCCCTTTTAATTAACCTAGATCCCCTTCATCCTGGATGAGGAAATTAGCTACGCATAATAGAAAGAATAACAATAATAGTAATGGTAAACATGATGAATAATAATAAAGATAAACAAGTAATTGAAATAATAATTGAAGAAAGATTACAACAATACCGTAATTAAAGGCAATAGATCCGAACAATAATTAAACTAAACTAAGTATTTGAGAGAGTTTTCTAAGGTAGCTATACTAAACCTATGTAAAATAAATCATCCTTAACCTAGGGTACGAGTTTTGGTATTTATATCAATACATAACCGATTTAAGGAAAGTTGCGGGAATTATAAAACTGGAAGGTTCCTCGATCGAGCCAAGGTGGACTCGATCGAGAAACCACTTCCTCGATCGAGCCAGGCCTGGCTCGATCGAGGCACCAAAGTTCAAGAACACCCAACTCTCGACATTGCAAAGTTTATTGATTAGGTTGGTTCCTCGATCGAGTCGAGAGTGACTCGATCGAGCATGAAGTTCCTCGATCGAGCCAAGGTTGACTCGATCGAGGCACCAATTTCCTGCTTCGCGCACTGAACTTCAAACGACCGCCATTTCTTCGTTACTTGTCAGAAACAAGCGATTTTTGCGGCGTTGGAAAGCTAAGAAGATAAGTTTTCATCTCCAATTGGAATTACTTGAACATCTGTTGTAGAACTAGAGATATGGCTCTTCAAAGTAGGCACTTATAATAAGAAGCTCTTTTCTTCGTGTTTTCTTCTTAACTTCTCTTCCTGCATTCTTATGGATTCTCGTGCCATGCTTCGTGTATGCCTTCATGCCCACTCCGCGATGCTCATTTCATTACTTTGCTCCTCAAATGCATCATTCCTGCATCAAACATCAAAAGGCAGAAGTATCGACATTCTAACTTAAAAGGCATGTAAATGCTATAAACTAGCACGAAAATCGTATCAAAAGCAATTAAGGGGAGGCATAAATATGTATATAATTATGAATCATCAAACTCCCCCAAACCATCTTTTTGCTTGTCCTCAAGCAAAGCAACACACAATACAAAAGGCAATCATACAAATGGCAAATAAACAACTCAGAGCTAATGTTGATGCACATAAAAATCCCAAGCTATCCATATCTTGTAACAAAGTAATGACTAAAGTGTACCAATAAAACAAATTCAAAGGTACGGGAAATAGAAAATGTAGCTCAAGTCTCAAGTCACCATACTAGATACAAATGCCAAATACCTTTCGATCTTGCAAGACAAATTAGTCGGATTCTCGCGGATTCACTCATGCACTCATAAGTATTGTAAGGGTGAGTTATATGTGAAGATAGAAAGAAGTAGAAACACTCACTCGACTTATGAAACATGCATGCAATCTAATGTGATAGGGATTTCCCCAACTAATATGCAATCATCATATGTAGACAAAAGTACATGTATCAAGGACAATAAGGATGGCAAATGGGTTAAAGGAATAGAAGTGGTTTGTGCCAAAGCACGTTATGGATATGTGGAGCTAAGACGGTAGTCGCAGCGCTAACCCAAACCAAATCTATATCTTAAAATAACAAATGAATCCAACTTAGAGAAATGATCTCAACTTTACAACATATGAGAGCTAATAAATTACTCTCCAACTATGCATTAGACTCTAACAACCATCCTTTTGATCCTTGACAAAACCAAATGAAGCAATCTCTTTTCTTTTCTTTTCTCTTTTTCTCTTTTTCGATTTTTCTCTCTCTTTTCTTTTTTTTTTCTTTTTTTTTTCTTTTTCTTTCGCTTCATATTTTTCTTTTTCCAACACAAGGATACAACACAATCGCTAAAAGTATTTTTCTATACCCACATGACAACAATAAGTCCCAACCCAACCATAATAGCAAAATAAACATGATAAACAAGCAACTGCGACTGTCCCGGAAAGGTAGGCAAATTCTTGGATTGTAGCTCATAGGATGTAATTAATATTGGCTACAAGGGTTCAAACGGGCTAACAAAAGGTAATGTAAGGCTTATTTGAACGATAATAATCGCCTATCCACATGTACTTAGTCAAATGAAAGCAATAGAAGTATCAAGAAATCAATGTCACACTTATGCAGTTTAATATTACACATTCCACAAGGAGAAACCACACTCAAGCCTAATTGACAATGAGACCAGTTTATTGATGTTCCTGGCCTAGGAAGCTCTATAGACCTCAGAATTTAAGTAGTTTACCAACGTAATTATGTCAAATCTAATTAATATAAGGTATGTCAACACGGTTAAGATTTGAATTATGAGCTTTGTTTTCATGGCTAGCGAGTCAAAACAATGTACATGGACAACTATTTGGGATTCAAATGCAAAAACAATGCAATTTAACATCATAGTTATTAAATTCACCAAGACTCGACCTAAAACAAAGGAAAAGACATGTTTTTGTATTTTTTAAATTTTTTAATTTTTATGGATTTTTTATATAAATGCACGCAACAATAAGTAAAGCACACAACATAAATAAAGACTCCTCCCCCAAACCTAAATGTCACAGTGTCCTCATTGTGACTCCTACAGCATAGCAATCACACAAAAATCCAGCAACCTAAAGGACACAACTAACAAAAGGAATGGAGAAGAAATAGACAATACAATAAAAGAAGCTACAAGGGAAGAGAATACCGGGTAAGAGCTTATGATTCCCCCAAACCAGCTGCAAAACAGGGGTAAATAATCATCCTCGCAAATCCTATCATCGTCTGGCTACGTTATTGACCCAAAAGACGAGATGACTCGATCGAGCCCCATGACACTCGATCGAGGAACCTACTGTCGAGCAAGAAATCTGCATTTAAAACAAATGCGCATACGAATCATAATCAATACAAGTTAAAGCTCGTAATAGTAAATCAAAAAGTAGCGCATGTGCTACACACAAACATAAGTAGCACCAATAAAAAGTCCAAGCAAAGAATAAAAACAATGAAAAATGTCCTGGCTCATCAAACTCAAAGTCTAATATAAAATATGAACAATGTTCATCATTCTTCATGTCATCTTCACTTGGTGAGAGATAAGGCACTTCTTCCATCATAGAAGCTTCATCAAAGGCTTTGATTGGCTTCTCTTTGAATATTTCTGCCTCTAAAGCATCCAACTCAGCTTCAATGTCAACATTCTCATCACAGCTGTAAACCACCTCCGGAGGAGGTTCATCTCCATATATCAATCTCTCTATTTCATACACTTCCTTGCTCCATAAATATGACGCATCAGCAGGGGCGTCAGGTGGATTCCTGTCAAAACAGAAAGCAAGGCAATCATCAAAAGTAGGATCAAGGACATTAATCATATGACAAGAATCTTTTAAATTAGGAGGACGTGATGCTTTGTCAAGACCAAAAGTGATAGTATCCTCTCCAATGTTGAACGTAAGACTCCCATGTCTAACATCTATAATCGCCCCTGCAGTATGCAAGAATGGCCGTCCTAGAATAATAGGAACACGAGAATCTTCAGCTATATCTATCACTATAAAGTCGACTGGAATGAAAAATTTTCCTATCTTAACTGGCACATCCTCTAAAATACCCATAGGGTGCTTAATAGACCTGTCAGCCAGTTGAATAGTCATGTTAGTACATTTAAGCTTAGTCATGTTCAATTGCTTGCAAATTTTATACGGCATGACACTAACGCTCGCTTCTAAATCATATAAAGCATTGTCAATAGATAAAGGGCCTATAGTACAAGGAATAGAATAACTCCCTGGATCCTTAAGCTTAGGTGGAGAATTGGCTTGCAACGCGGCGTAGCATTCATGAGTGAACGCGACAGTCTCCACTTCATCAAAAGACCGCTTCTTTGACAAACTTTCCTTTAAGAACTTAGCATAAGTCGGCACTTTAGTTACCAATTCAGTAAATGGCACAGTCACTTGAAGATTTTTCACTATCTCCATAAACCTTCCAAACTGCTTGTCCAGCTTAGACTTTTGCTGACGATGCGGAAAAGGTAGTGCTATGGTAATGGGCTCGGCTTGCTTGGCTTTATTATCAACTTTCGAAACACCGTCAGCTACCAGGAAGGATCCTCGATCGAGCCTTGGTAGGACTCGATCGAGCACGGAAGTTCCTCGATCGAGCCTGGGGGGACTCGATCGAGGAACCTTAGCAGGTTCGTTTGTTTCGTCTTTTTCTTTTTTATCTTCAGCTCGTGTTTCAACTTCGTCAGCTTCTTTTTCGTCATCACTAAGCTCTAAATTGCCCAATCCCTTAGTATGCATATAAGGAACCTCATCTTCATTAGTGGGTATATCCGGACTCTAATAAGTAGTACCGCTCCTCAAAGAAATAGCATTTACATGCTCATGAGCCTGTTTACCTTGAGGAGGAAGGACTGACTGTTTTGAAGGATTTTGAGCCGCCATTTGAGCAACTTGAGTATCCAACATCTTATTATGAGCCATAAGTTCGGATATTTGAGCCTTTTGCTTTTGTTGCATCATCAAAGTTTGTTGCAATAGAGCTTTTAACTCCGACACTTCATTACTTGGAGCTTGAGGAGGAGGTTGAAATTGTTGAAAACCTCCTTGATTTGGCCTTTGATAACCTCCTTGTGGTTGATTACCACGGTTTGGAGGGATAACATAGGTACCTTGTTGAAGAACTTGAAAGAAGTTAGAATATGGTGTACCTTGCTTGAAAGATTGGAAAGCATGAACTTGCTCAATAGTACTCATACATTTGGCCGCAGTGTGGCCATCTATCCCACATCTCTCGCAGGACACTTCTTATTGAACCATATGAACCATCTCTTGCTTACCCAAAGACTGAGTAGTCTTCAATTCACTATTTGAGCCAAGATGGCTTCCAACCGTGCCGCAACCGCACTATCTAAGCTACTTCCTCTCTTACTTCCTCTCGGGGTTACCATACTCACCGTGTGAGTAGCTATCCGATCAATCAACTTCCAAGCATTACCATCATTGGTGTTATCTTGGAATCTCCCATTGGCGAGAGAATCAAGTAAAGCTCTATGATCATCATACAACCCGTTGTAAAACTGGTTGCAAAGGAACCAAATCTCAAAACCATGGTGAGGGACGGACCGCACTAGTCTTTTGAACCGTATCCATGCTTCATTAAAATCCTCAGTAGGACCTTGCTTAAAACTTGTAATCTGACTTCTCAATGCATTAGTTTTATGTGGTGGAAAATACCTCTTGTAGAATGCAAGAGCTAGAGAAGTCCAGTTGGTAATTGCGTCGGTCTCCATGTCTAAGTCCCTTAACCACTCAGCTGCATCATCTCTCAAAGAGAAAGGGAAGAGAGTTTGCTTGACTGATCTTGAGACACCCCAAATTGTCAAAGGAATAGAACAACAATAAGTAACGAATTTCTCCATATGCTTTGCGGGGTCCTCTCCTGATTTTCCTCCAAATAAATTCCTCTCTATCAAGCTTATGTAAGAAGGCTTGATCTCAAAAGTTCCCTTATCAGCGGTAGGGAGCTTGAAGCCTTTAGGAATAGAATCAACCGTGGGTTCGGAGTGACTTGCTAATGTAGGCATCTTTGGTGTTGTAGAAGTCACAGCTACAAAAATAAGTGTGTCCTCTTCTAAGGACGAGTCTTCTGCAAAAGTATACCGCTCGTAGTCAAGTGTACTCAAGTCTTCCACTTGACTTACTTCTCTTTGAAATTTTCGTCTCGTAGCGAAAAGTCTTTTCCGCTCGGGATCAAACGGTAGGATCTCTAACTGTTAGACCTGGGCATACACGAAAACAACAAGAAAAGATAAAATCTGTCTCAAGGAACCAAGTTCCACTCAAACAAAAGACAAAAATAAACAGAAACAAACAGAACAATTGTTGCCTCCCCGGCAACGGCGCCAAATTTGATAAGGCTAAAGTCGTATCACCTTAATCAAAATAAATCCTATACTACTACTAACAAAATAGCTAGTGGTAAGTTAGGGTCGAATCCACAGGGAGGCGGTGATTATCTAGTTTGTTGATATTTAAATCTGTCTTAAAGGTAACAATTGTGGGGGTTTGTTTTGTTTGTATGCTAACCAACTAATTGCAAGTAATTTAAAGGGTTTAAAACAATAATATTAAAGGTCTAGGATTTCCGGTTCACTAGGTCAATTATATGGGGTCTATTAATCAATTGCTAGATCTGTCAAGCTGTCTAAGGTCATAAGATCGATCGACTCTATTATGCCCTTTAGATCGATTCTAACATGCGGTCGCTATAATTAGATAAAATCTATTTGATTATCGCAGCCTATATTAATTCTAACCCGGTCGGTGAAAGGATTAATTCGCTACACTAATTAACAACTCAGGCCTAAGTTAATTAACTAGAATAAGAACAATAATCAAACGACAACTTATATGATTTCCCTAGCAATTAATCAATTTTCCCCTTTTAATTAACCTAGATCCCCTTCATCCTAGATGAGGAAATTAGCTACGCATAATAGAAAGAATAATAATAATAGTAATGGTAAACATGATGAACAATAATAAAGATAAACAAGTAATTGAAATAATAATTGAAGAAAGATTAGAACAATACCGTAATTAAAGGCAATAGATCCGAACAATAATTAAACTAAACTAAGTATTTGAGAGAGTTTTCTAAGGTAGCTATACTAAACCTATGTAAAATAAATCATCCTTAACCTAGGGTACGAGTTTTGGTATTTATATCAATACATAACCGACTTAAGGAAAGTTGCGGGAATTATAAAACTGGAAGGTTCCTCGATCGAGCCAAGGTGGACTCGATATAGGAACCACTTCCTCGATCGAGCCAGGCCTGGCTCGATCGAGGCACCAAAGTTCAAGAACACCCAACTCTCGACATTGCAAAGTTTATTGATTAGGTTGGTTCCTCGATCGAGTCGAGAGTGACTCGATCGAGCATGAAGTTCCTCGATCGAGCCAAGGTTGACTCGATCGAGGCACCAATTTCCTGCTTCGCGCACTGAACTTCAAACGACCGCCATTTCTTCTTTACTTGTCAGAAACAAGCGATTTTTGCGGCGTTGGAAAGCTAAGAAGATAAGATTTCATCTCCAATTGGAATTACTTGAACATCTGCTGTAGAACTCGAGATATGGCTCTTCAAAGTAGGCACTTGTAATAAGAAGCTCTTTTCTTCGTGTTTTCTTCTTAACTTCTATTCCTTCATTCTTATGGATTCTCGTGCCATGCTTCGTGTATCCCTTCATGCCCACTCTGCAATTCTCATTTCATTCCTTTGCTCCTCAAATGCATCATTCCTGCATCAAACATCAAAAGGCGGAAGTATCGACATTCTAACTTAAAAGGCATGTAAATGCTATAAACTAGCATGAAAATCGTATCAAAAGCAATTAAGGGGAGGCATAAATATGTATATAATTATGACTCATCATGGGTAAGAAGAGGCAAAACATTTTGGGAATGAGAGGGTATGGGCCAAGCTAGTATCCTTACAAAACCAAATAAACCATATCCAATTCTAATCCAACTCCAAAATTAAACACAATGCCTCTATTTGGCATAAACTCACTAAACCAAATATAAACAACTCCTCATAAGATAAAATTAGAGCATAGGAGTAAAACCGATATTATTCAAATTCTTTTTCCATTTTTATCTTTCCTTTTTTTTCATCTCGGTTTTCTGTTATTTTTTTTTTTTGAGTTTCTTTTTCAATTCTTCCTTCTCCTTTCATTCATTCTACCAACAATATCCAATGTGAACCAAAATAGCAATAAAGCATACCTCAACCAATAACTACTATACTAGCTTGACTAGGGTAGGCTTAAGATTTGGAATGTAGTTAAAAGGGGATCAAAATAGGCTATTTTTGTCTAAGTGGAGCTTATGGGTAAAAACGAAATAAAAGGGAATTTCAAGCACTCTCCTACATGTGATACCGGCCACTAACCCGAATGTATGCAGACAAAAAGCAATTGAATTTCATACTTATGCATTTGATATTATATGTTATGCAAGGAGTAACTACTCATAAACCTATATGAGACTGGTCATGGATGACACCAGTTTTATAAAGCTCTAATTCCTTAGAATTTATAAGTAGTTTGCCAAAATTTAAAGTCAAGTCTATTCGTTCAACTAAATTTCAAAACAAAAATTTGTGAAATGCAAAGATTTTGCTAAAAAGTAGTAATTTATGCAAGGCTTAAGCAAATTGACTATTTACAGTGCAATGTTGTAACCCCCCCCCCCTCTCCCATTTATTCAGGAGCCTTTAGCTAGACATCCCAAGTAAATGAGAGCATTACCATCTCGGTTTCCCGAGGTAGTGAATAACAAAATACAACAAACCAAAGTACTTTAATTAAAACTTTAGCGATTGCATGTTTATTATAAATTAACCAACTAAAACTTAATATAAATTAAGATACAACTCGCAGCGGAAATAAATAAAGTTGATTAAATATTCTATGTGGTCTAGACTTCTAGGTAACTGGCCAAGTCCTCACGCATTCCATAGCTCCCAAGTCAGCTAATCTTTAGTACCTGTCAAATCTGCTCCCCATTATGATTCATCACAGGTGTTCACGAATACACTGTTAACCACGAGGTTGAGTAGGATAAAATACATCATAATAATAAAGCAACAGTTCAATCTTGCTATAGTCCACATGTCATATCTCCTTATCAACTGTCCACGTTATCCACCAGAGACTAAGCCTTTGGCCTTCCAATTAATCACACACGTTATGTGACACCACCATACTCCAAGTGCCTTACTAGGACCATTGAGGTATAGGAACGTCACCATCTCGGTTACCCGAGGCAATGATAATCAAAAGACAATAAAGAAACGTACTTTAAAAGTAAATATAGTTTAAGTGATTACATGTCTCAAACCAAAACTGTTAAATGAAATACAATCCCAAAACCAAAACTGTCTACTAGCAAAATTGAACAACTACAGACAACGTCTGACACAGCGGAAGACTATTCTAACTGCAAAGTGATGACTCATCCCAGCTAGCCCATATGCATCATATCAAACCTGCTAAACAACTGCTCACCATCCTCGAATGGAACACCACAGTTTTTAAAACAATTAAACGGGGTCAGTACTAATTACACGATACAAACCAATAGAAAGCAAATGCCAAACAGCTCAATCAACACATCAATCCCCAGTCTCCATCACCAATCTCCACACAACTGACTACACACTAAAGTGTGTAGCCCTGCTAGAGTACCCATCACAACAGGTACTCCACACTGCCAGTGGGGGACCGCAGCCGTTCCCACCTAAGCCCCGCTCATCTCCATCGAGCGATAAACCCATGTTCATTAATGTGCACATCCCTTCTGTGGCGGGTTCCACAGAAGACGAATCAAGGCATGAAGCCACTCCCGCAAGTGACTCCACTCAGCCAGGGACGCACCCCGAAAACCACAGACAGATACAGCAACAATCAACGATATTAATCAACCATACAACCAACAATATAACCAACAACCGTCACAACCACCACTAATATACTTTAACAATAATCACAATAAAACCACCAAACACATCATGTAATTAATAATGAGTAGGGAAACCCTACCTGGAAAGCAATCACAGAATCAGACGATCTAGCAGCTGTCTCAAAACCTCTCTTCTACGAACCCTCCTCCTATACATACATTAATACAATTACTACCTTAACCATACAATCATAAAAACCCCCAAATCCCCAAATTAGGGTTTAACCAACATTAACCAAATGCTATATAAATGATACGTAGAACTTACCCTTGACGCAAGGATCGCAACGGTATAAAGAACAAAGGAAACCGACACCTCTAGATCCGGGATTTGCCAATAATGCGAATGAATCGAACAACGTAACTTGCAATCTCTCCTTTTTGTGTTTTTAGGTTTGTAAAAGTGTTTAGGAAAAAGATGACGGAGTATTATATATTAATCCGCATTATTAACAAACCCGTCGCAAATCACCCGATAACCGACTTACTCGATCGAGTAAGTCACGTACTCGATCGAGTGCCACTTACTCGATCGAGTGCCAAGGCTACTCGATCAAATACCCTACTGGCAGACTACTGTTTCGTATACCAAACATACTTACTCGACAGAGTAAGCCCCACTCGATAGAGTACCCAAAGACTCATAAAACCGTAGTATTACAGTCTTCCCTCCTTAAAAAGAACTTCGTCCCCGAAGTTCAAACCACAACAAAACAAAAACACAACAACAAAATAAAACTCAACATAAAACTCCAAAACATACTTACCAAACCAAACTCAACCCGACTCAAACAACTACTAACTATATCAAAATCCACATAAAAACATGTAAAAACTCTTCGCGACCATCTCCTACCCCCCTAAAAGAAACAAGGTTACGTCCCCGTAACCATACATACCTGATCAAAAATAGACGGGTACTGCTCCCTCATAGCCTCTTCCGCCTCCCATGTAGCCTCCTCAACCTCATGATTAGACCAAAGAACCTTAAGCAACACTGTCTCACCATGTCTGGTTTTCCTAAACTTTATGTCAAGAATCTGTTTAGGCACCTCAAGATAAGACAAGGACTCATCCAGCTCTATGTTCTCTACCTCTAACACATATGACGGATCACTAACATACTTCCGCAGCTAAGATACATGAAACACATTATGTACCTTATCCAAAGCAGACGGTAAAGCCAACCGATAAGAAACCTCACCCACACGGTCTAAGATCTCATACGGTCCTATGAACTTCAGGCTCAGCTTCCCTTTCTTACCAAATCTCATGACCCTACACATAGGAGACACTTTCAAAAGAACCTTGTCCCCAACCTGAAACTTTATATCCCGTCGATGTAGATCAACATAACTCTTTTGTCGATCCTGGGCCGCTCTCATCCTCTGTCTGATCAGCTTAATCTGCTCCACCATCTCATGTACCATCTCTGGTCCTAAAACCACTGCCTCAGCACTATCGTCCCAACAAATCGGACTCCTACATCTCCTCCCATATAAAGCCTCAAATGGCGCCATGCCAATACTGGTGTGATAGCGGTTGTTGTAGGAAAACTCAATCAAATCTAACCTCTGTTCCCAGCCACCACCAAAATCCATAACACAAGCTCGCAACATATCCTCTAGAGTCTTGATGGTCCTCTCCGTCTGGCCATCTGTCGCAGGACGAAATGCTGTACTCATCTTCAAGGTAGTTCCCAAAGACTTCTGCAACTCTTTCCAAAACTGTGAGATAAACCTCGAATCTCTGTCAGACACTATATCTTTAGGCACCCCATGTAATCTCACCACATTCTTCCGATAAGCCATAGCTAACTGTGTCTTAGACTATGTATCTTTCATTGGCACAAAATGAGCTGACTTGGTCAGTCGATCCACTATAACCCATATCATGTTGTTACCCTGTTTACTCTTAGGTAAACCCATGATAAAATCCATAGAAATGGACTTCCACTTCCACTCAGGTACCTCAAGAGATTGAATCTTACCTTGTGGTCAACGCTGCTCCCCTTTAACTCTCTGACATGTCAAGCAACGAGCCACGAACTCAGTTGTTTCTTTCTTCATCCCAGGCCACCAGAAAGTCTTTTTCAAATCCTTGTATAGCTTGTCACCGCCTGGGTGTACTGAGTATGGTGTGCAATGAGCCTCTGTTATGATCATCTTTTTAAGCTCCTCATCATTAGGAACACACCACCTCCCATCGAACCTCAGACTACCATCTGTATGAATAGAGAATCTAGACACTGTCCCTTTCTCTACTCCAGCTCTCCACTCCACTATCTTGGGATCCAACACCTGTTTATCGCGAATATCATCATAAAGGTCTGGATGCACTGTCAAATCTCCCATAGCATCCCTTTTTTGGATCATATGTATCCCGAACTTCCCCACCTCATCTCTCAATCTCATCAAAGATATAGCTGTGCACAAAGAATGCACACTCTTCCCGCTCAAAGCATCTGCAACCACAATGGCTTTCCCTTAATGGTAGATAATATCCATGTCATAATCGCCAATCAAATCCATCCACCTCCTCTGTCTCATGTTCAACTCCTTTTGAGTGATGATGTAATTGAGACTCTTGTGATCTGAAAATACCTTAAAGGTCGCCCCATATAGGTAATGTCTCCAAATCTTAAGAGCAAACACAACTGCACCCAACTCTAGATCATGAGTAGGGTAGTTCTCCTCATAAGCCTTCAATTGCCTAGAAGTATAGGCAATCACTTTCCCATTCTGCATCAACACACAACCCAACCCATTCTTTGAAGCATCCGTATATACCTCAAAGTTCTCACTCCCTTCAGGCAATGCTAAGATTGGAGCTGTGGTCAAACACTCCTTTAATTTTTGGAACGCCGTCTCACAGCTTTCATCCCAACGAAACCTGTTCTCTTTCCTCATCAAAGCTGTCATAGGTCTAGCAATCTTGGAGAAATCCTTAACGAACCGTCGATAATACCCTGCTAAACCCAAGAAACTCCTGATCTCAGTCACATTCTTTGGTGCCTCCCACTTGGTAACTGCTTCAATCTTCGCAGGATCCACAGCTACCCCTTTCTTTAAAATCACATGCCCCAGAAAAGCAACTTTCTCTAACCAGAACTCACATTTGGATAACTTTGCATACAACTCATGTTCCCTCAAGGTCTGCAACACAATCCTCAGATGTTCCTCATGCTCCCCCTAGTCTTAGAAAAGACTAAGATGTCATCTATGAAAACCACCACAAACTTGTCCAAGAACTGACTGAAGACCCGGTTCATCAAATCCATAAACACAGCTGGTGCATTAGATAACCCAAACGGCATCACCACATACTCATAATGACCATACCTCGACATGAAAGTTGTCTTTGGTATGTCCTCCTCTCTAATCTTCACCTGATGGTAACCCGACCTCAAATCAATCTTAGAAAATACTGCTGCACCACTCAACTGATCAAACAAGTCATATATCTTTGGCAAAGGATACTTGTTCTTCACTGTCACTCTGTTCAATTCCCTGTAGTCTATGCATAACGTCAAGCTCCCATCTTTCTTCTTCACAAACAGAACTGGTGCTCCCCACGGTGACACACTAGGTCTAATGTATCCCCACTCAATCAGATCATCTAACTGCTTCCTTAGCTCCTCCAACTCCTTAGGACCCATCCGGTACGGTGCCTTAGAGATTGGCCCCGTCCCCGGTTTCAGCTCAACACTGAAATCTATCTCCCTCTTTGGTGGCAACCCCGGAATGTCCTCTGGAAAGACATCTGAAAACTCTCCCACAACTGGTATCTGCTCAACTGTCGGACTCTCCACTCTATGATCCCTCACATGGCACAAGATCAACGAGCACCCCTTCCTCAGATAGGACTTCAAGGTCACTGTTGCAATCAACTTAACTTTGGGTTTGACAACAAACCCACGATAAGACACACTAATCCCATTAGGACCTCTCAGAGAAACTTTCTTTTGATGATAATCTATCTTAGCTTTGTACTTTCCCAACCAATCCATTCCGATTATCATCTCAAAACCGTCTAAAGGAAACTCTAGCAAGTCTACAGGTAGATCAACTTGCCCAACTATAAAGGATACACCTCTATACAACCTCCCACAAGATACAGACTCATCCGAAGGTATAAAAACTTCCTCTTTGACAGACTCAAACTCACTCAAACCCAACCTTTTAACATGATTCGATGATACAAACGACTGTGATGCTCCTGAATCAAACAAAACGAAGGTATAAACACTATTAACAAGAAATGTACCAGCGATAACATGTGCATCGTCCTCAGCTGCTTTCTTCTCCATCATAAACAGCTTGCCACTGGTCTTCTGCCCACCTCCCTGGACACTACTAGCTGAGGTAGTCGGTTTAGCACCCGACCCCTGATTGTTGTTAGTGTTTGTAGCTGGGTTCTGATAAGAAATACCGCCATTGCGGTTACCCCCACCGTTGTTGTTCTGACCTCCCCTGTTGTTCCATGACCCAGTCGGCCTGTTACTAGCATAACTCTGTGCAGGACCCTGTGAAAAGCTCCCTTGTGACGGTCTCTGGAAACCCCCACTCATCGCACTGGTGCACTCATGTCTCTTGTGGCCCACACCGCCACAGTTAAAACAGGTCATACCCCAACTACTACTACCACTCCCTCGGCCACGCCCATATAAAGCCCCAGCACTAAACCCTGAACCAGATGAATATGCTCTCGCCTGATTATGATTACTCTTCTTATAACTGGACTGACCACCCCCTTCCCTCTCAGCTTTTCTCTTCTCAGCACCTCTCTCTTTGGTCATCTCAACCAATCTCTCAGCCCTCCCAGCTCGCTCATAAACTTCCTTCACGTCTGTAAGGACTCCCACCAGTAGCTTCTCCATGATCTTGGGGGTCAACCCCTTCTCAAACCTCAAAGCTATATTCTCCTCACTCAGCCCCATATCCTCAGCGTATCTGGACTTCTCATTAAACTTACGGTAGTACTCAGCCACCGTCATATCAGATGTCATCTTAAACTCATCGAACTCCTCCCTCAGCTTACTCCTCACATGTTCCGGCATAAACTCACGTCTTATGGCTCTTCTGACTCATCCCAAGGTATTGCAGGTAGTCCCTGCTTCATGTACATCTCCCTGGCACTCACCTTGACCTTATCCCACCACTCACCTGCCGCTTCCCTCAAGTAGAACGCAGCTTATTCCACTTTCAACTCATCCGGGCAGTGCACCAACTCCAGGATATTCTCCATCTCCCTGTGCCAATTATCCAGTAGAATTGGCGCCCCAGTTCCCTTATACTCTTTCTGATTGAACCTAGCTACATGATGCTGATCTTGGAGTGATCAACCTCCTTATCCTTCCCCACTCTCTTCAGAGCTTCCGTAAGAGCATCTTGGTACTCCAACATCTTTACTATGTCGTCAACCGTCATACTCTCAGCTCTAGCATACAAGGCGGTTTTCTTTGGCGGCATCTTGTAACTATATAAGAAAAGGTAGACATAAACACTCATACTATAACCCAAAACACGCATACGACCTATATAAAACCCACTCGATCGAGTCCCAAAACCCACTCGATCGAGTTGAGGCCACTCGATCGAGTGCCCCACCTACTCGATCGAGTACCTCGACTTCAGAACCTGATCAGAACACTGCTCAAAAACACACTCGATCGAGCTGACTAGCCACTTGATCGAGCTGACCCCACTCGATCGAGTGCCCCTACCTACTCGATCGAGTGCCCAAAAACACGCTTCTGCCCAGAAAACACAAAACTACATACTCGATCGAGTCAGACCCACTCGATCGAGCCTCTCACCTACTCGATCAAGTGCCCCCCACTCGATCGAGTCATGCAGACTCGTATAACTACCCGCATGCTTATCTTTCCTTTCCCACTATACAATACAAGCTTTATATACCAACATGAAAAACAGCAACTCGTATATATATAAACAACTCTTTATATACTCAAGCAAGATAACTTTACTTCTATATTTCTAGCATGCCACATTATAAAACAAACAACGTGCCTCATTCATCCAATCATACAAGTCACATATCTATCAACATTTACTCCGTACCTCCTATCCTCCACATTCACACATCCACCGTTCCACACCACATGTCACTATATAAATACTCACACAAGAAGATAACACATACGATCCCGACACGTACCCCATGTGACCGGTTCGAAATCGTAGGGCGAGTTCGCGACCGTAGGACGTCTCCCAAGTCTTTGCATTAGCTCTTACAACTTCTACCCCGGGTTCATTTTAATTTGACTCCCTATATTCATTAGATTCATTAGTTACAGGTTTCAGGATCGTCTCTCTGATACCACTTTGTGACACCCTCATACTCCAAGTGCCTTACCAGGACCACTCAGGTATAGGAACGTCACCATCTCGGTTACCCGAGGCAATGATAATCAAAAGACAATAAAGAAACGTACTTTAAAAGTAAATATAGTTTAAGTGATTACATGTCTCAAACCCAAACTGTTAAATGAAATACAATCCCAAAACCAAAACTGTCTACTAGCAAAACTGAACAACTACAGACATCGTCTGACACAGCGGAAGACTCTTCTAACTACAAAGTGATGACTCATCCCAGCTAGCCCATATGCATCATATCAAACCTGCTCAACAACTGCTCACCATCCTCGAATGGATCACCACAGTTTTTAAAACAATTAAACGGGGTCAGTACTAATTACACGATACAAACCAATAGAAAGCAAATGCCAAACAGCTCAATCAACACATCAATACCCAGTCTCCATCACCAATCTCCACACAACTGACTACACACTAAAGTGTGTAGACCTGCCAGAGTACCCATCGCAACAGGTACTCCACACCGCCAGTTCATTAATGTGCACATCCTTTCTATGGCGGGTTCCACAGAAGGCGAATCAAGGGCGTGAAGCCACTCCCGCAAGTGACTCCACTCAGCCAGGGAAGCACCCCGAAGACCACAGACAGATACAACAACAATCAACGATATTAATCAACAATACAACCAACAATATAACCAACAACCGCACAACCACCAACAATATACTTTAACAATAATCACAATGAAACCACCAAACACATCACGTAATTAATAATGAGTAGGGAAACCCTACCAGGAAAGCAATCACAGAATCAGACGATCTAGCAGCTGTCTCAAAACCTCTCTTCTACGAACCCTCCTACTATACATACATTCATACAATTACTACCTTAACCATACAATCATAAAAACCCCCAAACCCCCAAATTAGGGTTTAACCAACATTAACCATATGCTATAAAAATGATACGTAGAACTTACCCTTAACGCAAGGATCACAACGGTATAAAGAACAAAGGAAACCGACACCTCTAGCTCCGGGATTTGCCAATAATGCGAATGAATCGAACAACGTAACATGTAATCTCTCCTGTTTGTGTTTTTAGGTTTGTAAAAGTGTTTAGGAAAAAGATGACGGAGTATTATATATTAATCCGCATTATTAACAAACCCGTCGCAAATCACCCGATAACCGACTTACTCGATCGAGTAAGTCACGTACTCAATCGAGTGCCAAGGCTACTCGATCGAATACCCTACAGGCAGACTACTGTTTCGTATACCAAACATAATTACTCGACAGATTAAGCCCCACTCGATAGAGTACCCAAAGACTCATAAAACCGTAGTATTACATGTTATCCACCAGAGACTAAGCCTGGGGCCTTCCAATTAATCACACACGTTATCCACCAGAGACTAAGCCTGGGGCTGTCCAATAACCATACACGTTATCCACCAGAGACTATGCCTGGGGCCGTCCAATTCACATAAAGCATTCCACAATATAATCGTATAAAATATGCACAACTCCAACAACTAACAATATTAATCACTCAACTAACTTAATTAAACAAGCAGTCATAAACCAATCATCCCTCCAATAACCTCCATGTATTAAACACGGAAAACAAATATAGTTGAGTAGATTATCCTACCTCGTCAACAAATTCCAATAACGCAATCCGAGTAAATAGAAATCCAATTAACATAGCCTCTCACAACTCCGTCACCTAGACAAGTAATTATTATAATTACTAATTATATACTTTATTCAAATAATTCCATTAATTATAAATTAATTACGTTAATTATAATCTCGTGTAATATAAAACAAAAACCCGTTTCAATAAACCAAAACCCGATTACCCATTAAAACCCGTGTTAACCCGTCTTTAAAAACCCGACTCAATCCCGACTAATAACCCGCTCTACAACAAATAAAACCAATTTATAACACCAACAATCTTCACGGCTTAAACTATGCAACACTCACACACCTCGCAGGACACCCCTTGGCAGCACCCGACTCACACAACCTCCACCGTGGACCACCCAGCTACGGTGGCCACCCCTTGACCAGCACCACTTCCGCCCAACACTCCCCTGCAACCCCCTCAACAGCAGTCGGCAGAAACGACAACAACAACGGCCTGCACACCATAACACAACACGATACACCAAGTACCACTACCCATACACCCATAAACTGGAAACTACCACCACCTGTAACTCTCTATGCCACCCTATCCACGACACTAACCGACACGACACAACCATTCACGGCCAACAACTCACGACACCAACTAACACCAAAACATCCCCTGTTTTCGCGAAACCCGTCAGCCATCCGCACAAACCACCACCTCCGACCACCCTAACACCACCACTGGGACCGACTAATCACCACGAACCCAGCCAACCCCAGTTCGAGTCCAACGAGTCAAGCAATTGTGTATAAAATAGTTCCAACGTGTTTAGCAATAACTATGCCCTATCGTGTGTTTTCCGGCAACCACCGCGCAAAACAACACTTCCGACCACCCATGACCACCCATAGTGGTCGACTCATAACCCAGGAACCACCCTACCAACCCCAGGTCGAGGCGTGCACATTAAAGGGTCAAAAACCCGTGTTCAACGTGTAGCTTTCTAACCCATAACCACCCTTCGAAAACCCTAATAACAGCCCCCTTCCCGCCGGTCAACGGTGGTCAATGGTGGGTCCGGTCAACCTCTAGTGTCTCACGGTCAAGGTCATGGTCTCGGGTCAGTCAACGGTTGTCTATTTAACGAGTTATATTAGTCCTAAGGTGAGTACGTTAAGAGACGATAGAAAGTTACCTTGTGACGATCTCCTAGCTAGAATTTCTCCTCTTTCTCCTTCTCTCTCTATATTGTGAGATTATGAATTTTATGAGTGAATAAGGTCTCTAATTAGGTCATACCATCTATTTATAGTGATAAGGTAGGTCATATAGAGCGGTATTAGGAAACTATGTAATTATTATAGTATTATTATTATTATACAATACAATTATTATTATTATTATTATTATTATTATTATTATTGTTATTATTATTATTATTATTATTATTGTTATTATTATTATTATTATTATTATTATTATTATTATTGTTATTATTATTGTTATTATTATTGTTATTATTATTGTTATTGTTATTATTCTTATTATTGTTATATTATTGTTATTATTGTTATTATTGTTATTCTTATTGTTATTGTTATTATTATTATTATTATTATTGTTATTATTATTATTATTGTTATTGTTATTATTATTATTATTATTATTATTATTATTATTATTATTATTATTGTTTTTGTTGTTGTTGTTGTTGTTGTTGTTGTTGTTGTTGTTGTTGTTGTTGTTGTTGTTGTTGTTGTTGTTGTTGTTGTTGTTGTTGTTGTTGTTGTTGTTGTTGTTGTTGTTGTTGTTGTTGTTGTTGTTGTTGTTGTTGTTGTTGTTGTTGTTGTTGTTGTTGTTGTTGTTGTTGTTGTTGTTGTTGTTGTTGTTGTTGTTGTTGTTGTTGTTGTTGTTGTTGTTGTTGTTGTTGTTGTTGTTGTTGTTGTTGTTGTTGTTGTTGTTGTTGTTGTTGTTGTTGTTGTTGTTGTTGTTGTTGAAGGATGCACGCAACTTTCATAAATAGAATAAAATTTTACATGAAATTGGTCCCCAGAGAGACAATCTGGGCTCCCACACCTCTAGCAACAGCAAAGCTAAGTCTAGTCAAATTATTATTATTATTATTATTATTATTATTATTATTATTATTATTATTATTATTATTATTATTATTATTATTATTATTATTATTATTATTATTATTATTATTATTATTATTATTATTATTATTATTATTATTATTATTATTATTATTATTATTATTATTATTATTATTATTATTATTATTATTATTATTATTATTATTATTATTATTATTATTATTATTATTATTACTATTATTATTACTATTACTATTATTATTATTATTATTACTATTATTATTATTATTATTATTATTCCCGAGTCAAACTCCTTTATCACGTGTAGTCAACCCTCGATCAATATTACCCGACTCATCTATTATTTTATTATTAATTATCGTCTTATTTGCAATTACTATTATAAATGCCATTAATTAGTTATTCGAATTACGTAAATTATTCTTATAAATAATTATCAAATTACGGGTATTACAGTCTTCCCCCTTTAAAATGAACTTCATCCCGAAGTTCGCCAAGGAATACTATAAAATTCTCTATAAACATTCACCTGTTCCAACTTATGATCATTGCAGCATGATTAACTATTTATTATTATTAAGCTATATCAACTTATCAGAATGGATGGAGATTGCCCCAGCTGTCGGTAGGGGATACTCCTGATTAGACCTGGCAAAACGGGTCACTTGGGTCGGGTACGGGTCGGGTCAGTTTGGGTCGGGTCATTTCGGGTCTGTCACATATTTCGGGTCAGGTTGGGTCGGGTCGGGTCACTTTCGGGTTTCGGGTCAATTTCGGGTGACCTGTTGTCGGGTCATTTCGGGTCGGGTCATTTTCGGGTATAGGTCATTTTGGGTCAGGTTGCTTTTGAGTTAATGGCTAAGCACTTAAGTTAATACTATTTTGATTAAGAAATACTATTTTGCAAATTTAACTATTTATTAGGGATTATTGTAACCAATGAAACTTTATTTTGATATATATATAGTATTAATATGAGTTAGTACTAGTCGTTTCGGGTCATTTCGGGTCACTTCAAGTCATTTGGGATCAGGTCGGTTATGAGTCGAGTTTTTTTGGATTGGGTCACCTCGGGTCGGGTCAACATTGGGTCAGACAATGTTTGGGTCGGGTCTGGGTCGGGTCGGGTCAATTCGGGTTTCGGGTCATATTCGGGTCAAGCAAGTTCGGGTCATTTTCGGGTCTCGGGTCAGCCTTTTCGGGTCGGGTCATTCGGGTCTGACCCATTTTGCCAGGTCTACTCCTGATCAACACCAAAAAAAACTTATCAGAATGGATTACAAAATAAAGTCGGAACACGGAAATGTATCTTAAAATAAACTCAAAACATAAGGTCTCACATTCTACCCTCCTAAAAATAAACTTCGTCTCGAAGTTTCGGAACTACTACTACCCGAGGAAAGATGGTCTAACATTTTAAACATTTTATACTTACAATTAAAACAAGGTATAGTCAATTGTATCCTGTCTTACCCCTCTTTTGTTTCCCTTATCGTCACTCCTACATCTCAACTATCATAGTTTAAGAATTGACAAAGCAATTATATTGAACTTTTGGTAAAACTTGCGTTTTCTGAAAATCAATGTTGTTGAACCATATAGTATATATGTTTATGTTTTGATGATGTCAAGAGTGCTTTATATTTTATATACTAGTTACGCGTAATTATTTGTTTAGTCTTTTAGACTGGACTTATTCATTACGAGAAATTAAGAAGATTTGTGATGGAAGTATATCGTGATCAAGCCTCAATCAAAGATCAAGATTATGAAAGAATTATTCAAGCATTATGAGAAGACGAAGTTCGTCTAAAGATTAATCAAGCTTGGATGATGAAGTAGCCTATGCTCGAAGATCTCCTAAGAAGATTAGAATAGTATAGGTGATTATCTCGTAATGATAACTAAGGGTGAATTTCTTATACTGGTAAAGTTATAGCTTGACAGCTATAACATTACTAGTAAAAGTGCTCAATGTTATAGCTCTTCTACTATAACATTGAGATGCTGAGTTTATACTACACGACTTAAAATGTTTTCAAAATTGTTTTTGAAAAATATTTTTGTTTCTTTTAAATGTTCTAGCAAAAGTATTTATTTAATAAGCTCGGTTTAATACGGAGTATGGTTTTATTTTAAACGTATAATTAGTAATTATGTTGGATCAACTTATGAGTTGATTCATATTACTAATTAGGGTTTTAATATAGTATACTCCTAAACCCTAAAAATCTAAACCTAATTTTGAGCTAAGGTTTGTCACGAAAAACGAGGCTTATGGGCTGTTGTTGGTTTCGTGCAACCTAAGGTATAAAAGATTACCTTTGATAAGATCTTATTCTCTAGAATCATCTTATCATATCTTTTATATTTAGCTTGATATGGTGATTTATGATAAAGATATTTTTATTATGGAAATCTTATCATATCTTAAGATTTATGGAAAAGATAATATAAGGATAATTTATATTCTATCGTTTGGAATATCTTTTATTATCTCTTAGGGTTTTAAGGAAAGAAATATTAAAAGATATGATTTGTTTACATATCTGTATTTCGGCTATTAGGGTTTTCGACTAAACCGTGAGGCATGCTTCATTCTTTACTATAAATACTTTACATCTTGGAACATTTAAAGAAAAGACCTTTAAGCATAAAATTTATTTTATTTTTAAGAGCAAAACCGTGTGTTTCAAAAGCAAGAAAAACCGATTTGCTGTTTTCGAAAAAGGTCGTGTGTTTATAAACTCGTATATTCGTTTGTAAGTTATTATTATAAGATAATAGTGCTCAATAGATTTCTTACTTGTTCATTAACGTGAAACTTTGCAAGAATCATTAGTGCTTTCTTATTAGCGTAAGTTAGTCACTCGAGTATTTAACGATACTCACTTGAGTTACAACTAGAGTTAGTTATACGAGTTGGGTTAGTATATTTGTAATCCATAGGAAGGTACTAAATTTATTAATCGAGAATAGTGGACGTAGGTTTCGATTTGTGAAACTGAACCACTTCAAAAACCGTGTGTCTCTCTCTATCGGTTATTTTTTTATTTCGTTCTTGCTCGTTCATTGGTTAATTAGTTAAAGTTTAATCAATAAACTTTAAATAACTAATTATATTCATACAATCGAAAAAGTTTTAAAAGTTTTAAATCCTCAATTCCCCCCCCCCCCTCTTGAGTATTTTGGATCGATAGAGTCTTCAATTGGTATCAGAACCTCGTGCTCTTGATTGCCTAACCGCAAAGAGGCTGATCTATCTTGTTCTTATTTATCTTATTGTTTTATATTCCGCTGCCTATCACGCGATAAATGGATTCCAAATACCTCAAGTGTCCCGTCTTTGATGGGAAGAATTACGGATTATGGAAAAACATGATGACTCACTATGTGAAAGGTCATGATTGGGAGTGTTGGAGGATTATCTAAAACGGACCGAACAAAATTCTAGTTGCATCCGCTGAAGGCACTACCTATGAGAAGAAGGAAGACGACTATGTCGAAGCCGACTACAAGAAAGCCGAAAAGAACTCTAAGGCAATAAGTCTACTACAAAACGGCATGATCTCTACAGAGTTCGATCGGTTCTCTTCGTGTACAACGGCCAAGGAGATATGGGATGGCCTTGAACTAGCTTATGAAGGTACTTCCATTGTTAAGAAGCACCGCATAGATCTACTAATGCAGAAATATGAGCTATTTATTATGGAGCCTAATGAGTCGTTGGATAGCATGTCTGCACGGTTTTCAAGCATAATAAACGAACTAAAAAACCTAGGAAGGAAGTTCAATACCGAGGACATTGCAAGGAAGGTTCTTAGGAACCTAACTAAAAAGTGGTGTGCCAAAGTCACAACAATGGAGGAATCACGAGATCTTGAAAACCTATCCTACCAAGAACTCATTGGTGCTCTCATGGCCCATGAAATTACTCTTAATAAAGATGACGCTGAACCAAGCAGAGGTAAAAGTATGGCTCTGAAAAGAGAAGATATTAACTCCGACATAGAAGATGAAACCGTCTTGTTTGCACGCCGTTTTAAAAATAGGATCTTTCGAAACAAACAAGCAAAATCATCTTACAATAACAAGAAGTCGTCCAACAAGAAAGTAACAGAATCAAAGTCATCATTTGCAAACAGAGGTTGCTTCAAGTGTGGAGAATCTGATCACATGATCAAGGTCTGTCAAACATGGGAGAAAATCAAGGACAAGGCGAAACGCGAGAAGACAAAGAAAGAGTTCAAACAAGTAATGATGGCTTCGTGCTGGGGAGATCTTGACTCAGAAGATGATGAGGGATCTGAAGATGACGAAGTAGCCAACCTTTGTCTCAGAAGCGTTAGTCTTGACCTAATCTCCGACAGCGACGATGAAAGCACTAACTCTCATTCAAACTATTGCTTTCTTGGAGAATCGGACGAAGATGACGATGAAGCGGTAAGTTATCTGGAACTTAAAAAACGCGTTAAGAAATTGTCTAAAAGTGCCCGAATAGAATTTTTTGAGCAATCCCTCGATAAATGTCATGAACAGGATTTGGAACTAAAAGATCTGAAGGAACATATTCTTGATATTGCAGAGGAGAATCATACTCTAAAGGCCAAATCTAAGAAGCTGAAATCTAAAGTTACAGATGATAAAGCTACAGCATTAGATATTGCTATGGCTGAAAAGAAGGAATTAGAGTCCAAGGTTATAGCTAATGAAGCTATAACTTCAGACTTAAAGCTTAATATTAAGCACCTTCAAGCCAAAGTTATAGCTAATGAAGCTATAACTTTAGAACTTAGAAAAGCCAAAGAACTTTTAGAGGCTAAGGTCACATCTAATGAAGCTTTGATCTTAGACCAAAAGAAAGAGATAGATTCTCTCTTAAAGCAATTAAATGAATCTAAAACTAATATGGTCAATGTTAAGAAACAACATTCAGATGTTGTATTCATTCTTAACAAAAGATTCCAAGACTTTCGTGACAATTTCAAAAAGGAGAATGACTTAGATCACACGAAATGTCAAGAAGAAATCAAAACCCTAAAAGACTTACTCTTACATGCTAGGAAAGTCCATGATAAGTGGGAAGGTAGCACTGACACGGGTCGTCGCAACCCTATCAAAAATAAACCCGAAAGATCTCTAACTAATGCAGCTAGGGAAGTCGGGGTCGAATCCACAGGGAGGCTATGTTGCTAGCTACTTGCTTAACTAAGTCCGTCTGATTGTCACAACTGGGGGTTTTGGATGATTTCTAGACTAAGACTAACTAAAAGCAAGGAAGAGAAAGAAGAGATTAATAGCAAAGAGAAGGGAACTAGGATGTCGGGTCCTTAATGAAAACCAGATAAAAGCAGTTAATGTCGCAGATGGGTCACATAAATCAGTCTAAGGGGCAACGAATATCTCCTTCCGGTCTCAATTCACCCTAAAACACTATTAGCTTAGCTTCCGCCCTCAATAAAGCATCCTAATATTCACTGCAGGTCTCACCCCTTCCAACCTTCTGGTCTAGGTCAAGGCTTACCAAGGTTAATTAGTTAACTGCATCGATTCAAGTAGCTAATTGCAATTATATGCGTTGATTAACAACATAGATAAGATTTAACAACAAAACTGCAACCTAATTAGCAATTAACATTCTTTCATTGATTTCCCTAATCCTAGCATAAGAATTACCTAAACATAACGATGAATCTAATAGCAACAATAACTAAGCAATTGAATAAAGAGAGAATGATGGAAAGAATTAAGTAATCTAATTGACAGGAGATAATAAAGACTAACATGCATAAATTAAATAAAGGGAGAAGAGAAATTAAGAGTAATTAAACAGGGATTAAGAAGAGATTAAGAAGAAATAAGGACAAGAAAATAAGATTAAGATTAAGAGAAAAGGACATTACAATCGATCCATGAGATAAAGGGGAAGAAAGAGTCACGCCGAATAAGGAACAAAAACAACGCCGTATCATTCCCTAAACTGACCAAAGGGAAGATTTAAAAAGTGTCCTTGCTAGGTCTAATTATTCTCTTATTTATACTAAGAGGTTATTTGATTAATCTAAAATAAAGTAATAATAAGATAACTGATACTAATAACTCGACTAAAGTTTCCTTGCGCAATAATCTACTCGATCGAATAGTTGCAGTGGTCGTTCGAGTAACAAAGGGGTCGATCGAATACAAAGGGTTCTCGATCGAACAGGTCTCAGCGCGTAATTCCTACTTTGCGAACCGAACTTCAAAAGGCCGCCATTTCTTCGTTACTTGTCGGAATCAAGCGATTCTCGTGGAGTTGGAAAGTTAAGAGGATAGGCTTTCACATACAATAAGAATCACCTGATTATCAGTTGTAGAACTCGAGATATGGCTCTTCAAAGTAGGCACTAGTAGTTTGAAGCTCTTCCTTTTCTCTCTAAGCTTCATTACTCCTATGCGCATCGCCAAAATGGTAGTTCCAAGCTCCAAATCTACTCATCCCCTAAATGCAAGCTTGGAAGACAGTTTTAGGCTCAATTCCACATCTTTAAGCATATTCCTACAATTAATACAAGAAATCCCAAAGTACGCAATTCGGGGACATATTCGTAGAAATAACTACTATAATAGCATAAAAATGCGTGCATAAATGGCCTAAAAAGACTATATAACATACACGCATCAAGCACAAAAGTCCTAAACTTCCTAACCAAACAATCTGACAATAATATGAAGATGGGGTTAGGACATGAGTGCTACAGCCACAGAGATCACTCTAAATGCAAATCAACACCTTCGAATTTTGATTTCAGAAAAAGGAAATATGATGATCTTCATGAATATCTGATTTGCAATTACTGTGGTCATACGGGTCACATCCAAGACCATTGCGTCAAAAGAGCGCATGATATACGGAAAAATACCGACCATGCTAAAACGATTGACACAACAATCGAGGATGATGAATCCCCTATAGATGAACCTAACGAACAAAGAAATAACAACTTTCGTTGGTTCTATGACATGGCGTTTGACTACGCCAAGAAACCTAGCACCTCACAAACTCCTTGTTGAACTAAACAAAGCAAGCCTAATCACAAGGAAAACAGTCATGTTAGACACAACCTAGCTTGGGTACCTAAAAACTCTTGGTATATAGAGTAACTAATCATAAGGGGCATAAGGGACCCAACCTAGCTTGGGTACCTAAAAACTGTATCTAATCCTTTCAGCAGGTAGAAGTGAAAGAAAATAATCAATGATATCTTGACAGTGGATGCTCAAGACACGTGACTGGAGATAAGAATTTGTTTCTTTCACTCAAACCTTTCAACGGAGGAAAGGTGACGTTCGGGGACAATAAAAAGGGAAAAGTGATTGGTGTTGGGAAAATTGGAATTTCTAAGTCACACGCAATCAGTGATGTCTATCTAGTGGATGGTCTCAAGCACAATTTGCTTAGCATATCTCAACTATACGACAAAGGTAATAAAGTTGTTTTTCATACTGATGGATGTCGCATTATAATTGAAGGAACAAGCAATGTTATTCTTGAAGGCCATAGGAAAAGGAATGTGTATATGGTAGATTTAAATGCTGTGCCTACTAACTCTTTTACATGTATGAAAGTTACACTTGATGATCCTTGTTTGTGGCACAAACGGTTCGGTCACATTAGCTCACTAACCTTGAACAAACTCAAGAAATGGGACTTGGTTGAAGGGTTACCTAAGATCAAGTTCGATCAAGAAAAAATGTGTGACACGTGTGCTAGGTGCAAGCAAGTGAGATCATCTTTCAAACCTAAAAGAGTAGTAAGCACAAATCAAGCTTTGGAATTGGTACACATGGATCAATGTGGTCCTATGAAGGTAAGAAGTCGAGGAGGATCCAGGTATGTCTTTGTCCTCGTAGATGACTACTCAAGGTATATATGGCCTATCTTCCTTCATTCAAAAGACGAGACTTTTGATAAATTTGATCGTCTTATGAAACTAGTTCAAAATAAATATAAGACTAATCTTGTATCTATTCGTACGGATCATGGCACTGAATTTGATAATCAAGCCTTTATAGAATATTGTAGAGTTAATGGTGTAGGACATAACTTTTCTGCACCAAGAACTCCTCAACAAAACGGTGTCGTTGAACGTATGAATAGAACACTAGAAGATATGACTCATACTATGCTCTTATGTAGTGGTCTACCTCGCAACTTTTGGGCTGAAGCCATTAGTACTTCCTGTTATATCCATAATCGTGCTATGATAAGGCCTATTCTTAAGAAAACACCCTATGAACTCCTAAGAGGTCGCAAACCCAACATCTCCCATCTTCCTTGTTTTGGGAGTAAATGTTTTGTTCACAATAATGGCAAGAATAGGTTAAGCAAATTCGACCCTAGGAGTGATGAAGCGATTTTCATAGGATACTGTTGGAATATGTGTCCTCAACAATAGTGCGATCACATGATTTAAATATCATAATGAAATCTCATATTAAGAATATGAAAGGGATGATAAATTAAATAGTCAACTGATCAACATTAATCGGTAACGATTGGCTTGCTAGAGTTTGACGTTACTGTCGTAGGACGGTGGTGGTCAGTTGATCCCTTACGGTCAAACCTAAAGGATGATGTCCTAATCAGTAAAGTTGATTAATTGTATGACGATACAAGTTAATCAATTCCTTAAAATTGAACAATTCATTTGTGAGAGAGAAAATTCATATCTTATTGTAATGAGATTAAATAAGATTTATTTTAGTAATTGAAATACTTTATTACTAAAATTGATTATTGTTTGTGAAATAATAGAGATAAGAATGAATGGTTAATTATAATTACAAGATGTTGTGAATTATAATTATATGACCCATTTTATTTATGTGATCAAGTATCACTAGTCAATTTGTTATATGTAATTTAATTAATGTATAAAAATGATATTTATTTGATAAATATGCATTAAATTAATTAATAACATGTAACATACTACATGTGACATATTTTGTGACAAATGACAAATTGACAAAATAAAATGGAGGTCCACATAAGGTATGAAAACCGGTTTTATGGTATTTTTTTAGGGTTTTGAGGTTTATTGTTTTTAATTGATAAAAACATCATCATAACCTAAGAACCTATAAAGCTAGTCTACATTTTGGGTAAGATAAATATAAGAAAGGCAAATGCATGCATTGGCTTAGCTTATCCTTCACCCCCACCGATTTTTCCATTCTCTTTTGAAGAGAATTGTGTTCTTATTTTGCTCATTCATTCATATGCAAAATCTCTCTAATATATTCATCTCTCTTCCTCCAAAACTTGACAAGTTTTGATTAAAATTGTTCAATGATATTACTAATATTATTAATGTAATATATGAGTATTAGTAATCAATTTTAAGGTAGACTACTAAATAATAAATAAATATCTAGCAAATATTATTTAGTAGAGATAAGAGCTAATCTTGGGTGCAATCAAGAGGAGAATCTCTACATTGGGATTTTGGAAGATCATCCCAATACTCATCATAGCTCAAGAACAAGTGAAGGTAGGAGACCTTACTTGTGCCCATAAATCCGAAAATAATAATGTAAGGGACATTATTTTTCTTATTAATCTCTTATTTTGTTATGCATGCACTAGATCTAAAGAACAAATAATTAAGAAATTAATTAGTTCACTATTAGAGGAGTCTAATAATAGGTATATAAATCTAACAAGTGGTATCAGAGCATAGGATGTTGCATGCATAATCGATTATTGTTTTTCCGAGTTAAAATGTTAACATATAAAACTCAAAATTTGTGATTTATAAGAGTAAGTCACGAAATCATAATGCATATTATATATTCTGGTCCTAAAATATTTTTAGGCCATTTTTATGATTTATGGTAATTTATTGCTCATTTGTATGATTTTTAGTGAAATAATTACATTTTATGAGTAAAATGAACTTTTATTCACTAAAATAAGTTAACCTTCACTACTGGCTGTGATTTTTTAGTATGACCTCACATGAATATTTTATGTATTGTATGTAAAATTTTATATTAATGTGATTAATATTTCATGATGTATGATTTTTATGTGATAAAAATGGCATAAATGGAGGTTAAATGACTAAAAATGGTTAAACTTACTCTATGACCTTGAAAGTTTTATATGACCTCACATACATATTTTTAAAGTTGTGTGTAAAATCTCGTGTTAATTTGATTAATATTGCATGATTTATGATTTTTATGAGATAAAAATGGATTAAAAGAGGTAAAATGGTTAAATATAGTTAAACTTCGAACCAGGCCATGATATTTTAATATGTTGTCACATGAATGATTTACACACTGTATGTAAATTTTGAGATGATATGATTTCATTTTGCATGATTTATGAATTTTTAGAGTAAAAATGGCATAAATAGTGACTATTTTAGCATAAATTGCTAAAACGAATTACATGGCATGAGAAAATTATTTTAGGTTGCATAAATATCCCACTTATTAGATATAAAGTTTTAAAATTTATTTTATTAATTTTTGGATACTTTAGATATTTTATGAGATAAAACCGATAAATTGCAACTATATTTTCTCAAAATTAATTCGAAAATTTTAACCATGATTTTTGACATTATGAGTGTCATGGAATTATTCCAGAATGTTCAAAAATTCAAAATTCAAAATTCAAAATTATTGTAATTTAATTTGGACTTATTTCATAAATGTTATGATTTTAAGGTCGAAAATGAGCATAAAATTAAATCAAGTTGAATTATTGTCAAAAATTGAGTGATGACTAATTTGTGAGTCCTAAGAGTGTTAGGATAATTAACTTGAGCTTAAATGTGATTTAAGTGTTAATTTGTGATTTTAAGAAGTTATGATCACGCATTTCCATAAACCCGGGTTATATAAACGATACAAGTTAAATAGGGCGATTTGGCACATAATTTGGCATGATAGATATATATTATAATGCTGCATATTTCAATTGTTGAATGTCTTTTATTTATATAATTTTAAATTATGTAATTTTATCTTAGTATGGCCTTAGTTTTAATCGATATTACCCGTAATAAAAGGGAATATTGATTCGGTTATAATTTAATGTGATCTCGTATCACTTTTATTTTTATTAGTTTTTCCATTTTACAAATGTATAATAGAAAGAGTTTTGAATTATTATTATTATTTGTAATTATGGAATTTTCTTCAAGACGGTGTCATTCGGAAAGGTGTTCCGACAAAGACGGTGTTCTTGGGAGGCGTGCCACTTGAAGATTCAAGGGACCAAAGGAGTTGGTTTCCGAATATGTAATAGATTATTTAATTTTCTATTTTAGGAAGGCCATACTAGGAATTTATTATTATTGCTTTGCATTTCTTTTAATATCTTGCATCCATTGCCAAATAGCCATAACAACACATGCATACCATATCGAGTCATCGACCGTGTCAATTAAAATTATCGCAGTTCACCGCTTTAGTTCACTTAAAACGTGATAGATAATAAATTGACAAGACCTCTCACTAAATAAAAATTGAGAATTAGCCTTACCAAATAGTAGAAACAATGAGTCCCAATTTCATGAGGAAGTAGGCTCGGCTCACCGGGGTACTAAACTTGTTACATTGGGTAAGTGGGTAATAAAATGTTATTACATCGAAATTTGGATTGACCTCAACGGAAGTATTCGTGACCGTAGTCGCATGTGTTCCGGGCTAAATATAAATATTAAAGTAATTTTTATCGACCGAGAGTTCTAAAAGTAAAATCGATTAAGAGGTTAATCCACCGAGTTATATTAATAAGGGATGAATCGGCTCACCGTGCCCGAGTTAATATGAATTTGGATCTCGGAATCATTTATAATAGTTGGGTAGAGGTCACTACATAAATGCAATACTTGTTTACAAGTATTATCAAAACGATAGATGTTAATTATTTCCTTCATTTCCATTTTTGTAGTTATTTATTCGCAATGGATTCATTTAATACTCTTACACCAATCACCATTAATTCATGGCTCCAATCATTCGATGAAAAATGCTCCGAGTATGACAATGATACGATTAGAGAATTACGCATTGGCATTAGTCATGATGGAAATCTTTGCTACTTTACCACTTCTACACCTCCCACTTCCATACTCATGCCCACCTACTTGGTAAGAGAATCATATGAGGAGAATATTACAAATTCCAAGGTATCCTTGTTTGAAGAAACAAGGAGAAATATTAAATTCAGTGGGAGTTCTAGCAAGAGTGTCCTTGCAACTAAAAGGAGTATTGGTATTATTAAAGGAAAGGCAAAGATGGGTAAGAAACCCAAACCTGACAATAAATTGGAAATGGGTAGTGAGACTACCACAACCAAGACCAAGAAGGGTGCCCAATCCTACCATGAATGTCATTATTGTAATGTCATAGGCCATTGGAAGCGTAATTGCCCCAAATATTTGGAAGATATCAATGTTGGACTTATCACTCCAAGTGGGACTTGGAAATATGGAAAAGCTAAACAAGGGTGATGTGGATCACCGACAAGGAAATGGAGCTAGGGTAGCCGCCACTTCAAGAGGGACTTATGTACTTATTTTAGCTAACAGCTTTGAGTTGTAATCTACATAATTGTTATTATGTACCCATTTTGTCTAAAAACATTATTACCATTTCTATGTTAGACATAGAAGGATTGTTCTTTTGCAATCAAAAACAATTGTTGTAATTTTGTTGAATATGACTTGGCTGTGAGCCAAGCCACTTCTATCAATGGTATTCATGTTTTAGATACTTCCAACTCAACTAAAGATATCCATACCATACAATCCAAAAGACTCATATCAAGTGATTCAAATGATTTGTACATTTGGCCTTTTTCGATTAGGTTACATAAATGAGAAACACATTTAAAGGCTAGTGTTGACTAGATTTAATGAACCATTTGATTTTCAATCATATGGAATATGCGAATCTTGTCTCCTTCGCAAAATGATTTGTATTTCCTTTAGTGGTAAAGGGACACAAGCAAGTGATTTGTTGGGACTAATACATGCCGGTGTATGTGTTCTAATGAGCATCACCGCAAGGGAATTTATGACTACTTCGTCACTTTTACCTGGAATTCGCAGCTCAGTCGATCGACCATAGGAGGCAGTCGATCGACCGGAAAACCTGCTGTAAGTTCTGATTTTCTTCGAATTAGCTCAGTAAATTGAGCCAACATGGTCTATAAACCTGCAAATACACATAATAACGTGCCTAAAATTGCGCAAAACCCAAAGTAACAGTATAAAGTATATAAAATCCTAAGCAAACTTATTAAAATGCGAAGTCTCGCGCACACGAAAAACGATAAATAGTCTTAAAAAGCAATAAAATGTTGTTAAGTCTCAATCAACTAATAGTTGATCAAGAATGGCCATGGAATGGCCCACTTGCTCGGCTTCTGGCTACAAGAGGTAGCCTCTATAATGCTCATCTCCTCAGCTGCACTCTTCTCAACTCCAACATCCGCTAAACTCAACGGATCAACGGCTTCGGCATCTCCCCAATCAATGACCTCGTCTGACTTATCAGAATCCAAATCGGACTCCGTAACTTTGACTGGCTCATCATCAGGCTCCTCATCAGTGCCATAGCTAAGACATCCTAGGCCGCCTCTTTGAACGATTGGCTCCTTCACAGCTGGAGCAACATGCGGCTCTTCCTTCCCCAAACCAGCTCCTGCAATATCCAAAACAGAAGAATCTTCCTCCAATTTGCTCCCAATCTGGGGCGGAGGTGTTATGGCAGAAACAGGCATATCAGGAAGCACAAAATAGGATTTCTTTTCAGAAACCGTATTACAAGTGACTGGGCACATGGGGTCTTTCTTCTTAGCTGTCCGGGCAAAGACAATGGAGTGTTTCCCCACTTTGAAGGCCAAAGTCCCTGAACCAACATCAATAACTGCACCAGCTGTGTGCAGAAATGGTCTACCCAATATGATAGGAATGTGGTCATCCTCGGGCATATCTAGTACAACAAAGTCAACAGGAAAAAAAACTTTCCTATTTGCACGGGAATGTCTTCTAAGACTCCTATAGGCTGGACCGCAGATCGGTCAGCCATCTGTACTGTCATGTTGGTGACTGCAAACCTAGTCAGTTTCAACTTCCTAGCAAGACTCAAAAGCATTACACTAATACTGGCTCCTAGGTCACACAAGGCCTTCTCAATAGAAAAGGTGCCAATACTACATGGGACTGAAAAGCTACCTGGGTCTTCTAGCATATGAGGTGCAGTTTGGGTCAAATAAGAGCATGACTCCTCAGTTAATGCGACAGAATGCACAGTTTCAAGTGACTTCTTTTTAGACAACAATTGCTTCATAAATTTCATGTAAGCAGGCACTTGATTAACTAACTCAAGAAAAGGAACTTGTACGTTTAAGCTACGAATAACATTTTCAAATTTATTAAAGGATACCTGTTCCTTCGTCGGCACTAATCTCTCTGGATAAGGGGCTGAAAGAAGCAACTTAGCCCTCTCCTCTAAATCTCTCATGCCGGCATTGGTGGACTTAGGATGAAAATCCACTTCCTTCTCCTTGTTGTAGCTTGACCCTTCTTCAGACCGTCTCAAAAATGAACCATTAATCGTCATCGGGTCATATTTCGAACCGGAACTGACCCATCAGCATTTGGGTCCTGCCTCAATATTTTCGGAGTAGTCGTACCCCGAAACAAGTGGTCCCTCAAGTTATTTGGCATTGGAGGACGAAAAGACTCAATATCAGCAGCGCTGTCAGTCGATCGACCATGCATGTCAGTCGATCGACTGACTTCTACAGGAACAGAAGCTTCACTATTGCGCAGACTGGTCGATCGACCAGGTGTATCAGTCGATCGACTGATATACCTGGCAGACGGCTTTTTCTTGCTATTATTCGTCACTGCCTTCTTCTTGCTTGGTTCCGCCTCATCTTTTTCAGTGACATCCTCAACCATGGCGGGCCCATCAAGGGTGGACCCACTCGTCAAAGTAATGGCATTTAGGGTCTCCTTTTGATCCGTTTGCGACGGTAAATGTCCCGGAGCTCAAGTTGCACTCTTGCTAGCCAATTGAGCGATTTGGCTCTCCAACATTTTGATCCCGACCTCTCTAGCTTGAGACTCCTTTTGCAACAAATTCTTCAATTCAGCAAATTCAGAACCTTGGGATTGCTGCTGCTGCTGAGGGACATATGGAGGCTTTTGAAACTGTTGTTGCTTATGAGGGGGCACATAACTTTGCTGTTGCTGCTGCTGTGGAGGTGGAGTCGGATTTAGGACATTTTGGCTACTCCACCTCAAATGAGGATGGACATTCGGCTTATAATAGATGTTTGTCTGCCTATAGTGTTGAAAGGTAGCACAAGACTCATAGGGATTGGGACAGTTGTCTGAAACATGTCCTTCTCCTCCACATCTCTTGCAGACGAAAGGACCATCTGAAACAACATTCACATGATACATCCCTCCTTTAGAAGCTCCTCCCAACTCGTACTTATCAAATCTCGCCGTGAGAGCCTCTAATGCAGCTACAGAAGGAGATTCAACACTTCTCCTTTGATTTCCTCTGGAATTTCCATACTCAGCTTTATGGGTGGCCAAATCATCAATAATCTTCCACCCCTTAGTCTCTCCAACATTTTCCTGGAATCTGCCATTGGCTGCCGCATCCAGGATAGCTCTCTGATCGTCATAAAGCCCATTATAAAATTGATTGCATAGGCTCCACTTCTCAAACCCATGATGTGGAATAGTTCGCACCAGCTTCTTGAAACGAACCCACGCCTCATGAAAATTCTCATCCGGGCCCTGTTTAAAGCTCGTGATCTGAGCTCTAATGGCATTGGTCTTCGAGGCAGAGAAGTATTTCTTGTAAATTAAAATGCTAAGGCTAGCGAATTCCAATCAGTGATCCCGTTAGCAGCTCGATCCAGGTCTCGGTACCACTCCCTTGCAGCATCACGAAGAGAGAATATAAACATGGTCTCCTTCACCTGGTCCTGGGTCACACCAGTTGGTGGGGGTATGGAACAGCAATAATCGATAAATGTCTCCATGTGTTTGGCTGCATCTTCATTTGCAGCTCCCCCGAATTGGTTCCTCTCAACCAAATTGATATATGACGGTTTCGGCTCGAATTTTCTGTCCGTCCCTGGTAATGCGAATCCCTTGTAGAGATTCTCAGCTGTCGGCTCGGAGTGACTCGCTATAGTTGCTTCTTCAGCCATGTCATGAGATGTGACGGTCTCGGCTGATGAAGTAGAAATAGGAGATGAAGGTGGATCCTCCTCAAACAGCTCGTTCTTGTAGTAACTAGACAGAGTACTCAGCTCTTCCTCTGTCGGCAATACTCTAGATGATCGTCTCAACTCACGCAAAGTCTTCTCAATCTCAGGATTGAACGATAGTAGTTCACCACCCTGTGACCTGCGCATAAGAAGAAACTACAAGAAGAATATGAGAATAGTTTAAGGAACATGTGTCCCTTAAACTAAAGAAAGACTAAAAATAAAAACAACTAAAAATTTTAAACAATTGCCTCCCCGGCAACGGCGCCAAAATTTGATGCCCGTCGTTGTGTGCACCAAAGATAATATTTATAATACCTATTAAAACTAACAGAAGCTAGTGGTAACAGGGTCGAACCACAGGGAGGCGATGCAATTATTAGTTGTCTAATTTTAGTCTTTAAAGTAACAAATGTGGGGGTTTGATTTGATTTGGTCTATAGCTAAAGGCAATAAAAGACAATAAACTAAATAAACAGATGAAAACAAATATTAAAAGGGTGCTAAGATGGCCGGTTCACTATAGTTTCGGCGACAGTATACTAGGTAGGTCTAAAACAAACACATGAGACGGGAAAATAAGAAGTCCTCTCGGTCCATTCTTAACAGGTTGCATCTTTCGATCTCGCTACGGGTCCCTAATATCACTAATACTAGCTTTCATCCTGAAAAGCGACTAAAAAGGCTAAATTAACTCATCTCTCGATCTTCTTAATTTAGTCGTCTTAATTAGGTAGGCTATTTCCCTTCCCTATCTTTCGATCTTTATTGGGTCGGTCAATTCCTAGGCATTCAACTAGTCGCGTGCACTCGATTCGTCAAACATAGCAATTTAATTAATTAAAATGAAGGTGATCTCACGTGGCCAGTCGATCGACAAGGGTGTGCGGTCGATTGACCGTGGCGCGATTTAGGGCTACTATTCTAATGCCGCCTATACTACAGATTCCCTACATCCTAGCACAAGAGGGTTTAGCTACTCATACGGGAAATAATGACAACAATAAACTTAACAATTAAAACATTCGAATTCATGCTTAAATTAATTAAACGAACAATTAACATAAAACAATAATTCGGCTTTGGGAGATCTAACCTAGCAATTCTAGACTATGAATGAAAGCAACAAACTGAATATTAGAACAGAATAATACCGTATAGAGGGATTTTAAAGGAAAGATCAGAACCGATTGCAAAAGGAACTTTATTGACGGAAAATAATCTAACTAATGAATGTTTAGAACTTGATGATAAAACTGAATTAAAGCTTGATGATAAAACTGAATTAAAGCTTGATGATTATTCTGAATAACCTAGGTTACGTTATATAGAATATCGCGTAACACTTATTCCTAAACCTAGTATACAATGGGCTTCTTAATTCTCGATCTCTTAATTCACGCAGATTAGCGGTATGGTCGATCGACCACATCAGCCGGTCGATCGACTGGTCATTGCTGAACAGTAGCTTCTGTAAGTCGTTGGTTGGTCGATCGACCAGGTGTATCAGTCGATCGACTGCTTTAGCTGATAGTCCGCTTCTAATTCTTCACAAAATTATCTTTCAGGCCTCGAAATGCGCACCAAGCTCGTTCCTTAAGTAAATACTTCACGTCGAATTAAATTCAAGGTACTCGGGGACGGATTTAGCTCAATATCTACTCATTTCCGCATAAATCTGCAATATTACATAAAAATACGAAAGTAGACGAAATGGGGCAAATAGTAGCTTTAAACTACATAATTGAGCTCTGAAATGCGTGTAAAATAGGGTGTAAAACATCATATAAAAGACACGCATCAAAGTGTTCCCACATGGAGATCGTCTCTCCTTCCTCACTAGTCAAGGAGGTGCGTTAGTGATGCATGGGAAGGCTATGGCGGCCGATCAATCGCTCACTTTGGAGGCAACGAAGGCATTGTCATTGAAGGTTCTTAACTTTGAACGAAGTCTTCAAAGTCTCGCTACTCTTGTGAGGAGTTCATTTGACCGCCTTGATGCTTTGGAACATCGCACTCGTCCCGACTATGTTAACCCGTATAAGACCTGCAACATTTGACTTTGCCTTGCCTTTTGCCAAATTTAGCACTTACTTTTATTAGCTTTTTTTATTTTCATTCTCTAATGGTGTATTTTGCTAAAATCTCTTATTTGGCCCATTTTGGCATATTACTTGTGGTTATGGCCCAAGTAATTCTAAAACATGTTGTCATTCGGCCCAATTGCATTAGACATGTTTTTCTTTTAAGTTTGTATGTAACTTAAACTTCTAGATGCTTATGCTTATATGTAGTTTATTAGCTTCTTATATCGTTCTTATCTCTTGTCTCGTCTTATATTATTCTAGTCATTTCATGTTTGTTCTTAACTTTTCGATGATGTCAAGAGAGGGAAAGAATGTCTATGGTAAGCATCTACCTAAGCTTGCTCCTTGTCAAGACCAACTGTCTCTTAAAGTTACTTAAGTTTTAATTATATGTTAATTGTCTTGATCTTGCGTTGATCTTTATTATTAAGATAACGGTATTATATTGAGGGGGAACTTTATACTTAGTCACAATTGTAGGAGACTTGCCATCATCAAAAAGGGGGAATTTGTTGAACCATATAGTATATATGTTTATGTTTTGATGATGTCAAGAGTGCTTTATATTTTATATACTCGTTACGCGTAATTGTTTGTTTAGTCTTTTAGATTGGACTTATTCATTACGAGCAATTAAGAAGATTTGTGATGGAAGTATATCGTGATCAAGCCTCAATCAAAGATCAAGATTATGAAAGAATTATTCAAGCATTATGAGAAGACGAAGTTCGTCTAAAGATTAATCAAGCTTGGATGATGAAGTAGCCTATGCTCGAAGATCTCCTACGAAGATTAGAATAGTATAGGTGATTATCTCGTAATGATAACTAAGGGTGAATTTCTTATACTGGTAAAGTTATAGCTTGACAGCTATAACATTACTAGTAAAAGAGCTCAATGTTATAGCTCTTCTACTATAACATTAAGATGCTGAGTTTATACCACACGACTTAAAATGTTTTCAAAATTGTTTTTGAAAAATGTTTTTGTTTCTTTTAAATGTTCTAGCAAAAGTATTTATTTAATAAGCCCGGTTTAATACAGAGTATGGTTTTATTTTAAACGTATAATTAGTAATTATGTTGGATCAACTTATGAGTTGATTCATATTACTAATTAGGGTTTTAATATAGTATACTCCTAAACCCTAAAAATCTAAACCTAATTTTGAGCTAAGGTTTGTCACGAAAAACGAGGCTTATGGGCTGTTGTTGGTTTCGTGCAACCTAAGGTATAAAAGATTACCTTTGATAAGATCTTATTCTCTAGAATTATCTTATCATATCTTTTATATTTAACTTGATATGGTGATTTATGATAAAGATATTTTTATTATGGAAATCTTATCATATCTTAAGATTTATGGAAAAGATAATATAAGGATAATTTATATTCTATCTTTTGGAATATCTTTTATTATCTCTTAGGGTTTTAAGGAAAGAAATATTAAAAGATATGATTTGTTTACATATCTGTATTTCGGCTATTAGGGTTTTCGACTAAACAGTGAGGCATGCTTCATTCTTTACTATAAACACTTTACATCTTGGAACATTTAAAGCAAAGACCTTTAAGCATAAAATTGATTTTATTTTTAAGAGCAAAACCGTGTGTTTCAAAAGCAAGAAAAACCGATTTTCTATTTTCGAAAAAGGTCGTGTGTTTATAAACTCGTATATTCGTTTGTTAGTTATTGTTATAAGATAATAGTGCTCAATAGATTTCTTACTTGTTCACTAACGTGAACCTTTGCAAGAATCATTAGTGCAAGAATCAGGAGTGTGTCTCCTTATGTGAAATGGAGGATATCAAGGCTACTGGGGCATTGTTTACCTGGTCTAACAAGCAAGCACCTACTGTTAGAGTTTATAGTAGACTGGATAGGGAATTGGGGAACCCTTAGTGGATGAGTCTTTATGGAGATTATATGGCCCACTTCCATCCTGAGGGTATGTTTGATCACTGTCCATGTACAATTGTAGACAGGAAAGTTGAATTTAATGGGAAAAAATCCTTCAAGTACTTTAATATGTGGGGAGCTTCTGAGCATTTCAGTATTAGGGTGGATGGTGTGTGGAAGCAGTCTTATAGAGGGACTAAAATGTTTAATGTGGTGAAGAAATTGAAGGTTCTTAAACCTGTTCTCAAGAATTTAAATAAAAATTGTTTTTCTGATATTGAAAACAACACTAACATTGCTGGTACTGTGCTGCAACAAATTCAAAAGAAGTTGGCTGAGTATCCTGGGGATTTGGACCTGATTCAGCAGGAGTATGACCTGCCTAATGAACTCAAGGATCTTATTTTGGCCAGAGATAGCTTCCTTTCTCAGAAAGCTAAAATTCAATGATCAATTGCAAGGGACCTCAACACTTCATATTTTCACCAAGTTATCAAGAAGAGAGTGATGTTGAATAAGGTAATGCAGATTAAAGATATGAATGGCAATGTTTGTACCACTGGTGATGCTATACAACAGGCTTTTATGGCATATTATCAGAACCTGCTAGGCTCTCATACTGACACAGTGGCAGTGCAGCATCATGTAGTCACCAGGGGACCTTGTTGTACAGCAGCACACTGGACCATCTTAGACACTCCCATCACTGCTGAGGAAGTCAAGAAGAGCATTTTCAGTATATCTAAGGACAAATCTCCAGGTCTAGATGGTTATACTAGTCAGTTTTATAGAGATGCCTGGGCTATTGTGGGAGATGAAGTGTGTGATGCTGTTAGAAATTTTTTTGATACTGGCAAGCTACTTACTCAGATTAATGCTACAACTATTACACTTATTCCTAAGATGGACAGGCCTACTAGTGTGAAGCATATTCGTCCAATCTCTTGTTGTAATGTTCTTTATAAAGCTATCTCAAAGATCATGTGCACTAGGCTGGCTGCTATACTTCCAGACATTATTAGCAAGAACCAAGGTGCCTTTATTAAAGGTAGAAGTATTCTGGAGAATATTCTGATTTGCCAAGACTTGGTAAGGCTCTATAATAGAAGTATGGTTTCCCCTAGATGCCTATTCAAATTAGATCTTCAAAAAGCTTATGATTCAATTGAATGGCAATTTGTGGAACAAATGTTGGATGCTTTGAATTTTCCTAGCAAATTTAAGCAATGGGCGATGTGTTGCATTTCTTCTCCTACATACTCTTTAAGTTTGAATGGTGCACACTTTGGATATTTTGAGGGTAAGAGGGGACATAGACAAGGTGACCCTATTTCCCCCCTTCTTTTCTGTGTTTGTATGGAGTACTTATCAAGGATTCTGGACTATGCTACTAATAGATGGTTCTTTAGATACTATCCTCTATGTAAAATTTTGAAGTTAACTCACCTACTCTTTGCTGATGACCTCCTTATGTTCTGTAAAGAGGGTGTGCAATCTATTATGCTACTTCTTAGGGCTCTATCTACTTTTTTCTACTTCTTCTGGACTGAGGATTAATGCCTCAAAATCTGAAGTTGTTTTCAATGGTGTAGCTGCTACCCTCAAGTTGGATATTATTCAAGTCTCAGACTTTCAGGAAGGCTCTTTGCCTTTCAAATACCTGGGTATTCCAGTGCAGGCAGTAAGATTAAAAAGAAGTGATTGCAAGGTTTTGATTGATAAAATTGTTTGCAGAATCAGGGGAATTGGAGCTAGAAAGTTAAGCTATGTAGGCAGACTTATTCTTATCAACTCAGTTCTTAACACTCTGCATAATTTCTAGGCCTCAATCTTTCTGATTCCTAAAGGAGTTATAAGTAGGATTGAAATGATTTGCAGGAATTTCTTATGGGCTGGTGATGCTGAATATCATAGAGCTCCTCTTGTTGCATGGAAGAAAGTGTGCTGCAGCAAGAAGGAAGGTGGTTTAGGTTTGAAAGATGCTAGGGTGTGGAATATTGCAACTGTGGGTAAACTTGTCAACTGGATCTATACAAAAGCCGATCGTCTTTGGGTTCTATGGATTGATCATGTATATATGAAAGGGGCAGATTGGAATAGTTATCAACCTCCTCCAGATTCAAACTGGAACTGGAGGAATATCTGTAAGGTTAGGACTATGCTAGCTGCTGGTTTTCAGGGCACTCAGTGGCGAGCAAGTCCCACTGGTTATACTGTTACTTCTGGTTACCAGTGGTTGCAGGGTGCACACCGCCTGTCCACTGGTTTAAGGATGTTTGGGATGGCTGCGCTATTCTTAAGCATTCATTCATAGGCTGGCTTATCAAACATGAAGCTTTGAACGCAAGAGCAAAACTGTTTTCATTAGGCCTGTTTAATACTAACAGGTGTGTTCTCTGTCAGAAGGAAGAAGAAGGGCATGGCCATCTCTTTGGGAGCTGTGATTATAGCTCTAGGATTGTTGTTGTGCTAGAGGAATGGTTACATGTTAATTTGAGCACTGCCACTGGTACATCTAAGACACAGAAGAAAGTTTATAGATTGATCAGACTGGCATGCTGGTATGCAGTCTGGATGGAGAGAAACAACTGTCGCATTGAACTTAAACTGAGAAGACCTGGTATTGTTGCAGACGAGATAAAAACCACAGTGAAGTCAAGGCTGATACAAGTTGTTCCTCGGCCTGTGTTAGTAGGTGATAATGATTGGCTTGTAAGCTTAGGATTTAATATTTGATGTTTTCTTAAGCCTAGTTGTATTATCCAAAGTGGACTACATGTTGTAATTCTGGTTATTTTATTAATCAAGGCTCACATTTCACCTAAAAAAGAATCATTAGTGCTTTCTTATTAGCGTAAGTTAGTCACTCGAGTATTTAATGGTACTCACTTGAGTTACAACTAGAATTAGTTGTACGAGTTGGGTTAGTAAATTTGTAATCCGTAGGAAGGTACTAAATTTATTAATCGAGAATAGTGGACGTAGGTTTCGATTTGTGAAACTGAACCACTTCAAAAACCGTGTGTCTCTCTCTTTCGTTTATTTTGTTTATTTCGTTCTTGCTCGTTCATTGGTTAATTAGTTAAAGTTTAATCAATAAACTTTAAATAACTAATTATATTCATACAATCGAAAAAGTTTTAAAAGTTTTAAATCCTCAATTCACCCCCCCCCCTTCTTAAGTATTTTGGATCGATAGACTCTTCAAAAGTCAAACTGTAACTTTCAAATATCATCAGTAAATAACCGTTACATTCCACGTTGAGTTTTTATACTTTCCAGAAAATATAAGGAATTTTCGAAACAAAAGAAAAAGAATCGAAAACAAATCTGGAACAACCATTTTATAAAGATTTTTACAATCCAATTGGTCCTAAACAGAAACTGATCAGCAATTTGTCAAAAACTTGAGTCAACTTATAAAAATCACTTATTAATTGTCAAAATATTATCTTGCAACGTGGCTTATTAATTTGAAAACATATATGAATCTTTTAAACAGTGAAGTTGGAATTAGGCAAAAATTTTAAGTACAAATTAAATGAGAAATTTTACAAAATCGTTTGTCGAAAACATAACTGTACAGGAACATTCTGACCACTGTCCACTAAAATATTTATTTCTCTTAAACCGTAAATCGTATAAGCACGAAACCAGCGGCAAACAAAAGCTAACACAAAGGACTATCACCAATAAAAATTTCGTTCATATATTATAATCAGGAAATAAACGGTAGTCAAAACAAATAAGGGTAAAAATCTGAGAAATTCAACCAAGCGATTTTACAATCCTACCAACTTTAAAATTAAGGTTCGTCCCCATAACCTACTTACTAAAACAAAAGAACTAGTGCTAAACATGACGAGATAAACATGGCTACTGGGTAACACATATGAGCATATCACTAGACATGTTATTTCCTACTACACATATTGCATACACTCTAACATGTGAAACATCCAATTAATACTATCATATTTGCATTCTCATAAATCTATATATATATATATATATATATATATATATATATATATATATATATATATATATATATATATATATATATATATATATATATATATATATATATATATATATATATATATATATATATATATATATATATAGAATCGGGATCCCGTCGAACCAAATTACGGTGCGAACCGTGCGAACTACTAATACCCCTCACAAGTGTACTTTTTTATAAACCACAACTGTCTCTCACATTTTCACAAACACTCCCGTGCATCTCACTCTTATCCTTGACGGTGAGGACTTCTCTCTCATCTCCGACCACCGCCCCCCGACGGCGACATCACCGACGACCGCTCGCGACGGCGACGGTGGCGACTTGATCTCCAATTGCCTTCCGACGGTGACGTTTTCTATCGTGCTGTAACCCTAATTTCTTCATTTTTATGTTGTTTATGTTTGAGCTGATTTATATTTTTTGATTTTTGATCTTTATTAAGCTTCACATGTTGATTATTGAAGCTCAAACGTATATAATTACTGTTTTAATTGCTATGGTTATCTGTTGTGTTATGTTGTCATGTGTTTTGAGGGGATGCGATTGATTTTTCTGGTTGGCGTACTGGTGTGAGTTCTGTTAAGTGGTATGCTCAGTTGTGCTATGTTTTATTGGTGTATTTTTAAGTCTAGATACACATCTCTTACATACAGGATACGCATGCTCCTTCTATAGGATCCACACAATCTGTTTTTCTGTATGCGATGCGTAGTAGAGTGTGCATGTCCGTCCATTTTATTTTCATGTTCGTGATTTTTGTGCTGGGTCATAATTCAGAAGAGTCTCACGGTTTGGGCAAAGTCCACAATTAGGATGCCATCTTTGGTCTTTGTTATTCTGGATACACATTTGTCACTTACGGAATCCACATGCTTCTTTCACTGGATACACAAATTTCTTCATGTATCCGGTAGCATTAGCCTATGTACCTTCTTATCTAAAATAGTTCGCGATTTTTTTTCCTGCTGGGTCATAATTTAGAACACTCTCATGTTTTTGGGCTAAGTCCACAATTAGTATGCCATATTAGGTCTTTTGGTATTCTGGATACACATTTGTAACTTACGGAATACACATGCTTCTTTTACTGGATACACAGATTGCTTCATGTATCTGGTAGCATTAGCCTATGTATCTTCTAATATTAGCATGTGTTGCTGTGTTCATAGCTGTACCTTACCTCTAGATATAGATCTCTTACTGGCAGTGACTGACAAAGTGACAATATCTCTTTTAAAAATTGATGGAACTATTTTAATGTTTGCGATTTTTTGTGCTGGGTCATAATTCAGAAGAGTCTCACGTTTTTTGGGCTAAGTCCACAATTAGGATGCCATATTAGGTCTTTTTGTATTATGGATACACATTTGTCGATTCGGAATACACATGATACTCTTCTACCGGATGCACAATTTCTTTTCATGTATCCGGTAGCGTTAGCCTCGTGTGTCTTCCAATATTAGCATGTGTTCTTTGTGTTCATAGCTGTACTTTTACCTCTAGGTATACATCTCTTGCCTACAACATACACATGCTACTTCTATAGGATACACATGCTACTTCTATAGGTTACACATGTGCGGGAGTTGTGTCGAAATGCAATTAAATTTCATCTTAGTTATTTTCAGTTTATTTTTTTGTACCTAATTTTCTTTTTTTCCTAACTTGCTAAAAATGTAGGTCCAAATACTTTATTCTTAATTAAGTCTACATAATCATCTATGGAAAATTGGTGCAATGGGTGTGTTGTTAATATTCTAGCAGAAGATAAAGAAAACTTTATTAGTAATTATGTATCTGAAAAGCAAAAGGGAATGGAGTTTTCATTTGATCCGTTAAAGGAAGTTACCGTCAATGGCACAAGCTCTGAAGCACAATATGATGTTTTTAATAATCAACATTTAATGAATGAGATATTCACACGACTTGATTTGTACGAAGATAAGGCAAATATGGCAATGGTTTGTAGAAATTGGTGTCAACTCTTTCTCATACATCGAAATGCACCTCGTGTTGACATGGCATTCTTGGGGTCTTTAGTTCTAAATGATTTGAATGGGGTACGGATTGCTCGTAGGGGTCCTAACATCCTTTATCAAAGCTGCAAATGTTTTTTAACGGACAATATGATAGCAAAGTTCATCCTGCATTTTCACCAGGCAAAAAGTGAAAGTCCTAATATGCATCTTAACATTCCTAATGATATTGCAATTGGCGAAATGTTGTTGTTGCTTAGAGCTCTGCCATCTGAGACAAGAAGCACAGCAATTTCCATTGCAGCAGATTTGCTAATTACTCGTGAAAATTTCTCTTTTTTTTAATTTCCCTTTCCCGCTTGACATATAGCGCAAGCTAGTTTATGTGTAATTTTTCTCTTTTTTTTTAGTAGTTATTATGTATAATTATGTAGTTGTTATAAACCTTTGTATAATTATGTACTTCTTTTGTATAATTTGTAGTAAGTTGTTTAACATTTTGCGTACCCTCTATTTGTAATATAATTTTTTACTTTTGTATCCAATATTAGCATCATCTTCTTTTGTATAATTTTTTACTTTTTTTAGTTTAATTTTATGATTTCTGTCCCGTTTTTTGATCCTTTTTCCGTTTGATAGATACATAGCTCTTATTTCTTAGGTACATACATGTTTTACAGTAGTTAGATACTTACATCTAGCACGCTAGATTCACTATTTAAAGTCTGGTAGGTGTGTGTCAAATGTCATTGTCTCACTTTCTTTCAGATTTGTGCTTCCTATTTTTGCTTCTTATTCCATTTATCTTCTTCACAATGTAAAATTCTTGTCATTCGTGAATAATGTATTTTGTCAATGGTATTTTTTGGTTTATAGATACACATGTTTTTAACCACACATTATAATCATATTTTCAGATTAGCACACATGGATAAGTTGATGTTATATAAAGATGGTGCAAGTACAAGCAAGCAAACCCAGAATGCTATTACTAAGAGAAGTCGATGCAAGAAAGCTGTTAAAACGAATTTAAAAGATGATGATGGCTTGGGGCAGTGTTATTTGAGGACACGTATGTCACCTAAAATGTTGTTGACATTTATCAATAGTAATTTGAGTGCAAAACAAGTAGTTGATGTAAAGGACATGGGCTTTGGTGGGGTTCTTAATCTCCGGACAGATATGGTTCCAGGTGCTCTTGCGCATTGGTTAGTTACCAAATTCAACATATTGTCATGCTCCTATATGAAAGGGCAACTTCAAATAACGGATGAAGATGTTCATTTATCACTTGGTATTCCTATGGGTGCAAATGATGTCACGATAGCTTCCTCAACAGATAGGAGTGTTGACTTTGTTAAGTTAAAGAGTACATGGTTGAGACAATTCAATACAAAAGATCCCACAAAGGTTGATGTTAAGGATATATTACAACTGATAATTAGCCAAAGAGACGGCGGGGAAGAGTTTAAAAGAAACTTTATTGTATTCATTGTCTCAAAGATTTTTGATGGGCGTAAAAGGGACTTGTGCCAGCTTACGAGTGTTGAAGTGTTTAGAAGATATTTCAGCTGTTGCATCATTTAACTGGTGCAAATTTACCAGACAACAGTTTATTGAAGCTGTTAAAGATTGGAGAATGTCTGGAAATGATAATTTTGTTGGGCCTATCATGGTGTTCGTTTTCATCTATCTTGATAGAGTATCTTTCAGTTATTTTTCAGTCCCTCGGGTATTCCCAACAATAGCATCATGGACGAAAGAAAGGATAAAATCTAGGCTTAAGGATGAGATGAAGGATGGGTTTGGTACTGGAGGTGTTCTATGTCGCATTGTCAAGGCTACGGTTCAGCATGTAACTTTTACTATCCCAATACAATTGGATATGCCCGAGGCTTTTATTCGAGAACCTGAGGCTACTGAGCACCCAAAGCCTACTGAGATTACTGAGGACCCAAAGCCTACTGAGGACCCGAAGGCTACTGAGACAGTGGAGGAGGACAGTAGCCGGAGCAGTATGTTTACTTTCAAGAAATTGGCGTGATGCAAACAATCTTGCTCTTGCCTATTCTAGCTTCTCAAAGTCTTTGGTAGAAGCTAGAATGAATTATCCCCGACAAGAAGATTGTACAACGAGATGGCTCAAATCGCGTCTTTTTTAAGTGATTGCTCTTATTCATCACAACCTACAACAGAGGGATTGAATATTCCTGTGAATAAAGTTGATGAGTCTGCCAGTGGAAGAGAAGGTAGGCTGAAAAAGTGAACAAGAGAGGAGCGACAACGTGGGAGATAATGGAGTCATTTGTAATGAAGGTGATAGTGAGGAGCAGGATCCACTTACTAAGTTTGGTAAACTCAAATTTGATAATGAGGATGAGTTATTGGCAGCTCTTCTTAAATTAGAAATTGCTTTGGGAAAACGGCCGACAAAGGAGAAAAAAGTAATGTTATCAACAAACCAACTTGTGTAACGGCTTCAGTTCCTGTTTCTGTCAACACCAAAGCTAAGCCAGCTTCTCCTATTGTTTTGGACTCTGAGTCTCAAGAGTTTGAGCCACTGAATTTTGAGAGGAAACAAAAATCTTCTACATTTGTTCGACGGTCTCCACGGTTTATACACCCCTCCCCTCCAAAGTTTACACCACCTTCCCTCCCATCGGATAATGATTTTACCCCACCTTCATTTAGATTACTAAGTTCAGAATCACAATCACAAGAAGATGAGTTAAAAAAGTTCTGTGATATTGCTCTAAATATTGGAGATGGGGTTGAAGTTGTGGAACCAATTGTTGTTGAACCGATTTCCTCATTGCCACCAAAAGAACCAGTGCACATTACAAGAGCAATGCTTAAGAGAAAGAGAGTTGAATCACAATTTTTCAAATCTCCTTTCCTTCAGAGAAGTATTTTAGTTGCTGGGAATTTGAATAAAGTTGAAAAAGATGTATTGGAATATGTATTTTCAGAGACATCTGATGAAAGGTATGATTTTTCTAACATTGTCTATGAATTTGTGTTAGACACTTTTTTTGTTTATAAAGTATGATTGTCGTAACTAACTTTTATCGATACATGTTTATTCAATGAGATCCTCTTCCAATGTGATAACCATAAACTTAGTCGGGCAGATTTGAAGACGGTAGTGACATGTGACATAGTGCCTAAATCTGTCATACATGCTTGGTGTTTCATTTTGAATGAAAGTGAAACACGTAGAGCACTTGATTCACCGTATAGGGTGTATCTCCCGCAAACCGATGAAGAAGTAAGTTTTGTATAATAATCTGATGATATTCTTGGGATTACTCATGTTTATCTCTTTTGCAGTCATACTCCGCTACCTTTTTTTATAATTTTTTTTCTAATCACCAGGATCCCCTTATTGCTACTCATACTACCGGCATTAATCACAATTTTGCGGGAGCAAATCTCGTAAGTAAATATTTGCGTTTTAAACCGCAAGTTTTTTATTCAATGTGCCATTTACTACTATTTTTAAACTGCAAGTTTTCTCGACTTTTAACATGAAATTGCAGATATTTGTTCCAATAATCTCCGAGACGCCATTTGTGTTTTGTTTTAACTTCATAGCAATGAAGTTGGAAATCCCGCATGTGATGAAGCCAAAATCATGAATTATACAAAAATTATTGAGTCTACGGTATGACCTGTAAAGTCCTTTTCTGAATGTCATATTTATTTTGGTTTGCTAAACAATTTTGCCAAATGCAGGTACAATTTGTTATGAATTGCTTGGTCCGAAACAAGATTCCATCTATACAAGACGTCAAGAATCTGGTGAGAGAGGAGTATATTCCGAAATCAAATATGGGTGATGGAGTTGATCCTGGGATTTATCTCATGCGTTTGTTGGAGAAGTACAGAGGCACTAGAAAGGGTTTTCCTTTGGGTCTAAATGATGTAAGTTATGATTTCATATAGTATACATCTAGCTACCTAGATACAATTCAATCAATTTGCTAGTCTATAATGTTTAAGATATATTCATATTTGTTTTGTAGCACAACCAAGTTAAGCTTTTTGCTGCAAGAGTTTGCTCTCAGATTTGTTGTTTCGACGGTAACAAACTGAAGGATAAACTCTTATCAAAAGCTGGATCTTTGAGTTTTGATACGAGGTATCCCTCTATTCCTTTGAGTAAATATAATCATAAATTACTTTCTAATGAAGTTGTAATTTTCTTGATAAATTTAATTTTTTGTTTTGTCCCTTATTTTTTCTAGATTTGAAGCAGTTGACCAAGAGTTCCAAATGAGAAGGCAAATCACAACATCAATGTCATCGTCAACTCACGTACACGGAACTTCTTGTTGTTGTAATGAAAAGGGGTAAAGGCATCGAGTAAGTTGTGAAATCGATAACATATTTGCACAATTAAATTTTGTTGATGCACTTTTATGTTCTAATTATATTCATTTACAGTTTAGACGAGACTCTTGTGAATACTGAGTGGATGGCAGTGTGTCGAAAAGGAATGCAAAGTTTGCAAAATCGGCGCTGGATAATGGATTTGGTAAGTTTTCCTACACCTTTATTAGTATTATTATTATTTATTTATACTACTCTTTTTGTGATATTTAGAACATGATCATTTATATGTAGGTGCTTGATATGTATGGTGTGATGTGCACATATGATAGGACTGATATTCTCTACTTGCCAACAACAGTCCAGGTAGATAATTAAGATTCAGATTCGAAAATGTAGGTTTTCAGATTCAAAAATGCATTTTTATACATGTTGATTCAGATTTGAAAATGCAGTTTTTCAGATGTATTAGTCCTCAATATCTAAACAATTTTATAATTTTCAGTATGTTAAGCCCGCATTAAGGCCTCAGAAAGGGAATATTGTCTGGTGCCCTCATCTTAAGATGCACTACAAGCCTGAAAATGGAGCAACTATTGAAAAGGTAAATTTGTTGGGAATCTACCTGAAAAGTTGTTTTGGCGTTGGGTGGAATGTCATTGTATGACCTTTGCTGCTATGACATTCGTAGGTGTTTTTCACAATTGGCAAAAATGGTAATCATTGGTTAGCTTGTGTGTCGGACCTCAAGAAACAGGAAAACTATATCTTGGACTCATGCAAGCCAAAGTTAGAAAAAGCAGATGATATTGAGGAGTATAATTCTTATGTGGAGGATATTGTATGGCCCCTACTTTTTTTGTTATATTTTTGCATTTTTATTATCGATTAGGATGAAATTATTTTATTACTATTTTTGATAAGTTGTTGTCATTCAAAGGTGTTCCATGTTGCAAGTCAGTTTGAGGGCCACAAGGGTTACAATCATCTTAAGGGCATCATCTTGTTTACTACTTTGTTGTTATCAATGTACCTCAAAGAAGAAAAAACACGTAAGTTTTCTAAAAAATCCTTTATTTATTAGTCCGAAAATGGTTGCGTTTTTTTAGTCTAATAATCTTAACTGTATGTGTAATTATGATTGCGGACTATATGTTATGAAGTTTCTGGAGGGTGCAATACACGATAGGAAATTATGGGAGGACCAAAACTATTTCAAAGTAAGCTTGCCAAATTAGCTAAATGTCAGTTTTTCATTTCTCTATTTTATTGTATTTTACCGTTGTTATCAATGTTTTTTAATTTACAGAATATGATTGCTTATCGTCGACAAATTATGTTGAAACTACTCAAGTGGGAAAAAAATACTGCAAAGGTAATTTTTGAATATGTGGAACTGATAGGTACATATATGTAGGTGAGATAGAATACATTAGTAGGGGTACACAATCTTGAATTGCTTTGGATAGACTTCTTTCGGTGTGTAGATACACACCTCCCGCCGTGTGGATACACTTATCCGTCCACGAGGTTGTGAGGTTACGCTCTTGGGGCTGTGCGATACATCCCACTGCTTTGCTTGGATACACACCTGTAGGTTGTCTGCATACACACTGCAGACTATCTGCATACACACCGTGAGAATGTGCGGTTACGCATTGTTGGTCAAGTCTAGATACACATATCGAAATGTGCGGTTACACATCTCTAGCTGCATACACACCTGATAGTAATTTATGTAGTAGTTTATAGTTAGTTATCCATGTCACCAAATGTCTCTCCACTAGTTTTAGAGTTCATTTCCCTTCACCAAATGGCAGATTTTACCTTCTCATCCTTGAGACGTTTACATTTTTTCTGTGCCTTCATATATTTTGGGAGGAAAACAAACACAATTATTCGTGTTCGGCGGTTTTACACAAATTTATTGTAAGACGGAATCTTTAAATCACTTTTGTTTAGCTACTAATAGAGTTTGTGTTTAGATCCGTTTTATAAATATATTAGTGTAAAATCATCTTACACAAGACTAACTCCCACTTGCCATTGATTATAATGTCTACTTTCATCAAGTTGGTAATATTAATATAGATATAGAAAGTAGAAGTTTCTGAAACTCCAAATTTAGACACAACCTCGTGGTTATATTCTGTGGATACACACCTGCGACTAGTGTGGATACACATCTCTCGCTGTTTGGATACACACCCGCTGGTTTCTGAATACACATCCCTGGCTTCGCAGATACACATCCCTACTGTTTTGTAGGCACTTATGTGCCGGAGATGTTAATTTCATTTTACATATAAAATTATTTTAAACTAACTTAACGTTACTTTTTTCATGTTTTATGACCAGGTGAGTTCGTAGATGGGAGTGTGTTTTGAGGATGTGTTGTGCGTAGTGGAATGTATTTGAATTTAATAGTGTTGTGTTCAAAAATTCCAGGAACATTTTTGTTTCAATCCTTCACATTTGTAACATGACTTTGAAGTTTTACCGCTATAGTATTAAAGTACTCTTAAATGAGAAGTGCTAAGACATCTTGCGGTTATTGCGTTGGTACACATTACTGGTTGTGTAAATACACATATATTACTTTCTGGGTACAGATACACCCCAGCTTCTGTGTGGATACACACCCATGGCTGTGTGGATACACACCTGCATCTGTGTGGATACGCATCGTCGGCTGTCTGGATACACATCACTGGCTTTGTGGATACACATACCCGGTTTTGTGGATACACATATTCTTTTTGCGTTCGCTTTGTTCTTTCATTTAACAACAATCAATTATTTGATCTTCCAACTTCTACATATATAGCACATCATATATTTGATCTATCCCATTCTTCCTAGGCTAAAATAGCAGGACATATATTTATCAACGAAAATGTATTTAGATCCACAAGTATAAGATAAATCTCAGCATATAAGATCGTCTTATTCTATAGTTTGTGATATAATTTGGGCTAAATAAAAGTAAGTCACAAAAATTCACATTGGTAAATTTAATAGTCAAACTATAATTGTTTGCGTAACAATGATAATTGGAGTGCTTTCATTTTACTAAAACATTATAAAAAGTAAAATGATCATTATCACCTTCAACACAATCACCATCTTTGAAGTTAATAAAATATAACCAACATTATAAAAAGTACAAAAGACAAATTAATAATCCGGAAAGTAATTGCGGATTTCAAAACGAATATCACTGTAAACATCATTATCACCTTCAACCCAATCCACCGGGTCGTTTTCCCATGCAAGCGGAATTGTCCCGAACTCAAAGGAAGGCCCCTTCGCATACAAATATGCGACCAGTCCCAAATCATCTCTATTAGCAACCCATAAATATGGTCCTGACGGAGGTTTAACATTTTCAAACCACCACCTCGAAGCTTCATTATTTGAAAAAGCGCGCTCCAGTTTGCGAGCTTGAAGGAAGCATTTGCGCTCATCTCCCGCTCCAAACTCAATCATTGCATGTCCCTTGAACGGCCCATTGTCAGTAATAGCCGGGTGGATAGCTTGAACTAAATTTAATCCAAAGACTTTAATAATTTGTATTAATCACAAGATCATATGAGAGAGTTTCCTTTCCAAACCCATCTCTTGTGCTTGGCAAATTATAAAGAATACACATCACAAGTTTGACGTACGATATTTCGGAATGGCGTCCGAAACTTTCTACTGAATCAAAGGATGCATCAGATGCATAGGATGCATCAGATGCATAGGATGCATCAGATTCATAGGAGTTATCAGATGCATAGGATGCATCAGATGAATTATTAGAAGACATAATGGTTTAGAGGGAATTCAGTATGGATTAAGTTTAAAGTTTTTTGAAACAAAGAGATTGTAAAACCTATTTATATAGAAATAATAGGTTTGGTGTGAAACGTTTGTGAATAGGCAGATGCAACTTTGTAAATAGGCAGATGCAATGGATAGAGTTAAACTTATGAATGTTTGGTGTGAAACGTTGTAAATAACCACATTCATGGCACTTGCCACGATGTCTAGAAATGTCTAGAATTGTGTAAATGTGTGGTAAATAATTAAGGCAGATGAAATGTCTAGAAATGTGTAAATGACGGTTTAATCCAAAAAGAATTGAAACTCATTCTTCGTTTAATTCCAAGTAAATGACGGTTTCAGATACGAGAAAAACTACATCAATTCACTATTCCCATTGTTTCATCAATTTTTTAAAATAAAGAACTTAATCTTCAATTTGTATTTATATTTTATTTTTAATTATGTGTGTCACACCTCGACTTTTGAGGGTACACAATAAAAGTTAGTATATTTTATTTTTAATTATGTGAGACATTAGACAACCAAATAACACTTCCCGACTTGGGCAATTCCTACTTACTAGAAAGACATTGTTAGCCACAACGTAAAGACATTCTTTGGCTTTATGAAACGGAGTGTTATCAGACTGATAATACTCTCCGAGTATCGGCTTTATCGCCTCAGTCGCTTCCCGAGAATTATAATGCGGCATTGATGCAAATAGATGGTGAATTACATGAGCATCGGTACAATGGTGAAATATCTTGTTCATAAGCGTGCCATAATCACGGTTGACAGTCGATAATGCACCTCTTAGCCAACTCCACTCGGATGAGTCGTAATATGGTACCGATGGATGTGTATGGTGTAGGTACGTGACTAAGACTACAAACATGTTTAAAACCACCAACGGAATGCTGTATATACATATCATACGTACTAATCCATATGTCATTGCGAATCGATAGATCGCATAAACGGTCACGAAAACTCCGGCATCAGAAATGATCACTTACTAGAAAGACCACTATTTAAAGTCAAATACAACATACTTCTTAGACGTCTTTACATACTAGAAAGTTTTTAGAATACTTAATACAACTTAAACTTTTTCTAGCTGAAATCAAACTGGACTCACTTTTGAGTGGCTCGACTTGGGCAATTCCTACTATCATGATGAGTCATTTCACCGCAAGCACGACATTTCCTCAAGGGCTTTGCATTTTCTTGTACTGCCTTTTCCTTGTTTGAAGTAATCCGTCTTCCTGATCCCTTATTCTTACACTTTTCTGGTGGTAGAACACTAGCTTCAGACGGTATTTTCGAGCCAATAAGCATCTCAATTTCAGCTTTCTTGTTTTTTGACTTGCCACGCTTAACTGAAATCATCAATTTCTCGTTGAAAGCGTGAAGAAGTTCAAGCAGCTCATCACCAAGTTCCTCATTATCTTCAACAAGCGAAAAATCAAGTAAATACTTCCGACCACAATTCACTTATCTTACTTTGGTGGTTTTCTATTGACATACAATCAGCTAAGAGGGTTGTCCCAACAACATTAAAAATGGGACGACAAGTTGCATATTTGCCCCATCTGTCTAATAGATACTCCGTAGGGATATCATCAAACCCTCTATCTTTTAACACCCACAGAACATGCTTACAAAGTAACCCAATCCTTTCAAACATCTTACATGAACAAGAAAATTTATTACCACTTAAATCAACTATGTATACCTTGTCTTTCTCGCGGTCCATTATTGAAATATGCTCATTGTTGTCTTCAGTTGTCCTCGGTGAAAGACCACAAGTAAAACACGCAGCTTGGAGTTCTTCTTGAAATTGATAAAAAACAGTGGTGGTGTAAAATTCAGAGGTTTTTTTTTCTAGAAGGAGAGGTGTTGATAATTTTGGAGAAGAGTTCTTATCATCGGCAGTCACCTTAGCATATTTCCAACGCTGCGCATCCATAGCCGATTGGAAACGCATCCAAAACTCAACAAGAGTGAGGTGCGGGTTTGTGAAATTTCCAAAGAAGCTATTTTCAGATTCTGACCTTGATGTTGTACGCATAATCCCACCAAGATATATGTCTCTCGAAGTAGGCAGAATCCAACTTGAACGAATGTCAAACATTGACTTGACCACTCATGATCGTAAAGCTCATACGAAGAAAGGATTGATTTCCATCTCAATTCGAATTCTTGTGTATCAATCTCTCCATCCCAAACAATAGAATTTATTTCCTTCAAAAAGTTTGTGTTTTGGCAAATTGTCGGCCCGACTTTGTCTGGCAACTTTTTCATTATATGCCACATGCATAATCGGTGTTGTGTTTTGTCACCAAACACATCTTTTACAAACGATTGATGCCTTTGCATTGGTCAGTTATAATTGTAGTAGGATAGCAATCACCCATAGCCTTCACAAAATTCTCAAATAACCAGGTAAATGATTCTCCATCTTCCTTTCTTAACAAACCACCCGCAAAAGTGACGCATCTTTTATGGTTGTCCACACCAGTGAACGGACAAAACACCATTTTATACTCATTGAAGTTATAAGTAGCATCAAAAGAGACGGCTTCCCCAAAAAGGGCATAGTTTTTAATTGAGATTGGATCTGCCCAAAAAACCTTACTTAGTCTTTTTTCATCATCCACCTCAAAGTCGAAATAAAATGATGGAGACATAGCCTTTTTTTGCATGAAAGTTTCCAATAACATCTCAGCATCATATTCCTTGATATATTTCTTAACATCCCTTGAAAAGTTTTTGAAATCTTCTAAAGAAGCCCCAACATTTTTGTAACCTTTTACATATTCCTTAAACATTCTAAAGGAATCCACTGGACCATGATTTACCCTTGAATTATCCATGATCATTTTCTTGTGAAAGAGATTCAAATTCCTAGATGGTTTCATATGAACCATTATAGATGGGGTAACCATTGCGTGTGTGTGTACCTCAACAAAATCATAAATTTGGTATTCACCGGTGTCAATTCTCTTAAAACTAACCTTAGCTTCACATCCTGTTCTCGTAACAGTCCTCTTTCTTTTAGTCCCCTTGTTCCTACTTTTGCCTTCTTTATTACACACACAGCGCTTGTGTGTAACAATCCCATTAACCAATTTTGTTGAATTTAACCTTGGAATAAACCCATAAACTTTTGCGTATTTGTTGTAAAAATCTATTCCATCTTCCAAATTTGAAAACGTCATACCGTTGATTGGTTTTAGATCTTCTGGACAGCTTGGGAATCCAAAAATTGTGTTTTCAGAACCAACTTGTGGGGTTTCTACAAGACAATTTAACCAAAAGGTTGTTATTTTTAAGGCAAGTACATTATATTAGTTAAATCAAACCTTGTAAATGAACAAACCACAATTTTTTTACCTGGTGCATTAGTCAATGGAATCATAGGAGGTATATCATTGTTCATTAGAGCATCAACATTAGAAGCAACTATACTGTCTGCACAAGAAATGACACACAATAGGAAACGCATTATGTTCCAGTACCAAAATCAGCAAAAATATAGTCCATAGGTACACATTACTATGATATAAGATACATGCTTTCGCTACATTTTTGCGTACTGTTGCATCCGTCAAGGGAAGTACAACCAGAGTAGATCGAGGCATGGACATTAGTAGCGGTATACTATCTCGCACAGTACACATCTCATTCAAATTAGATACAATAATTCATATGTGACTATACATCAACAATTTGTGCAGAGAGAAAAAAGTTTTCGATTTCCAAACTGCTAAACATTCATCCAAAAATTTTCAAATGCTATACTAGCTTAATTTTTAGAAATACTGCTCTACGGTGCACAAAATCATAATCAGTACGAGTATTTATCACATACGAAGCACAGATTTTCCCACCCAAGCCACATTAGGTACACTATTTTAGCTACCCAAATACACTGTTTTAGCTAGGCAGATACATTTTTTTTTTCAAAATAGCTGGAATGATGTATCTAACAGCCAGAGATGTATCTTTGGCTAAGAATTTTATTCTGTTAGAGATATATCTTGTTACCCTCATTAAACCACCCAAAAAAATACAAAAACAGTCAGAAAAATTATCCACAGCTAGAAAAATTATACAGAGGTACACATCTTTGTGATCCTAGATACACTACTTCAGTTTAGTAGATACATGTATCTGACATTCCGTAATAAGAAAAAACAGAAATGTGTACCTATAACTTCTTCTGTCATTGATTCATCCTCTTTTCCGTTATCACCTACAACACCTTAAGCAATTTCAGAAATGGATCCCAAATTTAATTGAAAAAATAGTTCCCAAAAATGTATTTACAACAATAATTCATACCTGAATCAGTAGAAGATGATGAAATTATAACCATCCTAAAAATAGTATCAAAACACAAACTAAATTACCATCAAAATCTCAAAATACGATTAAAATTGGTAAACCCTAATTTTAAGAATTTCAATTTGTTCAAACCCTAATTTACGATTTAAATTTTGTAAACCCTAATCTGAGTAAAAGCTTACCTCTTAGATTCGCATGGGACAGGAACAATAATGGCGGAAAGTAGGAAGATTTGCAGCAATGGAGATCGCGTTTCTTTGATCAATTTTTTTTTTTTTGTTGTTGGGTTGAGTTTTTAGATGAGGGTGAGTTTTATTACCGCGTTTGAACTTTCCTTTTTAGATGGTTCGTACGATAAGCTAGTTCGTTCCTGAACCCGCCCCTATATATATATATATATATATATATATATATATATATATAGAGGCGGGATCCGGTGAGGACGGCTAAATATTTGAGGATTGAGGATTGCAATACAATATCACGGGTTCTTCAATACAATATCACGAAAAAAATCAGACTTGTCCAAAAAAAAAAAAAATTTTATAAAAAAAAAAAAATTTTTTTTTTTTTTGCGCAGCTATTTTTTTCGTGTGATATTGTTTCGAACAACCTGTGATATTGTATTGAATATCACGAAAAATCGATTTTGCTTGCCCAAAAAAAAAAAAAAAAATTTTTTATAATTTTTTTTTTTTTTTTTTTTTTTTGACTATTTTTTTTTTCGTGTGATATTGTTTCGAACAACCTGTGATATTGTATTGAATATCACGAAAAAAATTAGACTTGTCCAAAAAAAAAAAATATTTTATAAATTTTTTTTTTTTTTTTTCGCAGCTATTTTTTTCGTGTGATATTGTTTCGAACAACCTGTGATATTGTATTGAACAACCTGTGATATTGTAACGAAATCCTCAATCCTCAAAAAGATAGTGTATCCTCACATGATCCCATTCCTATATATATATATATATATATATATATATATATATATATATATAGGGTTGAGATCCTATGAGAACCCTCTTCCCATGAGAACCATGAGAACCTCGGGTTCAGAACATTTATACTAAAGATTCAGAATCTTTGAACCAAAGATTCTGAACCTTTCTACCAAAACTTCAGAGATATGCAACCATCTACATATGCCTTGACAAACTTTAGTTACTAGATGTGGAATTTATCTACTCTGCAAGGCCCAACTTTTTTTTTCCTTAAATTGTCAAAGAACATAACTTAGCAATTTAAGGACATGAGTCAATACATCATTATAGTCAATTAGTCATGATAAGATAGCTTATTTATTTCTCAAAATGAGTTACCTATTCATCAAATAAAACGAGTTATCACGACAGTCAACTCATTTTAGTGCAAGTTAATTCATCTAATGAATACATTATGAATCCCCTGCCCCTTTCGAACAATGTTTTTATACGAAGTGCTCTTATAAATATGTATGCAGCATGTCTTAGAGGAACTTTTTAGTTAGTGGGACATCAATGATGGTTTGAGCATGTGTCTACGTGGATGATTACATTATTGTGACAAGAATTCTTGAATCTAAGTTGATTATTTCTTTTATACGGGAGTTCATAGATTATTCTTTGAGTTGAAACAGTTGCTACTCACCTACCACGTCTGAGAATACAAAAAAAGGCAAAATAAAACATTATTACTTTTCCTTTAATCGATGATTTGAAGGGCATGTACCAGGGAGTTTTGAGGGAGGAAGCCTTTTTATTTTATGTGAGTTCTATTTTAATTAAAGCTAAACAAATAATTAGGATGGAGGGAGTATAATATAGTGTAATATACTCTTTTTTTTGGTACAAAGGTTCAGAACCATTAGTATATAATTATTGTACCTATGGTACAAAAGTTCTGAACATGAGGTTCTCATGGTTCTCATGTGATATATATATATATATATATATATATATATATATATATATATATATATATATATATATATATATATATATATATATATATATATATATATATATAGGGGCGAGATCCCGTACGAACCTGACTTCCGTACGAACCGTACGAACCAATCTATATAGAGCCGTACCATTTATCCATTACACTGTTCCTTTACATCCCAGCCAAAGCTTTTTAAACTTTAATCTTTATCCTTCTACTCCAGCCATACCACCACCACCACCACCACCACAACCACTACCACCATTATCGCCGGAGCACAGGCATAACTCACGTCGGCATAGCTCCGAGGCCACCATTACCGGTGTCATTCTTATTCATCTCTCATTTTCCTTCCAGCATATTCCTAATCATCGCCCGTATCGAGATAGTCAAAGGTGAAGATATTGGTGGTTTTTCTGAGGCGGTGCGGCCGATTTAATGGTGGAAAGGGAGGGTGAGAAAGATTGGTGAAGGATGAAGCTTTGTTGTCTTTGTTTGATTAAGTATTTGACATCATCCATGTCGATGAAATCGATTGATTGGCGTCGATGGGTAATTAGGATTTCTCATTACTGGTGGAAAGGCAGTAGTGATTGGTGTCAGATGTATGTCGGTGTTGGTCGAAGACAAACGTAAAAGTGTATATGGTGGTTGAAGGATAGTAGGGGAGGTGCCGACTAGAGGAGTGCACGGGTGCGAGCTCGGAGATGGAGGCGATGTTGCCGCTGGTTCATTCAATTGAGGCGGGAACGGATTTCGATGCTCGAAGCTGGATCAATGATGATGTGTAGATGGTGAATGAAATGCTGATGAATGTGAACACTGTATAGGGAAATTAATGGAGGTATATATTGCTAATTTGGTGGATGTGAAATGGGCTGCCAATGGTTGTTTAATGATGGGTAATGAGGTGGTGTTCATGGAAATTAATGAAGGTATATATGGCTAATTGGCTATGTAATTGCGATGGTAGTTTAAAGGATTTGGTCTTTTGATTGCTCAATCAGTATATACTTGTGTATAAGATAATATAAAGTGAAGGAAGATGAATATAGAATGCTCCTTAATGACAAAAAAAAAACGCTGATGACTTCAAAGCTCCGTATAATCATATTTCAGGAAAACAATGCAGGAAGAACCCATGTGAAGTGGTCGTACGGTATTAAGTGGTATGTATAGAGTATATCTAGCTAGCAAGAGGCGTGTATCTAGCAACGTAAACGAGTGTATCTAGAAACTTAGAGGAGTGTATTTACCTAGATAGAGAAGGTATCTAACAACTTAACTAGCTAAAGGTATGTATCTAGAAACTTAAAGGAGTGTATCTACCTAGGTAAAGATATGTATCTAGAAATTTAAACGAGTGTATCTAGCATGATAACGGTGTGTATTTGGCAACTTAATAAGATCAAACAATGTTTCACACTTATTACGGTCTTACAAAGACTTGTACTAAGTAGGAGCTTTAAGTCGGTGAATGTGAGGAAATGGAGGCGTTATTTACAAGAACTTGTGATCCATCGTTCTATGATGTTCTTGAGACTATTAATCCCACCTATGCCATTATTTCTCTTCCTAATGTGAGGATATTAAAATTGTTGGATTTGCCACAGTTGAAGAGTATATATTGTGCACGTCTCTGCATGTCGAATCGAAAGGTGAACCTGGTGCCTCTCACAGGGCCATTTCTATGTGATTCTTTGCCTTCTTCTTTGTCATCACTCTAAAATAATGAACAATCGTGGCAATGGTTTAAGCGCTAATTGCCTAGTGAGCTGATGACCCCCCCAGAAATCAAAATTTTGAATTGTTCTAGTTAAAAATTGTCAATCTTTTTTTTGTAATTAGTTTAACCCCTCTTGAAATTTACAATCTACGTTTACTGTCTATCTAGCCTCTATCGAGCCCCAATAATTTGCCTTAGCGAAAAAGAGATCAGTTGTACAAAAACTTACACGATCCATTAGTTCGTGTCGAATCACACCAACCTACTTATTTCCATATTAAAAGCACTACATGGAAAGTAATATACAAACATAAAGGAAGTTGTGCATAGTAACCCCGTTTCTGCACTGAAAACACTGTACAGATATAAATCCACCTGCCATGAAAATTGTAAGTGTTGCATCAACTGATGACAAGAAAGCTAACACAATCAGAAAATTACGTACAACAAGTGTAGTGCTTATACGGACGTCCACTTATAGCATTCATTCTGAGGAATAGAATCACTAATCAAGGTGGAGAGCATTAGATACAACACTACTATACTGCAATCTGGTAGTTACTCTAAATTAGTATATTACCCTATCTGATAGAGTAATTTGACAATATAAGAAGTACAGATCATTTTACACAAGGATAAACTCTTCAGAGTTAAATTTCCTAAACTCGAGTAGAATTTGCTCAAATAGTTCCAACTTCAAACATATTCATTTTTATTTTCGGCTTCATTTTGTCCCCAACATATAAAAACGGAAGCTGATCTCTGTGATTATATCATCTAAGATTTAACTCATTGAACATTAAGCATGAAAACAGATTGCTAGAAACTCCATGCTTCCACAAAATTATTATGTGTTCGGAACATCTGCACTCAACAACGGATACACAACTCGATCGAACTAAGGTCCTGACGAACCATACAAACTATCTCAGATACACATCGTATTACTACCGGATACACATGGTATTACTACCGGATACACAAATCAATTGTGTATCCGGTAGTAATACCATGTGTATCCAGTAGTAATATCGTGTGTATCCGGTGCTTCATCAAGCCCACCACCACACCACTACCACTGCCGTCACCGCCAACACCACCACTGCCGTCACCGCCAACAACACCACCACCACCACTTCGCACAACAACATCTATGTTGCCCCTATGAATACCACTAACTCCACCTCCAACCATGGATCACAACCAACCGTCGGCCGGAGCCCACCCACACTTACACCGGCTACACCACCCACCGCCCTAAACAAAGCCGGCGACATCAATAACAATCCTTTCAGATTGTGCCGTCAATATACGAGCCTATCCCAGAACTTCGTCACTCCTACTCCTATAACCGTAAACCATAGTCCAACAGTCAATCAAACATCAACCGCACCACTGGTTGCTCGGTGATGCGCCTCCACAACCATCATAAATCTCAGTTTTAAAAAATGTTGTGATCTAAATCATAGATCTATAAAAAAAATGAAGAAGAACAACAAAAAACTGACCGAATTGATGACATTGCTGAAAGATTTCGAGTCAAATACAATCACAAAAACGCGTAGGAGAAAGAAAGAAAGGCGTTGCCGGCGTTTTCTGAGGATGTGCGATCTGAAAGGCGAAACGTCGGCAGAGACTCCGGCGAGTGTAGTGTACGACGGTAATGGTTGCCGGAGATTCGATGGTGATGTCAGCATGTGGGTGGGAAGTGAAACTTGGACAAAATTTAGTTACAGGGGAGGGAAGGGATAGGAGTGGTGGGTGTTTTATTTTGACCGTAGATCTGTTGTATATCCAATGGTGTATATTTAGTTCGTACAGTTCGCACCGAAACTTGGTTCGCACCGGATCCTCATTCTATATATATATATATATATATATATATATATATATATATATATATATATATATAGAGAGAGAGAGAGAGAGAGAGAGAGAGGGGCAAGATCCGGTGAGTCCACCTATATTTTTGAGTCTCATGAGTCCACTTATGTATCACATACTGTACACAAGAATATCACGATGGTACAAAAGATTAGTCGACAAGCTGGGATGAACTGTAATTATGCAAACTTACGAGCAAATGTATCGTTATCACGTATATTAGCTGGAACATGTGGGCCCATGTAGACTGAACGACTAGTAGATGAGGAAATGGCAATAGTGGGTCCAACCGTTTTAGGAAAGGAAATCCCTTGTTTGCTGATATGTTTGGTTCACTGTACTATACTTTTCAGCATGGCAAGTTTCGAAAGATTTATGGGGATCTAACTAGAATAGATGCACGTCTTGATGTGTCCTCTCTCGCCGGTCTTGCAAAGAATATCTGTCAGGACAATCCGAAGTCACTTCCCAGACTCGGTCTTATCTTCCAACAGCAGGTAACCTCTCTAGGCCTTGATATATTTAGGCTAAGCTAGAAACCAGGATCTACCCTGAAACAGACAATAATATTAGTACTGGCAAACAAATCACATACGAAACTGGTATGGTGTCGGTTCAGGTTGAGCCATTCGTGAATACTGATACAATGCACTTTCAGTCCACTTGTACTAAACAAATGGAGGAAGTTAATGTATTTATATAATATATAATAACAATATATTATATAAATACATTATTTAGTATATATTATGATAATCCTCTTGTCTTCTTATCTTTCTCTATTCTCTAATGAGGTTGAGCTATGTAACAGAGGAGACACAGATAATGGCGGATTATAATGGTGGAGAAGATGACTGACAATGAAGATGGCGAAAGGCGGGGTGAAAGGCGAAGTTAGGTTCAGTGATGTGATATTGTACAGTATAACCCGTGATATTGTTTATCGTAAGGTGTGATATTATTTTGTATAACTTGTGATACTCTTTTACTAGACTCACAAACTCAGATACAATATCACATGTTATACCAAACAATATCACAGCTTCAAAAAAAAAAAAAAAACTTTTTTTTATTCATAAAAAAAATCGTGATATTCTTGTGTAGAGCGTGTGATACATAAGTGGACTCACGAGACTCAAAAAGATAGGGTGGACTCATGTGATCCTAATTATATATATATATATATATAGAGGTAGGATCCGGTGAGTCCACCTAAATATTTGAGTCCATGAGTCCATAAAACAATATCACGCACTATACAAAACAATATCACGAAATTTTTTTTTTTTCAAATTTTTTTTTTTTCGAAATTTTTTTTTTTCGAAATTTTTTTTTCGGGATTTTTTTTTTCGTGTTAGCTGTGATATTTTTTAGTCTAACGTGTGATATTGCTTAGCATAATTTCTGATATTGTATTACAAAACAATATCACGAAATTTTTTTTTTCAATTTTTTTTTTTAGAAATTTTTTTTTAACAATTTTTTTTCGTGAAAGCTGTGATATTGTTTAGTATAATGTGTGATATTGTTTAGCATAACGTGTGATATTGTATTACAAAACAATATGACGATATTTTTTTTTTCAAAAAGTTTTTTTTCCAGCTGTGATATTGTTTAGTATAACGTGTGATACTGTAAGCTGTGATATTATTTAATATAAGGTGTGATATTATATCATGGACTCACGGACTCAAAAAGATAGGATGGACTCATGTGATCCTAATTCTATATATATATATATATATATATATATATATATATATATATATATATATATATATATATATATATATATATATATATATATATAGAGAGAGAGAGAGAGAGAGAGAGAGAGAGAGAGAGAGAGATTGGATTTGGTGATTTTGGTTCTTATGGTGAGTTGTGAGTTGGGTGAATCTCAGCCATTAGATTAAATTAGAGATGACTGGTCAAGATTAATCTTAGTTGTCATATAAAAGCATTGTTATTTAGTTTATTTTCTCTTTTTTTTTTCTCTCTCTCTCTTCTTTCCCCATTTACTCTTTAACTGTTTCCCTCTCTAATTAATTCTCCACATTACTGCAAAACGGTTTATATAATCATTATCAAGTGCAAGTGTTCCTCTCTCTTCTATTATTCTTGTGTTTTTCTTCTTCAACTGTTCGTCTCCTTCGTGTTTTCTCCCGTTTTCTCTTCGCCGTTCATCATTCTTTCTTCCGATTGAAGTTAATGTACAAGTTCGTCATCGTAATCAATCAATGTCGGCAGTTTTAAATAGCCAGGACCTAATGGAAAGAGTTTTCGATTATGTAGAGACTACTTTGGACAAGAGCAATATGTCTCTTGTTTGTAAGAAATGGTCACAAATGTTCCTATTTCATAAAAGTGCGCCCGGTGTTTGATGCCTGTCGTTGTAAGCACCAAAGATAAATTTATAATTCCAATTACAACTATAGCTAGCGGCAGTCGGGTCGAACCACAGAGAGGCATATGTAATAATTAGCTGTCTAATTCTAGTCTTAAGGTAACAATTGTGTGGGGGGTTTGAGTTGAATTGGTCTATAACTAATGGCAAATAAACGAGCTAATAAAAGAAATAAATTAAATCAAATAATAAAATGGGGTACTAAGATGGTCGGTTCACTGTAGTTTCGGGGGCAGTGGCTAGGTAGGTCTAAAACAAATCACGTGAGACAGGAAAATAAGAGGTCCTCTCGGTCCACTCCTAACAAGTAGCATCTTTCGATCTCGCTACGGGTCCCTAATATCACTAGTACTGACTCTCGTCCTGAAAAGTGACTAAAAACCTAAACTTTACCTATCTTTCGATCTTAGCATAGTTTAGTCATTTTAATTGGTAGTCTGACAACCTTCCCTATCTTTCGATCTAATGGGCCAGTCATATACTAAGCATTCAACTAGTCGCATGCATTCGATTCGTCAAATGTAACAATTAGAACAATTAAAACGAAACAGAGCTCACGTGGCCAGTCGATCGACCAGGGAACCCAGTCGGTCGACCGGCGTGCGATTTAGGTCATACCAATTTTAATGCCGCCTAACCTACAGATTCCCTACATCCTAGCACGATAAATTTAGCTACTCATACTAGAAATGATAACAACAATAAAATTAACGAAATTAACTACTGAATTCATGCTTGAAATAATAGAACAAAAGACTATCATAAAACGATAAATTGGTTTCGGGAAACTAACTAGCAATTCTATACTATGAACGAAATATAAGCAATGAAACTGAATAAGAGCCGGAGAATACCGAACGGAATTGCAGAGAAATAAAGATCCAAAAACCGAATGTAATTGTAAATTGTACGAAACAATATTGGGAACCCTAATTATTTGATATTCTAAAACCTAAATAAAACTGAATGAAAACTAGATGATTAAAGCTTAGTGTCAGGTTACGTTATATAGGAATATAACGTAACATTATTCGCAAAACCTAATACACATTGGGCTTCCTTATTCTCGATCTTTTTGTTTGCGCATCAGCTCGTGGAGTGGTCGATCGACCACTGAGGCCAGTCGATTGACTGACTCTTGCTGAACAGTAGCTTCTCTAGTCGTGCTCTGGTCGATCGACCATGTAGGTCAGTCGATCGACCAAGAGTGCTGTACAGTAATGCATTCTGACGAATTCTGCAGCGCGCAACAATTTTAAAAGAGCTGCCATTTCTTCATTACTTGGTCAAATCAGGCGTTCTACGCGGCGTTGGAAAGCTAAGAGGATAAGCTTTAACCTCCAATTGGAATAACTCGATTATCAGCTCTAGAACGCGAGATATTTTTATCTGAAGCAGGCTGCAATATCGTTAAGTGCTCCTTGCTTGTTAAACTCGTACACACCCATGCTTTTGCTATCTTTAGGCCTTGAAACGCGCACCAAGCTCATTCCTCGAGTCACTACTTCATGTCAGGACCTATGATAAATACTCGGGGACGGATTCGGCTCATTTTCCGCTGAATTCTTCACATTTCTGCAATTTTATACAAAAACACGAAAGTAGACGGAAATAGGGAAAATAGTAGCATAAACTACATAATTGAGCTCTGAAATGCGTGTAAAATAGGGTGTAAAACATCATATAAATGACACGCATCAAACTTCCCCAAACCAAACCCTTGCTTGTCCCCAAGCAAGAACTAGACTCGATCCTAAAACCTAATGGAACGAGTTCAATCTCAGAGGGAAATGCAAACTGTAAAGCCTAAACCAATTCAATGCAATAACCAACAATCAATTAGAAATGTGAATCATGCAAACGAGTTATGAAGTCGTCAAAAACTGCTGAACCGTCAACGATAGAGACTTATCAATATGGACTCTCACGGGTCGCTCAAATCACTCAATAAGTACAGGTGAGTATATGTAAAATATAGAAAGAATTTACTTTGTAGTGACTCTCACCTAACTACGACCTATAAGAACATGCCTGCAATATAATATGAAAATGATCTCTACAACCGTATATACGCATTCCAACCAAACAAATGACCATGACACATGCCGAGGTAGATAAGGGATATGTGAGGTAATGGGCAAGAAGAGGCAAAACATTTATGGGAATGTGGAGGTATAGGTGATCAAGCTAGTACCGTAACAAAACCATATGACAACATCCTTCTCCTTGCTCAAAATTCAGTCGACACGGTGCTATAGCAAGCACAAAACTCACAATCTCCGATATAATCAAACAACTCCCCATTAGATATAAATGCAACATGGGAGCAAAAATCGACATATAATAAAGACTTGAATTATGCGAATTGATTTCTTTTTCTCTTTTCCGGGCAGCGGTCGATCGACTAAGATGGGCAGTCGATCGACCGTATCAAACAGTACAACACTCTTTTTTTTTTCTTTTTCGAATCATTTTTCTTTTCTCTTTTTTTTTTCTTTTCTTTCTTTCCTTCCTTTTTCATCTTCCCAACAACATCTCAAAATTAGCATATGCCACCAAAAACGTAGTAACAATCCCAAAACTAAACTACTAGCTTGACAAAGGCAGGCTAAATGTAGGATGTAGTAACGGGACAAAAAGGCTATTTTGGCGGTGTGGAGCTTATGGGACAAATGAATAAAGGGGACCTCTACCACATGTGTCAACTAACCACAGACTGAATGCATAAAGGTATTAAGCAGATCAAGTTCATATTTATGCATATTGATATAACATGTCTCATAAGGAGTAACTACTCACATTTCTAGATAAACTGGTCATAAATGACACCAGTTATAAGTTCTAAACCTCAGAAAATGATGTAGTTTGCCAAAATTTTAAGTCAAGTCTAAAGCTCAGCAAGAAATTTAACGAAAACTCGTAGACTATGCATATGTGATTCTACTAATAACATGTCAATTAAGCAAGGCTCAGGCATAAAACAGTTGAAAATGCAATGTCATCATTGAAATACTACCGTTCCGACTCGACCTACATGCTAAAATAAACGTGAAATTTTTGAAATTTTTCAATTTTTTTGGAATTTTCTGTATATATATAGGAAAATAAATACAATGCAAGCAGAAATGCAATAAACGTGAAACAGAAATGCAATAAAACATGTGAATGCAACGCAAAACCCTTCCCCAAACCAAATCACACAATGTCCCCATTGTGCAAAATCATGTAATGAAATAAAAGGGAAATGGGAATTTGCGATAAATAAATTAAAAAGACATGAAGAGGAACTCGGAAACTCACATGACTTTAAGCGCAGCAAAAGGAAACCTCCTCAAACCAGCGTGAGCTAGGAGGTTTCAGTAGCCAGCAGTGCTACCAATAAGTACCTGAAAAGACAAACAAAACCACGCATAATTCCGAGAAAGCAAAAATGAAGCGGTAATTATGTGCAAAATTAAGAAAATTGAAGAAATCAGAAATAAATCAAAGAATAAAGTGGAGAAAAGACTCCCTCAATTCCGCAAAACGACCCAACACAATAGGGGAAAGGTCGTGAACAGGTACAGCAGCGAAAGTGGTCGATCGACCACATCACCCAGTCGATCGACCAAGATGAACAGGAATAGTAGCTGTTGGAATCTGCAGCTCAGTTGATCGACCACTCAGGCCAGTCGATCGACTGAAATACCTGCTGAAAGTTCTGATTTTGTTCGAATTAGCTCAATAGCTCGAGCTAATATGGTCTATAAACCTGTAAAAGCACATAATAACGCGCCCAAAATTGCGCAAAACCCAAATGTAAAGTCTAAAGTCTAGCTAATTATTAGAGCACACAAAAACAAATAAAGCTAAATGTTCCAAAACCAAATTAAACGAAATGTTTCAAACTCCGGGTTGCCTCCCGGTAGCGCTAGATTAGACGGTCCCAGCTCGACCCATTTTTCGATCATCAAAAAGCACAAATCACTGGCCCACTACTAGGCTTCTGACTGAACACAATGGCTTCAGCAACTGTCAAATCTACTCCCGGCCTCTACAACAAGGCAACGGAAGAGCAACAACGTCTCGCAGCATCCGGATCCCAATCTTTCACCTCATCGCACAGCTTTTTCTTAGACGGCATATCCTCATCAAGACCTCCTCCTGGATCATATATCCGAGCAGTTCCAGACTTCGAGCTAGGAATACCCAACTCACCTCCGGGGTCTTTGAACTTGTCAAGACCTGTAGAAAGAGAAACAAAGCGATGTTCCTCCAATTTGTCCCCAAACTGAGGCGGAGGCGTCAATTCTACAACAGCAAATGGTTCAACAGAAGGAGTAAGAAGGTATACATAATCGACTAAAGGAGTGGAATTACCTCTAATCGGATAGGAATGGTCTTCACTCACCTTCTCATCGTCATCCGGAATAGGCATTGGTGACGATTTAACAATACCCAAGGCTGCAGGGGTCGATCGAACAGCGTCACTACTCGATCGAGTAGTTCCCTCCTCCAGCATAACTGGTCGATCGACCAGTGGTTCCAGTCGATCGACCGCTCTCCCTTCTGCAATGTCAATCGTTCGACCACACAAATCTGCTTGATCGAATTCTTCATGTGGCACGACATTGAAGTCTTCAATTGACGCTTCATCTTCTTCCAAATCATCATCCTCCGAGTCATACATATCATCATTTTGCTCGGCAGCTACTTGAGCCAAGAGAAGCTCAAGTCTTTTGAAAGAAGCTTCTCTCCGTTCAGCCTCTTCTTGCATTTGGAGTTTAAGCATCTCCACCATAGACTTCAATTCCGCACTCTGTTCAGAAGGAAGAGGGTCTTGCTGAAGCGGTATAAAGGAATACGAAGGCTCTTGAAAGCCTTGTTGATAGTACGGATGTGGTGGCATATAATGACCTTGTTTATATTCCCAGTAAGCATAGAGTTGGTCCATATCTGCTCGGCATATAGCAGAATCATGCCCCTCAGCGCCACATCTCCCACAAATCTCCACATGCTGCTCCCAAGAATGGAACATAAGTGGACTCTCCCGAAGTACTGCAAATAAACAACACTAAAGAAGAAGATAAGAACTGCCTCAACGTACTCAGTCTTCCCTTGAGGCGAAAAACAGACTAAAAATAAAACAACTAAAAATTAGAACAATTGCCTCCCCGGCAACGGCGACAAAATTTGATGCCTGTCGTTGTAAGCACCAAAGATAAATTTATAATTCCAACTACAACTATAGCTAGCGGCAGTCGGGTCGAACCACAGAGAGGCAGATGTAATAATTAGCTGTCTAATTCTAGTCTTAAGGTAACAATTGTGTGGGGGGTTTGAGTTGAATTGGTCTATAACTAATGGCAAATAAACGAGCTAATAAAAGAAATAGATTAAATCAAATAATAAAAAGGGGTACTAAGATGGTCGGTTCACTGTAGTTTCGGCGGCAGTGGCTAGGTAGGTCTAAAAAAAATCACGTGAGACGGGAAAATAAGAGGTCCTCTCGGTCCACTCCTAACAAGTAGCATCTTTCGATCTCGCTACGGGTCCCTAATATCACTAGTACTGACTCTCGTCCTGAAAAGTGACTAAAAACCTAAACTTTACCTATCTTTCGATCTTAGCATAGTTTAGTAATTTTAATTGGTAGTATGACAACCTTCCCTATCTTTCGATCTAATGGGTCAGTCATATACTAAGCATTCAACTAGTCGCATGCATTCGATTCGTCAAATGTAACAATTAGAACAATTAAAACGAAACACAGCTCACGTGGCCAGTCGATCGACCAGGGAACCCAGTCGATCGACCGGCGTGCGATTTAGGTCATACCAATTTTAATGCCGCCTAACCTACAGATTCCCTACATCCTAGCACGATAAATTTAGCTACTCATACTAGGAATGATAACAACAATAAAATTAACGAAATTAACTACTGAATTCATGCTTGAAATAATAGAACAAAAGACTAGCATAAAACGATAAATTGGTTTCGGGAAACTAACTAGCAATTCTATACTATGAACGAAATATAAGCAATGAAACTGAATAAGAGCCGGAGAATACCAAACGGAATTGCAGAGAAATAAAGATCCAAAAACCGAATGTAATTGTAAATTGTACGAAACAATATTGGGAACCCTAATTATTTGATATTCTAAAACCTAAATAAAACTAAATGAAAACTAGATGATTAAAGCTTAATGTCAGGTTACGTTATATAGGAATATAACGTAACATTATTCGCAAAACCTAATACACATTGGGCTTCCTTATTCTCGATCTTTTTGTTTGCGCATCAGCTCGTGGAGTGGTCGATCGACCATCGAGGCCATCGATTGACTGACTCTTGCTGAACAAGAGCTTCGTAGTCGTGCTCGGTCGATCGACCATGTAGGTCGATCGATCGACCAAGAGTCTTGACAATAATGCATTCGACGAATGCACAAGCGCAACAATCTTAAAAGAGCTGCCATTTCTTCATTACTTGGTCAAATCAGGCGTTCTACGCGGCGTTGGAAAGCTAAGAGGATAAGATTTCACCTCCAATTAGAATCACTCGATTATCAGCTTTAGAACTCGACATATTGCCATCTGAATCAGGCTGCAATATCGTGAAGTGCTCCTTGCTTGTTAAACTCGTACGCACCCATGCTTTGCTATCTTTAGGCCTTGAAACGCGCACCAAGCTCATTCCTCGAGTCACTACTTCATGTCAGGACCTATGATAAATACTCGGGGATGGATTCGGCTCATTTCCGCTGAATTCTTCACATTTCTGCAATTTTATACAAAAACACGAAAGTAGACGGAAATAGGGAAAATAGTAGCATAAACTACATAATGGAGCTCTGAAATGCGTGTAAAATAGGGTGTAAAACATCATATAAATGACACGCATCAGTGTTCACGCCGAATATATGAAAGTTCTAACAACAAGTCACAGTCAAGGTTTTAAGATTTTGTCAAGGGGCTCGAAAGTAGTTTCCAAACGATGCAAGTGTTATATGCTTGCAAGTGAGCCAGCAAAGGCGGTGTTGCATGCTTGCCAGTATATATACGATTATGACAAGATCCTTAATGGACCTGTATCTGAATGGATCAGGCTAATTCACGAGTACTTTGACTCACTCAGGGATTATCCTTCTGCTTATGATCTTGCTCACGAATTGTATTATAAGTCAGTCGATGTTGTTGACGTTGACTGACTTTTTACGTTATGTCCTTTTTTTTTGGGAAGTACATTTTGGTTCTTCCTCGGAAAGAATGTATTTTGGGTATTATGTAATTCGAAACCGTCTCTGGTTGTAATTTTGTACGTTATTTTGTTTTATGAAGGCTTATGTAGGCCGTATGTAATTTTGAAACTGTCTTTGACTCTTTATTCAAAGAGGCTTTCTTTTGATTCTCTTTCGTGTTTTTGTTTACACTTCCATCATGTTCTTTTTGTGTTTTCACTGCTGTTATTAGTTTTACTAATTGTTAGTGTTCTGTAATTCTGCTGTTACGGTACTCTCATTCTGGCGTCATTATTAAAAAAAGTCTAGCTGAATACTTATTTATCATTGAAAGTGATCCTTATCTTTATTTTCTGGATAGTACAGCAGAAAATGAAGTTAAGAATCAAATCCACCGCTTCATCAAAGTCTACCCAACCGTCATCATCAAATTCTCCGGGTCCGTCTCCATCCAAATCCCGTGTCACATCTCCATCAAAGAGCACTGCTTCTCAGAGAAGGAGTACTCGTAGTCAAGAAATATGTACAACCAAACCACCCACTAAAAAAACCAAACGAAAGGCCGAGACCCAACTTGCGAAGTTGTCGTCTAGTTCACCAAAGACTAGTAGTAAGTTGGCTGGCAAAGTTAAGCATGAGAAGGGAATTGTGGTAAGTAGCAACCAACCTCGGTGGAGTTGTTTGAGAAATAACCCGTGTATGTACTACTGTTATTCTACTTTTATTTTGTTGTTATTTTGCTATTAATTGTTACTTTTCGTGTCATTTTTTGATGCTCTCCTGTTATTTTGCTATTATTCTGCTGCTTTTGCTTATGTTATCTTAAATGTTTTAATGCATTGTATATTTTTTCCCCTTTGTGTGCACAGTGCCGATCCATTTGTTAGTCCGCTTGGTCGGCTGCTTTTCTTTTCAAAGTTATTGAAGCCCTCACCGAGGAGCAGAAGGAGGCTGTTAGGGAAATGGGATTCGGGGGTTTACTTGAGTTGAAGCTTTCTTCCCTCCCCCATACCATGTTCTGGGAGTTTATATATGCTTTTAGGAGTGGGAAGTATTTTGAAATATCCAAAACGGAGAAGTTCGAGTTATTTGCAGATGATGTGCACGATGTGTTTGGTTTACCAAATTCTGGTCCAAAATTGGATTTGGTTAGTACTGGGTTTCCTGGTTCTGCAGACGCTGATGGAGAAGCTTTGAAGCGTGCTTGGCGTGAGAAGTATGGTATCGCCAATAACAAAAGTGGGATACCATTTAACAAAGTTCAGGAGACCCTGCTAGAGTCTTTGGTTGCGGATGATGAGTTTAAGAAGACTTTTGTTCTGCTTGCCATGTCGTGTTTCGTTGCTCCTGTGTCGGGTTATGTGGTTGATCTTAGACTTCTAAGCGCTGTGGAGGATGTTTCTAGGATCAAGGAATTTAACTGGTGTCAGTTTGTCTTCTCAGACTTGGTGACTTCTGTGCGTGAAACGCTTAACGGGAGGAAAAATATTCGTTGTTGTGTAGTGGTGTTGGCTATCACCTATTTTCACCGTTATTTCTTTAGCGGTGTTCAGGTGAATAATGAGCTACCGCTCATTAAACATTGGGATTTTAAGTCTTTCAATGAGAGGTTGCAGCGTGAGGCAGCTGCTGGTGCTCTAGGCACTGGGGAGCGTTCAGACGTTGCTTTCCCATTGTCTCGTCCAAACATCGTTGGCTCTGGTCAACGTACTCAACGTCGATGTCTTGTGCTGGATCTACCTGATGATATTCTTACGGATGAGCAAGTACAGTCTGCAGCGGTCGACGTAAGCACCTGTTTGATTATTTTAAAACGAATCATTCTAAAATTTATTTTGTTATTGTCTTTAAGCATTAGTTGTCCTACTGCTATTATTTTATGATTATTCCACTGTTATTCCTCAGTTTTCCTACTGTCATTCCACTGTTATTCTAATTTTCCTTCCAACTGTTACTCCACTGTTATTCTACTACTACTTCACTCTTATTTATTCTGCTGTTAGTGTACTGTTATTCCTTTGTTATTTTATTACTGCACTGTTATTCTACTATTAATCCACTGTTATCCATTTTGGTGTTAGTGTACTATTATTCCTCTGTTATTCTACTATTATTGTACTGTTTTAAGTAAAATTTTGGGATTTTATCTTGACAGGATGTTCATCAACTTATACTGCTTAATGAGAGGGACTCTCAGATTTTATGCCGCCGATACTTGGAACGGGCGGAACTTATAAAGTCGAAGATGATGAAGAAGAACCAGCAGGCTATGCGTCAAGCACCTGCTTTAAGTTGCTTGACCAAGTAATCCGACGAGTGCTAAAGAAAGCACAAACAAACAGTCAGAAAAAGTTGGTTGTGAAGGGTCAGAGAATTTGGATGCCACCCCATCTTTCTTCACGGATCAAGTTATCCGTGAGCTGGACGAACGGGTAAAGCATGTATTGGCTATGCAAGCGGCAAATAAATCGCGATCAACTGTTCCTGAAGAACCAGCTTCCAAAAAAGTTAGACATGAAGATGTCATCATTGAACCCCCATCATTTAACCTGTTTTCTCAATTTTATGAGGAGTGTGTCGGGCTGTCGGATGTGCAACCGACTATAGCTGAAAAGAAGGGTGTTGAACATAGTCCCGTCATTCAATAAAGTGCAAAGGTGGGGACTCCACAATTGTCACCACTCGGTTTCGATTCTATTACGACGGATATCTGTGTTGACATTCAGTTTCGTTATGGAGAGCCAGCTGATGTCGGTGAGAAAGTAGTTGATGTTGGGGATATTACCATTGACGTGGAGGATGTTAACAATGATGTGGAGGACGTTAACATTCAAGTTGAAGACTATCTTGTTGATAATCTGCCAGAAGACGTGCCTAATACTGATGAGTGTACATCGGTAGGTTCAAGCAACTCAAATTCCAAAGACTGATGCTTGTTTGCCTGAGACGGAGGTGACGGATACCGGTGCTGACATTCCATTGCGTAATGACACTCAACATTCCACTCAAATTGGCAGTGAAGCATTCGTGACTGCAGAAGAGGAGGTAGCGGATGTGGTGATGTCTTGTCATGCAGACTTGTTGCTTGGGGCTGCGTCTGAGATAGATAAATCTGATAAACAGGATTCCGAGGTTGTGTTGGAGGCTGGTACTAGTGTTGGTGAGGCTGTCCGAGAGGACAATGGCGTTGCTGGGTTGAATGCTCCTACTATCTGTACAAGTTATTTGCTGCACTCTGCTGCACATGAGGAGCTACTGTTGTCTGTTGTGCCTCAGAATTTCAGATGCACCTATGATTGTGGTCCTGTCGATCCTCAGCTAGTTGTGCTGTCAAAATCAATGATAACGATGGGACATGTTTTCAACCCAATGCTATTGAAGCGGAAAGAGGTTGCAGACTACTGCTTCTTGAATGATCATAACATTTCGCAAGGGTAAGAGCTTGTTTTTATTGTAAAAATTTTCGGCTTTCTGTTTAATATATTATACTGCTTTTTGTTCTTCAAAAATAAATTCATGTGACTCTTATTTTGCCTGTTTATTCGGTTTTGAAGGGAGGATCTTGTCACTTGGGGTGTGAACAGTTACCTGAATCGAGAGGATATGGAATCGATGGTTCCAGATACAATGATAATGCTCGGTGTTGTGGACTGGTGGTCCCTCTTTCTTAATGATACTTGTATAAGAGGAAGTCCAAGTCGACTTTTCTTTGGGATGGGTGCAACGGTTAGTTATTCTATCTTATCGTTTCTTTTACTTTATTTTTCATGTTTGCATCACGTTTCAACTCTTTTCTCCACTTTTTGTTTAGTATCCATTGCGGCGACTTTATATGCCGTCGAAAGATGATAAGGCTTCCAGGAGTGATTTATGTGCGGAAGTCATATTGTCATTTACTGTCTTTGTCAATAACAACAAGAGAGAGTGTGATCTTACTTCTGATATGGTAGTTTTCTGTAGTTTGTGTGTTTTCTACTACTATTCTACTGTTAGTCTACTATTACTCTGCTTTTATTCTGCTGTGTTTCTGCTTTATTTAAAAAACCACATAATTAGTAACAATTTTTTTGGCCAAATATTTTCCCAGATTTTCATCCTAATTCTTTTGCATGAGCACTTTAGCTGTTTGTGCATCAATTTCATTGCGAAGAGGGTTGAATATCTTGATAATGTATTTCAAGAGGCGATGTTTGCTGATGATCAACAGGCGTGTGTACGTTTGGTGTATTGTCAAACTGCTGTAAGTCATTTATTGTGTTTAATTTTCTCTTGGTGTTTAGCCTAGTTTGTTTAAGTATTGTTAGTAATTATGTTTTCTTTTTCCTTTTTTTTTAAAGGTGAACTTGATGTCTGATTTCCTGGTCCACAAAGGAGTTGCCCGAGGCAGGGAGGTTAAAGATTATAAAATTTTCAACGTCCCTTTTACCTGGCAAACCGCTGCGATTGAAAATTTGGACTACGGTGTATATACGATGTTGCACATGCTCTTTTACCGTGGAACTGTTTTTGATTGTGACTTGGGTAATTCTGATTCAAGAGCCCTTTACCGCGCTGAGATCGTTGCCTTGTTGGTGCTGTCTGATATGAATGAGTCCAGGGAAGATGTGTTGAAAAGTTTGGAGGAGTTGAACAAGACGAGAAAGGAAACCCTGAGTGTGCTTGAAGAGAAACGACGTATTGAGGATGCGGAAAAGAGGGCTTCTCAAAGCGGTCAGAAACGACGTGGTTCTGGCAGGGTAAAAACCGTTGGTAAGAAGGTTAAGATGACGTAGCCTGTTGTCGAGGCCGTCGCTTCTCCTACTATCATTAACAACACTAAATTTTCTAGAAACACCCCTACTGCCTGCCGTCAAGTGGGAAGCAGGGGTGTGGATAGCACCGTGAGTCCAAAGTCGGCTTTGGGTAGCCGTAAAAGGGGTAAGGCAGACGACGGGCTGGGTTGCTCTATGGATTGGGGACCAGAGGACAGTAGGTTTGTTGCGGTGTCGGATTTGTTTCGGAAGAACAAAAAACAGTTCTCTAAGATGCGGAAGGTGCGGAAGCAAGTGGTGGACTTTGTTCTTCGTGAAGACGCTCAGTTGAAAGAAGAGTATGTGTCGATTTTCATTTCTTTGATTGTGGTGTTGCTTTTTCGATTAGTCTTTCTGTTTCCCCGTTAGTCTCGCTTTGTTAATCTGCTGTTATTATGTTGTTATTTTGTCAACCTAGTCAGTCGTCTAATTCCACTGTTAGGTCCTTTATTTATTCAGCTGTTATTGAACTGTTATTCTACTGTTATACTACTATTATTCCGCTGTTAGTCCACTGTAATCCCACTGTTAATTCCGTTTTGTTATTCTGCTGTTATACCACTATTATTCCGCTGTTAATGTTTTGTTATTGAACTGTTACTCTTCTGTTATACCACTGTAATCCCACTGTTCTCATCATATGTTATTTTATGTGAATGTAGTGAGATGTTAGTGTTGTACAACGACGACATCGGCGTGTTTTTGGACAAGGGGGATATTGTTTCCATTGTAGATGCAGCTGCTATGATGTCAACAAGAGTAGTGGATGTTTGGTCGATTCTTTTGAATTCGTTGGAGTTTGAGGAATGTTCAGAACCAAGCTCGATGTTTTTCGGAGTTCGTCATATGGTATTTTGTTTTTTCCTTTGCTATTTTGCGTTATTACCTACAGATTGACTCACAAGTATTGATATAAAGTTAACACTTGTGCCCTATTTTTGGTTGTTTATGCTTTCTGTTTTGAAGGATCCTCTTTATTCACTCTTAGAGAACTTTGATTCCTCAAGCCCTCTTGACGGTCCGGGTAAGAAACTGTTGGCATTCTGGAAAGTGTTTTTCGATTCTTGCAATGGAAGATGTCGTCTGAACTCTGACCTTGTGTTTGTGCCGATTCTGTACAATGATCACTACTCTTGTTTCTGCATCAACTTTATGAATGAATCGATTGATATTTTGGACAACATGACTCACGATGGCAACCAAATAGCCGATTACAGAAGATTGGCCGAGATTGTGGCAAATTATATGTATGTTTTTATGGAGGCTCATAATGTTCTGAAGTCTGTAGATTGCCGCAATTTCGAAATCGTTGATGTCCCTTTTAAATGGAAAAAGAAGGAACTGCTAAATTCCGAGTCGGGGTGTTTCTTGCTGTACACGATGGCGGAATATGGTGAAAGCGTGTTTGAGTGCAATCTTCACAGCAAGATTGCTCGTCGAAGCTTCTGTGTTGAAATGCCGGCTTCCCTGATCTTGGCGGATATTAATCTATATAGGCAAGTAGTTCTTGATAAAGTGACGCCTTGTGAGAATCAAAGGCCGAAGACGTTGGGTTTGGCGGCAAAAAGAACAAGTTGCCGGAAGATCAACCCCAATCATCTCGGGTAGTGAAGAGTCGAGGCATCGTCATGAATGCGATACCTTTGATCGTTGTGTATCCAAGAAAGTCAGACTAAGTTAGTGTAAACTGTTTGTTAAACAATTAGTGTCTTTGTTATTATTATTGACTTTGTTATTCGTATAATAACTAGTTTATTGTGTTGTTATTCCCCTATTATTCTAGTATTATTCCAGTGTGTACTCTAATTTAATTGAGTTTTCATATTAGTTGTACTTTTTTCAAACACCATCAATTTTTACTCTAATCCCATTGTTATTCTCAATTATTGCGGTATTATTCAAAGATAATGAGCAGTTGTTGTCTTTGTTATTGCACAATTAGTCTACTGATTATTTTAGTCTAATTAAGCTTTCTTATTAACTTTGTTTTCTACAAACACTATCCATTTCTATTCAAGTGTAAATTTAGTCAAGTGTAAAAGCAGTGGTTTAGACTGCGTTTTTTCCATGTTATTCTACCATTATTCTCAACATTATTATTGCGGCATTACTCCGCATAATAATAAGCGGCTACTCTGCCGTTATTGTACTATTAGTCTACACTTATTCTCATTGTTTTCCACTAGTTTAATTAAGGTTTACAAACACTATCCAATTTCTACGAAGAATATGCATTTTTCTATTCAACTCAATGGTCAATTTTTTTTCTCAATTGTGATTCTATTCTTATTGCACCGTTATTCTGCATTATTGCACTATTATTCCGCATAACAAGTAGTTTTATTCAGATTGTTATTGCGGTATTATTCCACAAAAGGACTAGTTTATTCTCATTTATTCCACTTTTAGTCCAACATTATTTTGTTAAAACTATTCATTTTTATCCAAGTGTAAATTTAGTCAAGTGTAAAAGCGGTGGTTTAGAGTGCTTTTTATTCCATTTGTTATTCTACCATTATTCTCAACATTATCGCAGATTTATTCCGCATAATTAGCGCTTATTATCTTTGTTATTGCACTATTATTACGCAAAGACTTCATTATTCCAACATTACTTAAACATAGAAGTAAATTGTAGTTAAAGATAATAATTACATAATAAACATTAACGATCTAAAATATTAAAGCCATTATTTTTAAAGCAATAAATATTTTAAACATATTTTAAAGCAGCAGCCCTGGACCATCATCGTTAGATTTTTATATCTTTATTCTATTCTCTGATGCCTGCGCGCCGGTCCTTGGACAGTGCTCTCAACTTCCACTGAATCATCCTGAAAAGGGTTTTTGTATGCTTCCATAAGTTCCATGGCTTTCAGAACTGGTGTCCAATCGCCAGAGATTGAAATATCGACTTCAGTGTAATACTTCCTCTGAGCATTCACACCAGCAATGAATTGATTGTCCATGTCGGCTTCTATGTAGTTCCTATTTTTCTTTTCCTTCAACTGTCTACGCATACGTTCATTTTCAAGTTCAGCAACCTTCAACTGTGCCTTAACACTCTCAACCTCTCTTATTAAGGTCTCTTCACGGTTTTCTGCTGCCTCTAAATTTGTCCTTGTGTCGATCAACTCTATCGTGAGGGACACTATCAACCGTTTCGCTTCATCGATTTCCTCCCTTGTCGGGGACCTTCGGTTATCGTCAGTTACGTCACTCATCCTGCAGCATTGGAAGTATGAAACTTTTTGCATTATAAAAAGATGTTTAAAATATTTCAACCAAATTAAAAGCAAACCACAGCAGAAGAAAGAGAATTACCTTTTCTGCAGCATCGAGTATAGTGTTGACAGATAAGAAAAATAAACATCAAATAAAAATAAAGAATAGAAAGATAAGAAATTACCTTTTTGCAGAGGAGATAAAGTTTTTTTTTGGAATGGACTTTTTCAGTGTGTGTGTTTGTTTTTTTACTCGAAATAGCAGTATTTATAGGGGCTTGGGGAATAGAAACAGTTTTTCTGTAATAAAGTATAGAAAGATAAGAAATTACCTGTCTACCAAAAAAAAAGGTAAGAAATTACCTTTTGCAGAGGAGATGCAGAGTTTTTCCTGGAATACAAACAGTTTCTCTGTACTTATTCAGTGTGTGTGTGTTTTTTTTTTAAAACACGCAATAGAAGTATTTATAGGGGCTTGGGGAATACAAACAGTTTTCCTGTAATTATATTATATTAGGTTAGGTAACTGTTTTTAATAAAAACTGAAAAGTGGAACTGCTTTTTATAAATATTACTAATCTGTTATTATTCAACTATTATTGTAGTGTGTAATTGCAGTTTTATTTTTTGTGAGTGGTTTGTGAAAAAACAGTCAGATAATATTAACAAAAAAAATTAAAGTAACTAGTATTAATTCTCATATAATGTAGGTCTCACTTTATTATCTAGAAGAAACATTTTAGGTTAAAATGTAATTCAAACAATGACAAATAGTAAAAGTCTTTGACATTTTTAGGCGAGGTCTTCATCGTTGCCATTTGTCTTTTGCGTCTCTTTTTGTCTTTGTTAGTTCATGCATCCGATTCATATTCTGCATGTTTGCTTAGTATTTAGCAACTACATTAATAGCGAGAATAGCGTAGAATAACATTAATAGCAGTAGAATAACAATTAGAGCAAATTTAGCAGCTACTCTACTGTTATTGCAGACACTATCCATTTCCACAAAGAATATCCATTTTCTATTCAAAAATAAGAACACATTAATAGCGAGAATAGCGGTAGAATAACACAACAAAGAGAAATAGCGGACTAACACCGGAATAATAGGGGAATAAAAGTAGAATAAGAGGATAACATTAGAATAATAGGAGAGTAATAGTTGATTCATACCTCTTCGATTTCGATTCTTCTTCATCATCGTCATCGAAAGGGGACTTTCAAAGCAAATAGAAGATTACAAGTTCTCTTTGTTGTGGTTCACCCACTTTTTGCGATTACCGCATCTTCGCTTCCTCTTTTGTGGCTTGCTCTTGGGCTTTTCTTTCGACGACCTTAATCTTTTACCACTGCCCTTATTCTTGGCCTTGTTTGGCGGTCGAAGGTCAATATCAGTTGAAGCTGTGATGCCAAGAAGAGCCTCGATTTCCTAGTTTTTAGTTTTCGGTTCAATTGGTCCTGTGATGTTCTCCCTGAACGTGTCGGGGTTTTCTGCGATTGCTTCATCTGTTTAACCGTAGCATAACTGTCCATCATCCCGACAGTTGCATAAATCTCAGACCAAACCTTTGACATCTCAGCTTTCTTGATGTCAGCTTCATCAATCTCTTCTATCACCTTTCCGTTTTCATCTCGGACAATTGGCCTGTAGGATTTCTTTGTCCATCGAGCAAGGACATAAGGCTCAGGTATCCTGTGCACCTGCCTACCATTCCACACCTACAGTATATGCCGACAGACAATGCCATGCCTCTCAAACAGCTTACATGCACATATGCTCTCGTTAGTTTTGGTGTTAAATTCAACTAGGAAGCTTCTGTGCTTTAGTCCATCACGAACGTCGTGGTACTCCACTGCCCCTACTCTTGTCAACCCCTCGACCCCCATGCTGCATATCGCATGTTTGACTTCATTCTGAAAGTCAGCAAAGATAGGATGTGTGTAGACAAGGGAGACATGCATCTCTACCTTCATCGGCCCTACTTTCTCGAGCATACTATGCTCATTGGCATTATCCATCCTCCTTTGTGTACGCCTTTACTACTCTATTGCGGAATTGTACCTCATCCAGAACCCGACAAGGGTTCCAAAGTGGCTTTCAAACCGCTTGAAGTAGTTGTTTGAACTTTCGGATCTCTGGGTTGTTCGCAACAAACAACCTAGAGGCAGATCCCGAGAGTATGCGGGTATCCACTTTTGTCTGATTGCAAAGACATACTTCAACCACCGGTTGCTTTGCATACCATGTGCCTCAATAACAGTTTTCCAGTTCTGTTCAAATTAAATGCAGTTCGAGGTCGACATCCCACACAACGGCATTTATGTCGGTCATAAATTCCGTATCATTGCAGATTGCCCTTCCCACTTTCTCAGGCATTTTCTGCATGATATGCCACATGTAGTACTTGTGCACAGAATGATTGAAGACATTTGGGCAGGCCTTTTTAATTCCAGGGCACTGGTCTGTAATTACACATTGAGGTTGCTGCTGCCCCATTGCTTCGAGAAAGTTTTTAAAAATCCACTCAAATGAATGCTGACTCTCGAAGTCAAGTAACCCAGCTGCAAAAGTTAACGTCTTCTTGTTGTGGTCTACTCCGGTGAAGGGAGTAAACACCATAAAATATTTGTTTGTCCCATAAGTAGGGTCAAACGAGATCGTATCTCCATATAACTTGTAGTTGTTTATCCCTTCCTTATCAGCCCAAATAACCTTCGTCAAGCATTTGTTCTCATCCTGATCATAAGTAAAATAGAACCCCTTTGTTTCAGCCAACATTTTGAAATGCCCAATGAACAAACTTGCATCCTTATCCCCAATGTAACACTTGATATTTCGTTTGAAGTTTTTGAAGTCTAGTAAAGAGGAACCGATATTCTGATAACCATTTGAGTATTCCTTGAGATTTCTGAAGCTCAATGTTGGACCTATGTTGAGCTTAGTATGATCAATAATGGTCCGCTTAATGTAGTCATGGACGTCCCTTGAGAGCTTCTGGAACTCCCTGTTTTTGACAGAGTAAAGAGAGTGATTGTGAACGTCTACAAAGACATCCACAATATACCCAGCCGGTCTGTCGTCTGTTTTTTCACAGGTTCTCAACCTCATGTGCGCCTTGCAGCCACACCTTGTCAGAGCATGCTTCTTTGGTTGTCTAATTCGTCGCTCTTTGTTCTCTACTGTACTCAAATTATCAGCTTCGTGATTTGTTGCTTCAAGTCGTAGTTTTCTTTTCATATCCCTATACCCCTGTCTGTTACAGACCAATGATTTGACGCTGACGCCCCCCTTATATTGCGCATTTGTGTACCTTCTCACATCAAATCCGCAAGCCAATGCATATATGCTGTAGAATTGTATTGCATCGTCCAAGGTAAGAAAGAACATGCCACGTTTAGGCGTAAAATCACTCTCAACAGTCCTTACCCACTGCTCAGTACCCCCCGGGTGTACTGCTGCAATGAAGAGTTGGAACAAACTCATCGTTTTCTTCGTCTGAACAGGTTGGTCTGGTGTATATATTGTTATTAGAAGAATCCCCAATAGTTAAGACTGCATTGTCTTCAACAATAGACACAGTAGAACGATCTGGGACAGTAAATTATTATAATGAGTACAGTCAGTGGACAACAAAATCACAATAACACTAAATGTGTTTATCTTATGCTACTCTCTTATCAGCCGTATATTTTCATGTTACTGCACAATAATATCACAACAATAGCATTATAATATCAGAATAACAGTACAATAATATCATCATGTTTCTCTACTTTTACAATAATAGTACAGTAATATCAGAATAACAGTACTCTGATTCTACTTTATTACATACAGATAATACTGTATTTATTATGTTACTCTTTTGCAAGGCATATATTTTCATATTACCGCACAAGAATAGCACAATAATATTAAAATAATATCACAATAACAGTCGAATAATATAATCATGTTCTTTGTCTTCATACAATAATAGTACATTAATATCGAATATAAGATTCTCTTTTTCTCTCGTAATACAAGCCAGACAGTAAATAATATCGAAATAACAATTTTGAGAAACACGAGAAATCAATAATTGATTTATAAACAACGGCGGATAAAGAGATAAGAATCAATAGCAGTATTACCTGTTTCCATATTTACTGTCGAGTTGATTTCTTCGCTAACATTGTTATTAATCTCGTTGTCCATCTGTTATACCTGAAAACAGTAAAATCAAGTCTTCAATTCAATTAAAATCAACGAATATACACTAAAAATCAACGAATTTTACATTAACGAGGTTTTTTACATTAATTCCGAAAATACGAATGAATACACTAAAAATCAACGAATTTACATTACCTGTAATTCGATTGCAGCTAAAAATCAACGATTTTGTGTAATTTTATTAGGTTTTTTATGAGATTGCTATAGTCGGCGTTCTGATTTTTGAGTTTCTCTGTTTTTGATTTTTAGAGAGATGTAGAGAGAGAGAGAATATCGTTTGAATGAAGTTTCTGTTTTATGTTTCAGCTGCTTTTGTATTTTTCGATTTTTCCTTTTTTTTTCTAATTTATCATTTAATCTTGGCTCTTGATTTCTTTTAATCTCAGCCCTTGATTTCCCCAACTCACAACTCACCATAAGACCCCAACTCACGAGATCCCGCCTCTATATATTGGATTTGGTGATTTTGGTTCTTATGCTGAGTTGTGAGTTGGGTGAATCTCAGCCATTAGATTAAATTAGAGATGAGTGGCCAAGATTAATCTTAGTTGTCATATAAAAGCATTGTTATTTAGTTTATTTTTTCTTTTTTTTTTCTTTTTCTCTCTCTCTCTTCTTTCCCTCATTTACTCTTTAACTGTTTCCCTCTCTAATTAATTCTCCACATTACTGCAAAACGGTTTATATAATCATTATCAAGTGCAAGCGTTCCTCTCTCTTCTATTATTCTTGTGTTTTTCTTCTTCAACTATTCGTCTCCTTCGTGTTTTCTCCCGTTTTCTCTTCGCCGTTCATCATTCGTTCTTTCGATTGAAGGTAATTTCATGACATTTTCCTCTTTTATTTTGTTATTTTGTTTTATTTCATGCTTTTGTATGCTTTTTTATTCGTTTTTCAGTTTAATTATCGCTAGGTTTACTTAATTAAGTGCTTTAATGTCGTTATTGTGTTTATGCGGTTTCTTCATTGTAATATTATGCTGCATTTTTGAGTTTCTGATTTTCCTTAACTGATTTGCATGTTCTTAGTCGTTTCTACAGTTTTCTATAGTTTTGAAGTGATTTGCATGTTCTATGTGACGCGTTGTGTTGAGAACTTTACTATTGATCTTTACAGACTTTACTTTTTGTGTTATTCCGCTGTTATTCTATCGCTTAGTTTGTTGTCAAGTTATTTGTCATGTTTTAATTATTTGATGTGTTTTTCAAGGGTTTTTGTGTTTGTTCGTGTTGTCTTCACTTTTCAAAGATTTCTATTATTCCGTTTATATCTTTGGTCCTATGGTGTCATTGCAGCGTTACTCTTGCTGTCATTGTAGTGTTTTTCCTGTGTTTAATTTTCTGTTATTCTTTTTCTGTTATTCTGCTATTATTCTAGTGGTTTTGTTTGTTTGGCTTTGTTTGTTTGTAGGTTTCAGTATCACTAATGGAAGGCCGAGACCCAACTTGCGAAGTTGTCGTCTAGTCCACCAAAGACTAGTAGTAAGTTGGCTGGCAAAGTTAAGCAAGAGAAGGGAATTGTGGTAAGTAGCAACCAACCTCAGGCTGGAGTTGCTACAGGAAATAACCCAGTGTATGTACTACTGTTATTCTACTTTTATTTTGCTGTTATTTTGCTATTAATATGTTACTTTTCGTGTTATTTTTTAATGCTCTCCTGTTATTTTGCTATTATTCTGCTGCTTTTGCTTATGTTATCTTAAATGTTTTAATGCATTATATATTTTTTCTCCTTTGTGTGTACAGTGCCGATCCATTTGTTAGCTGCTGTCGGCCTACTTTTCTTTTCAAAGTTATTGAAGCCCTCACCGAGGAGCAGAAGGAGGTCATTAGGGAAATGGGATTCGGGGTTTACTTGAGTTGAAGCTTTCTCCCCCCATACCATGTTCCGGGAGTTTATATATGCTTTTAGGAGTGGGAAGTATTTTGAAATATCCGAAACGGAGAAGTTCGAGTTATTTGCGAGATGATGTGCACGATGTGTTTGGTTTACCAAATTCGGTCCAAAATTTGATTTGGTTATTACTGGGTTTCCCAGGTTCTGCAGACGCCGATGGAGAAGCTTTGAAGCGTGCTTGGCGTGAGAAGTATGGTATCGCCAATAACAAAAGTGGGATACCACTTAACAAAGTTCAGGAGACCCTGCTAGAGTCTTTGGTTGCGGATGATGAGTTTAAGAAGACTTTTGTTCTGCTTGCCATGTCGTGTTTCGTTGCTTCTGTGTCGGGTTATGTAGTTTATCTTAGACTTCTAAGCGCTGTGGAAGATGTTTCTAGGATCAAGGAATTTAATCGGTGTCGGTTGTCTTCTCGGACTTGGTGACTTAAATGCGTGAAACGCTTAACAGGAGGAAAAATATTCGTTGTTGTGTAGTGCTGTTGGCTATCACCTATTTTCACCGTTATTTCTTTAGCGGTGATCAGGTGAATAATGAGCTACCGCTCATTAAACATTGGGATTTTAAGTCTTTCAATGAGAGGTTACAGCGTGAGGCAGCTGCTGGTGCTCTAGGCACTGGGGAGCGTTCAGCCGTTGCTTTCCCATTGTCTCGTCCAAACATCGTTGGCTCTGGTCAACGTACTCAACGTCGATGTCTTGTGCTGGATCTACCTGATGATATTCTTACGGATGAGCAAGTACAGTCCGCAACGGTCGACGTAAGCACCTGTTTGATTGTTTTAAAACGAATCATTCTAAAATTTATTCTGTTATTGTCTTTAAGCATTAGTTGTCCTACTGCTATTATTTTATGATTATTCCACTGTTATTCCTCAGTTTTCCTACTGTCATTCCACTGTTATTCTAATTTTCCTTCCAACTGTTACTCCACTGTTATTCTACTACTACTTCACTCTTATTTATTCTGCTGTTAGTGTACTGTTATTCCTTTGTTATTTTATTACTGCACTGTTATTCTACTATTAATCCACTGTTATCTATTTTGGTGTTAGTGTACTATTATTCCTCTGTTATTCTACTATTATTGTCTTGTTTAAGTAAAATTTTGGGATTTTATCTTGACAGGGATGTTCATCAACTTATCTTTGCTTAATGAGAGGGACTCTCAGATTTTATGCCGCCGATACTTGGAACGCGGACCTTATAAAGTCGAAGATGATGAAGAAGAACCAGCAGGCTATGCGTCAAGCACCCGCTGCTAAGTTGCCCAGCCAAGTAACCCGACGAGCTGCTAAAGAAAGCACAAACAAACAGTCAGAAAAAGTTGGTTGTGAAGGGTCAGAGAATTTGGTTGCCACCCCATCTTTCTTCACGGATCAAGTTATCCGTGAGCTGGACGAACGGGTAAAGCATGTATTGGCTATGAAAGCGGCAAATAAATCGCGATCAACTGTTCCTGAAGAACCAGCTTCCAAAAAAGCTAGACATGAAGATGTCATCATTGAACCCCCATCATTTAACCTGTTTTCTCAATTTTATGAGGAGTGTGTCAAGCTGTCGGATGTGCAGCCGACTATAGCTGAAAAGAACGGTGTAGCTGAAAAGAAGGGTGTTGAACATAGTCCCGTCATTCAATAAAGTGCAAAGGTGGGGACTCCACAATTGTCACCACTCGGTTTAGATTCTATTACGACGGATATCTGTGTTGACATTCAGTTTCGTTATGGAGAGCCAGCTGATGTCGGTGAGAAAGTAGTTGATGTTGGGGATATTACCATTGACGTGGAGGATGTTAACAATGATGTGGAGGATGTTGACATTCAAGTTGATGACTATCTTGTTGATAATCCGCCAGAGGACGTGCCTAATACTGTTGAGTGTGCACCGGTAGAGGTTCAAGCAACTCAAATTCCAAAGACTGATGCTTGTTTGCCTGAGACGGAGGTGACGGATACCGGTGCTGACATTCCATTGCGTAATGACACTCAACATTCCACTCAAATTGGCAGTGAAGCATTCGTGACTGCAGAAGAGGAGGTAGCGGATGTGGTGATGTCTTGTCATGCAGACTTGTTGCTTGGGGCTGCGTCTGAGATAGATAAATCTTATAAACAGGATTCCGAGGTTGTGTTGGAGGCTGGTACTGTTGTTGGTGAGGCTGTCCGAGAAGACAATGGCGTTGCTGGGTTGAATGCTCCTACTATCTGTACATGTTATTTGCTGCACTCTGCTGCACATGAGGAGCTACTGTTGTCTGTTGTGCCTCAGAATTTCGGATGCACATATGATTGTGGTCCTGTCGATCCTCAGCTAGTTATGCTGTCAAAATCAATGATAACGATGGGACATGTTTTCAACCCAATGCTATTGAAGCGGAAAGAGGTTGCAGACTACTGCTTCTTGAATGATCATAACATTTCGCAAGGGTAAGAGCTTGTTTTTATTGTAAAAATTTTCGGCTTTTTGTTTAATATATTATACTGCTTTTTGTTCTTCAAAAATATATTCATGTGACTCTTATTTTGCCTGTTTATTCGGCTTTGAAGGGAGAATCTTGTCACTTGGGGTGTGAACAGTTACCTGAATCGAGAGGATATGGAATCGATGGTTCCAGATACAATGATAATGCTCGGTGTTGTGGACTGGTGGTCCCTCTTTCTTAATGATACTTGTATAAGAAGAAGTCCAAGTCGACTTTTCTTTGGATGGGTGCAACGGTTAGTTATTCTATCTTATCGTTTCTTTTACTTTTTGTTTAGTATCCATCGCGGCGACTTTGTATGCCGTCGAAAGATGATAAGGCTTCCAGGAGTGATTTATGTGCGGAAGTCATATTGTCATTTACTGTCTTTGTCAATAACAACAAGAGAGAGTGTGATCTTACTTCTGATATGGTATGTTTTCTGTAGTTTGTGTGTTTTCTACTACTATTCTACTGTTAGTCTACTATTACTCTGCTGTTATTCTCTTTGTGTTTTCGCTTTTTAAAAAAACCACATAATTAGTAACAATTTTTTTGGCCAAATATTTTCCCAGATTTTCATCCCAATTCTTTTGCATGAGCACTTTAGGTGTTTGTGCATCAATTTCATTGCGAAGAGGGTTGAATATCTTGATAATGTATTTCAAGAGGCGATGTTTGCTGATGATCAACAGGCGTGTGTAGGTTTGGTGTATTGTCAAACAGCTGTAAGTCATTTATTGCGTTTAATTTTCTCTTGGTGTTTAGCCTAGTTTGTTTAAGTATTGTTAGTAATTATGTTTTCTTTTTCCTTTTTTTTTAAAGGTGAACTTGATGCCTGATTTCCTAGTCCACAAAGGAGTTGCCCGAGGCGGGGACGTTAAAGATTATAAAATTGTCAACGTCCCTTTTACCTGGCAAACCGCTACGATTGAAAATTTGGACTGCGGTGTATATACGATGTTGCACATGCTCTTTTACCGTGGAACTGTTTTTGATTGTGACTTGGGTAATTCTGATTCAAGAGCCCTTTACCGTGCTGAGATCGTTGCCTTGTTGGTGCTGTCTGATATGAACGAGTCCAGGGAAGATATGTTGAAAAGTTTGGAGGAGTTGACCAAGATGAGAAAGGAAACCCTGAGTGTGCTTGAAGAGAAACAGCGTATTGAGGATGCGGAAAAGAGGGCTTCTCAAAGCGGTCAGAAACGTCGTGGTTCTGGCAGGGTGAAAACCGTTGGTAAGAAGGTTAAGACGACGCACTGTTGTCGAGCCCGTCGCTTCTCCTACTCATTGACAAAGACTAAATTCTCAAGAAACACCCCTACCGCCACCCGTCAAGTGGGAAGCGGGGGTGTGGATAGCACCGTGAGTCCAAAGTCGGCTTTGGTTAGTGTAAAAGGGTAAGGCGGGACGACGGGTCAGGTTGCTCTATGGATTGCGGGCCGAGGACAGAGGTTTGTTGCGATGTCGGATTTGTTTCGGAAGAACAAAAAACAGTTCTCTAAGATGCGGAAGGTGCGGAAGCAAGTGGTGGACTTTGTTCTTCATGAAGACGCTCAGTTGAAAGAAGAGTATGTGTCGATTTTCATTTCTTTGATTGTGGTGTTGCTGTTCAGTTAGTCTTTCTGTTTCCCACTGTTATTCTGTTGTTAATCTGCTGTTATTATGCTGTTATTTTGTCAACCTAGTCAGTCGTCTAATTCCACTGTTAGGTCCTTTTGTTATTCTGCTGTTATTGAACTGTTATTCTACTGTTATACCACTATTATTCCGCTGTTAGTCCCCCGTAATCCCAATCCCATTTGTTAATTCCCTTTTGTTATTCTCATTTGTTATACCACTATTATTCCGTTGTTATTGTTCTCATTATTGAATCACATTACTCTGCATTATACCACTGTAATCCCACTGTTCTCATCATATGTTATTTTTTGTGAATGCAGTGAGATGTTAGTGTTGTACAACGACGACATCGGCGTGTTTTTGGACTAGGGGGATATTGTTTCCATTGTAGATGCAGCTGCTGTGATGACAACAAGAGTAGTGGATGTTTGGTCGATTCTTTTGAATTCGTTGGAGTTTGAGGAACGTTCAGAACCAAGCTCGGTGTTTTTCGGAGTTCGTCATATGGTATTTTGTTTTTTCCTTTGCTATTTTTCGTTATTACCTACAGATTGACTCACAAGTATTGATATAAAGTTAACACTTGTGCACTATTTTTGGTTGTTTATGCTTTCTGTTTTGAAGGATCCTCTTTATTCACTCTTAGAGAACTTTGATTCCTCAAGCCCTCTTGACGGTCCGGGTAAGAAGCTGTTGGCATTCTGGAATGTGTTTTTCGATTCTTGCAATGGAAGATGTCGTCTGAACTCCGACCTTGTGTTTGTGCCGATTCTGTACAATGATCACTACTCTTGTTTCTGCATCAACTTTATGAATGAATCGATTGATATTTTGGACAACATGACTCACGATGGCAACCAAATAGCCGATTACAGAAGATTGGCCGAGATTGTGGCAAGTTATATGTATGTTTTTATGGAGGCTCATAATGTTCTGAAGTCTGTAGATTGCCGCAATTTCGAAATCGTTGATGTCCCTTTTAAATGGAAAAAGAAGGAACTGCTGAATTCCGAGTCGGGGTGTTTCTTGCTGTACACGATGACGGAATATGGTGGAAGCGTGTTTGAGTGCAATCTTCACAGCAAGATTGCTCGTCGAAGCTTCTGGGTTGAAATGTCGGCTTCCCTGATCTTGGCGGATATTAATCTATATAGGCAAGTAGTTCTTGATAAAGTGACGGCTTGTGAGAATCAAAGGCCGAAGACGTTGGGTTTGGCGGCAGCAAGGAACAAGTTGCCAGAAGATCAACCCCAATCATCTGCTGGTAGTGAAGAGTCGGGCATCGTCATGAATGCAGTACCTTTGACTGTTGTGTATCCAGGAAAGTCAGACTAAGTTAGTGTAAACTGTTTGTTAAACAATTAGTGTGTTGTTATTGACCGTTATTCGTATAATAACTAGTTTATTGTCTTTTATTCCCCTATTATTCTAATGTTATTCCAGTGTGTACTCTAATTTAATTGAGTTTTCATATTAGTTGTACTTTTTTCAAACACCATCAATTTTTACTCTAATCCCATTGTTATTCCGCTGTTATTGCAGTATTATTCAGCATAATGAGCAGTTGTTGTGCTGTTATTGCACAATTAGTCTGCAGTTATTTTAGTCTAATTAAGCTTTCTTATTAACTTTGTTTTCTACAAACACTATCCATTTCTATTTAAGTGTAAATTTAGTCAAGTGTAAAAGCAGTGGTTTAGACTGCGTTTTTTCCAGTGTTATTCTACCATTATTCTGTTGTTATTGCAGCATTACTCCGCATAATAAGCAGCTACTCTGCTGTTATTGTACTATTAGTCTACACTTATTCTGCTGTTATTCCACTAGTTTAATTAAGGTTTACAAATACTATCCAATTTCTACGAAGAATATGCATTTTTCTATTAAACTGTCAATGGCTATTTTTTCTCAACTGTGATTCTATTCTTATTGCATCGTTATTCTGCTGTTATTGCACTATTATTCCGCATAACAAGTAGTTTATTCAGCTGTTATTGCAGTATTATTCCACAAAAGGACTAGTTTATTCTGCTGTTATTCCACTGTTAGTCCAACATTATTTTGTTAAAACTATTCATTTTTATCCAAGTGTAAATTTAGTCAAGTGTAAAAGCAGTGGTTTAGAGTGCTTTTTATTCCACTGTTATTCTACCATTATTCTGCTGTTATCGCAGTATTTATTCTTCATAATTAGCAGTTATTATGCTGTTATTGCACTATTATTCTGGCAAAGACTTCTGTTATTCCAACATTACTTAAACGTAGAAGTAAATAGTAGTTAAAGATAGTAATTACATAATAAACATTAACGATCTAAAATATTAAAGCCATTATTTTTAAAGCAATAAATATTTTAAACATATTTTAAAGCAGCAGCCCTGGACCATCATCGTTAGATTTTTATATCTTTATTCTATTCTCTGATGCCTGCGCGCCGGTCCTTGGACAGTGCTCTCAACTTCCACTGAATCATCCTGAAAAGGGTTTTTGTATGCTTCCATAAGTTCCATGGCTTTCAGAACTGGTGTCCAATCGCCAGAGATTGAAATATCGACTTCAGTGTAATACTTCCTCAGAGCATTCACACCAGCAATGAATTGATTGTCCATGTCGGCTTCTGTGTAGTTCCTAGTTTTCTTTTCCTTCAACTGTCTACGCATACGTTCATTTTCAAGTTCATCAACCTTCAACTGTGCCTTAACACTGTCGACCTCTTTTATTAAGGTCTCTTCACGGTTTTCTGCTGCCTCTAAATTTGTCCTTGTGTCGATCAACTCTATCGTGAGGGACTCTATCGTCCGTTTCGCTTCATCGATTTCCTCCCTTGTCGGAGACCTTCGGTTATTGTCAGTTACGTCACTCATCCTGCAGCATTGGAAGTATGAAACTTTTTGCATTATAAAAAGATGTTTAAAATATTTCAACCAAATTAAAAGCAAACCACAGCAGAAGAAAGAGAATTACCTTTTCTGCAGCATCGAGTATAGTGTTGACAGATAAGAAAAATAAACATCAAAGAAAAATAAAGAATAGAAAGATAAGAAATTACCTTTTTGCAGAGGAGATAAAGTTTTTTTTTGGAATGGACTTTTTCAGTGTGTGTGTTTGTTTTTTTACTCGAAATAGCAGTATTTATAGGGGCTTGGGGAATAGAAACAGTTTTTCTGTAATAAAGTATAGAAAGATAAGAAATTACCTGTCTACCAAAAAAAAAAGGTAAGAAATTATCTTTTGCAGAGGAGATGCAGAGTTTTTCCTGGAATACAAACAGTTTCTCTGTACTTATTCAGTGTGTGTGTGTGTGTTTTTTTTAAAAAACACGCAATAGCAGTATTTATAGGGGCTTGGGGAATACAAACAGTTTTCCTGTAATTATATTAGATTAGGTTAGGTAACTGTTTTTAATAAAAACTGAAAAGTGGAACTGCTTTTTATAAATATTACTAATCTGTTATTATTCAACTATTATTGTAGTGTGTAATTGCAGTTTTATTTTTGTGGGTGGTTTGTGAAAAAACAGTCAGATAATATTAACAAAAAAAATTAAAGTAACTAGTATTAATTCTTATATAATGTAGGTCTCACTTTATTATCTAGAAGAAACATTTTAGGTTAAAATGTAATTCAAACAATGACAAATAGTAAAAGTCTTTGACATTTTTAGGCGAGGTCTTCATCGTGGCCGCTGTCTTTTGCGTCACTTTTGTCTTTGTTAGTTCATGCATCTGATTCATATTCTTGCAATGTTTGCTTAGTATTTAGCAGCTACATTAATAGCAGAATAGCAGTAGAATAACATTAATAGCAGTAGAATAACAAGTAGAGCAAATTTAGCAGCTACTCTGCTGTTATTGCAGACACTATCCATTTCCACAAAGAATATCCATTTTCTATTCAAAAATAAGAACACATTAATAGCAGAATAGCGGTAGAATAACACAACAGCAACAGAATAGCAGACTAACACCGGAATAATAGGGGAATAACAGTAGAATAAGAGGATAACATTAGAATAATAGGAGAGTAATAGTTCAGATTCATACCTCTTCAGTTTCTGATTCTTCTTCATCATCGTCATCAGAAGGGGGACTTTCAGCAAATAGAAGATTACAAGTTCTACTTTTGTGGTTCACCCACTTCTTGCAGTTACCGCATCATCGCTTCCTCTTGGCCTTTTCTTTCGACGACCTTAATCTTTTACCACTGCCCTTATTCTTGGCCTTGTTTGGCGGTCGAAGGTCAATATCAGTTGAAGCTGTGATGCCAAGAAGAGCCTCGATTTCCTAGTTTTTAGTTTTCGGTTCAATTGGTCCTGTGATGTTCTCCCTGAACTGTGTCAGGGTTTTCTGCAGTTGCTTCATCTGTTTAACCGTAGCATAACTGTCCATCACCCCGACAGTTGCATAAATCTCAGACCAAACCTTTGACATCTCAGCTTTCTTGATGTCAGCTTCATCAATCTCTTCTATCACCTTTCCATTTTCATCTCGGACAATTGGCCTGTAGGATTTCTTTGTCCATCGAGCAAGGACATAAGGCTCAGGTATCCTGTGCACCTGCCTACCATTCCACACCCACAGTATATGCCGACAGACAATGCCATGCCTCTCAAACAGCTTACATGCACATTTGCTCTCGTTAGTTTTGGTGTTAAATTCAACTCGGAAGCTTCTGTGCTTCAGTCCATCACGAACGTCGTGGTACTCTACTGCCCCTACTGTTGTCAACCCCTCAACCCCCATGCTGCATATCGCATGTTTGACTTCATTCTCAAAGTCCGCAAAGATAGGATGTGTGTAGACAAGGGGGACATGCATCTCTACCTTCATCGGCCCTACTTTCTCGAGCATACTATGCTCATTGGCATTATCCATCCTCCTTTGTGTATGCCTTTGCTGCTCTATTGTGGAATTTTACCTCATCCAGAACTCGACAAGGGTTCCAAAGTGGCTTTCAAACTGCTTGAAGTAGCTGTTTGAACTTTCGGATCTCTAGGCTGTTCGCAACAAACAACCTAGAGGCAGATCCCGAAAGTATGCGGGTATCCACTTTTGTCTGATTGCAAAGACATACTTCAACCACCTGTTGCTTTGCATACCATGTGCCTCAATAACAGTTTTCCAGTTCTGTTCAAATTCGTCTGGTTCGAGGTCGACATCCCACACAACGGCATTTATGTCGGTCATAAATTCCGTATCATTGCAGATTGCCCTTCCCACTTTCTCAGGCATTTTCTACATGATATGCCACATGCAGTACTTGTGCACAGAATGATTGAAGACATTTGGGCAGGCCTTTTTAATTCCAGGGCACTGGTCTGTAATTATACATTGAGGTTGCTGCTTGATGTGAATTTAGCGGAAGCGGAAAGACATTTTTGTAAGGTTGTTTTTGTGTTTTTGAATAAAGTGGATATTTGTTTCAAGATCAATGAAGACCTCGAAAACAATGGGATATTTGCCGTAACTAGACCTATAGTTACGTCAATGGGTGAATTGTTTGATACGCGTCAAACAATCCGACTTAAACTTTGGATCGCGTCCTCGGTCTAAGCAAGGTACGAAAAACTCGTTTCGACCTCTTGAGCCTTTTACTCGTGTAACAACACAAATAAGAAGACAAGTTTCTCACACATGGTGAACCTTTTTACTCAAAACATCATGCTTACAAATGAAGAGAGCCAAGCCTTATATAGGCCGAATGATGCTTGGGCTCCAAGGCAAGCTTTCAATGTTTGCATGAGTTCTAGGTGCCTAGTTATTAGTTTTGACTAGTGTAGAAAAACTAGGAAAGACTTTAGAAGAAAACTAGAAAAGACTAGGAAGAAAACTAGGCGATTAAGAAAACTAGGTGGTATAAAAAACTAGGTAGTTCCATGCACTTGGCCTTGGTCTTTCCCGAGGTTCTTCATCCCTTTCTTCACGGTTTGCACGGCCCCCAAGCCTTATTCGGACTGTTTTTGTTTTATTTTTCGCGTCCCTTGATACGGTAATTTTCTCGTAGAATTTTCGTTAAAGTTCTCGTACCGTGTTCACATCAATTCCTCCTTCTTTAAAAAGAATCGTCCCGATTCTTGGACCAAAGATATGGATTATCAAAAGCCGATCAACCCTCGAACTATCTCGCTCGAGTTTAACCTTTGAATTCCAATAGCAATTAGAAATTCAACCAACGTCTTGACTTTGACAAGCCTTACCCTTTTTATCCAATGCGTCGTCCCGATTCTTGTGCCTTCCAATGAATTTTTTTTTTTTTTTTTTTTTTTTTGCGGATGAACAGTACCGTGAATAGTACCGCGTGCTGTGAACAGTAACTTTTTTTTTCCCCTTTTTTTTTGTTCAATCCGTGCCTTGAAGATCCAACCGATTAAACCTCAACTACCTCGTTGAGTCTAACCTTTGAATACCAATCGCGTTGGATATTCAACTACCAATTGATTGGGACCTCCCTAGGACCGTCTTGATTTTTTTGGGGTGATCAAGAGCCGAAACTCTGATACCACTTTTGATGTGAATTTAGCGGAAGCGGAAAGACATTTTTGTAAGGTTGTTTTTGTGTTTTTGAATAAAGGGGATATTTGTTTCAAGATCAATGAAGACCTCGAAAACAATGGGATATTTGCCGTAACTAGACCTATAGTTACGTCAATGGGTGAATTGTTTGATACGCGTCAAACAATCCGACTTAAACTTTGGATCGCGTCCTCGGTCTAAGCAAGGTACGAAAAACTCGTTTCGACCTCTTGAGCCTTTTACTCGTGTAACAACACAAATAAGAAGACAAGTTTCTCACACATGGTGAACCTTTTTACTCAAAACATCATGCTTACAAATGAAGAGAGCCAAGCCTTATATAGGCCGAATGATGTTTGGGCTCCAAGGCAAGCTTTCAATGTTTGCATGAGTTCTAGGTGCCTAGTTATTAGTTTTGACTAGTGTAGAAAAACTAGGAAAGACTTTAGAAGAAAACTAGAAAAGACTAGGAAGAAAACTAGGCGATTAAGAAAACTAGGTGGTATAAAAAACTAGGTAGTTCCATGCACTTGGCCTTGATCTTTCCCGAGGTTCTTCATCCCTTTCTTCACGGTTTGCACGGCCCCCAAGCCTTATTCGGACTGTTTTTGTTTTATTTTTCGCGTCCCTTGATACGGTAATTTTCTCGTAGAATTTTCGTTAAAGTTCTCGTACCGTGTTCACATCACTGCTGCCCCATTGCTTCGACAAATTTTTTAAAAATCCACTCAAATGAATGCTGACTCTCGAAGTCAAGTAACCCAGCTGCAAAAGTTAACGTCTTCTTGTTGTGGTCTACTCCGGTGAAGGGAGTAAACACCATGAAATATTTGTTTGTCCCATAAGTAGGGTCAAACGAGATCGTGTCTCCATATAACTTGTAGTTGTTTATCCCATCCTTATCAGCCCAAATAACCTTCGTCAAGCATTTGTTCTCATCCTGATCATAAGCAAAATAGAACCCCTTTGTTTCAGCCAGCATTTTGAAATGCCCAATGAACATACTAGCATCCTTATCCCCAATGTAACACTTGATATTTCGTTTGAAGTTTTTGAAGTCTAGCAAAGAGGCACCGATATTCTGATAACCATTTGAGTATTCCTTGAGAATTATGAAGCTCAATGTTGGACCTATGTTGAGCTTAGTATGATCAATAATGGTCTTCTTAATGTAGTCATGGATGTCCCTTGAGATCTTCTGGAATTCCCTGTTTTTGACAGAGTAAAAAGAGTGATTGTGAACGTCTACAAAGACATCCACAATATACCCAGCCGGTCTGTCGTCTGTTTTTTCACAGGTTCTCAACCTCATGTGCGCCTTGCAGCCACACCTTGTCAGAACATGCTTCTTTGGTTGTCTAATTCGTCGCTCTTTGTTCTCTACTGTACTCAAATTACCAGCTTCGTGATTTGTTGCTTCAAGTCGCAGTTTTCTTTTCATATCCCTATACCCCTGTCTGTTACAGACCAATGATTTGACGCTGACGCCCCCCCTTATATTGCGCATTTGTGTACCTTCTCACATCAAATCCGCAAGCCAATGCATATATGCTGTAGAATTGTATTGCATCGTCCAAGGTAAGAAAGAACATGCCACGTTTAGGCGTAAAATCACTCTCAACAGTCCTTACCCACTTTGCTCGGTACCCCGGGTGTCTTTGCGCGCAATGAAGAGTTGGAACAAACTCATCGTTTTCTTAAATCTCGAACAGGTTGGTCTGGTGTATATATTGTTATTAGAAGAATCCCCAATAGTTAAGACTGCATTGTCTTCAACAATAGACACAGTAGAAAGATCTGGGACAGTAAATTATTATAATGAGTACAGTCAGTGGACAACAAAATCACAATAACATCACAATAACACTAAATGTGTTTATCTTATGCTACTCTCTTATCAGCCGTATATTTTCATGTTACTGCACAATAATATCACAACAATACCATCATAATATCAGAATAACAGTACAATAATATCATCATGTTTCTCTACTTTTACAATAATAGTACAAAGAATATCGAATAACAGTACTCTGATTCTACTTTATTACATACAGATAATACTGTATTTATTATGTTACTCTTTTGCAAGGCATATATTTTCATATTACTGCGCAAGAATAGCACAATAATATTAAAATAATATCACAATAACAGTCGAATAATATAATCATGTTACTTTGTCTTCATTACAATAATAGTACATTAATATCGAATAACAGTTCTCTTTTTCTACTGTAATACAAGCCAGACAGTACAATAATATCTGAATAACAGCTGAGAAACACAGAGAAATCAATAATTGATTTATAAACAACGGCGGATAAAGAGATAAGAATCAATAGCAGTATTACCTGTTTCCATATTTACTGTCGAGTTGATTTTCTTCGCTAACATTGTTATTAATCTCGTTGTCCATCTGTTATACATGAAAACAGTAAAATCAAGTCTTCAATTCAATTAAAATCAACGAATTTACACTAAAAATCAACGAATTTTACATTAACGAGGTTTTTACATTAATTCCGAAAATACGAATGAATACACTAAAAATCAACGAATTTACATTACCTGTAATTCGATTGCAGCTAAAAATCAACGATTTTGTGTAATTTTATTAGGTTTTTTATGAGATTGCTATAGTCGGCGTTCTGATTTTTGAGTTTCTCTGTTTTTGATTTTTAGAGAGATGTAGAGAGAGAGAGAATATCGTTTGAATGAAGTTTCTGTTTTATGTTTCAGCTGCTTTTGTATTTTTCGATTTTTCCTTTTTTTTTCTAATTTATCATTTAATCTTGGCTCTTGATTTCTTTTAATCTCAAATTTGATTTCCCCAACTCACAACTCACCATAAGACCCCAACTCACGAGATCCCGCCTCTATATATTGGATTTGGTGATTTTGGTTCTTATGCTGAGTTGTGAGTTGGGTGAATCTCAGCCATTAGATTAAATTAGAGATGAGTGGCCAAGATTAATCTTAGTTGTCATATAAAAGCATTGTTATTTAGTTTATTTTCTCTTTTTTTCTTTTTTCTCTCTCTCTCTTCTTTCCCTCATTTACTCTTTAACTGTTTCCCTCTCTAATTAATTCTCCACATTACTGCAAAACGGTTTATATAATCATTATCAAGTGCAAGCGTTCCTCTCTCTTCTATTATTCTTGTGTTTTTCTTCTTCAACTGTTCGTCTCCTTCGTGTTTTCTCCCGTTTTCTCTTCGCCGTTCATCATTCTTTCTTCCGATTGAAGGTAATTTCATGACATTTTCCTCTTTTATTTTGTTATTTTGTTTTATTTCATGCTTTTGTATGCTTTTTTATTCGTTTTTCAGTTTAATTATCGCTAGGTTTACTTAATCAAGGGCTTTAATGTCGTTATTGTGTTTATGCAGTTTCTTCATTGTAATATTATGCTGTATTTTTGAGTTTCTGATTTTTCTTGAACTGATTTGCATGTTCTTAGTCGTTTCTACAGGTTTCTATAGTTTTGAAGTGATTTTCATGTTCTATGTGACGCGTTGTGTTGAGAACTTTACTATTGATCTTTACAGACTTTACTTTTTGTGTTATTCCGCTGTTATTCTATCGCTTAGTTTGTTGTCAAGTTATTTGTCATGTTTTAATTATTTGATGTGTTTTTCTAGGGTTTTTGTGTTTGTTCGTGTTGTCTTCACTTTTCAGTACTTCTATTATTCCGCTATTATACTGGTCCTATGGTGTCATTGCAGCGTTACTCTTGCTGTCATTGTAGTGTTTTTCCTGTGTTTAATTTTCTGTTATTCTTTTTCTGTTATTCTGCTGTTATTCTAGTGGTTTTGTTTGTTTGGCTTTGTTTGTTTGTAGGTTTCAAATATCACTAATGGTCTTAGTTTGTGAGGGATGGGCAATAAATATAGTGAATGAATGAAGATAAATTGTTATTTGCTAGAGAGTTCGCTCTTCGAAAAGAAAAATAAATTGGGTTGGTTATTGGAAGATAAGAGTGAGAAGTGCTTTGAAGTTAATGTACGAGTTCGTCGTCGTAATCAATCAATGTCGGCAGTTTTAAATAGCCAGGACCTAATGGAAAGAGTTTTCGATTATGTAGAGACTACTTTGGACAAGAGCAATATGTCTCTTGTTTGTAAGAAATGGTCACAAATGTTCCTATTTCATAAAAGTGCGCCCGGTGTTCACGCCGAATATATGAAAGTTCTAACAACAAGTCACAGTCAAGGTTTTAAGACTTTGTCAAGGGGCTCGAAAGTAGTTTCCAAACGATGCAAGTGCTATATGCTTGCAAGTGAGCCAGCAAAGGCGGTGTTGCATGCTTGCCAGTATATATATACGATTATGACAAGATCCTTAATGGACTCAGATCACGAACGGATCGAGGCTAATTCACGAGTACTTTGACTCACTCAGGGATTATCCTTCTGCTTATGATCTTGCTCACGAATTGTATTATAAGTCAGTCGATGTTGTTGACGTTGACTGACTTTTTACGTTATGTCCTTTTTTTTTGGGTAGTACATTTTGGTTCTTCCTCGGAAAGAATGTATTTTGGGTATTATGTAATTCGAAACCGTCTCTGGTTGTAATTTAGTACGTTATTTTGTTTTATAAAGGCTTATGTAGGCCCTATGTAATTTTGAAACTGTCTTTGACTCTTTATTCAAAGAGGCTTTCTTTTGATTCTCTTTCGTGTTTTTGTTTACACCTCCATCATGTTCTTTTTGTGTTTTCACTGCTGTTATTAGTTTTACTAATTGTTAGTATTCTGTAATTCTCATTGCTACGGTACTCTCATTCTCAAGCGTCATTATTAAAAAAGTCTAGCTGAATACCTATTTATCATTGAAAGTTATCCTTATCTTTATTTTCTGGATAGCACAGTAGAAAATGAAGTTAAGAATCAAATCCACCGCTTCATCAAAGTCTACTCAACCGTCATCATCAAATTCTCCGGGTCCGTCTCCATCCAAATCCCGTGTTACATCTCCATCAAAGAGCACTGCTTCTCAGAGAAGGAGTACTCGTAGTCAAGAAATATGTACAACCGAACCACCCACTAAAAAAACCAAACGAAAGGCCGAGACCCAACTTGCGAAGTTGTCGTCTAGTCCACCAAAGACTAGTAGTAAGTTGGCTGGCAAAGTTAAGCATGAGAAGGGAATTGTGGTAAGTAGCAACCAACCTCAGGCTGGAGTTGCCGCAGGAAATAACCCAGTGTATGTACTACTGTTATTCTACTTTTATTTTGCTGTTATTTTGCTATTAATATGTTACTTTTCGTGTTATTTTTTGATGCTCTCCTGTTATTTTGCTATTATTCCGCTGCTTTTGCTTATGTTATCTTAAATGTTTTAATGCATTGTATATTTTTTCCCCTTTGTGTGCACAGTGCCGATCCATTGTTAGCTGCTGTCGGCCTGCTTTTCTTTTCAAAGTTATTGAAGCCCTCACCGAGGAGCAGAAGGAGACTGTTAGGGAAATGGGATTCGGGGGTTTACTTGAGTTGAAGCTTTCTTCCCTCCCCCATACCATGTTCCGGGAGTTTATATATGCTTTTAGGAGTGGGAAGTATTTTGAAATATCTGAAACGGAGAAGTTCGAGTTGACTGCAGATGATGTGCACGATGTGTTTGGTTTACCAAATTCTGGTCCAAAATTTGATTTGCTTATTACTGGGTTTCCTGGTTCTGCAGACGCTGATGGAGAAGCTTTGAAGCGTGCTTGGCGTGAGAAGTATGGTATCGCCAATAACAAAAGTGGGATACCACTTAACAAAGTTCAGGAGACCCTGCTAGAATCTTTGGTTGCGGATGATGAGTTTAAGAAGACTTTTGTTCTGCTTGCCATGTCGTGTTTCGTTGCTCCTGTGTCGGGTTATGTGGTTGATCTTAGACTTCTAAGCGCTATGGAAGATATTTCTAGGATCAAGGAATTTAACTGGTGTCAGTTTGTCTTCTCAGACTTGGTGACTTCTGTGCGTGAAACGCTTAACTGGAGGAAAAATATTCGTTGTTGTGTAGTGCTGTTGGCTATCACCTATTTTCACCGTTATTTCTTTAGCGGTGATCAGGTGAATAATGAGCTACCGCTCATTAAACATTGGGAATTTAAGTCTTTCAATGAGAGGTTACAGCGTGAGGCGTTCTTGGTGCTGGGGCACCGGGAGCGTTCGACGTTGCTTTCCCATTGTCTCGTCCAAACATCGTTGGCTCTGGTCAACGTACTCAACGTCGATGTCTTGTGCTGGATCTACCTGATGATATTCTTACGGATGAGCAAGTACAGTCCGCAGCGGTTGACGTAAGCACCTGTTTGATTGTTTTAAAACGAATCATTCTAAAATTTATTCTGTTATTGTCTTTAAGCATTAGTTGTCCTACTGCTATTATTTTATGATTTTTCCACTATTATTCCTCAGTTTTCCTACTGTCATTCCACGATTATTCTAATTTTCCTTCCAACTGTTACTCCACTGTTATTCTACTACTACTTCACTGTTATTTATTCTGCTGTTAGTGTACTGTTATTCCTTTGTTATTTTATTACTGCACTGTTATTCTACTATTAATCTACTGTTATCTATTTTGGTGTTAGTGTACTATTATTCCTCTGTTATTCTACTATTATTGTACTGTTTTAAGTAAAATTTTGAGATTTTATCTTGACAGGATGTTCATCAACTTATACTGCTTAATGAGAGGGACTCTCAGATTTTATGCCGCCGATACTTGGAACGGGCGGAACTTATAAAGTCGAAGATGATGAAGAAGAACCAGCACGCTATGCGTCAAGCACCTGCTGCTAAGTTGCCCAGCCAAGTAACCCGACAAGATGCTAAAGAAATCACAAACAAACAGACAGAAAAAGTTGGTTGTGAAGGGTCCGAGAATTTGGTTGCCACCCCATCTTTCTTCACGGATCAAGTTATCCGTGAGCTGGACGAACGAGTAAAGCATGTATTGGCTATGCAAGCGGCAAATAAATCGCGATCAACTGTCGATCAAGTTATCCCCAATAGTTAAGACTGCATTGTCTTCAACAATAGACACAGTAGAAAGATCTGGGACAGTAAATTATTATAATGAGTACAGTCAGTGGACAACAAAATCACAATAACATCACAATAACAGTATCATGGGGGAGAGATCAAAATTGCAGTAATGTGACAATAACAGTATGATAACAGCAGGTGGGAAACAGACGACAATCAATAACATCACAATAACACTAAATGTGTTTATCTTATGCTACTCTCTTATTAGCCGTATATTTTCACGTTATTGCACAATAATATCACAACAATAGCATCATAATATCAGAATAACAGTACAATAATATCATCATGTTTCTCTACTTTTACAATAATAGTACAGTAATATCAGAATAACACTACTCTGATTCTACTTTATTACATACAGATAATACTGTATTTATTATGTTACTCTTTTGCAAGGCATATATTTTCATGCTACTGCACAAGAATAGCACAATAATATTACAATAATATCACAATAACAGTCGAATAATATAATCATGTTACTGTACTGTTACAATAATAGTACATTAATATCAGAATAACAGTTCTCTTTTTCTCTTTATAATACAAGCCAGACATAAAGACAATAATATCGAATAATAAATGAGAAACACAGAGAAATCAATAATTGATTTATAAACAACGGCGGATAAAGAGATAAGAATCAATAGCAGTATTACATGTTTCCATATTTACTGTCGAGTTGATTTCTTCGCTAACATTGTTATTAATCTCGTTGTCCATCTGTTATACCTGAAAACAGTAAAATCAAGTATTCAATTCAATTAAAATCAACGAATTTACACTAAAAATCAACGAATTTTACATTAATTAGGTTTTTTACATTAATTCCGAAAATACGATTGAATACACTAAAAATCAACGAATTTACATTACCTCTAATTCGATTGCAGCTAAAAATCAACGATTTTGTGTAATTTTATTAGGTTTTTTATGAGATTGCTATAGTCGGCGTTCTGATTTTTGAGTTTCTCTGTTTTTGATTTTTAGAGAGATGTAGAGAGAGAGAGAATATCGTTTGAATGAAGTTTCTGTTTTATGTTTCAGCTGCTTTTGTATTTTTCGATTTTTCCTTTTTTTTTCTAATTTATCATTTAATCTCAGCCCTTGATTTCTTTTAATCTCAGCCCTTGATTTCCCCAACTCACAACTCACCATAAGATTCCAACTCACGAGATCATATATATATATAGTTTGGTTCTTATGGTGAGTTGTGAGTTTGTATGCTTTAAAATCTAGACCATTGAAAATAATACAATCAACGCTCTCCAATTAAAACACGTCAATCATTAATTTCCCAAATTTCTTCATTCAGCCAATTCTTTGACTATTACTATTCTCTCTCTTCTCTATTGCTTCCTGTCTTCTTTATCCAAAATCAAATTGACTTCATATTTCTTCAATTTTACTGCGATTTTTTCCCCTTTTCAGCTTATATTGTATTCTTGCATCTCTTCCTCAAATTTCCCCCAATTTTTCTCTCTTTATGTCTCTTCGATCCATCTCTAATATAATGACATCGCTTGGTAAGCCGGTGGTGCAAAACCATGCTTGGCGTTTAGATGGTGTACTTGGTGATTTCTCACTACTTGTCATTTCCATAATCTACTCTTTTACTTTCTGTATGTGTTTTGTGTAGTTTGATTTGGTGTGGAACTTTAATTTGTAACGAAAAAAATCAAATCAAAAGAGAAGCAAAGAAATGATTGATCTATGTATGGAAAAAAGGGTGAGGATGTATGACTGTATAAGTAAGTGGGGGAAGAGCAGATATGTGTTGCGAACCGGTTGACAGGCAGACGGGTGCCCGGCTGGGAGTGCAATTATGATGCGCAGTTGTTGTGTTGCTGCTGTCGTGGTTGCTGTTGGTGTTGTTGATGCAGGTTGCGTTGTTGTCGTTGCTGTTGTGATTGAGATGACGATGGTATGGTGGTTGTCGGGGGTTGCAGGTCTGATGATGGAGGAATGGTAACGGTGGTGGAATCGGTGGCTGCTGCGGCTGCCGTTTGGTTGTCTGAGGACGTGGTGATGATAATGGAGGTGAGCAGGAGTGAAGATGAATAATAATGTCACGGTGGTGATTGCTGCTGTTGCTTGGTGTCGTGGTCAGATGGAGTTGTCGTGCTGCCATGGTGGTTGATGCTAGGTTTATGTCTGGTTTTCGGGTTGTGGGGTTGTGTGAGGCAGAGGAGGTAAAGCTTAGCTGATTTGGGTCGAGTTGATGATGGTAATGGCGGGTTTTATTGGGGATGAATGAGTTTTGATGATGAGGAAACTTTTGGTGTTGATAATGTGGGTTCTGATGATCTAACAGCACAATAATATCAGAGTAACAGTAGTACAATAATACAAGAATAACATCACAATAACAGTAGAATAACCTCACAATAACACGTGCTAAAAAAAAGAAAAAAAAATCAAAGTCGTTAAAAAAAAAATCAAAGTGATACCGGAATAACATCACAATAACAGCAGAATAACAGTAGAATAACATAAGAGTAAAAAAATCAAAGTAGTAAAAAAAAAGTGACACCGGAATAACATCACAATAACAGCAGAATAACAGTAGAATAACAGCACAATAACACGTGGTAAAAAAGAAAAAAGAAAAAAAATCAAAGTCGTAAAAAAATTCACAAGAATGAGAATAACATCACATCAAATAACAATGAATAACAATAACAAAGACAATAACATATGGTAAAAAAAAAAGAGAGAAAAAATCAAAATCGTAAAAAATCAAAGTAACAATGAAATAACATCACAATAACAAATGGAATAACAATAACATGTGGTAAAAAAAAAAGAGGAAAAAAAATCAAAGTCGTAAAAAAATCCAGGTAAAAAAAAGCACAATAATAGCATAATAACACGAGGTAAAAAAAATAAGAGTAAAAAAAATTTCAAGTAAAAAAAAATCCGGTACAAAAAGAAAAAAACAAAAAAAAAGTAACATAATGAGTAAATTAAAGAAAAACATAAGAGAAAACAAAAGTCAAAGTGGTAAAAAAAGCATAATAACACGAGGTAAAAAAAAGAGAAAAAAATTAAAGTAAAAAAAAAGTAACATTAGAAAAAAAAGAAAATAAGTAAATGACAATGGTTTTATATGACATGTAAGATTTGATCTTGGCCACTCATCTCTAATATAATCTAGTGGTTGAGATTCCCCCAACTCACAACTCACCATAAGAACCAAAATCACCAAATCCAATCTCTCTCTCTCTATATATATATATATATATATATATATATATAAACTAACTAATAACTCGATCCATCACATGATTCATATGATCACCCAATTGCAAAGATAATGCCAATACACTACTACATCTCACGTCCCAAGGCCTCACACAACTCCATACAATACTTACCTCAATCCGCGCCTGCAACAAGGCCAACAATATACATTTTAAGGCATCCCATTGACTCCTAAAATAATTTAACATGACTCCATTTTAATTACCCCACTCAAAATTTTCTTTCAAGGTACCCGGTTCAAAACTGAGAGGACCAAAGAGTACGAATTAAGGCTAGCTTCTTAACCGCACTAAGAGGGGCTCCTAACAGTTTCTACCCGGGTTCATTTTATTAGACACATCCTATATTAATTACTAAGTTCATTAGTTAGGCCAGAGGATCGTTTTGCTCTGATACCACTTTGTAACACCCCCATTTATTCAGGAGCCTTTAGCTAGACATCCCAAGTAAATGAGAGCGTTACCATCTCGGTTTCCCGAGGTAGTGAATAACAAAGTACAATAAACCAAAGTACTTTAATTAAAACTTTAGCGATTGCATGTTTTTTACAAATTAACCAACTAAAACTTAATATAAATTAAGATACAACTCGCAGCGGAAATAAATAAAGTGATTAAATTTTCTATGTGGTCTACACGTCTAGGTAGACTGGCCAAGTCCTCACGCATCCCATAGCTCCCAAGTCAGCTAATCTTTAGTACATGTCAAATCTGCTCCCCATTATGGTTCATCACAGGTGTTCACGAATACACTGTCAACCACGAGGTTGAGTAGGATAAAATACATCATAATAATAAAGCAATAGTTCAATCTTGCTACAGTCCACATATCATATCTCTTTATCAATTGTCCACGTTATCCACCAGAGACTAAGCCTTGGGCCTTCCAATTAATCACACACGTTATCCACCAGAGACTAAGCCTGGGGCCTTCCAATTAATCACACACGTTATCCACCAGAGACTAAGCCTGGGGCAGTCCAATAACCATACACATTATCCACCAGAGACTATGCCTGAGGCCGTCCAATTCTCATAAACCATTCCACAATATAATCGTATAAAATATGCACAACTCCAACAACTAACAATATTAATCACTCAACTAACTTAATTAAACAAGCAGTCATAAACCAGTCATCCCTCCAATAACATCCATGTATTAAACACGGAAAACAGATATAGTTGAGTTGATTATCCTACCTCGTCAGCAAATTCTAATAACACAATCCCAGTAAATAGAAATCCAATTAACACAGCCTCTCACAACTCCGTCACCTAGATAAGTAATTATTATAATTACTAATTATATACTTTATTCAAATAATTCTATTAATTATAAATTAATTACGTTAATTATAATCTCGTGTAATATAATTCAAAAACCCATTTCAATAAACCAAAACCCGATTACCCATTAAAACCGGTGTTAACCCGTCTTTAAAAACCCGACTCAATCCCGACTAATAACCCTCTCTACAACAAATAAAAGCAACTTATAACACCAACAATCTTCACGGCTTAAACTATGCAACACTCACACACCTCGCAAGACTCCCCTTGGCAGCACCCGACTCACACAGCCTCCACCATGGACCACCCAGCTACGGTAGCCACCCCCTGACCAGTACCACTTCCGCCCGACACTCCCCTGCAACCCCCTCAACAGCAGTCGGCAGAAACGACAACAACAACGGCCTGCACACCATAACACAACATGACACACTAAGCACCACCACCCATACACCCACAAACCGGCAACCACCACCACCTGTAACTCTCTATGCCACTCTAGCCATGACACTAACCGACATGACACAACCATTCATGACCAACAACTCACGACACCAACTAACACCAAAACTTCCCCTATTTTCGCGAAACCCGTCCACCCTAACACCACCACTAGGACCGACTAATCACCACGAACCCAGACAACCCTAGTTTGAGTCCAACGAGTCAAGCAATTGTGTATAAAACAGTTCCAACGTGTTTAGCAATAACTATGCCCTATCGCGTGTTTTCCGGCAACCACCGCACAAAACAGCACTTCCGACCACCCATGACCACCCATGTGGTCGAGTCATAACCTAGGAACCACCCTACCAACCCCAAGTCAAGGCGTGCACATTAAAGGGTCCAAAACCCGTGTTCAACGTGTAGCTTTCTAACCAATAACCACCCTTCGAAAACCCTAATACCAGCCCCCTTCCCGCCGGTCAATGGTGGTCAATGGTGGGTCCGGTCAACCTCTAGTGTCCCACAGTCAAGGTCATTGTCTCGGGCCAGTCAACGGTTGTCTATTTAACGAGTTATATTAGTCTTAAGGTGAGTATGTTAAGAGACGATAGAAAGTTACCTTGTGACGATCTCCTAGCTAGAATTTCTCCTCTTTCTCCTTCTCGCTCTATATTGTGAGATTATAAATTTTATGAGTGAATAAGGTCTCTAATTAGGTCATACCATCTATTTATAGTGATAAGGTAGGTCATATAGAGCGGTATTATGAAACTATGTAATTATTATAGTATTATTATAGTATTATTATTATTATTATTATTATTATTATTATTATTATTATTATTATTATTATTATTATTATTATTATTATTATTATTATTATTATTATTATTATTATACAGTACAATTATTATTATTATTATTATTATTATTATTATTATTATTATTATTATTATTATTATTATTATTATTATTATTATTATTATTATTATTATTATTATTATTATTATTATTATTATTATTATTATTATTATTATTATTATTATTATTATTATTATTATTATTATTATTATTATTATTATTATTATTATTATTATTATTATTATTATTATTAAAATTCCCGAGTCAAACTCCTTTATCACGCGTAAGTTAACCCTCTGTCAATATTACCTGGCTCATCTATTATTTTATTATTAATTATCGTCTTATTTGAAATTACTATTATAAATGACATTAATTAGTTATTCGAAGTACGTAAATTATTCTTATAAATAATTATCAAATTACGGGTATTACAAATGTCATCACAGAAAAACTCCATTCCGACTCAACCTAAATGTAGAAATAAACGTGTATATTTTTGTTTTTTCGAAATTTTCTATTTTTTTATTTAAGAATTAAATAACAATGCAAGCTAAAATGCAATAAACGTGAATGCAAAACAAATGCAAATGCAGACTCAAAGTAAGCATTACCCTCCCCAAACCAAAACGGACAATGCCCTCATTGTCCTCCAGCACACACACCAGTAGAATAATAGGGAAAGGGAAACACAAACTCAAATGCAATATAAATGAAACTAAACTAAAGGAGATAAAAAGAATAAAGAGCAACAACACTTACAATGTATAACTTCCCCAAACCAGCCAGCAAACTGGGGAAGTAAGTAGCCAGCAGCTACTCGTCAGCTCCCTCCTCGTCAGCCACCTAAAAGGTAGGGTCTTCCTCCTCCTCACCCCTCCTAGAACGACCTCCAGCATCAAGGCCAGCTCCAATCCTCTCCTCTCTCTCGGCCGTTTCCTCCTTGCTCTCAGGCTGAGGGTACCCATCCTCCGGGTACCGGTAAAATGAGGGATGCGGCCACCCAGCTGGCACCGGACGGCCTCTACTCAGATGATACTCGTAGAGGGGAAATAAGGCTATGGCCTGATCCCGCTCCATCCTAGCTACCCTCTTGCACATATCTAAAAGCAAAGCATCACGCCGCCCTTGGTCCATGACCTCAGGTGCCTCAAAAACAGGAGGTGGAATAAAAGTAGCCGGTAAAACCGGCTGAGAGGTAGAGGTAGAAGGTGCAGGCGTGGGCGTGGGCGTGGATGCGGGTGTAGGCCCAGCCTGTGGAGGTCCAGACGACTCTCCAACTTCCCTAACAGCAGGGGAAGTCCTCTTCTGCTTCCTAGAAACGGGAGGAGAGAAGTCAAGGAGATAAGAAGGTGGAGGTAGTGGTACTCTACTCGTCACAGTAAGCAAAGGTGAAAGACGAGGTAGAGAAGGTGAAGGTAGGATCACGGAAGTGGAAGTGCAAATCTTCCTCGTCTTATGGTAAGATGCAAGCCAGTTCATTGAATACATAACAGAAATGTCAATAACATTATCCCTATCATAATACTTAAGACCAGGGGAAAATCAGGGAAGAGGCGGCGGGCAATACGAGTCACTAGCCCACCAGACGCTATCGTACCCGCTACTTTCGACCCGACACTGTTAAAATGCTGAGCTGTCAAATATGCAATGTTTAAAATAAATGGGGTACCACTGTCAATGTTCAGGTACCCAGCTAAGATGGACAACTCATTATTGTTAACATTGTTAGGTTCATGACGAGCAAAAATAGTTTCTCCAAGCAGACGGAGAAAATAGTGGCCATGGGGTAAATGGACGTGGGCACCACGACGCTGACCATAGAGAATGTGTGAAAGTGTAGCCCAAATATGACGCGTGAGCTTCCTAGGAGGCTCAAGGCAGCCATCACTAACTAGACCAAAACGTTCCCCGAACTCAGCTAAAGTCCAAGAAAATGTAGTGTTAAATAGTCGGAAAGTGATACAAGTGCTCCCATGGTCAGTCGCATAGGCCACATGACTAAATTCAAAAGAGCTAAAAAACTCTAAAGTAAGTGCCCTATAGGTGAGCTCATTCATAGTGGCCAACCCCGACATCCCCGTCATATGACATTCCATTAAATTCATAAAACGAGTACGTTTAGACGGGGACATAAATCTTACCTCCGAAAAATCAGATAAAGATTCTGTAGAAGTGTTAGCAGCGTTCCTAGCAGGAGCCCGTAGCGTAGTAGCACGGGAACTCGTGCCCGTCCTAATTTGTGAACCGGATGCAGTAGCAGCAGCAGTGATAGTGGCGGCAGCAGTGGTAGTCGACACAGCAGGGGTCGATACCGGTATAGTAACAGCGGACGTGGTTGCAGCAGGGACCACGACCAGGGCGGACGTCAAAGTCGACGCAGAAGCCGTCGAATTGGGCTCTTCGAATCCGGCTTCCTTGTTACTCTCCATAGCTATAATGAAATTCAAGTTCCAATTAACAATCTAGCAATAAAATTGAATTTCCCCAAACCAATTTCACAACTCTAATTCGTATAAAAGAAGGGGAAAATTGTAATTAAACATTAAAGAAGGGGAAAGGAACTTACTTGGTAGATTACCCAACAATAAAAACAATTAAAACCAATTGAAAAATTCAAATAATCGAATTAATTCGATTTTCGCAACCCTAGCTTCAAAAATCTCCAATTAGATCGTTAATTAATGATGCAAACAAGGGTATTTTGGTTTAATTGGTGCTTAGAAAATATTTGGATGATTAGATTGGCAAATTTGGGGAAGAATTTGATAGTTTTAGTCAAGGGATTCAATTAGGTCGAAATATTTGGGGAAGAACTTAGGTTAAGCAATTGAAAATAGAGTAAGGAAAGAGAATACTCCCTCGTCTAATATTCGCCAGAACAGCTCGATCGAGTAAACTGTAGTTACTCGATCAAGGACATCCTTCCTCAAGTTGATCGATCGAGTACTTTGAAAATACTCGATCGAGGACCTTTTCTTGTGCTTGGACTTTGCTCGATCGAGTGGTTAAAACTGCTCGATCGAGAATTCCTTAAATGCTCATGCTCGATCGAGTGTTTGAAACAACTCGATCGAGGACTTCCTTTTGGGCACTTGCTCGAGCGAGCACATAAAGTGGCCATCAAGGACTTCCTCTTTAGCACGCATCCCAGTGATTCGTAATTCTCCCAAGACCTGCAATATACGCAATAATACTTCCCACAAAATACCAAAAACAAGAATACGCAGTTTAAATTCGTCCTAAGCTAAATAAATCTATCCAAACTAATACTAAAGTCTAAAGCTAATAACTAATTAGTTGTCTAGCGAAAATCCAAATTACAAAATATTTACAAATGGGATAGCATCCCGACTCATCCTTTAAAGCAATTAAATAGCCCACAACTGGGCTTCTGGCTCGACGAGGTCCCTTCAACATTTGTGACCTCCGTCTTCAATTTCTAAACAACTGAGCCATCGGAAGGGGAATAACACATCTCATAATCTGCAGCCTTCCTCTTTGCTTTATAAGGCTTCTTCTTTTCATGGCCCCCATGATTTTTAATGCCATCAGTGCTAGGCTCCAATTGCAATGCACCAAGTCCGGTAACGGGATCTCCACTATCCATTCCACCAAGTCCTGTAGAAGCAAAAACAGCAGAATGGTCCTCCAATTCGCTCCCAGACTGGGCGGAGGTGTCATAACAGCAGTATATGACTCAATACTAGTACTAGAGAGATCCTCGTCGGGGTCTATAGAGGGGATAACATTGCAGGGCATGACTTGCATGGGCGCCGTACGAACACTGGACTGGGTGAATGTTAAATCCTCCCCACCCACCTGGAAGGTCAAAGTCTTAGCCCCGACATCAATTATTGCATGAACAATATGCAAAAATGGTCTTTCCAAAATAATGGGAGTGTATGAGTCCTCAGGTATGTCTAAGACTACAAAATCAAAGGGAATAAATAATTTTCCGATCCTAACAGGGATGTCCTCTAAGACTGCTAACGGCCGTGATAATGAGCGATCGACGATCTGTACAGTCATGTTTGTGCATTGAAATTTTGTCAAACCAAGTCTCTTTGCAAGAGACAGAGGTAAGACGCTTACGCTAGCTCCTAAATCGCAATGCGCATTATCAATCAAGTAAGTCCCAATATGACAAGGAATTGAAAAACTACCCGAGTCAGCTAACTTCGGTGAAGTCTTATTCTGAAGAAGTGCGGAGTATTCCTCAGTCAAAGCCACCGTTTCAAATTCATCTATATTCCTCTTACGTAAAAGAACTTCTTTCATAAATTTTGAGTAAGAGGGTACCTGGGTGAGTAACTCGGCAAATGGCACGTTAACTTTAAGACTTCGTAGAAGATCGGCAAATCTGCCAAATTGTTGTTCCATCTTTGTCCTCCGTAGCCTCCCTGGAAATGGAACTTCGGGCTTATAGGAATTATCTTCATTCATAGATTTATCGTCCAAATTATATTTAGACGACAAATCACCATTCTCAACATTAATGTCACTCGATCGAGCAACTGCACTTCTCGATTGAGAGTTTTTCTCAGAATTATCGCTCGATCGAGCAGTTTGAACTGGTCGATCGAGAGGCTTGTCTTCCTTAGTGCTCGATCGAGCCTTATTATCCCTTCGACCGGGCATTTCTTCATTAAACTTGCTTGATCGACCATCAGAAACTGGTCGATCGAGTACACCACGTGAATCAGTCACAATTTCGTCAAAAGACGCCTTCCCATGAACAGTAGCTTCAACCTCCGAGTCTGAAAATTCATCATTCTCCTTTGGCATTTTGGGTCCGTCATAGGAAATACCACTCCTCAAATTGATCATATTTACCGTCTCATGTGGTTTCTTGTCGGTTTGTGATAATAATTGGCCCGGTTGTCTTGAAGCTTCCTTAGTAGCCAATTGAGCTAATTGGGACTCAAGCAATTTAATAGAAGCAGCCTTTGCTTGGTCACTATTCTGCATTTGAAGTGCAAGTGATTGCACCATTGACTTCAACTCGGCTATGTCATTATTACCATTATAAGAGGTACCTTGCTGATACGGCGGTGGGAAAGAATGAGGCTTTTGAAAGCCTTGTTGTTGAGTTCGATGGGGTGGAACATAGGTTTGTTGTTGCGGCGGAGGAGGTGTAGGATTCTAAACATTTTGGCTAGACCACCTCAAATTGGGATGAACTCCAGCTTGATTATTAAAGTAAGAGCCTCCTTGCCTAAATTGTTGACAGACATAGACTTGCTCCTTCTCAGTCAAACACTCCACTGCATTATGGCCATCAGCACCACATCTCTCACATGAGACAGTCTCTTGTCTAGAATATAAGTGAACCGTCTGTTGATTTCCGGCAGCCTGTATCTCTAGCTTATCAAATCTTGCATTTATGGCTTCCAGTTGAGCCACAACTGCACTATTATCTTCAGCGACTGTTCTAGTACCACTCCTTGGATTCCCATATTCAGCACAATGGGTAGCCATCTCCTCTATAATATGCCAGCCCTTATCATCATCGATATTCTTCTGAAATCTTCCATTGGCTGCAGCATCTAAAACAACACGGTGGTCATCATACAACCCATTGTAGAACTGATTGCAAAAAAACCACTGGCCAAACCCATGATGTGGGACAGACCTAACCAGCTTCTTAAATTTACTTCATGCTTCATAGAAGTTCTCAGTCGAATTCTATTTAAAACTTGTAATCTGCCCTCTCTCAATGCATTAGTCCTCTGCGGAGAGTAGTATCTCTTGTAGAAAGCAAGATATAGGGTATTCCAATCAGTAATTTCTGCTGAAACCTTATCCAAGTCAGTCAACCACTCCCGTGATCCATCAATAAGAGAAAAAGGAAACAATACTTCCTTAATCTTCTCTTGGGTCACTCCCTTAGTAGCAAGAATAGTAGAACAGTAATCCGTGAAGATCTCCATATGCTTTCTTGGATCCTCACCAGCTACTCCTCTGAACAGATTTCTCTCCACCAGATTAATATAAGAGGGACGAATATCAAAAGTACTCCCCTCATCAGTTGAAAGCTTGAAATCCTTAGGAATAGAATCAGCCGTCGGCTCAGAATGACTAGCAATATTAGGCATCTTCGCAGATTTAGTAACGGTTGCAGAAATAGATTTATCTTCCTATAAAGACTGAGCTTCTGCAAAAGTGAAATTCTCTAGAACTAGGTCAAGAGTACTCAAGGCTTCCTCTTGACGAATTTCCCTCAATATGTTTTGTCTACGGTGAAATGTCCTCTCTGGTTCGGATCAGCTGGTACTAACTCTGACCTGTTGGATCTGTGCATAAACAAAACTAAGAGAGAAGAATAAGAACTGCCTCAAGGAATTAAAAATCCCTTGAGACTAAAACAAACTAAAGTAAAACAAGTAAATAAACTAGTTGCCTCCTCGGCAACGGCGCCAAAATTTGATGAGGATTGTCGCAACCTATCAAAAATAAAACCTAACCGGCCTAAATATATGCAGTAGAGGTAAGCTGGGTATCGTATCCACAGAGAGGCAGTCGCTATCTACTTGTTATCTAGTCTGTCTACGGTCACAAATTGGGGGCTTTTGATTGATTTGATTTAACTAAACTAAAAGAACTAAGATTAAAACAATAATAGAAATAACAATTAAGACTAGCAAGTATGAAATAGAGAGTGATCAAATAGGGAGAAAGATGCTAGGATGTCCGTTCACCATGATATTACGCAATTCAGCTAAAGGTAAGGTCAGTCGGTCTGTAGTGAGAAGGGTAGTGGAAAGGTCCTTCTGGTCCGCGATCTGCCCTAGATTCTTTCTAAATAGCTTCCGCTCTGATTAGGGTAGTGTATTGTTCATAACAGGTCTATTCATTCCAATCTTCCGATCTAGGTCTGAATTTAACCGGATTAATTAAAATAGTCCCGTGCACTCAACTAAATAATTACTGTTATATTGCTATAAAACAATTCTCACATTAAAACCTCCTAAAACCAATTATAGTGTCATTGTTTTACTATCATGGCTTCCCTATTCCTAGCAATTGGGATTTAGCTGCTCATAACGGTAATAAAACTAATAACGATATATAGAACTAGATTTGACATGATTTAAAGATGAATTAACAAAAATTGCATAAACTAAATATTACCTCTAATAACCTAAACAGTAATTAAGAGACAAGAGAATTAATACTACAAATTAAATTGAATAAGAAGAGAGTAGGGAATTACACAAATTAAGATCCGAGAAATAGAAAAAGCAAGCGTCGAACAAGGGTCTCCTAATCTCTATGCAAAGCTTGATAATAGACTGAATGAATTCCCCCTTCAACCTAATTAGGTTTCTCTTATTTATATAAGAGAGATATTTATTAACTAAATAAGATAAATAAAATAGCAAATAAATAAGTTCACGCAATAAAATCTTGCGTCAGATCACAAGTTGTTCAATCGAGTAAGTTAAAACTACTCTATCGAATATACTCCAGCAAAAATCCTCTCGATCGAGCATAGCACCTACTCAATCGAGGAACGCCGTAAACCCTCTACTCGATCGAACATAGGAGGAGTTCGATCGAGGAGTCTTCAACACCAAAAAGGATTCGATCGAGCAATTAAGTCAGTCAACATGCTCGATCGAGTTAGCTACCACTGTGTCAACACATAGGACGTTGATTAGCTTCCAAGACGACTTCACGTATCCCAAAGCAGAAGTATTTCCGCTCCAATTCCATCCATCTCCTAAATGCAAGCTATAGAGGCAGATCGAAGCTCAGTTTTGCTCCTTCCGGGTTCATTCCTGCAATTAAAGCCAAACAAACCAAAGTAGACCATTCGGGGAATTTCGTAACCTAAAACTACGGGAATCGCATTGAAATGCGTGTAAAATAAGTACAAAAAGTTATGGACATGGGCCACAGGCCGGTCTGTGGGCGTCAGCCTACCGGTCCGTAGTCACGGGCCACCTGCACGCCAAGCCAATCTATGGACATGTAGCGGTCTGAAAGTCACGCTCGGTGACGTAAAAATGCTTTCGACCGGATCGCTTTAGATCGGTCGGTTTCGTCTCCGCAAAGGTCGCGAAACGATTAGAGATGTTCGGAGTCACCACCAAGCATTTGTGGGATGCTTGGCGCCCGTTCGAATCCACTTTATACCTAGGTTAATCAAGGCAAAAAGCGGTGTTTGACATAGGTACTAAAGATAAGGACTCGTCCCCCTTTTATCATTCTATGCCTAAAATGACTCTCGTGCGCCCTGGATAAGGCCCTCCACTATCCAAAGGTTCTGAGTAAGGGGTGAGGGTACGTATTGGGAAGCCCTTTAATCGGACACCCAATCCCGCCCGCGTTAGCGGCCTCTAATGATCGATCGTGGTTGTTTAAGTGCAAGAGTTGATAAAACGGTTTAAATGCATGAATGCGCATCCAAAAGTTTAACCTAACATGTGAAACTTTGCTAAGTCGGTTTGTTTATCCACATAACATGAAATTGATGTCCAAGTCGGATTTAGATTGATTTGCATATGAAGACGAAAATTAAACATCCATTTACCAAATTCGGATTACGATGCTTAACACGATTCCATTTATTTGAAAACGGGTGGCAAATGAAAAAGTGTAAAAACGCAAACTTGTCAATCTAACCCGTCATGTATTCGGATTAACCATAATCGGGATCGTTCTAGACAAGTGCCTAAATGGGACAGAACAGTGCCAGGCTGCCCCATTGGGCGCGAGCCTATTGGCGAGGGGAAGGGGTCTGCCCAGGTTTTAAAATATGAAAACAGTAGCTGCATTGGGCGCGAGCCATGAGCCGACGCAAGGGGCGTCTCCTAGTTGTTTAAAAGGTTGTTTAAAACCGTTTTTTGTGATTAAATGATTTGTAAGTATAATTTGCCTGACTCAGAATAATTACTATTATGTTAGTAATATTCTTTGTCGGATTTGCAAGTTTGAAAAGCATAGTTTACAAATAAAAATGTAAAATACTTGATTTGAACTAATTATATTAAGTTCATTTCTTTGTCATTAGTCAAGTTTGTCATCGTACTCGGATTAAACCGACATAGTATAAGGAACCAAGGATGATTATGAATTATGACTAATATGTTTACAAATGCAAACAAATGAGAAAAATGCTAAGTAAAATAAAAGAGGGTTAAAATACCCTTTAATTTGTAATTAACCAATAATATCACCGAGTCATGGATTTAAACCGTCATGGTATATGGAACCAAGGGTGATTATGATTTATGGTTACAAAGTTTGTCAAAAAAACGATTTGAAGCATTTGAAATGGTAAAAAAACCGATTGCAAATAAGAAAGAAATAAAGAGGAAAGACGAGAATAAACACGGATGAGTCTGACCCGATAACCCACAAGAGGCGCGAGCCTCTTTGCATAGCAAAGGGCTTCTGTCTCGGGCCAAAACTCGGTTTTGGCTCGTCTAACCTATATTTGAATCGTGTTATGCATCATTCATGCTTATAAAGTTATGAAAACAGTAAAGACATGAAATAAATGAGTTGTTTACACCCTCAAACTTACGTGTATTGATGTTTGCGAAGTAGACGACTTTAGAGACGGTTTTCTCTTTGTGACTAATCGCGATCAAAGAAGTTTAACAAGGTGCCTTACAAAAGGATTTAGTTTTGAAAATATGTTGAAAATATATTGTTGAAAAACATGTTGATTGGCGAATTGAGTTGGTCAAATGGGTCGGTCGAATGCACGGCGACGGTACCAAACAAAATGTGTAAGGCTTGTGTTTACGATCGGTAAGTCGTAAACACGTGTCGATTTTGTGACTTAGGAAGTCGGGTCTAGAAGTTTAAGAGAGAGGTGAGGGGGCGGACACTCGCGTAGGGTTTATGGTGTGTGATGGTGGGTATTTATAGAGAAATGTGGGATGGTAGGTCGGTTGAGTTTGCTTAGAGGCTAAGCAGACACCCTAAAGAGGCGCGAGCTACCTTGTGATACAAATGGGTGTATTGTCCTTTTCAATTTGGATGTGGCCTTTGCTCCATCTATTATTTGGTTAGATTGATTTGTGGTATTGAAATGAGATGTCGTGTAACAATTTGGGCAACTAATAAGATGATTTTGGGTGTTACTTGACGTAGGTGTTTTGTGTGCTTGACTCGAGTTTGACCCGTGTGAGTCGGGATTTGAATTTCGAGTCGGTTTTTGGCTCGATGTCGGTTTTGACTCTAATAAGGGTCATTTTAATGGAAATGACATGATAAAAACATTCATGGCATTATTTTCGACATTCGAGATTTGGTTTGACTCGGGTTGACCCAGGTTGACTCGAGTTGCGGGTTTCTGAGTCGGTTTTGGGTCCGAAGACGGTTTTGACTCTAATTAGGGTCATTTTAATGGAAATGACATGATAAAGGCATTCATGGCATTATTTTTGACATTCAGGATTTGGGTTGACTCGGGTTGACTCAGGTTGACTCGAGTTGCGGGTTTCTGAGTCGGTTTTGGGTCAGAAGACGGTTTTAACTCTAAATAGTTTTATTTTAATGCAAATGAAGTTAGAAAACCATTTTTGAAATCATTTTTCATATTCGAGTAGTGCATTAAACCATATCATGTATAGCCAATCCACGCACGCATATCAAAAACATGTTACAGGCCGATCATCATCGGGTAGTTTTTGGAAGGTGCAAATACTGGGTATCTACAGAGCCCCCACTTTGACTGAGGCTTGGACAGGGCGAAAGTCAAAGTATGGCCTCCAGGTCAATCGAAGATTACATCCTGAAAACCATTACTACGTCGAGGTGACTCAAAAGGGTTTGAGCCAAGGACCTGCCGTCGGGAAGGGCGACGTCGAGGCGACTCGGGGATTCGAGTCAAGGACCTGCCGTCGGGAACATTTTAGAATCTGTCGACTTCGATGCGGGTCATTTAAAGTCCGTTAGACTACGTATAAAGGCTCGCCAGCCATAGAAAGGAGTCATACCTGAGGCATCTTCGGGATATGTCCTTGAATTGTTTCTTGTGTGCATGCAAAGGCTCGCCAGCTAGTGTTGAAGGTGGTGTATTTTGAGGCTTGCCAACCATAGAAAGGAGTCATACCTGAGGCATCTTCGGGATATGTCCTTAAATTATTTCTTGTGTGCGTGCAAAGGCTCACCAGCTATATTGAAGGTGCGTTTTGAGGCTCGCCAGCCATGGGAAGGAGTCATACCTGAAGCATCTTCGGGATATGTCCTTGAATTGTTTCTTGTGTGCGTGTAAAGGCTCGCCAGCTATGTTGGTGGTGCGTTTTGAGGCTTGCCAGTCATCGAAGGTGCGTATAGGGAGCCATGATGTCCAACTTGCTGGGGTCCCTAAACGAGCTCCGTGGGGGAAATAGCCTTAAACATCGGACTTATTTCTAGATATTGTTCGGTAATGACTTCCAACCAGGTTGAAGTTGATAGGTTTGGCTAGGGAGCCATGATATCCAACTTGCTGGGGTCCCTAAACGAGCTCCGTGGGTATAGATCATCTGTGTGACTTCTATTTGAAAATCGGCACTCGCTGGGGAGTTAGAAACTTCTCGGGACTCGCCGGGGATATGAGTTGCAGCTTGTTGGGAGGTAGCGTATTCCATGTAATCGACAGGGTTAAAGCCCTTCGACTTGACGGGTCGGTGTTTGTTAGGAAGAATCCAGTACTCAGTTGGAGTGAGTTTGTCTTCTCATGATTACCTGCATGGTTAGTGACCAGACAAATCCGCAGTCGCATAGACAAGCACGTATCACACAAGCATATAAGCACGTAAGCACATAAACATGCAATTAATTAGCACGTAATATCCCGCGTAAGGGGAGATAAGAGTTTCGGAAGTTGTGAAGCTTAAAATCTGTTAAGAGTTGGAATTTTTTTCTCATAGATTCGTGATTTGATAGATTGGAGACACGTGACCGTTATGACATTGACGCACACGGACGCATACTGACAGACTGACAAATAGGCGGTCGTGGATGCGACACAAACTCAGTAGCGACACGACACAGGGGTTACTTTGACAAACTTTGCCAATGTAAGTGCAACTTCTTAGCCAAAAGAGAGTGACAACGCGCATCAGATTCTTGGGGTAGAAGGTCCGCTCGGCTGGGGAACATGAATTGATTATCTTCTCTAGACATGTTTGCATCTGTTTGCTTACTTGAGATCCCTTCTCGAGGTATGATGATTCGGAGAGCGGAACCAAGACTTCGTCATCGTCCGAACCGAGCACTAGGCCAAAGATGGTTTTTTTTCAGACTGTAGTTGAGACTCAAAAGATGTTTGAGGATAAAGGATGGGTGGCGTCTCAAAAGAGAAGCCTCCAGAGTGACAAAACAAGGAATGTGCGACGTCTTAAGGAAGAAGCCCCCACTAAAGAGGTATGAGATTAATTTTCTGCAGCTGGGTGGGCTAGTTTTGAGGATTGATGTTAATGGTTGAGATTGAGATAGGTGTGCGGTTGTGTCCTTGTTGGGGGACTGCCTACGTATTCGCGTGTTTGCGAATCAAACCAGATCATAGTTCTGAGCTGTTTTTTTCGAGGGTTGAAAACTAGAATTGTTTTGAAAGGGATGTGCGGTTGTGCCCTTGTAATAGGACTGCCTATGTATTCGCGTGTGTGCGAAATCAAACCAGATCGTAGTTCTGAGTGTGTGTGAAATGGGTTGCAAATTGAAGGTGTGCAAATTGAATGTTTGTGGGGGTGTGGTTGCGCCCTTGTAATAGGACTGCCTACGTATTCACGTGTTTACGAAATCAAACCAGATCGTAGTTCTACATTTGTTTGTGTGCCTAAGCTAAATGTTAGGACCTTGAAGTGATTTTGAGGTGTATGGTTGTGTCCTTGAAGGACTGCCTACGTATTCACGTGAAGTGAAATCAAACTAGATCGTAGTTCTGAATGTGTGCCTAAGCGAGTTGTTAGGACCTTAAAGTGTGAGGGTCACGACAGTAAATTCCATTTGGTGACTCGTCTGAATGTTTGCCTAAGCGAGTTGTTAGGACCTTAAAGTGTGAGGGTCACGACGGTAGATTCCGTTTGGTGACTTGAAAATTGATTTGAGAGAATTCCTCCTTGATCATGAATCGGAGAGGTGTAATTTGTGAAAATGTTCCTTATCATGTGAGCACACTAAAAAGTGGACCCTAAGGGTAGATTGGGTATGTCCTGTTCTAGGTAGCAAAGCATTCGAGGACTCTGTATCTGGGTTAGGGTGAAAATGGCTTCGACATTAGGGAGTGTGGAGCTTGGTAATAAAAGGTTTGTTTGACAGATAAAAATCTGGAGTTGAGGGTCACGACAGTGAATTCTGTTTGGTGACTCGAAAGTTAATTGGAGTGAAATACCTCTTGATCATGAATCGAAGAGGCATAGCTTGTGAAAATATTTCTTGTTGTGTGAGCACACTAAAAGTGGACCCTAAGAAAGCAATGGGCATGCTCCGTTCCAGGGAGCAATGGTTTTTTAAGACTCTATATCTGAGTCAGGGTGAAAATGGCTTCGACATTATGGAATGTGGAGCTTGGCAATAATAGGTTTGTTTGACAGATAAAAATCTGGAGTTTGTATTTTGTGGTGTTTAGTTCGATGGGTTACGACTTGTAATTTGGTGCGGAATGGAGTCACAGGCTTGATGTTGCCTGAGCACGAAATGGTTGGTAAACAAATGTGGGATCAGAATCCCATGTCTGGCCCTTAAAGGTTAAGGTGTGATATTTTGAGCTTGAGTGGAATCCTCAGAAGCCTAGATAGTTCTCCCTATAACAGTCTCTAGAAGGACTTAAAGGTGAAGCAGTGTTGGTTATGATCTCGAGGGGAATCCCCAAGATCCTAGATAGGTTTACCTGTAGTAGTATTCTCTTGAAGGACTTAGGGGTGAAGCAGTTTTGGGTTTATTTGACGAGTCTTGAGCACTTGTTTTAGCTATTTGACATTAGGTTTTGGTATTTTTGTGTTTTGTACTTGTTGGTCCCGGAGTTTGGAGGGAAGAAACATTGGTCATGGGCTTTGGACTTGTTGGTCCTGGACTTGGTGTTTTGGACTGACTTGTTTGGTGTATTGGACTTATCGGTCCGGGATTTGGTGTGTTGGACTCGTTGGTCCTAGGATTTGGACTTGTTTGTCCTGGACTTGGTATTTTGTACTCACTTGTCCAGGATTTTGTGTGTTGGATGCTTTCTTTGGATTTTGGCCTTTTTGAGAAAAGGGTATCAAACTTGTTTTGTTTTGATTTTGGCTTGGGTCTTGGCCTTGACGTTGGGTGAGTAGCCTTTGGCTTTGGCTTTTGCTTTGAGTGAATTGCTTTTGGCTTTGGTTTTTTCTTTGGTCTTGAGCTTTGGCTTTGGGTGAATGGATATTAGATTGGGCCTTTGATTTTGGCCTTTCGCTTTGACTTTGGGTGAATGGCTATTAGCTTGGGCCTTTGATTTTGGCCTTTCGCTTTGGCTTCAGGTGAATGGCTATTGGCTTTGGCCTTTGATTTTGGCCTTTCGCTTTGGCTTTGGGTGAATGGCTATTGGCTTGGGCTTTTGATTTTGGCCTTTTGCTTTGGCTTTGGGTGAATGGATATTGGCTTGGGCCTTTGATTTTGGTTTTGGTTTGGCTTTATTGGTTCTTTGTCGTCCTTCGTTGGAGGAAGGTAGAGGTGCAGACGGGGATGTACCCGTTGGTGAGAGGTTGATATTTGTTGATGGGATGTTTTTGTGGGGAATAGGCTTGCCTTCCGTCATTGACCATGAACAAGGAGATGTTCTGGTTCGTTATCTAGGTTCGTCGTAGGATCCATTTGATTGAGAGCTCGTTCTAGATCGGGTGCTAATGAAAGGTTTCTATTGCCAGACATGGAATAGGTAAAGAGAATGGACACGGAGTTTCGAGTCCTCCGCTTACTTGGTACGAAACGTCACTCGAGTGTACTCACATTGAATTGGAACATATTGTTTGTTTTAAATCAATTCGCAAATCAATTCTCGTTGTCAACGGGAAATGGTAAAGGGGAGAATATATGATAGTTGAAAATTGTGCTTTTATTTAGATAAATAAGAGATTAGCACAGACTCGATAGATACATGTGACTCATGGGGACAGCCCTTAGTTGTCATTTAGGAATAAAAGGACATACGCTAGGATAGATATGAGAAAGCCTAAGACTCGAACTCGGACTCAGACTCAATCGTGGACTCAGACTCCTAATTATCATCTTCCTCCTTGAAGGTCTCCTTCGCAGCATCCAGTGGCTTGAATGTCTGGTCTTGAGCATTGACCCACTTGAGCACTTCACTCTCGTTATTGGGAATGATATGTGGACAATAGTCGATGAGGCTTTAATCCCCTTGCAGAAAGAGATGTTCATTAGGGTTGTCTTCATCACTTGGTTGGCGTAGGGATGGAGCTATCAGTTCATGGTTGTCGACCATGTTTTGAATAGCATGTTTCAGTTTGATGCATGTTTCAGTGTCATGACCTTTTCCTTGATGATATTGGCTATATGCACTGTCGTCCCAGAAACGGGTTTTCCTGCATTCAGAAGAGTCCGGAGTGAGCCCGATTGGTTGTAGCTTCCCTTCAGTCATGAGCTTTTGAAGGGCTGCGGCATAGGTTGTGTTGAGGTTGGTGTATGTCCTTTGAGAACGTTCAACCTTGTTGTTTGACTTGAGACATCTGAGAGGATTGTCTTAACTGAGAGGTGCAATTATAATTTTGCCAGCTTCATTCATATCTTGATTGGCATGCTTGAGTTTGAGGCAGGCTTCGGTGTCATGGCCCTTGCCTTGATGGTATTGGCAATAGGCATTACCATCCCAGGATCGGGCTCTTTTGTGTTCGGGTTTGTCCGAAGTCGGACCAATGGGTTGGAGCATTCCTTCCGAAGCAAGTATCTCCAGAGCGGTGCCATATGTTATTCCTAGATATTTGAATACCCTTTGATGTTTTCCCATGGTTCCAACATTGGTGTTTTTGGGGATGTTTTTATGAGTGTTGTTTTTGTCAACCCTGAGCGGAAACAGGATTTGGTTGTTGTCAAGGGGAAGTATTTGGGATGTTGCTTGATATTTTGAAATGGTATTTTGGTGAGGCAATTTCATTTTCTTTGTTGGTGGGTTCTTGGGTGTGCGAACCATCAGACGGCTCCTCATTTTCAACATTTGTTTGTTGGGGAATTGGGTGTTGGTCTTCCCCTTGATGGTTAGGTTCATTTTCGGCATTACCAATCTTTTTCCCCAAATGTGCTACCTGAGTGTCCAATTCCATCCATCTCCTAAATGCAAGCTATAGAGGCAGATCGAAGCTCAGTTTTGCTCCTTCCGGGTTCATTCCTGCAATTAAAGCCAAACAAACCAAAGTAGACCATTCGGGGAATTTTGTAACCTAAAACTACGGGAATCGCATAGAAATGCGTGCAAAATAAGTACAAAAAGTTGTGGACATGGGCCACATGCCGGTCTGTGGGCGTCAACCTACCGGTCCGTAGTCACGGGCCACCTGCACGCCAAGCCAATCCGTGGACATGCAGCGGTCTGAAAGCCACGCTCGGTGACTTAAAAATGCTTTCGACCGGATCGCTTTAGATCAGTCAGTTTCGTCTCGGCAAAGATCTCGAAACGATTAGTGATGTTCGGAGTTGCCACCAAGCATTTGTGGGATGCTTGGAACCCGTTCGAATCCACTTTATACATAGGTTAATCATGGCAAAAAGCGGTGTTTGACATAGGTACTAAAGATAAGGACTCGTCCCCCTTTTAGCATTGTATGACTAAAATGAGTCTCGTGCGCCCTGGATAAGGCCATCCATTATCCAAAGGTTCTGAGTAAGGGGTGAGGGTACCTATTGGGAAGCCCTTTAATCGGACACCCAATCCCGCCCGCGTTAGCGGCCTCTACGGATCGATCGTAGTTGTTTAAGTGCAAGAGTTGATAAAACGGTTTAAATGCATGAATGCGCATCCAAAAGTTTAACCTAACATGTGAAAGTTTGCTAAGTCAGTTTGTTTATCCACATAGCATGAAATTGATGTCCAAGTCGGATTTAGATTGATTTGCATGTGAAGACGAAAATTAAACATCCATTTACCAAATTCGGATTACGATGCTTAACACGATTCCATTTATTTGAAAACGGGTGGCAAATGAGAAAGTGTAAAAACGCAAACTTGTTAATCTGACCCGTCATGTATTCGGATTAACCATAATCGGGATCGTCCTAGACAAGTGCCTAAACGGGACAGAACAGTGCCAGGCTGCCCCATTGGGGCGCGAGCCTATTGGCGAGGGGAAGGGGTCCGCCCAGGTTTTAAAATATGAAAACAGTAGCTGCCTTGGGCGCGAGCCATGAGCCGGCCCAAGGGGCGTCTCCTAGTTGTTTAAAAGGTTGTTTAAAACCGTTTTTTGTGATTAAATGATTTGCAAGTATAATTTGCATGACTCGGAATAATTACTATTATGTTAGTAATATTCTTTGTCGGATTTGCAAGTTTGAAAAGCATAGTTTACAAATAAAAATGTAAAATATTTGATTTGAACTAATTATGTTAAGTTCATTTCTTTGTAATTAGTCAAGTTTGTCATCGTACTCGGATTAAACCAACATGGTATAAGGAACCAAGGATGATTATGAATTATGACTAATATGTTTACAAATGCAAACAAATGAGAAAAATGCTAAGTAAAATAAAAGAGGGTTAAAATACCCTTTAATTTGTAATTAACCAATAATATCACCGAGTCACGGATTTAAACCGTCATGGTATATGGAACCAAGGGTGATTATGATTTATGGTTAAAAAGTTTGTCATAAAAACGATTTGAAGCATTTGAAATGGTAAAAACACCGATTGCAAATAAGAAAGAAATAAAGAGGAAAGACGAGAACAAACACGGATGAGTCTGACCCGATAACCCACAAGAGGCGCGAGCCTCTTTGCATAGCAAAAGGCTTCTGTCTCGGGCCAAAACTCGGTTTTGGCTCGTCTAACCTATATTTGAATCGTGTTATGCATCATTCATGCTTATAAAGTTATGAAAACAGTACAAACATGAAATAAATGAGTTGTTTACACCCTCAAACTTACGTGTATTGATGTTTGCGAAGTAGACGACTTTAGAGACGGTTTTCCCTTTGTGACTAATCGCCATCAAAGAAGTTTAAAAAGGTGCCTTACAAAAGGATTTAGTTTTGAAAATATGTTGAAAATATAATGTTGAAAAACATGTTGATTGGTGAATTGAGTTGGTCAAATGGGTCAGTTGAATGCACGGCGACGGTACTAAACAAAATGTGTAAGGCTTGTGTTTACGATCGGTAGGTCGTAAACACGTGTCGATTTTGTGACTTAGGAAGTCGGGTCTAGAAGTTTAAGAGAGAGGTGAGGGGGCGAACACTCGCGTAGGGTTTATGGTGTGTGATGGTGGGTATTTATAGAGAAATGTGGGATGGTAGGTCGGTTGAGTTTGCTTAGAGGCTAAGCAAACACCCTAAAGAGGCGCGAGCTACCTTGTGATACAAATGGGTGTATTGTCCTTTTCAATTTGGACGTGGCCTTTGCTCCATCTATTATTTGGTTGGATTGATTTGTGGTATTGAAATGAGATGTCGTGTAACAATATGGGCACCTAATAAGATGATTTTGGGAGTTACTTGAGGTAGGTGTTTTGTGTGCTTGACTCGGGTTTGACCTGTGTGAGTCCGGATTTTAATTTCGAGTCGATTTTAGGCTCGGTGTCGGTTTTGACTCTAATTAGGGTCATTTTAATGGAAATGACATAATAAATACATTCATGGCATTATTTTCGACATTCGAGATTTGGTTTGACTCTGGTTGACCCAGGTTGACTCGAGTTGCGGGTTTCTGAGTCGGTTTTGGGTCCAAAGACGGTTTTACTCTAATTAAGGTCATTTTAATGAAAATGACATGATAAAGGCATTCATGGCATTATTTTTGACATTTGGGATTTGGGTTGACTCGGGTTGACTCAGGTTGACTCGAGTTGCAGATTTCTGAGTCGGTTTTGGGTCCGAAGACGGTTTTAACTCTAAATAGTGTTATTTTAATGCAAATGAAGTTAGAAAACCATTTTTGAAATCATTTTTCACATTCGAGTTGTGCATTAAACCGTCTCATGTATAGCCAATCCACGCACGCATATCAAAAACATGTTACAGTCCGATCATCATCGGGTGGTTTTTGGAAGGTGCAGATACTGGGTATCTACAAAAGTCTATATAAGTAGCACGCATCAGACGCAAACCTCGATTATTAATACGATTGACTCTGGGTCAAGTGGGAGGTTGTTGGAATTGGCCCGGATTTCACCGCTTCGTACAGTAATTACTACTGCCTTAACGCTGAACCTAGCTAGATAGATGGTCACACATGTACGGATTTGTTTGACACTTAAGATGACTCTATATTATTATCAAATAATAATTAAAGTATCTAGACGACATATTATTGTATCAACTACTAACACAAAAGATACGTTCAGTTTTTATATTTTTGTAAATATTAAAGTCAAAGGCTTACCTTGAAAAACCAAAACGTCATATATACAAAAAACGGAAAGAGTATTCATATATAATTAATCTTTATTTTAGGTTTTCCAGACGTAAAAATGGAGAGTGGGAGATGACATTCAATCTTCACTGATTTAAACAATTAGCTTACGCCGCTACGCATGAAAGTTCCTCTTCGAGTCAAATTTTATTACGGGGATCAAATTATGCAATTAATACTCATATATTTATATTTTTTTTAACTAAATTTGATAAACAATTTGAGTGACAAATTACACTAATAGCATCGTAAGACCTCTTAATTGAAGTCTTGTGATTATAAATGAGCGTACAAACTATTATCTATACTATCTAGTTAAAAGGCTAGTAAAAGCATTTAATTTTATTCCATCTCATTATCTTTTTTTTTTGGTCGAGATGTAAGTCATATATTACCAATTATCAAACAGAATACAACACCCAATTGACTAGGACATAAGCCTCCTAATCAATCTAAAGTGTTTTTCTTGCAACTAACTGCTTACAACATGTCAAATTCTAGTTCAAAGCACTTGCCTAATGAACTGAATTACAATTTTTGGTAACACCAGAACACTTTCATGTAGACATTTGTTCCTAGCATGCCACACCTGATAGAAAAGTGAGCATATAGTAGCTCCAGTAACTTGTTTAAAGAAAAGAGACCTGAACCGCATAGACAACCACCAACTTACTGTATTCTGTCCAGGAATAGCAACACCGAGCTAATCTGATAATAACTGCAAGCACCTGCTACTGAACGCATAGTTGAAAAAGAGATGATCATGCGTTTCATCCAACAATCCACAGAGCAAACACCTAGTATCCCCAGCCACCGACGACCTTTGCAACCTATCCCTTGTCATCAGCCTGCTTTGTACAGCAAGCCAGGCAATAAAGCTAAACTTGCCAATCCCAAGCCTCAACCACACCAAATGATGCCATTGCATCTCAGTCCCAGAGGGTACCAGCCACTTATACCCAGCCTTAATGCTATACTCCTATCCCAGAGAGCTCCATATGTCACCCACAAATCCTCCTTTGAGTATATCCCTCACCTCACAAAGTTTCCTCCAAGACCAGCTTGCAGTAAGGGGGAGTTTATAACTCCACCATTCCTTTCCTTTAATGTAAACAGCATGGACCCATTTCACCTATAAATGATCCTTCTTTCCCATTATCCACCAAATATATTTTCCCATTGCAGCAATATTCCACATCTAAGCATTAATAATTCCAAGACATCCATATTTCTTTGGCATACACACCCTCTCCCATGCCACAGCTGGAGATTTATCATAGTGTTCACTACCTTGCCAGAGAAAATTCCCGCAAACTGCCTCAATGTTCTTAATAACAGTCCTGGGTAAGACAAAAATCCTAGCCCAATAACTGTGAAGGGTACTAAGAACAGACCTCGCAAGGACCAATTTGCCCCTATAAGATAACTTCTTGGCCCCAAGAGCTCTAATTCTCTCTACCACTCTTTCCACTAATACTGCACAGTCCAACACAAATAACCTTTTAGCTGAAATAGGTACCCCCAAGTAACTAAATGGAAGCTTGGCAGGTAACATACCAGTAGCACTCAGAATTTGCCCCCTTCTTATCTCATCCATCCCATTCATATAAACATTGGATTTTGCCACATTCATTTGTAATCCAGTAGAATTTAAAAACTTAGCAAAGGCGGTCAACATCAGATTAACAAACCTCATATCCCCATGACAAAACATTAGCAAATCATCAGCAAAGCACAAGTGTGAAAGTTTAAGTCTCCTACATAAAGAGTGATACTTAAAACCTTTTTGCTCTTATGCCACCATCAGCAGTCTACTAAGGTAGTCCATACACAGTGTAAAGATTAATGGAGACAGAGGGTCTCCTTGCCTTAAGCCCCTCCTTCCTTTAAAATGTCCAAACACATCACCATTAAGAGAAATATAGTATGAAGGAGTAGTGATACACTCCATCACCCTCAAAATAAACACACTAGGGAAACCCAAAGCAATCATCATGTCCCTAACAAACTCCCACTCTATAGTATCATATGCCCTTTGGAGATCAATCTTCATCATCACCGCTACTACAAAAAAACATCAAAAGAACCAGAAATAAGAAATCAGTTAGATTTCCAAACCGGTTTCTTAACATAAGAAACCGTTTACTTCTTAAAACTGGTTTCTTAAAGACTAAGATAAAAAACTTGTTGAGGCTGAGACCGGTGTCTTAACTTTTTTAATTATTTTTTTATGGATAATTCATAACTGGGTAAATAATTAGGTATAGAGCTATAGATCTCCGTAACTGCACAAGCAAAACCTAGTTAACCTCACACAATGATGGACAAGAGTTGGTCGTCACACATCCAATCAAACACATTTATAATTCTCAACAAACAACTAGTTAGTGGTTAAGTCGAGGTCGATCCATGGGAAGGTTTGCTTTGGGTTCTAAATCTATCTATCTTAATTTATGCTAGTGTCATAATTGATTTGGGTTTGTATTTGTGTTCTAGACTAATAAAAGCAATAAAGTAAATAGAGGTATAAACAAGTAATAAAGAGTACTAGGATGTCATGGGGTCATAAGGGATTCATGGTGTTGATCATACAAACATGTTTACAAAGTTGCAAGCAATTAATGTTGTAGAGGAACCGAGTTGGTTTATATCTTACGGTTCTTAGGAAGAGTTGGGTCCCGGAGCCGAATCGATTAGATTGTACAACACCTACAAGTCGACTTAATTTCCTCCTAATCACTTCTATGCATGATCTAACAAGACTCGAGTTGGTTTATATCTTACAAGTCAAGTTAAGTAGATAAGAGATGGGTAAAAATGCAAGGATTCATAGGCTTAGCATTTCATCAAACATAACATGTGCATAGGTTGACATCACAACAAGCAAGCAATTTAATTGTGAAAACATATTAGATTAAGCATGATTAATCCCCATGTTGGTTTCCCCTAATTACCCACTAACCCTAGCTAAGGAAACTACTCACTCATTATCATGAGAAACATGTCATTAATGGTGTCAATCATCACAACAAGGCAAAACATGATGAACAAGTAAGAAAGATTAACAATAATTAAAACAAGGATTAAGGGAATTATACCTATGGAGATTCCAAAATAACAAAGCAAAGAATAAAAGAAGAGAACTTGATTGATTGATGAAGAGTTGTCAATTCTCCAATAATAACCCAATAATCTTCAATTACTCAAAAGTAATAGACTTGAACAATAATTAAGGAAAGATTAATGTGTGATTTTTGGAAAGATTAAAGAGTAATATATTCTAATCTACTCCTAATCTAAGAGAAAATTTCCTACTATCAAGGCTTCTTCTTATTGATTATTACAAATGGAGTATATATAGTAGTGCGTCATTAGGTTAAGTAAGGATAAATTAGTAATTAACAATGCAAAGTTCTAAAGTAGGGAAATGCAAGTATCCTCGAGGAGATGAGCATATTGTGTTGAAGGTGTCCGTTCGTGCCGTGGAGGGAGACGCTCGGATTCTGGGCAGGGGAGACAAGCGGATCAACCATCGGGACGCTCGGATTGTGTGAGGGGGCGACGGGAGTTTTCATGCTAGGACGCTCGGATTGTCCTTCAAAATGCATTTTACTTCTCCTTCCGCATACTTCTTATTCTTGTGTTGTTAATCTTTGTTCTTGCCTCTCCTTCTTTCACCCAATATCATCAATGACCTCCCTAATAATCACGAGAGATGGGATTTTCCACCTAATTGTCTTCTTTTCTACAAAATATATGAAATGCACTAGAAAAGCAAGATAGGAAGCATTTGACGGATAAAATAGCCGATATGAGACAATTAGCGGGTCTCACTCCGCCCCTTCAACTCACAACAAGACAACCATGAGGTAGGATACCTTCTTGCAAGGCAAGGTGAGTCTTGCCAAAATGGCGACACATCCGATCATTAAAGCACACAAAATCAAGTAATGGATGCATCTACAAAAAGAATAGCCACTTTCCTCATCTAAGTGGCGGAAATTATCTAAAGGGGAAGCAATTCAAGGGTACACACTCCTTCATAGATATGGTTTCTTCAAACTACTAAGCCTAGAAGGATACCAATAGATCACCTCCAAGTTGTGCCAAGCTAGGGTACCTTTGTCCTCAATCGTTAAATGCTTTTGTCAAGAATAGACTCCCTATGGTGTTAGAAACACTGGAGGATCGCGGAATTCCCCTTCTTGCCTAGACAAGAAGAAGGGTCGTCCTCTCTTTACCATGCACAAAAATGGATACGATGGATAAAGGGATCAATAGTACATGAGTTTCATATGGGAGTTTGCTTTTGTTGTTATTTTTCCCCCCAATTTCTTGTGGCATTAACACTTTGAGAACACTTTCTTTGCCATTTCTTTTAATGTTTGGCATTTTCAACACTTGACAATTTTCAACTTTTTGCATTTTCTTTTGAACATTTTCAAAGTCACCCCATTTGTAGTGAGGGTGCTTGTATTTGAAGCATAGGAGTTTTCATTTTTGTTACTCCTCTTTTCTTTTGATGCAATTGCAAACTTTTTCTTTTCTTTTCATTTCTTGACTAAAATTTTAATTATTTTTGTGCCCATTCCCTGTGATGACAAAAATATGGTAGAAAATGGATGATGGTTGCATGGTTTCAAGGGTCACCTTGGAATAAATGGTAGCCAAGCAGTTATCACACCACAAGGTACTCTTGACTAGGCCTTAATCCATGGGTCAAAGTATACTAGCATGACACATCCTAGGGTGTTTTACAAGTATTCTAACAAGTAAAGTCTTAAGAAGAAAAAGTATCTACAAGGGCCTATATACACTTATCAAGTTTCCCAAATAGATGTTTTCACAAAAATTTTCCTAAATGCAACTATATGCCATGATGCAACTATCATATATACATCCTAATGCATATGCTTCTACCAACTAGTATGCCAAATAATCTAAATGCAAGTCCTATAATCACATTGGTCCATACCGCATCAATTAAAATAAGGCCACATAGTCATTAACATAAAGATGAAAAAGGAGATTGGAAATATCATACCATGCGGTCTTCTATATCCTCATGTCTCGGATGTGGCGTAGTCGAATAATGTGAAAAAGGTTTTTTCAAATTTTTATGGTTTTTATGATTATGAAATAAAAAGACATGTTTTTGTATTTTTCAAAAAATTTCAATTTTTATCATTTTTGGAATATAAATTCTCATCCCCCACTTTATTTTGGACATTGTCCTCAATGTACATGTAGGAGTAGGAATGAAAAAGAAGAACATGTTTTTGGATTTTTTGATTTTATGGAAATTGAAGTACAAATGCAATGATATGATATGAATGAATGCATGCTCTAACTAAATGCAATTCTATTTGATATATATATATATATATATATATATATATATATATATATATATATATATATATATATAACAAATGAATGCAATCTACACTATACTAGATGATGCATGTTCTCACCCATGATCAAATCTTCCCAAACCGATTCAAGCACTATTTCTAGTGTAGGAGAAATGAAGTTGGGTCATTAGTGACTATGTATGTAATACCCAGGATATTTAAGAACATTGTTGACCGATCTTGTTGACCAAACAGACCTTAGGGATGAATGGGTGAGGGATCAGGCTTGTAACATGAGTTTTATAGGATTGTTTACTCGACCTAGCTGAGGCTACTCGGCCGAGTATCACCTATACTCGACCGAGTAGTGCTTTATCGGGATTTAAGCGGGTTATACAAAAACCCTATTTTCGTTCCTTTCTTTCTTATTTCCGCCTCCCACCTTCACATCTCCTTCTCTCTAAAGTTCCATATCCCTCATTTCTCAAAGCTTTTGGGTAAAACCTTGGTGTTCCACTTGCTCTTGCTTGCCCCAAATCAGTTTAAGGTAAGATGTAAACTCAATTTCCTCATTTGTTTTCAAAGTTATGGTATAATTTCATGTTATAATTCGAATTTCTTTGTAAAACAACTGAAATTTAGTCTTCAATTTACTGATTCTTGGATTCAATTATATGTAGACCTTGTGTATGCCCTTGTTTAAGCGATTTCATGGTTTAAAATTCAATTTCTGAATTCTAGGGTTACAAAAAAAAAACGAAACTCTCTTTGTTGTTGATGGTTATTCTTTAATTGAAACAACTTAAAGCTTATAACCATATAAGTTGTAAGGTAATTGGTGATTTTCTGATAATTTGTCTTAAAAAGATCGTTCCAAAATTGATATACAATTGAAAACAGTCCGTCTTTTGCGCTAAGAATTTTTGTGCCAATCCCTTGTTAAAGAGTGTTCTCTTACAGTATGGTGAAAACCAGAGGCTTACCCAACAAAAGAACTCGTGCTAATGTCCAGCTTGAGACTGGTCAGTCAAGCAGTGGACCCGTAGTTCCGCCGGTGGAGGCACATCCATCGGTAATATTCTCTAATTTCAATCATCGTAAGGCTTTTGTGGCCCTTATGCGTCGCCCTTTTCGTCCCACCCGCTGTGTTAATCCTGGTATCCTTGAGACTTTAGGGATCAAAGAGGACATATTTCATATCTTTCGGATTTTGGGTATGGAGGGGTTGTATCATCTGAGGAAGAAATCCTACCCCCACTTGACCTTGGAGTTTTTGAGCTCATTTGTTTATGATAAGAAGGGAAAGACTGTTTCTTTTCGTCTCATGAATGAAGATCATGAGCTTACCCTAGATGAGTTTGCTGATCATTTGGTTCTAGAGGCCGAGGGGGAGGGGTACCTTAGTGATGTGGCCAAGAACAGTGGTGCACCTCTTTACCTTCCTTATTTGACTGGCAGACCTGCCCCTAGTGCCAGTGCCATGTTGATTAATGATGTGCAGCACATTTCCCTTCGTATGTTTCTGAGGATGTTGACCTGTTTGTTGTACTCGAGAGATGACGTGAGCAAGCTTAATTCTCATGAAGTCATGCTCCTTATGTCTTACCTTAACCTACACCGTCAGAAATCGTTCTACTACAGTGCTCCTGGTGTAGTGTGCTCTAGTCTTGAGCGCATGGCACAGTCCGAGACCCGACACATTGCTTGCGGGGCCATAGTGACCCGCCTAGCTCAGCGTCTGACAGATTTTGAGGCCCCACCTCCTGAGGGGAATGAGTATGTAGAGATTGTGCCTACCATGGACGCTCAGTATTGGCGTCAGAACAGATGGTTGAGGAAGATGGATGACGGGTCTTATGCCTGGAGGGTGAGGGGATCTATGTGGATGGTACTTTCGGACCCAGCCCATCTACCTGTTGTCGATCATTTGGCTGAGTAGGAGACTTGTGCCATTCCTAGACCTGAGCCCCAGACCTACCTGATTGACCCACGGATTCTCTTGGACCTACCTGAGCCTGTCACCGTGCCTGAGGGACAGCAGCAGACACCTCCCCCACCTCGGGAGCGCCGTGGAGTGAGGCAGTCTAGGGCAGACCCGGTTCTACCTGAGCCCTCTTACTCTGCCCCTGACTCCTACCCTTACCACCCTTATCAGTACTCGCCCTACCCCACAGTGCATGACCTCAGGATGCAGCCGCATGACCTGGCTAAGCGGATCTCCTCATCTTTGGTGCTCCGCAACCTGCATGAGATGACCCTTAACCAGGGTATAGGGATATAGTTAGCACAGCCTGTCTGGTGGAGGGGACCAGGGGTGGATACGGGAGTATTCCACGGCTATGGAGTTGACCCGAGTTACTGGAGGCCTCCGGAGGAGACTGAGTTTGGCTGCCTTGCGGGACCGTGGGGAGCCAACTCTGGCAGTCAGCTAGGAGGGGATTACTCAACAGCAACAGGCTTTCCAGGAGCGGGGAGTTCAGGCGCAGGTACTTCTGGCGCAGGTGGTGATGATGACATGGAGGAGGGTCCTCGTTATTGATCTTGTGTTGTTAGATTGTTTGGTGTTGGATTTATTTCTTTGGTGTTGGATATATTTCTTTTGTGTTGGATTTATTATTTCTATTTTGGATGTTGCTTTCGGGTTTTATTATCTACTGTTGGATGACTGTACTCGGCCATAAGGCCGTTAATTACTTTATTTATCGTGTGGAGACGAGTTGGATTTCGTTATGTTACGGATTAGTTGTGTTTGATATTGCTGGGAAGAGTTTTGATGCAGGTTGATTGTGAATGCTCTATGTGATGTCGTCAAAATGCTCTCTGGCTGTCATAACTCAACCGAGCATAGTTACTACTCGACCGAGTAGAGCTTACTCGGCCGAGTATACAAATATACTCGACCGAGTAGAGCTTACTCGACCGAGTAGCCTCTCATACTTGGCTGATTATTGCTGACACAGAGACACTGATGTGTAATAGCTACGTGGATTGCATGAGTTATGTGAATAATTGTATGAAGGAGTTTGTTAGTGCCTTATTTTGCTATTTTGTACAATAAGTTGTTCAAAAGATTGATTATGATTATGTCACAGGTACGTGATTGTTGAGATAGCATATTAATTTGTGAGTGTTTCGGTATATAACATTGGTTGGTATCCAGGAATTTAATTGTTCAGGGGGGAATATCCGAATCTTTAAATAATGTAGAAAGATAATACAATACCCATACAGGGTTGTAGCTGTCACCAGTCTTATGCGTGGATATGTTTGGTTACGGTTATAATCGCCCCAGCTGGTCACGAATTAAGCTGCTATCTTTTTTTTAACCCCATATTTTTATTTATATATACTACTTAGTTGCTGAAATATTCTGTCTTTACAAGTCACAAGCGTGTACTGTCATAAAGTAAGTTGTGCTACAAGAGTTTATGAGTAATGTCATGTGTGTGTTGGCTTTGGGCACGGGAAGTGGCTAGTGGTGAACTTCGGGGACGAAGTTCCTTTAAGAGGGGAAGAGTAATGTCGCGGAAATACGTATTTAAGTATGCCTATAATATTTGGAACCACATGTATGTTATGCATGTTAGCATTCGGAATTACATTTATGTTTCCTTGAAGTTGTATCCATGTTGTACTCAAGTAATATGAAGATTATACCTTGCACGGGTGTCTCAATTCAATTTATGTGATATTTGGTATAGTTGCTCAAATGTTCCATTAATAGTGCCGGCAATGAAGCGTTCGGTGATTCGAATCATCGGATGTTGAATTGTCAAGGTATAGCATTGTTTTAAATGTATGAAGTCCCTCCTGGAAATAGCCCTCCAAACTTGGTCCACATCAAAGTCGGCGGGTTTGTCGGTGTTTTCCGTTGGCACAACAAGACCAAAAATGCTTGCAAATTGGTTGAGGGTTAATCTATGGTCGTGATTGCACAATCGGAATTCCATGCAAACGGTTCTTTGTGTGTTTGTGACGATGCAGAGGCTACTCAAGAATTCCAGGTTAAGGCTAAGGTAGGTCTCTTCGTGGGAATGAATAGTTTTCCAAGCCCCATACCATCAAAGAACATTTCGGTATGGTACCTTATACCTAGGACTTCTAACACTTTGGTATCAATGAATTGAGTCGGTTCATAATGCTTACCTAGCAATGTGGTGAACTTCTTGCGATGTTCATTGGAAGTGAAGATCACTTCCGGAAAGTACTCAAGTTGCTCCACCCCTCCTATTATCACAGCGCGGTGGAGCTTGGCGGCATCCCTCCTTGAGCGGATGAAGAGGAGCCCTTGCGCTTCTTGGTTGCGGACTCAACGAGCTTGTTGGCTTTTCCCTTGAGGTTCATCATTTTTTGATTTGGGGGAGTTAGAGTTTGGTTGATTTTTGTGATAGGAGTATTTGGGAGATGAAGATTTGAGATTTAGGTTTTGATAAAGTAAGGAAATGAGGGATGGTGGGGGTGTTTATATAAAAAAGGGGCGTGGGACGAGCGGCTGAGGGTCGGGCTCGGGCGGATTTCACGAGGCTTCAAAAGAATCCGAGCGTCCTGGTAGTCGGGACGAGCGTCTTTCAGCAGGGGTCCGAGCGTCTTAGCAAGAATCCACTCGGATTCTTTTCTAGTGATTCTGCCTCTTCTGATGTTGGGCTAGGACGAGCGTTTCGTTCTTGGGACGAGCGGCTTGAGCAGGACGAGCGTCTTACTCAGAATCCGCTCGGATTCTCTTCCAGTGCAAAATTGTTTTCAAGCTGCCATACAGGACGAACGTCCTTCCCCTGATACGAGCGTCTTCACTAGGACGAGCATCTTGTTTAGTAATCCGCTCGGATTTCAAGTCAGGACCAAACAGTTCCCATGAAGAGGCTGAGGACAAGCGGCTTGTCCTTGGGACGAGCATTTCGTGCCGTTTTCCTCACTTCCCTATTCTTTTCTTTCAAAGATTATACCCTTGCACCCTTTTGTTATTCCTCCTTATCTTTTTCTGAAATTATGCTCAATAAATGGATAAGAAACCCTCTCTCACTACTCTCATGCAAGGAATTTTAAGTAAAAGTGCGAAAATGTACAATATTATACAATGCAAAAGTTTAAGAAATATCTTACAAATGGTGGTTTGAGATAGGACTCCACCAAACTAGTTCAAATTGTCGAAATTTTTTTTTTCCATAGAGCTCAAGGATCTTAGAAGGAGATCAAAAGCTTGTGAACAAGCCCCAAATAAGTATAAGTATGGTTTGCTTAACTTCAAAACAAAGCTTGGCCAAAATAATTTTTCATTAATTTTCTTTTTCATCTCTCTTTTGGCACTTGAGTATTTGTGATGCTTCAAACCATCAAGCCCATGATCCTTGTCAACATAAGGTATGAAGTATGGTTCATATTGGTCCGGAGACTTCCACTTACCACCTTCCTCTTCAATTTTGGTGATGATGATAGCATTTTTATTACTCAATCCTTCCAAAGTAGAAGGAGAACTCTCATGATATTGATGATCGGGTTCTTTAGAAATTGGAATTGTAGATGCCAAATTTCCACAAGTAGCTTCATTTGCAAGTTTCTTCTTGAGCTTTTCCACCAAGCACCCTTTGTACGATGTTTTGACCTTTTGGAGGAGATCCAACATATCGTCTCCAACAATCATAGGTTCCATAGTGGGTGTAAAGTAGTCTTCATAGGCAATAGGGGAGAGGTATTCTTCTTCTTCATGATAAGATATCTCAAATTTCTCAAGGATAGGTTCCTCAAGTAGAGTGATCTCAAAAACTTCCTCTTCCTTGTCCCATGAGTTCTTACAAAATACGATCTTATCATCATAGCTACACTACAAGAAAACAAGACAAAGGCGACAGACATGCTACAGTCGCCAATTTGGTGACAGAAAAAAAAACCCGGGCGACGGAAAACAGTCGCCAATTTGGCGACTATAGCTTTTTATCCAAAAATCCGTATGAAATCCAAGGGCGACTGAATATTATCCAATTTGGCGACCGAAAACAGTCGCCAAATTTGGCGACCAATACCCGTCGCCAATTTGGCGACCAAAAACGGTCGCTAATAGCCTGTTAATTTTTTTTTTGCCAGTTTCTTCACCGCGTCCCTCATTCATTCTATCATCAACCCAAAAAAAAAAAATCGCCAAGAAACCCGACGATCCGACGCCACCACCAACTACAACGACCACCGGACGCCACCACTCGCCGCCGCCATCCGCACACCACATCACCACATCACTACCGACCCTTTGTTTTTCTTTTTAATAAAGGTTTGTTTTCGACTCAAATTGATTTAATTACTTCAATCCTTCATATTTTGTTTAAGTTGTGATGCTTATTTAGTATCTAGTTGTAATTTATACATTAGTGATGCTTATTAATGTATGTAGTTGTAATTTAATTAGCATTTTTGTTAATTAATTTGAGTTAGGGTTAGAAATTGGGGTTTTTGTTAAATTAGTAATGTGACAAAAAACCGTCGCCAATCCTGAAGATTTGGAGGTGACGTGGCTTGAAAAAGGCGACTGATGAGAGTCGCTAAATTGGCGACCCAACACAGTCGCCAATTTTGGCGACGAGTTTCTGTCGCCCGCTTTAAAAAAATTCAGTCGCCAAAATTGGCGACGAAGTCCTGTCGCCAAAAGCGACTAAACCTAGCTACGAAGTGCGGGCGACGGGCCTTAGTCGCTTTATTCTTAATGGTGACTGTTCTCAGTCGCCTTATATTGTCGCCAATTACCTTATTTGTTGTAGTGTTATCTTCATAAGAATCATAGATGGGGGCTTCATTTAACTGTTTCTCCAACACCTTAATGTTCACATCAAAAGACACACCCTCATACTCACAAAGGTTAAGAGTATTTGGCTTACTCAACCTTAAATGTTCCTCATCAAACACAACACTTTCATACTCACAAGAGCTCAAGGAGATTGGCTCTTCCCACCTCTCATCTTCCATATCAAAGGTCACTACTTCAAACTCACATTCATGATCAATGTCTAAGGAATGGTGGGGAGTGGTTGCTTGGGCTTCTTTTATTTGGGCTATTTGAATCTCCAACCCCTCACCTTGGGTAACAATGCCTTGAAGAACATTGTCCCTCTTTTGGCTCTCCTTTAGCATTTGTTTGAAGAAGTTTTGTTGATCTCCCATCATTTGGAGAATCATATTTTGAATGGGTTCATTTTATTGTTGTGGGTAGGTGTGAAAGTGGTTGTATTGTGGCAACTGAAATTCATTATAAAGTGGGTATTGGGTGGGTGGTTGTTGTGGATATTGGATGTGGTGATTTTGGTGGGGAAAATTTGGGGTAGTAGTTAGGATTTTCATTGTATGAGTAGTAAGGTAGGTTTGTGTTGACTTGCTCCTCAAACTCCCCATACCCATAGTCATACTCAAAAGATCCACCACATAGTCCATATGTCAAGTCTTGAGCCATCATCTTAACCAAGATAAAGATACAACTACAAAAATGGAAACTACAATAAAATGGTAAAAACGAACCTTGAGGAACAAGTTCCTCAAGGTTACAGCAAAATTAAAATAGACAAACAAACAAGAACTTAATCACATAACACCGTCCCCGGCAACGGTGATGTGATCAATATTTAAGCATATTTAGTCCCCGAATTAGCCTCGTTCCTATACTTTTTAGTGCATATTTGGGTCATTTACTATCTTTAGTCCTTTGTTTTGCATATTCTTTGAGGTTTTGTTTCCTTGGTAGGAGAGGAGTGCAAACCTTGCATTTTCATGGCAAAATAGAGCTAAATTGATCGAATATAATGACCAAGCATCAAAGAGAAGACAAGACTAGAAGACCTTTGTACATAATGTAGTAGATGGCCAATGATAAAAAAGATCCTTGCATCCCCGACAAAATCCTGGAGGATTGTTGGAAGAAGAAAAGAAGAAAAGAAGAAATGGAAGCTGAGCTAAGATCCGCTCGTGTCACCCATCGGGACGCCCGTCCAGCAGTTCCCCAGGACGCTCGTCCTTACCGCCAGGCCGCTCGTCCAGAAGCTCCTCAATCCGCCCGTCCCGGCCCTTGGACGCTCGGATTGTCCTCTAGAGAAACACGTCCTCTTCTTTCTTCATTCGAGATGCGCATATTTTTGGAAGACTAGCTAAAAGGAGACCCGCATCTTTTCTTGAGAGGAGTGATTCCTCAAGGACTTAATCGTCATTTAAGCCCTTAGTAACCCTAATTTGTGCACCTAATCCCCACTACAAATACCCTATTAGTCTAATTAGATTATCATGTTCTTCTTATCAATCTTTAGTGTAGTTTATATTATTCTAATCTCTCTTTAATCTTGTAATCAACTTCTAATCAAATATTAATACAAATCTCACTTCCTTAATTTCTCTATTGTTCATCTTTTATTTTGGGTAATTGAAGATTATTTGGGTTTATTGGGAGATTGACAACCTTCCATCAATCATCAAGTACTTATATTATTCTTTGAATTATTATTTTGGAATCATCATTAGGTATAATTCTCTTAATCCCTTTTTAATTATTGTTAATCATCTTCATTTATTCATCATGTTTTGCTTTGTTAATATGTTTGACAACCTTGTTAACATGTTAAACTTGATAATGAGTGAGTAGTTTCCTTGACTAGGGTTAATGGGGAATTAGGGGAAACCAACATGGGGGATGATTCATGCTTAATTTAATATGTTTTCATAATTTATTTGCTTGCTTGTTGTGATCTCAACTTATGCACATGTTATGTTTGATGAAATGCTAGCCTATGAATCCTTGCATTTTTTACCCATCACTTACCTTTTCAATGAGACTTGTAAGACACTCGAGTCTCATTAGACCATGCATATAGTTGAGTAAGGAGGATTAAGTCGACTTGTAGGTGTTGTACAATCTAATCGATTCGGCTCCGGGACCCAAACCTTCCTAGGATTGTAAGATATAAACCAACTCGATCCTATCACAACAATAATTGCTTGCTTAAAATTTGAGAATATTTTTGTATGATCAATTCCCGTGAATCCCCTATGAACCCATGACACCCTAGTACTTTTAATCAATTGTTTACATCTCATTTTAGTCATCTTGCTTGTTTACTTTTATTGTTATCTAGTTTAGTGATCTTCTTATCTCAACCCAAATTGTGACACCCCTAGACACCACTACTTGCAATCGAAAATCCTACATCAATACCCGTACCTTGGGATCTGACCTTTACTTACTTCTTTACTAGTAGTAGAGTTGTTTGTGAAGTTATAAATATTGTTTTGGTCTAGGTGCTCCTAACGACAAGTAAACGAAATCTAAGCTAAGAAAGCGGACCGACCAAAAATGGCGCCGTTGCCGGGGACGGTGTTAACTTGATTTGATTTTCTTTGATTGTTATTAGTTGTATATTTTTTTGCCTTAGGGAAGTAAAACTCTTCAAGGTTTGTTCTAATTTTTTTTCGAGTTGTTTGATATTTTGCATGTCTAGAAGATCACAAGGTAACTTGTTACCCATTGATCACAAAATTGAAAGGACTTTGACAACCAATAGAACACTTGCTAGAAATACTTTGAGAGGTATTGGTGAGGTTGTAGATATTCAACCAAACACTATTGAGTTCATCAACCCTTTTGCAAGAGAAGGTGAGGAGAACCCAACACAAAATCAATCACACAATCAACGCACAATGCCTAATTTTTCATCACATTCCGTACCAACCAAGGAGAACCTACCCAATGGAACTCCCACACCATAACACTTAACCGGAAATTTCATTGCAAAATCCGCATTTATCCAATTAGTCGAAAGAAGCCAATTTGGGGGGATGCCTATAAAGACCCTCATTCCCACATGGAAACTTTTTGTGACTATTGTGATGCGATTTCACAAACCGGAGTGACTCAAGACCAAATTCGATGGGTCTTATTTCCTTTTTCTCTAATTGGCACCGCGAAACAATGGTTGAAAAGCCTTGATAAGGCTACTCTTGGAATTGACTCTTGGAAGAAGTTTGCTCTAGCTTTCTACAAAAAATTCTACCCTCCGGAAAAGACTAACATGCTAAGAGCTCAAATTACGGGTTTAAGCAAAGGGACGAAGAATATTTGTATGAAGCTTGGGAGCGATTCAAAGGAATTTGTCGCTCATGTCCTCATCATGGACTTAGCGAGTAGTTCTTGGTACAACAATTTTGGAATGGTCTTTATGAAGACTCAAGAAACATTCTCAACATGGGATCAAATGGTATGTTCACCGAAGTTGACGATAATCAAACTTGGAACAAGATTGAGGAAATGGCGGTCCATAATTCACAATATAGTAGACCTCGCAAGGCTACTAGAGGAGGAAACCATGAAGTGGACTCTATTACTCAATTGGGTGCTCAATTTAGTGCTCATATTGATACCATCAACTTGAAGTTTGAGAAGGCTATGACTAAGCTTGAAGAAGCCTCAAAATCACCAAAGCATCATGTTAATGCCATGGTGGCATCTTCATCAATCCCAAGTGGGATATGTGAGAATTGTGGAACTTTGGGACATGACCAAAGTGAATGTAGGGGAACAAATGAGCAAGTGAATGCTTTTCAATCATACAAAAGTGGTACCCCTTATTCCAACTATTACAATGAAAACACCAAATTCCACCCAAATCTCTCATACAAAAGCCAAAATGTTCAAAACCCTCAACCAACATACACCCCACCTCCCATGAGAAACCAAAATCAAACACCCTTTTTCAACCAAAACCAAGGTTATCAATATCAAACTCCATACAATCAACAAAATGACCAAGGTTTTGATGTTCAAAAAGCGGTCCTCCAAATGCCAAAGAATCAACAAGAATTTTTCAATCAAAGGCAAAAAGATAGCCAAGCAAAATATATCACCATCAACAACATCCTAGCCCACACAAAAATGTTGGAAACTCAAATGACCCAACTAGCATCTTCAAGCTCTCAAAGACAAAAAAGGCAACTACCACCTCAAAGTAATCCCCCAAGACATGAAACGGTTAGTGCCATTCACTTGAGGAGTGGTACGAGACATGAAAGACCAAAGAAGCAAGTTGAGGATGAAGTTGTGGAAGCTAGTGAGAAGGAAAGAGTTGTGCAAAATTCTAGGGAAGAAGAACCCACCAATCAAGAAGTTTCAAAGAAAAGTGAAGAAAAAGCCAAAGAGAAGGAGCTCATTGTGATTAGACTTCCATTCCCGAGTCGTCAAGCTAAGAGATGGGTAAAAATGCAAGGATTCATAGGTTGAGTATTTCATCAAACATAACATGTGCATAGATTGACATCACAACAAGCAAGCAATTTAATTGTGAAAACATATTAGATTAAGCATGATTAATCTCATGTTGGTTTCCCCTAATTACCCACTAACCCTAGCTAAGGAAACTACTCACTCATTATCATGAGAAACATGTCATTAATGGTGTCAATCATCACAACAAGGCAAAACATGATGAACAAGTAAGAAAGATTAACAATAATTAAAACAAGGATTAATGGAATTATACCTATGGAGATTCCAAAATAATAAAGCAAAGAATAAAAGAAGAGAACTTGGTTGATTGATGAAGAATTGTCAATTCTCCAATAATAACCCAATAATTTTCAATTATTCAAAAGTAATAGACTTGAACAATAATTAAGGAAAGATTAATGTGTGATTTTTGGAAAAATTAAAGAGTAATCTATTCTAATATACTCCTTATCTAAGAGAGAATTTCCTACTATCAAGGCTTCTTCTTATTGATTATTACAAATGGAGTATATATAGTAGTGCATCATTAGGTTAATATAGGATAAATTAGTAATTAACAATGCAAAGTTCTAAAGTAGGGAAATGCAGGTATCCTCGAGGAGATGAGCATATTGTGCTGAAGGTGTCACTGTCCGTTCGTGCCGAGGAGGGAGACGCTCGGATTCTGGGCAGGGGAGACGAGCGGATCAACCATCGGGACGCTCGGATTGTGTGAGGGGGCGACGGGCGTTTTCATGCTAGGACACTCGGATTATCCTTCAGAATGCGTTTTACTTCTCCTTCCGCATACTTCTTATTCTTGTGTTGTTAATCTTTGTTCTTGCCTCTCCTTCTTTCACCAATATCATCAATGACCTCCCTAATAAGCACGAGAGATGGGATTTTTCGCCTAATTGTCTTCTTTCCTACAAAATATACGAAATGCACTAGGAAAGCAAAATAGGAAGCATTTGACGAATAAAATGGCTATGGAACATTATAGTAATATGCAAAATAGGCTCAATTGAGGGACTAAATATGCGCAAATATGAGTCACATCACACAACCGGTTAACTGTTCAACTCTACCACTAATCAACTCCGGCTCATCCGTCTACTGTTGTAACGTCGATGTTATTTCAGTAATCTTATTAATCTGTTAGTTTTGTTCATAAGTTACAAGTGTCTAATTCAATTTTTCGTTACATTTGGTAGTTCCTTAATTTGTGATTGATTGAAGATTTCATGAAATTCATTGTTTGAATATTAATGGGTGTCTTGTTGATTGTGGAAATCATGGTTGATTAACATTATTGTATCAATTATTTTCACTTCTTGGTAGGGTTCATTCATAATTTACAAACCCAATATTTAAATATTTTTGTTAACAATCAATTGGTTTGATTGATACTTTCTCAAGTGATTTGTGAATATCATTGTTTGAATTTTGATTGACGCACTTTGATTCAAAATCAAATATTTCTGCAAATAAGTTCATATGTGAGTCAATTATTCCCCAATCCCAATACAAGTTTTGTATTAGTGTCTTGCAATCCAAGGTTCTGCAACTAACAAAGAAATGTTCCTAGTTGATACTGGATTAGAAAACCCAAAAAAGTTTTGAAAGATGAGCTTACGAGAGTGTCCAATAATCCTAAAATCTCCTCCTTCGGGGATTTTCTCCTAAAAAAAACCTAAAATCACTAGGAATTATTAAGAGCTGGCTTTTGGATATGGTGGCTGGTGAAACAAATGTCAAAAACATATATTTGCAGAGGTGTCTCATTAATCTTATGACTGGTCATCTGGGTAAGATGGATGATTTGATGGGGGCACTGTACGGATGCAGACCAGGCAAACCATCATTGCTTCCCCCATCGAGGTTTAGGTAGCGATTGGTCGGATGGAGTTGTAGGGCTTGTTTGGATGAGGGGATTTGGAGGGAAAGGAAGGGGAGGGAAGGGAAGAATAATGGAGGTATAGGAGGGAAATGGGGAGGGGGGATTATATTTGGAGGGATTCATTTTCCCTCCTGTAAGCCTTGTCAAAATCCTTCCATTGTAGGAAAGATTTAGAGGGAAAACTCCATTTCTCCATTCCCCCTTCCCTCCGTTTCCCCCCACTTTTACTATCCAAACACATCCTAAGAAATCAAAGAAGAAAGGTGACTGAGACTCTAAATGGTTTTGTTAAGCACAAAGTGAGGTTTCGTTGCATTCTTACTTGGCAAACAAGTCAAGAGCTTCCCTAGAAGTAACAGGTCTGGCTAGTTTCATGTCAACAACTTGGATTTGAATATTTGAAGATGGGATTTACGAGTATCCCTTTTGTCTTTGTGTTTTGTTTAATTTTTAGTTTGTCTAGAAGTGGAGAGTTGCTGTCATGATTTATTTTGATAATAATTGGATGATGGACTTTGCTGTGACTTTATTCTCTTATGTGATTTTCTTATGTTTGCTATTGCAGAATTACATGCCTTTGACAAGAAGAATGGTGGGAAATCATCAACATTGGTTTTTCTCTTAGTCATTGCAAATGGAAGTGTTATTTAGTCAGGTTTACATGTCATAAGGTACCAATAATAATCTAAACTCTTAACCACTGTAAATGAAAGTCTATTTAGGGAGATTTTTGTAATATGGTACCCAATTATATACTTAGTAATAATGTACTCTAGTTATGCTTGTATGATCATGTGAACACTAATCGGGGATAATATGATAGTGTAGTTGGCATAATTGTTACTTTATTATTCTGCATCTATTTGATATTCATTGTAAACTTTATCATTAATGTTGCAAAGCACCATAACTTGAAAAGTTCATACTTTTACTTTCCAGGATTTCTCTCTCAGGACCCAACTTATCTATGGACATGAAAAATCTTGGTTCCATTGATGCGGACAGTTGTTGCTGCTACGCGTTACCTGAATGCAGACTCGAGGTAAATTCCTTTTTTTTCTTAAGCCTACGTGTAGTGTGTGGTTCTTGTTGCCCAAGAATATATTATGTGTGTAAATTGTAAGGTACAAGTAGCCAAAATGATGTCATACTTTTATTTTTAGCAGTCCACTTGTTGGCAAATTTTTTTGAGACAAATATGATCTGTTCGTAAGAAATTTAGCGGAGAACCTCATCATTAATGTTAAAGGCACTGAAAATTTGATATTTTTTTTAAATATCTTCTCATTTGAGGCCGAGGTTAATGGAATAAGGTACATATGAACTAAAGATCAAATGACAAAGGTTTGTTTGTTTATCACTTATGAGATGTAGCAGCTCGTCCTTTCATGTTTACTTATTTGTTAGAAATTTCTGAAACTATGCAGACACTCATCGAAGAAATGTTGTTGGCTGATCAAAATTGGGAACTGGTTATATTAGTCACTTCGTTCATTTGAGGCCGAGGTTAGTGGAATGTGATACATATGAGCTATAGATCAAATTGTAAAGGTTTATTTATTTATCATTTATAAGATGCAGTTGCTAGTTCTTTGAAGTTTACTTCTCTGTTAGAACTGTGAAGAAGTTGTTTGCTTTTATTAATTTTTTATATTGCTGAAACTATGTAGGCACTAATCGAAGAAATCTTGTTGGCTGACCAGGAATCAGAATCAGGAACTGGTTATTTTAGTCACTTCGTCTTTTTTAGAAATCGTTCGATAAGAAGTTTAAGTACTGGATGATATTTATTTTTAATATTGTAATATTTGATGTAAATGATGATGATAATGATGTTGTGCTAATTAGTATGTTGATGGTTATATTGTAATTTTTTTAATAATTGTAATTTTAATAAAAATTATGTATTTCTTTATTTTCTTGATTGATATTTTTTTTTTCAGTAAAAATCTAAGAGACCGATTTTGGTTGATAACCAGTTTCAAAGATGAGATCAAAGAGACTGGTTTTGGCTAATAACCAGTTTCTTAATCTCTTGTGATTTTGCTTTACATAACAAGCAAAGAGACCGGTTTTAGTGGCAACAAGTCTCTTAATTATGACAAAAGAAACCATTTCAAATAACTGGTCTCTTAGGCTAAGACACCTATTAGATATAGACCGGTTATAGTCTGGTTTCTTATGTCATTTTCAACCGGTTTCTTAGGCTTTTTTTTTGTAGTAGTGGCACCCTAGGAGAACAATTATTCCTATTATACAATTTAACCAAGTCCTGACATACTAAAATATTCTCTACTATATCTCGTCCTTTAACAAAGGCACTCTGACTGTCACTCACTAACTCTGGCAACACACTACTCAGTCTATTACATAGCAATTTAGTAATGCATTTGTAGACTTCATTACAACATGCTATAGGTCTGAACTGAGTCACCAACTTAGGCATACCAACCTTGGGAATTAAGGTAATAATAGTATGATTTACTTGTTTCAGCAACCTTCCATGCTCAAAATAATCCATCACAGCATTAACTACAGTTCCACCAGTCACCTCCCAAGAATCCTTGAAGAACTGGCTAGAGTAGCCATCAAGACCTGCTGCTTTAGTTCCAGGAATAGAAAACATAACAGCTTTTATTTCATCAGGTTTAACTGATTTAAGCAATATATCATAATGTTTATCTTGTACCATCCTCCCCCTCTCGATCACTTGAGTATCTACTGGTTGAATCTCCTTAGCAGACCCCAACAACTCCAAATAGTACAGTTCAAACGCCTTATTGACATCATCAGGCTCTTCATGAAGCACTCATTTGTTATCAGTAATATGGAGCACTTTATTATCAAATCTCCTTCTTTTGATGGAAGCATGAAACCAAGTTGTGTTGTCATCTCCATCTTCAATCCATTGCATATTGGCTTTTTGACTAAGAAATTGCTTGTAACACCCCCATACTCCAAGTGCCTTACCAGGACCACTCAGGTATAAGGATGTCACCATCTCGGTTACCCGAGGCAATGATATTCATAAGACAATAAAGAAACATATTTAAAAGTAAATAGTTTAAGTGATTACATGATCAAAACCAAAACTAATAAACTGAAATACAACATTCTCGGATTTCTCTTGCTAAAACTATCAAAGCTATAAGACACCGTCGACACACGTGAAGACTTCTAACCGCCACGTGATGACTCATCCCAGCTATCCCATACGCGTCATATCATACCCGCTCAATAATCGCTCACCACCCCCGAATGGATCACCACAGTTTTTAAAACATTTAAACGGGTCGACTAATCACACAATTCAATATATCAACAATAAGATAAACAGACAGCTTAACCGTCACACACACACACAACCACACCAATCCCAACAATCTCAATCACCGATCGTCCACTGGACCAGCCGCCGCCAATGGGGGACCGCAGCCGTACCCACCAAATCCCCGCTCCACATAGTGAGCGATAACCCCGTCCATTAATGTGCACATCCCTTCGTGGCGGGTTCCACGAAGGCGAAACTAGGGCGTGAAGCCACTCCCGCAAGTGACCCCACTCGGTAGAGGCCACGCCTCGCGAACCATCAACAACGATCACAACCACAATCACAATACAATTATTATATCAAACAACCAAATACAATACATCAACCAATATCCCATTATGGGACTAATACGAGTAGAAATCCTACCTGTAAGCACACAATCGACGGTCTCTCTTCTTTGAATCAAAAAGCTTCCTCTATGAACCCTCCTCCTATCATACAACATATAAAGGCTACCAAGTCACATACTACACATAAACCCCCAAATCTCTAAATTAGGGTTTAACCAAATCAAAGGAAAGACAATAAAAAGGGTACATAGATCTTACCCTCGACACAAGGAACTCAACGGTATAATCAACGCTAAGAACTGACCTTCCAAACTCCGGGTATTGCTAATAATGCGATTAGGATGAAGAACTTGCTTGCTTTCTCTCCTAAACAGTAATTTAGGTTTTGCAAAAGTGATTTAGAATAATGACGACAAAGCTTATATACCTTAATCGCATAATTAACAAAACCCGAGAAAACTCCCCGTAAAACCGGCTACTCGATCGAGTACCCAAGGCTACTCGATCGAGTACCCCCCTACTCTATCGAGTACCTAAGGCTACTCGATAGAGTACCCCCTTACTCTATCGAGTACCTAAGGCTACTCGATAGAGTACCCCCTTACTCTATCGAGTATCTAAGGCTACTTGATAGAGTACCCCCTTACTCTATCGAGTACCTAAGGCTACTTGATAGAGTACCCCTTTACTCTATCGAGTACCTAAGGCTACTTGATATAGTACCCTACAGGTCAGAAACTTTTCTAAAACGCAACTTACCCTTACTCGACAGAGTAAGGCCTACTCGATAGAGTACCCCAAGATTTATAAATACGGAGTATTACAGTCTTCCCTCCTTAAAAAGAACTTCGTCCCCGAAGTTCAACCCATACTCTAAAAACAACCATACTAACTCGACCAAGACACAACAACATAACTAAGAACTCAAAAACTCGACCAAACATAAAACATGAACTCTTAACACCCACTCCACCAACTATGTTTACTTCCTTAACATGACTCACGATATCGTATCCACCACATATATATCTCTCACGACACCAACTTCGTACATAACCAACCACCATCCACTAACACTGCTAGCTCCATAATATCATCCACTATCAAATCCAAAATCAAGACACTCATAGACATCAAACGGAATGTTACATTCTACCACCCTTAAAAGGAACTTCGTCCTCGAAGTTTACTCAGACTCACAACATCATCCTTCAACTGTCAACATTATATAAAATATTCTCATACTCCGAAGCATCACACTACTACAAGCACGGCCATGGCCTTTTATAAGTATCATCCACAAAACAAATCCCTCCTTTACGCTACGCTAACACTCTACTTCCAATTATATTACAACATGCACCACCATGAAACTCTCTTTTATCGCATCTTACTCCTCTTAAGACAAATGTTACGTCCTCGTAACTCACTAATACTAAATCCTAGCTATATCGTCTCATTATCCTCATCACCACCGCATGTCAAAGATAACCACCTATAATCTAAACACTGCCATGCATATATCCAAGGCTCTCTTACTTAAACATTTCTCATAACTCACTCATTCGGCACACCCCTAACCTATACCATAAGGCTCGTAGCAAAATCACCATACTAACTCTCCATTATTTCTGCAAAACAACATACCTCTCTATGTAAAGAACCTATCTCCCAAAAGCATAACTCACGATCCACACTCGTTACGTATACTCACACTAGATCCTCAAGTTCTTTCCTTCATTATCGCAAAACTCAAACGTAACTTAACATGACACTAATTTCCCCAACACCCTACACTCACTGTCTCAACAAAGGATTATGGACCACCTGCATTTTTCAGGTCATTACCACACGTGTTTTACGAATCACTTGCCATTACCATGTCCACTAAAGCCTTATCTAGAACAAGATCAAAATTATCAGAACAACTTCTCACAACCGTGTCCTATTAACGTAATATCACTATACTATGACAACAACGAAAACATATACAACTCTATGTATATCATACTCTACCCTCATTCCCAACTTAACCAGGTAAAGAAAACATCAATAAACAAGACAACTGCCTATCTATCTCGCACAAACCGAAACTCGCAGGAACAACATCAAACAAAACAACAATCTATGTATAATCACTATGTGCTTTGAAACTCGAATCATAATCATCCTGCCTACTCCACCACAACCGGTGACGGCATCACAACACCGCCACCAACAGCCACACCGCATTGCGAAAATACCCGCATCACAACACTAAATATCGTGCCCGGATCACCACCCGAGGCACCACAACCACATCGATAGTCATCACGATCGCATACAACTCCCATAAATACCGACTCGAATAATTTCTCGGACAAGGAAAAACTTACTCAAATCCACTTTAGTAAATCATAACACAACATATTTTATGAATTAAACAGATAATAACCTCGTGAATATCATCCCCTTACCATATCACGATTGACATGTACCATGAATACGAGAGACAGCATAACTAGTCATGCCAAAACAGTCAAATTATTACCTTTTTAAACATCCTTCCTTTACGTTCTCGTATCCAACATGTATTACGAAAAATTCGATAACAACTTATAATTATCACACCATACCATTTCTTGTGAGGTCAGAACCTCACACAAACATTTATATATGACATAGACCCATAATCACATCCAACCAAATCAATCCCGATCACGTAAGTTACCACCTGTTAAAAGTTACCTCTCACCCGAGCTTAACTCGTATACACCTCATAACATAGTCTCCCCTTCGCATATCCATCACCCTCTGCCAAATGTAGCCACACCATTAATACTCAACTACTAACAACCGCCTCATATAACCACATCTTATACTCTTTCATAACCATACTTATCAATCTTGTCCCTACAAAATCAATCTCTTTAGAATTGCTGCTTTTCTAATATACCGTCACCCTTAATCACTAGTCACAAACCATAACACTACCACTGTCCGGGCATCAAACCTCTTACACTCATCTCTAAACATCACGATTTCTTTCCTATATGTGGTTAGCATCCCAAATAACGAACATCAAATCCATCAACAACACTACCTCAACATTCTTCCCAATACTATCCTTAATTGTGTCATTATCTAACTCTCTACTCAAAATCTCATATCATGCGGATATTCTACCAACTTCTTACTCCCTTAATTCCCGAAACTCATGATTAATCATGTTGTCCCGAAACTTCGTATAAGCATTAACTTACTTACTCCTGATAGTATCATACATCTCGACGATTCCTTACTTTTATGTCACATAACTCCGGTCAACATTTTCCTAGTTTTACTCCCCTCATTCTTTTCTTTTACACTTGACAAAATCCATTAACCATTCAACTCTTTATCCCTTCTACCTAACTCTTCAGTGCTCCAATTACCTTTTTACCGCTCCAAAACTCAAATCTCATTATTTCTTATCGATATTATCTCACTCTTCCTTACCATGGGTCCCCTCTCATCACTCCACTCACTCACACTTATCACTAATTTGTCCTTAAAAATCAACGTTTAAAGTTCAAACAATTACATCTCCCTTTTTACATCTCTAGAAATCAAAATTCTTTTTATACCGTTAATTGCCCAAGGAAATCACACATTAGTTTCGTCTCTCGATAACACAAATTTCTAAACTCAGACACTATCTGCAAATCCACGTCGCGACATATCTCCATTAAGTTCAATATATACCACTCTTCTCAATTCCTCTAAAACGACCTTTCATTACATATATCCTTACTCTACACTATTTCTAACCATCTCCCTCCATAATTTGTTATACATCTCAGGTTGCTACTATCCACATCATTTCTTTCAATCTTTTCGTTCTCACGTTCCTTCAACTTACATCATCCCTTGCCCATATTCACTTACATTTCATTACTCAACATACAACCATGTCACTCATCTCGTCTCGCACAACATGCTATATGCCTCAATTAAGCCTTACCAATCTTCCTTTTCTTTTTCCTCTACCTATCACAACACATATAAATCATGTTCTCCCCACCGAACTCATACTCATCATAGGTGCCACTCTTTACATCATAAGATTGGGTAACTTACGCATCAGGATCAACATACATGTAAAACGGTGCATAAATAAGCAAAATAATACCTTTTAATTAAACATAATATGCAACGAATGTCAAAAGATAAGCATATGACCCAAAACAGGGGTCACTAGATCGAGTTCAGGCCACTCGATCGAGTAAGGGACTTACTCGATCGAGTAGGTGAAGATCAGAAGCACGTAAAACAAATTACCAGGGACACTCGATCGAGTAACTGACGTACTCGATCGAGTACCCCCTACTCGATCGAGTACCAAGGCTACTCGATCGAGTACCTACGCATTTCTCAGCACTGTCCAGTTTTCGTAAAACAGTCATAACTCACTCATTACTTGGTCGTTTTGGGCGTGTGACATATCGTTAGAATCGTAAAAGAACAAGCTATCACCTCCAATTGGAATCACATTAAAATCATTTATACATCTCAAGTTATAACAGTTTAAAGACAACTTTGCTGTAATCAGACGACATAACTATTCGATTTTCTCTTTCAAACAACTTAAACATCAACAAAGCGAATAAAAGCGACTCAATACTTGTAAAACCACTATCCCTAACCACATGTTACGACCTACCAAAAGCCAAACAATAACATTTATCATGCACATAATTCATTTAACTTGCCAATCATGGCTTCCCACGTGCTTTTATTCTATCACTTTTCGTAAACAAAATCACAAATACATGACATCAAGTCCCCTATTCACATGTTACTAGCATAACAACATTATAAAATAACTTTCATTATATAACATGCTTAATCATAAATCATATTATCATACAACGATTATTCATCTTTTTCCACTAATTCATCCATCATGCCACATATTTATCCACCACATTCGTTCAACATATTCACCCAACACATGTTCAATTCACACTCCCAACTTTCTGTACTCTTACTCAAAACGACAACAACAACATGTATACTTACGCATCGCTTTATACATATATATATAAACATAACACTTTTCCTTACATAATTATAACATGCCAAATTACATGTATCAATCATTATACTTTCATGCTTTACAATCAACCATCATACAATTCACGTCATCATCATCTTTCAACTCAGATCCCCCATCCTCCACATGCATGCATCCATCAATTCATACAACATACTACTACATAGATACACAAAGCACACAATAAGCACATAACGATCCCGACACATATCCCATGGTGTCCGGTTCAAAATTGTAGGGCGAGTTCGCGACTTTAGGACGTCTCCCGAGTCTTTGCATTAGCTCCTACAACCTTTACCCCGGGTTCATTTTAATTAGACTCCCTAGGTTCATTAGATTCATTGGTTACAGGTTTCAGGATCGTCGCTCTGATACCATTTGTAACACCCCCATACTCCAAGTGCCTTACCAGGACCACTCAGGTATAAGGATGTCACCATCTCGGTTACCCGAGGCAATGATATTCATAAGACAATAAAGAAACATATTTAAAAGTAAATAGTTTAAGTGATTACATGATCAAAACCAAAACTAATAAACTGAAATACAACATTCTCGACGGTCTCTCGCTAAAACTATCAAAGCTATAAGACACCGTCGACACAAATGAAGACTTCTAACTGCCACGTGATGACTCATCCCGGCTATCCCATACGCGTCATATCATACACCGCTCAATAATCGCTCACCACCCCCGAATGGATCACCACGATTTTAAAACATTTAAACGGGTCAAGATACTAATCACACAATTCAATATATCAACAATAAGATAAACAGAGACGACTTAACCGTCACACACACACACAACCACACCAATCCCAACAATCTCAATCACCGATCGTCCACCGGACCCGACCACGCCAAAGATGGGGGACCGCAGCCGTACCCACCAAATCCCCGCTCCACATAGTGAGCGATAACCCTGTCCATTAATGTGCACATCCCTTCCGTGGCGGGTTCCACGGAAGCGAAACTAGGGCGTGAAGCCACTCCCGCAAGTGACCCCACTCGGTAGAGGCCACGCCTCGCGAACCATCAACAACGATCACAACCACAATCACAATACAATTATTATATCAAACAACCAAATACAATACATCAACCAATATCCCATTATGGGACTAATACGAGTAGAAATCCTGCCCTAAGCACACAATCGACGGTCTCTCTTTTCTTTGAATCAAAAAGCTTCCTCTATGAACCCTCCTCCTATCATACAACATATAAAGGCTACCAAGTCACATACTACACATAAACCCCCAAATCTGTAAATTAGGGTTTAACCAAATCAAAGGAAAGACAATAAAAAGGGTACATAGATCTTACCCTCGACGCAAGGAACTCAACGGTATAATCAACGCTAAGAACTGACCTTCCAAACTCCGGGTATTGCTAATAATGCGATTAGGATGAAGAACTTGCTTGCTTTCTCTCCTAAACAGTAATTTAGGTTTTGCAAAAGTGATTTAGAATAATGACGACAAAGCTTATATACCTTAATCGCATAATTAACAAAACCCGAGAAAACTCCCCGTAAAACCGGCTACTCGATCGAGTACCCAAGGCTACTCGATCGAGTACCCCCTTACTCTATCGAGTACCTAAGGCTACTCGATAGAGTACCCCCTTACTCTATCGAGTAACTAAGTGATGTGACCATAATTGGCGCATATTTAGCCCCCGAATTACCCTTGTTTCCATGCTTTTTAGTGCTTATTTGGGTCATTTCTTATCTTTAGTTCTTTGTTTTGCATATTCTTTGAGATTTTGATCCCTTGGTAGGAAAGGAGTAAGAATCTTGCATTTTCGTGGCAAAACAAGACTAAATTGATCAAATTCAATGACCAAGCATCAAGGAGAGACAAGATTAGAAGGCCTTTGTACATATCATAGTAGAAGAGCAATGTTGAGAAAGGATCCTTGAGTCCCCAAGGAAATCCCCAAGGAATTTATGAAGAAAAGGGAAGAAAAAGAAGAAGTATCACGGCGATCGACAATCCGAGCGGATTATCAGCAATCCGCCCGTCCCACCTAGCCACAATCCGAGCGTCCCGGCTGAATCCGCTCGGATTCCCCTCGAAATCCGCCCGGATTCCCCAGAATCCGCTCGGATTCCATCGACCAAATCCGGCCGTCCCGACCCTAATCCGCCCGGATTCCTTCACAGCGCGGGTTGTCTTCTTCAAGCTACGAAAAGAGAAGCCCTTCTCTCCAAAAATACTGGCTTCTCCTTGCTCTACTTAAAAAGTGTAATTACTAGTTTAGCCCTTAGTTAACCCTAATGCATCCTCCCTAATTTTCACTATAAATACCCCATTAGTCTAATTAGAGGAGCATGTTCTTCTTATCAATAATTAGTGTAGTTAATATCAATCAAATCTCTCTTCAATATTGTAATCAAGTATTAATCAAGTTTTAATCCAAGTTTTAGTTCTTTAATCTCTCTTTTGTTCATCCTTTATTTTGGGTAATTGAAGATTATTTGGGTTATTATTGGGAGATTGACATCTCAATCTAGCATTCAAGTACTTCTATTATTCTTGCTTTATTATTGGAATCATTAGTAGGTATAATCTCTTAATCCCTTTTTAATTATTGTTAATTACTTTCATTTATTCATCATGTTTCATATTGTTGGTATGATTGACAACCTTGCTAGCATGATCAACATGATAATGAGTGAGTAGTCTCTTAGCTAGGGTTAATGGGTGATTAGGGGAAACCAACATGGGGAATGATTCATGCTTAAATTAATATGCTTTCATATCTTATTTGCTTGCTTGTTTTGATCTCAACTCATGCACATGTTATATTTGATGAAATGCTAAGCCTATGAATCCTTGCATTTACTATCATCTCCTATCTTTTCAATGAGACTTGTAAGACATAACCCAACTCGAGTCTCATTAGACCATGCATGTTGTTGAGTAGGGAAGATTAAGTCGACTTGTAGGTGTTGTACAATCTAATCGATTCGGCTCCGGGACCCAAACTTTCCTAGGATTGTAAGATATAACCCAACTCAATCCATCACAACAATAATTGCTTGCTTATAATTTGAGAACATGTTTGTATGATCATATCCCATGATTCCCCTATGATCCCATGACACCCTAGTGCCTTTAATCAATTGTTTACACCCCTTTTTATTCATCTTGCTTGTTTATTTTCATTGTTATTCTAGTTTAGTAACCTTCTACATCAACCCAATTTGTGACACCCCTTAGACACCACTAGTTACAATAGAAATCTCATTTCAACTCCCGTCCCTTGGGATCCGACCTTTACTTGCCTCTTTACTAATTGTAGAGTTGCTTGTTAAGCTATAAATTGTGTTTTGATTCGACCGTGACCAACGACCACATCTATCTATTTGTGAATATTAAACGGACTCGATCAAAAATGGCGCCGTTGCCGGGGACGGTGTTTGTTTGATTTAGATTTCCTTTTTGTTATTAGTTGTGTCTTTCTTCGCCTTGAGGAAATAAAAATCCTCAAGGTTTGTTCTAATTGTTTTTGAGTTGTTTGATATTTTGCATGTCTAGAAGGTTACAAAGTGATTTGTTACCTTTTGACCGTGAAATCGAAAGAACCTTGACGAATAATAGGAGACTTGTTAGGAGGAATTTGAGAGGTGTTGGTGAAGTTTTTCAACCCACTAGTGAGTTTGTCAATCCTTTCGCAATAGAAGGAGAAGAAAACCCATTACACAATACCCTACAAAATCCACCTACAATGCCAAAATTCTCGTCACACTCCGTACCCACCGAGGACAATCTACCAAATGGTACTCCTACACCGCAACATCTCACCGGTAATTTTATTGCCAAGTCCGCCTTCATCCAACTAGTTGAGAGGAGCCAATTTGGGGGAATGCCTAGTGAGGACCCTCATTCTCATATGGAAACCTTTTGCGATTATTGTGATGCTATCTCTCAAACGAGCGTGACTAAAGACCAAATTAGATGGGTCTTATTTCCTTTTTCCTTAATCGGCACCGCAAAGCAATGGTTGAAGGGCCTTGATAAGGCCACCCTTGGAATAGATTCTTGGAAGAAGTTGGCTCTAGCTTTCTACAAAAAATTCTACCCACCGGAAAAGACCAACATGCTAAGAGCTCAAATTACGGGTTTCAAGCAAAGGGATGAATAGTCTTTGTATGAAGCTTGGGAGCGGTTCAAAGGTATTTGTCGCTCATGTCCTCACCATGGACTTAGCGAATGGTTTTTGGTGCAACAATTTTGGAATGGTTTATATGAAGATTCTAGGAACATTCTCAATATGGGATCAAATGGAATGTTCACCGAAGTTGATGACAATCAAACATGGAACAAGATTGAGGAAATGGCGGTCCATAATTCACAATATAGTAGACCTCGCAAGGCTACTAGAGGAGGAAAGCATGAAGTGGACTCCGTTACTCAATTGGGTGCTCAACTTAGTGCTCACATTGACACAATCAACTTGAAGTTTGAACAAGCTATGGCTAGACTTGAGGAAAACTCAAAATCATCGAAGCATCATGTCAATGCCATGACGGCATCCTCATCAATCCCAAGTGGGATATGTGAGAATTGTGGAACTTTGGGTCATGACCCAAGTGAGTGTAGGGGAACAACCGAACAAGTTAATGCTTTCCAAGCTTACAAAAGTGGTACCCCTTATTCGAATTTTTACAATGAAAACACCAAGTTCCATCCAAATCTCTCATACAAGAGCCAAAATGTTCAAAACCCTCAAACAACATACACTCCACCACCCATGAGAAACCAAAATCAAAGACCCTTTTACAATCAAAACCAAGGTTACCAAAATCAAAATCCATACAATCACCAAAATGACCAAGGCTTTGATGTCCAAAAAGCGGTCCTCCAAATGCAAAAGAATCAACAAGAATTTTTCACCCAAATGCAAAAAGATAGCCAAGCAAAAGAAACCACCATCAACAACATTCTAGCTCACACCAAGATGTTGGAAACACAATTGACTCAACTAGCATCTTCAAGCTCACAAAGACAAAAGGGGCAATTACCACCTCAAAGTAATCCCCCTAGACATGAAACGGTTAGTGCCATTCACTTGAGAAGTGGTACAAGGTATGAAGCACCGAAGAAGCAAGTTGAGGATGAAGTTGTGGAAGCTAGTGAAAAGGAAGAAATTGTGCAAAACTCCAAAGATGGAGAATCATCAAAAGAAGAAAGTTCAAAGAAAAATGAAGACAAGGCCAAAGAGAAGGAGCCCATTGTGATTAGACTTCCTTTTCCAAGTCGTCAAGCCAAGCCCAAATTTGATGATCAACTTGGAAAGTTCATGGAAATTGTGAAAAATTTAGAAGTCTCAATTCCTTTCACGGAATTAATCAACCACGTTCCGGCCTATGCAAAGTACATGAAAGATATCCTCACAAAGAAGAAGTCGATCCGCAAACTTGAGATTATCGCCTTCACTAAGGTGAGTAGTGCAATACTTCAAGGGAGTTCACCTCCAAAGTTAAAGGATCCGGGAAGCTTCTCAATACCGTGTACCATTGGCGACACGACGATCAACAAAGCCTTATGTGATCTAGGGGCTAGTGTGAGTGTCATGCCGTACTCGGTGAGTAAAAGGTTGGGAATGAGAGAGCTCAAATGCACCAACATCACACTTCAAATGGCCGATAGATCGACGAAGACACCATTAGGGATATGGGAAGATGTCCCCGTGCGAATTGGGAAGTTTTTCATCCCGGTGGACTTTGTCATTGTTGATATGGAGGAAGATTCCAACATTCCAATCATCCTAGGAAGACCTTTTCTACACACCGCCGGTGCGGTGATTGATGTGAAACATGGAGAGCTCACTCTAGAAGTGGGAGATGAAAGCATAACTTTTAATCTTGACAAGACCATGAGAGCTCCTCGTTTGCATGAGCCATGTTTCATGATTGATCATTATAGCCGAAAAGATGAAAGGAAGAAACCGGAACTCCAATGGAGGAAGAAAATTGAAGATGCTCCATTCAAAGAGCAAGTGAATTGTGACAAGGAGAGCTTGCAAAGCTCATCAAAATCAACCAAGGAGGAAGAGGATGGCCTCATTGGCCAAGAGAAGAAATTGGGAGAGTTGTCTCCATCTAAGCAAGAGATTTTCAATGATCAACTCAATGAAGTTTGTGGTCTTTGGGACGACGAGTTTGAAGGGATTTTTAATCCCTACATTGGGCATGCCATCGATCATGATCAACAACAAGGGGCACGGTCTATTGAGGACCTCTACCACAATAATGAACAAGCTTTTGATTACTTTTTCAAGGTGTTGAGCAACATCAACAACACCTTGAACATGCCCCCTTGACATCTCATCAAGAATGAGAGTTTGGTGGAGTCCTCCCTAAACCACCACTTGTAAATATTTCTAACTCCCTAACTTACATTTCAATTCTTGTATTGCATTTTTGTCATTTTTGGATTTTTATTTACTTTGATCAAAATAATTGTCATATAAGAGAGAAGTGAGGGAGGGACTAATGACTTCAATTGATGTGTAGTGCTTTACCTTAGTGTGGGGATGGGAATTTCCTAGGCTATCCATGCCTTAGAAATGCCCCCACAATGAAGAACACAAGAAATGAAGAAGAATGGAAGAATGGTAAAGGGAAATGCATTGTGCACGAATGGAATGAATCCGGGTACAAAGGACCAGAATCCGAGCGGATTCCCAAAAATCCGCCCGTCCTATGCAATCCGAGCGTCCTGCACAAAAGACGCCCGTCTTGAACTGAGCTGAAATTTGAAATTTTCCCACTGTTAAAGAATCCGAGCGGATTCCAAAAAATCCGCCCGTCTTGAAGAATCCGGCCGTCTTGTAAAAAAGACGCCCGTCTTTGCAAACGAGGAAAACAAGCAAAAATCTCTCGGATCAAATCCGTCCGTCTTTGAAGAAATCCGCCCGTCCCGTGTTCAGACAATCCGAGCGGATTGTACCAAATCCGCCCGTCTTTAGGCGAGATTTCGCAAAGATTGAAGAAGCAGAATCCGCACGGATTGTACCTAATACGCACGGATTGCCCCTGCAGTTTTGAAAATTTCGGTCCCTTTATAACCCCTCCCACCTTCATTCATTCACTCATTCATTCATAAACACTACCCACAACATCAAAACCCTCATCCTCTCCATCATAAAAACAAAAACCCTCAACAACATTCAACAAAAACAAATCAAACCACCCTTCCAACAACAATTTAATCACTCCATCTTCAACAAAAGTCAAAACCAAGAACAAAATCTTCAACCTTTGAGTCGATTTTTGTTTTCATAAAGGCAAAGCCTTTCACCTTCAAATCGATTTGGGCATCCTACATATTGAAGATTTTTCATTCTTTTCTTGGTTAAGCTCATCAATGGCAAGGACTAAGGGTGCAACAAAGGCAACCAAGGCACCAAAGGCTAAGGCACTCTCACAAAGGCAAAAGGCTCTTCAAACAAAGAAAGCTTTGGCTATGGTGGTGGCAACACCAAACTTGGAAGTGCATCAACAACATCAACCTTCTATGGGACCATCAACATCCTCTACTCCGGTAATTAATCAACTTTTGCATTATCCGGAGGTAACTTTTATTTACGATACCCATAGAAATACCTTTGTCAAGTTTGCTATGAAATCTATTCAATCCACCAAATTCATATGTAAAGATGCCTTGGAAAAATTGGGTGTTCTTGAACAAACAAAAGCCTTTTTCAAAGCCTTGGGGTTGGAGAAATTGTTTGAAACAAAGGAATTGACATACCCCTCCCTTGTCTTGGAATTTTTAAGTTCTTTGAAAGTCACCAAAGTTGAGAATAGGGAAAATATCGAGTTTCGTCTAGCTAATGTTAGTAGACGCATTACCTTTAAGGAATTGGGTGAAATTTTGGGTCTTAGTGATGAAGAAAGCTATTTCAAGAGTTATGGAAGTATGACCCCGAGCCTCTTTGGGAGGCAATCTCCTGGAAGAAATTTGAGGATTTTCATGCATGTCGTGCTCTTTTGGTCCATCATCCGGGCATAAGAGTATGGCACAAGGTTGTGGGAAATACCATAATTGCTAGGAAAGACACCAATCATTTCACAAGACTCGATTTTATTCTCCTTGAATCGGCTTTGAATATCGGAAGAATTCACACCAAGCCTTACAATTCTTTAAGGCTATTGGTTGATAGATGGCTTAATGTTGATAATGGGAAGAAGGGCACAACCGTTATTGTCAATGGCGGGCTAGTCACGGTCCTAGCTAAGCACTTTGATCCTAATTTCAATAAGGATAAGAAGTATAAAGCAAAGGAAGGTGGCCATCTTATTGATATGCACATTATGATTAACAAGTTCAAGTGGGTTGCCCATAACCCCCTTGACACTAAATATGGATGGCTAACTAGTGAAGCTAGATCGTTCACCTTGCCCTCGAAGATTTGTCGCCTAAGTGTCCACCGGACCAATTATCTACTTCCCCTTTCCGAAGAAGCCGAGTATATCATTCAACAACAAAAGGGTGATCTTGAAACCCCCTCCTCTTCCATTATCATACCACCTTACCCCTTTGAGTATGAAGAGTTCAAGCCGGAAGGAATTGAAATTGGGAAAGACTATGTGACTCTTCTTATGCAAGCAATGCACAAGCAAGCCCATGAAGATCGGAAAAATGCGTATTTGGCTCAATATCCACCCCTCCTACATCTAGCTAGGCAAGGACTCCTTGATCCATCTTGTCCTTTGCCTAGTTGGGCGGATAGAGAAGTCTTATTTCCGGGTGCATCTAGGGACGTGGTGGGAGATAATGAGGTTGTTGGAAATGATGAAGAAGTTGATGATAATATTGAGGGAGAAGCAATGGAAGGAGAAAGAGATGGTGAAGATGATGATGAGGAAGAAGATGAGGAAGAAAGTGACAAGGAAAGTGGCAATGTGACCACTTCTCATGAGGGAAGTGGTGATGATGATAGCATGATGGAAGACTAGCAAGCCTTGGAGACTCCTACACTCCCATGGTTTGTCTATATCTCTTTGTATTTTTATTTCATTTTGATCATTGTTGGTTTAGTCCTAGCAACATCAAAGGACTCACACCTCGGTACCATTGAGGTGTTCTTTATTGTTCCCATTTGTAAAATCCAAAATGACAAAACTAGTTTCATGCATAGCATAGTGTGTGCATGAACTATACCCATCCTTGGACATTAGCAATAGTGTCTCACTCGGTTTGGGGAAGTTAATGCATACACAACGGGAGGTAATCTAAATTATCCTCTCCGTCATAACAAAAAACCATGCATCATGTAGTATAGCTTAGTATAGAATTGCATTTAGTATAAAAATCATGCATCATCTTTGCATAATTTCCATCATTTTGGCCATTGAGGACAATGCCCATATTAGTGTGGGGATGGGAATTCTAACATTTAACTCTTATTCAAAAACCCCATAAAAAATTGAAAAATTTCAAAAATCATAAAAATTGAAAAAAATTGAAAACCCAAAAACAAGTTCATTTCCTTCGTATATATTGTCTTGTATATATTGTGTTTGTTTTATCCTTGTTCACATTGATTGACTACGCCACATCCGAGACATGAGGATATTGAAGACCGCATGGTATGATCTTTCCAATCTCCTTTTTCCTCTTTATGTTAATGACTATGTGGCTTTATTTTGATTGATGCGGTAAAAACAATGTGAATTTAGGATTGCATTTAGTTTATATGTCATATTAGTTGGTAGAATCATTTGCATTAGTATGTTTATATGTTAGTTGCATCATGGCATGTAGTTTGCATGGTTAGAAAATTTTGCGAAACCGTCTACTTGGGAAGCTTGACAAGTGTATATAGGCCCTAGTAGATGCTTTTTATTCTTAAGACTTTGCTTGTTAGAATACTTGTAAAACACCCTAGGATGTGTCATGCTAGTATCCGTTGACCCATGGTTTAAGGCCTAGTCAAGAGTACCTTGTGGTGTGATAACTCCTTGGCTACCGTTTATTCCAAGGTGACCCTTGAAACCATGCACCCATACATCCATCATCCATGTTCTACCATATATTTTTGTCAACAAAAGGGAATGGGCACAAAAAGAAATCAATTTGAGTTCAATGAAATGAAAAGTGAAAGAAAGTTTTCAAAAATGCATCAAAAGAAAAGAGGAGCAAAAATAGACTCCTAAGCTTCAAATACAAGGCACCCTCGTTACTAATTGGGGTGACTTTGAAAATGTTCAAAAAGAAATGCAAAAAGTTGTCAAGTATTGAAATGCCAAAAATAAAAAAGAAATGGCAAAGCAAGTGTTCTCAAATGTCAAATGCCACAAGAAATTGGGGGGAAAACAAAAACAAAAGCAAACTCCCAAAAGTGAAACTCAAACATCTATTGATCCCTTTATCCATCATATCCATTTTTGTGCATGGTAGAGAGGGGACGACCCTTCTTCTTGTCTAGGCAAGAGGGGGAATTCCGCGATCCTCCAGTGTTTCTAACACCATAGGGAGTCTACTCTTGACAAAAGCATTTAACGATTGTGGACAAAGGTACCCTAGCTTGACACATTTTGGAGGTGATTTATTGGTATCCTTCTAGGCTTAGTAGTTTGAACAAATTGCATCTATGAAGGATTGTGTACCCTTGAATTGCTTCCCTTGTAGATAATTTCCGCCACTTGATGAGGGAGTGGCTATTCTTTTTGTAGATGCATCCATTATGTGTTTTTGTGTACTTAATGCTTGGATGTGTCGCCATTTTGGCAAGACCCACCTTGCCTTGCAAGAAGGCATCCTACCTCATGGTTGTCTTGTTGTGAGTTGAAGGGGCGGAGTGAGACCCGCTAATTGTCTCATATCGGCTATATTATTAGGATAGGTTAGTATTGGTCCTAGTCTTTGTCACCTCTTTACTCGGGACGAGCAAAGGTTCGGTTTGGGGATATTTGATGTGACCATAATTGGCGCATATTTAGCCCCCGAATTACCCTTGTTTCCATGCTTTTTAGTGCTTATTTGGGTCATTTCTTATCTTTAGTTCTTTGTTTTGCATATTCTTTGAGATTTTGATCCCTTGGTAGGAAAGAAGTAAGAATCTTGCATTTTCGTGGCAAAACAAGACTAAATTGATCAAATTCAATGACCAAGCATCAAGGAGAGACAAGATTAGAAGGCCTTTGTACATATCATAGTAGAAGAGCAATGTTGAGAAAGGATCCTTGAGTCCCCAAGGAAATCCCCAAGGAATTTATGAAGAAAAGGGAAGAAAAAGAAGAAGTATCACGCTGACTGACAATCCGAGCGGATTGTCAGCAATCCGCCCGTCCCACCTAGCTACAATCCGAGCGTCCCAGCTGGAATCCGCTCGGATTCCCCTCGAAATCCGCCCGGATTCCCGAGAATCCGCTCGGATTCCATCGACCAAATCCGGCCGTCCCGACCTAATCCGCCCGATTCCTTCACAGCGTGGGTTGTCTTCTTCAAGCTACGAAAAGAGAAGCCCTTCTCTCCAAAAATACCGGCTTCTCCTTGCTCTACTTAAAAGTGTAATTACTAGTTTAGCCCTTAGTTAACCCTAATGCATCCTCCCTAATTTTCACTATAAATACCCCATTAGTCTAATTAGAGGAGCATGTTCTTCTTATCAATAATTAGTGTAGTTAATATCAATCAAATCTCTCTTCAATATTGTAATCAAATATTAATCAAGTTTTAATCCAAGTTTTAGTTCTTTAATCTCTCTTTTGTTCATCCTTTATTTTGGGTAATTGAAGATTATTTGGGTTATTATTGGGAGATTGACAACCTCTCAATCTAGCATTCAAGTACTTCTATTATTCTTGCTTTATTATTGGAATCATTAGTAGGTATAATCTCTTAATCCCTTTTTAATTATTGTTAATTACTTTCATTTATTCATCATGTTTCATATTGTTGGTATGATTGACAACCTTGCTAGCATGATCAACATGATAATGAGTGAGTAGTCTCTTAGCTAGGGTTAATGGGTGATTAGGGGAAACCAACATGGGGAATGATTCATGCTTAAATTAATATGCTTTCATATCTTATTTGCTTGCTTGTTTTGATCTCAACTCATGCACATGTTATATTTGATGAAATGCTAAGCCTATGAATCCTTGCATTTACTATCATCTCCTATCTTTTCAATGAGACTTGTAAGACATAACCCAACTCGAGTCTCATTAGACCATGCATGTTGTTGAGTAGGGAAGATTAAGTCGACTTGTAGGTGTTGTACAATCTAATCGATTCGGCTCCGGGACCCAAACTTTCCTAGGATTGTAAGATATAACCCAACTCAATCCATCACAACAATAATTGCTTGCTTATAATTTGAGAACATGTTTGTATGATCATATCCCATGATTCCCCTATGATCCCATGACACCCTAGTGCCTTTAATCAATTGTTTACACCCCTTTTTATTCATCTTGCTTGTTTATTTTCATTGTTATTCTAGTTTAGTAACCTTCTACATCAACCCAATTTGTGACACCCCTTAGACACCACTAGTTACAATAGAAATCTCATTTCAACTCCCGTCCCTTGGGATCCGACCTTTACTTGCCTCTTTACTAATTGTAGAGTTGCTTGTTAAGCTATAAATTGTGTTTTGATTCGACCGTGACCAACGACCACATCTATCTATTTGTGAATATTAAACGGACTCGATCACTAAGGCTACTCGATAGAGTACCCCCTTACTCTATCGAGTACCTAAGGCTACTTGATAGAGTACCCCCTTACTCTATCGAGTACCTAAGGCTACTTGATAGAGTACCCTACAGGTCAGAAACTTTTCTAAAACGCAACTTACCCTTACTCGACAGAGTAAGGCCTACTCGATAGAGTACCCCAAGACTTATAAATACGGAGTATTACATTGCTGATTTGCCTTCAATAACTTTGCCACCTCCTTAGCTGTCACTCTCTCATTATCACTCAGCTCGGAATCCATAGGATTCCTCTACAACTCCTCTTGCATACACAACAAGGCTTTATGAGCTAGGCTATAAGTGTGCTCAATATTATGGAAACCCTTCTGATTCACATCCTTCATAGGTTTCTTTAACAACTTCAGCTTAGTAGTCAATTGAAACATAGGGGTCCCTTGAATACTTAAGCTCCAAGTATGGTTGATCACATCCAAGAAGTCATCAGCTAAAGCCCACATATTGAAATATTTAAAGGGTGTTGGTCTCCTGTTAAGTTGCACCCTAAGGCTTATGATACAAAGGGAGTGATCATACAACCCTTCAGGGATAAACTTAGCCACATAGTCAGGGAATTCAATACCCCAATCATTATTTCCCAGAACTCTATCAATCCTGCTAAACACCCTTGATCCTGCCTCATGTTTATTATTCCAGGTAAAAAATGCTCCAATAGTCTTCAGAGTAATCAACCCACAAGTACTGCAAGCTTCCTGGAAATGCTTAATTTCTGCCCAACTGATTTCTGATCCAATCCTTTCATCAGGGGAACATGACATTGTTAAAATCCCCAAAGACAGCCCAAGGCCCAACCCCCATTGAGCATGTCTTATCAAAGCACTCCAAAGCTCCCCTCTCTCAGCTAATTTATTAAAACCATAAACTAGAGAAATTCTGAAGCTACTACCTCTAACATTATCCACCACCTCAGCAAAAATGGTTTGAGCAGTGACCTCAACCACATTTATTGTGAACAAATTAGGTTTCCAAATTAACCAAATCCTACCTCCTTTATGACTAGAATTATTTGTGCAAATTGCTTAGTAACTACAAACTTTATTGTGCACTTTATTCCAATTACTACACCTAACCCTAGTTTCAAGAAGACCAAACAGCCCAACATTATTTTGGTGAAGAAACCATTTCAGATCCTTCTATTTTGTTAAGCTATTTAATCCCCTTATATTCCAGAACCCAATATTAACCATGATCAATTAGGTGTAACAAACCCCATTCCATCCAATTTTCTCCTGGAAATCTGGATTGCAGAGTTAAGAGCATCCATAAAAGTGAACCCAGGCCCCTTAGTTCCAGAAGAGCTAGATTCATTAGGACCAGTCCTAGCCATTCTAGAAAAAATTCGAGCTGGTGTTGGAATGTTCACTTTTCTCACTGGGGGTACCACAAGAGTGATCACAGGGCTCACCAGAGGCAAACTGATAGGGGTTTTACGTTTATCCTTCTGCCCCAAGGCCGGTTGCTTAGTCACCACCTGCTTATGCAGCACTGGTTGTATAGCCATTGGTTTAAGAGCTACTGGTTCCCACATCTTCCTTGGGACATCCTTCCTCTTCTCAATTTTGCATTGTTCCTGTGAATGTCCAATCCCCTTACATTTATCACAAGTAATTGGTAACCATTCATACTCAACCTTAACACACTTATCCCTCCCAAGTTCATCCACAAACACAATCTCCTTAGGGAAATCCTGGTCCCTATTCACCTCAATAAGTAAACGAGGAAAACTCAGGAAATTCCTACGGACTGTATTCTCATCACATTTAATCACCTTCCCAATTCCACTACCAATTTTCTTAAGACTGTTCATCCCCCAAAATTTAATATCCAACCCCTGCAACTTAACCCAAATTGGGATAACCTGCACATCATGCTTAACAAGACAGACTTCAGGCCTCCACTCATTAACGATGACGGGTTTGCTATCAAACATGAGCGGACCATAATCTAACGCCTTCAGTTGATGTTCTTTCGATTTAAACCGAACAATAAAAATACCATTCGTCATGAACGATATCTTATCAATCGAAAAACCAGACCAAACGCGTTTAATAAAGCCATTAACCACCGTCGAAGGCGGCCTCGCACCAAGAATAAAACAATAAACAACAGTTGACCAATAATCAATCTCACCTGAAACATCCTCAACAGTAATTCGAGGTTTTGGTGGCACTGATTGAGAATAACTCGCTGCATCCTGTCCTTTTCCGTGTGATTTCTGCCCAATTGCAGTCATTTCCTGACGATCGTCCTCTATATCTATCTCATTATCCAATTCAACCGATTGTAGATCCTTTATTTCAGAAGATATAAATTTATTTTTGTGAATTTAATTTGGGATTATTGTTATGCTTTTTTGGTCGAGCCATTGCGTCAAACCCTAAAAGAAAACAGAACTTTCTCTCACTAGAATCTCTCTCATGATATTCACTCCAAAGAAATATTATTATTATACTTGATTAATTTAGCATATTAACTTTGTGAGATTGTTAGTATACCTTAATTAATATGGCACAATAAATATTATAATGATTTTTTAGAACCTAAGAATATAAGAAGATAAATATAAAAATGTATTAACAAAGAAAACAAAGAGGCAATGTCATGAACTCATGATAAATAGAGAGACATAGATTAGTCTTATATATATATATATATATATAGGCAAGATCCGGTGAGTCCACCTATATATTTGAGTCCAAGAGTCCATAAAACAATATCACGCACTATACAAAACAATAACACGAATTTTTTTCTTTCGAAATTTTTTTTTTTCAATTTTCTTTTCGAAAATTTTTTTTTTTCAAAATTTTTTTTTTTCGAATTTTTTTTTTAGAAAAAGTTTTTTTTGGGTGTAAGCTGTGATATTATTTTATATAACGTGTGATATTGTATTACAAAACAATATCACGATTTTTTTTTTTTGATTTTTTTTTTCAGCTGTGATATTGTTTAGTATAACGTGTGATATTGTGTAGCATAACGTGTGATATTATATTACAAAACAATATCACTAAATTTTTTTTTGGAGTATAAGCTGTGATATTGTTTAATATAACGTGTGATATTGTATCATGGACTCTCGGACTCAAAAAGATAGAGTGGACTCATATATATATAAAGACTAAATTTTATGTGTACATCATTGTAAATGCTAAATTTTCATTTTTTTTGCAATCCTAATGTTTTTTAATCTCTCAAAATATATTTGTATTATAATATCTATTGTCTATAATTTATACTTAATTAATTGAGTGTATTAACTTTATAAAAGATTGTTACTATGCCCTAATTAAGATGGCACAATAAATATTTTAATGACTTTTTTAACATCTTGGAATATATATAAGAAGACAAATAAAAAAAGGCATAACAAAGAAAATAAAGAGGCATGAACTCATGGTAAACAGAGAGGCATAAATTACACTTATAAATATAAGACTAAATTTTCTATATATATCCTTGTAAATGCAAGATTCATTTGATTTTTTTTTTGCCTTCCTAATGTTTTCTAATCCCTCAAAATGGTTTTGTGCTATAATTATCTTTTTTCTTTAATTTTATTATTTACTGTAATTACTTTTATCAAACTATTTTAACCGGCTTCTTTTATGAACAAATTTCAGATATGCTTATTCAGACTAAGGGCAATCACAACGAAGATAGATTTTCCAACCGATTATTCGTAGTCTCTGGCGCCACGAATATTATAATACCTCGCATTTATATAGTTCTCACTTGATCGAGTAGACGATCCACTCGGCCGAGTGAAACTCCACCCGACCGAGTGGAGGACCGAGTGCACTTTGCCAGAAGGCTGGAAGTCTGGAAAATTGGTCACTCGACCGAGTGATCATCCACTCGACCGAGTGGAGCCTCCACTCGATCGAGTGGACTGCCCACTCGACCGAATACCGGTCGAGTTCAGCTTACAAGAGAAACTTGTTTGGTGGGAAGTCGCTTTCAAAGCTTATCTAAAAACCCTCCCCTTATCCCACCACTCTCTAAACTCCCAAAAATATCTCTAAAACATTCACCAACTAATCCTCTCCAAACTTAGCCTCCTCAAGTGAAGATTCCTTACAATCTTCTTCTCTCTTGTTCATCCACCTTATTTGTAAGCCGGTTTATGCTTTATTTCCTTAATCTTATATTAGTAACCTTAATTTAACATTAGTGTATTGTCCCCCAATTAATTAGGTTATGGAATTTAGATGGGAAATTAAGGGGTTTAATTAGTATAATTGTTGTAATGAATTATGGTGATGAATGTAGTAATTAATTGTGTATGAAGCTTCATTGAGGAGCACTTCTAGTGGCTAGCTTGAGGGTTTTGCAAGATAAGCTTGAGGTAGGTTTTCCCTACTTAGCTATAATTATATGGGTGCTTAATTATGCATTTATTGTCATTAATTGCATTTATCTCATGGTAGTTGCATTATAACATATTCTTGATAATTAGGGTTTATGACATAATATGGTTTCATGATAATTATGTAAAGGTAAGTATGGTTAACGGTCATATGATGGTTACAATGCATTATAACATGTTATGAAGCAATTAAATGAGAAAAAAAATAAACTAATAAAGAATTGAGCATGGTAATACTTGTTGTATTTAATGTGATTACATAATTGCCTTGGTTGGAATTGTTTGGCTTGATTGCTGTTTGGTTGACAATGGAGGATGGTGGATGGTGGATGGGTTCTTGGTTGTGATCATGGAGACGGAAGGGGGTTGGGAAACCGTCTTCCGCTTAAGTCACCCCTTGGAGCTTCCCACTCCAAGGGAGATGTGCACATTTAGTACTTGGGTTATGGAGGGACTTGTGTGGTTGAGGCACGACGTCTGGCAGGGGACTCGAGTCGCTCTCTGGCCCGGTACCACTGACGTATTCCGAGTACTTTGTGTTGGTTGTGGTGTCTTGGGCGTGTCCTGGCCACCGGTATGTGGACGTGAGTATGTTGGAGAAGGCTTGTCATGCATTTCATATCCTATTGGAATTATGGTTGTTATCTTAACATTGTCATATGAGTATGTAGGCTTGATCATTGCATTCATTGAACATTTATATTGTTAATCTAACACTTGGGTTTTAAATGTCTGTGGTGAACCATATGGTGATTTCCGCCCATATGGGGAGCAGCGTTTGACAGGTTAGCATGATTTGACTCGAGGGCTTGGGAGCGGTCTTCCTTGGATGTCATCACTGGTACTTATCTTAGTTTTTGACATTTAAACTCCACTTCTTTCAATTTGGTTGTATCAAATGGGATGACATTTGCATCCCCTAAACTTGTAACTATTTAACTAACTACAACTTATCTATTTAAGTTTATGTTACGTACTTCTTTACTCGATTGTTCGCACTACAAGCTTGTGAAACCAAGTCTTCTAATGCCTCCATATGTTGGGAATGCCTAGAGGAAGGGTCCCGACTTATGGTGGTGTTACAAATATAGACTCTTTATATTACTTACAAGCGAGATTTTTATCAGTGGCATCTGGCATGATAAACACATGTAAGAGTAATTGTTTGACTAAATCTGTATATATTAATTTCTATCTTGACGTAATATGATTATTGATACGCGCATTTTGTATAGTCTTTTTAGCCTATTTTAGCACGTATTTCTATGTACTTTCGTACTGTTTATATTGCATTTTGCCCCGAATTAGCTACTTTGGTTCGTTTTATCCGTTTTGTAGGAATGAACGTGAAAGTAATTGAATCGTACCATTTTCGTCCCTTTTTGCATGCATTTTGAGGAGACGGGATTGTTCAGAGTAAGATCTTGCATTGGGATGCGTGAAGGAACGGTCTACGGAGTAGTCGGTCACGAGTTTGAGCTGTTTTGGAGGAAGAATACTCGATCGAGCTGTTTTGTCACTTGATCGAGTGGTTTCTATGGCTGAGATTGGTCGATCGAGTAGTATTGTACTCGATCAAGAAGTGCTGGAATTAGGAGTTACTCGATCGAGTAACAATTTTGGTCGATCGAGTAGGTATTTTGGAGAAGTTCTCGATCGAGCTATTTCAGACTGCTCGATCGAGTGGTTTTGGCTTTCATGGGCTTTAATTAGTCCGTGAACGTGTTTTAGCTTATGGACTTAGTATTTTTTCTATTTAAGCGCATAATAACTAGGTCATTAGCATTCAATTTTTACCTATTTTTTTGACATTACGCTTGAACGCTTCTCTTTTCCTTTCACTGTAACTTTGCTTTCGGGGTTATTTAGCTCGGAATTAGTCGTTCTTTACGCCGGATTCTTGCGATTGTAATCTCTTACTCTCTTTTAATCTTAATCATTCATTTATTCATCTTAATTATTCATCTTGTTCCTTTAATTTTCTGCCCTAATTTCCTAATTGCAATTTAGTTATTATTTCATTATGCTTTATATTAGTTATTTCAATATTGTTATTATTGACAACATTAGCGATATGAGTAGCTAAATCTGTTTCATGTTAGGATTAGGGGATCTACGGTAGAAATGTGACGATATAGTAAATAGGTTAGATGAATTAATTGTGAGACTCTGTCCCCATAGCAATATAACTGTATTTACCGACTTAGTTGAGTGCACGCTTCTGAGTCACCCTTTTAATCTGGTTAAATTTAATCCTGGATCGGAAGATTGGACTAAATAGGCCTGCTATGAACAGTAGACTACCCTGACGAGGACGAAAGTTAATTAGTGGTAATTTAGGATAGAAAGTGGACCGGAAGGACCTTTCCATATACGTCTCACAGCAATTTATCTAAGTTGTTTACAGTTGAGTCACTGGACTACCGTAGTGAACCGAAATCCTGACATGTCCCTTCTCTATTAATAACTTATTCTCATTTTCTGTCTTTATCGCTCTTCTTTATTTTTCTTCCTTTAAACCCTTAATTAGTTTAGAACAATCAAATTACAACTCCCCCGCCCCCCATTTGTGACCAAATAGACGGACTCTTACAGATATCTTGCCTCCCTTAGGAGATCGACCTGACTTCCCTAGCTATATAGTTAGTTTAGTTAGTTATTTTTGATAGGTATACGATAGCCCTGTCAAATTTTGGCACCGTTGCCGGGGAGGCAGTTGCCCTATCTGTCTTTGTTTCGTTTATTTTATCCGTCTCAGGAATTTTTATTCCTTGACGCAGTTCTTATTTATTTTCTTTCAGTGTTGTGTATGCCCAGGTCACATAGGCCGGAGTTAGTTTCAGCTGATTCTGAGCCAGAGAGACTGTTTAGGCATAGACTCCGTCTGCAAAGAGAATCACGAAAGAAAGCCTTGAGTACTTTCGAACCCGAACTTCAGCATTTCCTATTTACAGAAAATCCATCTTTTGAAGAAGACAATTTCAGTTCTGTAAACCAACCAGTAAAGATGCCGAATATTGCTAGTCATTCGGAGCCTAAAGAATCATCTATTCCTAAAGCTTTCAATCTTCAGACTGAGGATGGGAATACTTTTGACATCCGCCCGTCCTATATCAATCTGGTGGAGAGAAATCTCTTTAGAGGTGTGGCAGGTGAAGACCCGAGGAAGCATATGGAGGTCTTTATGGACTACTGTTCTACTATCCCCGCCACAAAGGGGGTAACTCAAGACAAGATTAAGGAGGTGATGTTTCCTTTTTCTTTGACTGACTCAGCCAGGGAGTGGCTAACTGATTTGGACCGCGCGGGCGCAGGGGTTACTAACTGGGAGACCCTTGCTCTTGCTTTTTATAAGAGATATTTCCCTCCGCAGCGCACTAATCAGCTGAGGGCCAAGATCACTAGTTTCACGCAGGCACCTGATAAGACCTTCTATGAAGCTTGGTGCCGGTTCAAGAGGTTGGTGAGGTGGTCTCTTTCTCACAATGGTTTTGATCCGTGGTTCCTGTCCAATCAGTTCTACAATGGGCTATACGATGATCACAGAGCCATACTTGATGCATCATCCAACGGAAGATTCCAAAAGAACACTGACGATGATAAGGGATGGGCTATTATTAAAGAGATGGCGACCCATTGTGCTGAGTATGGGAACCCGAGGGATGGTATTAGAACAGTTCATGCGGTTGATAAGGCAGTTGTGGCTCAGCTGGAAGCCATGAATGCTAGATTTGATAAGTTGGAGTTGCATTCTGTTGGGGAGCCTCAGACGGTTCATTTGCTTACTAGAGGGAAAACTGTCATATGCGAGAGGTGTGGGAGCAACGACGGTCACACTGCTATTGGTTGTCTTACAGAGAAGGAACAGGTCCTTGCTTTTCAACAATACAAGCAAGAAGGGGGTTCCTATTATAATAACCAAGAGGCAGTCCATCCCAATTTGAGGTGGACAAGTCAAAATGTGCTCAATCCTACCTGTAATACTACGGATTTATGAGTCTCTGGGTACACTATCGAGTAGGACTTACTCTGTCGAGTAAGGGTGAGTTGCAGTTTAAAATAGTTTCTGACCTGTTGGGTACTCGATCGAGTAACGTTGATACTCGATCGAGTAAGGGGGCACTCTATCGAGTACCTCAGCTACTCGATCGAGTAGCCGGTTTACGGGGGATGATTTGTCGGGTTTTGTTAATAATGCGATTAAGTATATAATAACTTCCGTCACTTTTCTTTAAACACTTTTAAAACCTAATTACTTTCAAAGAGAGAAATCAAACTACATTCTTCGCATCAATCGCATTGTTGGCAAATACCGGAGCTTAGAAGGTCGGATTTTAACTTTCTTTATACCGTTGTGATCCTTGCGTCGAGGGTAAGATCTATGTACCGTTTTTATAGTATTTCGTTAAGGTTGGTTAAACCCTAATATTGGGATTTGGGAGTTTTGTTGTATTTTGTGATTCGTAGTGATTATATGTTTGTATGTTAGGAGGAGGATTCGTAGAGGAAGCGTTTTGATATCAGCTGTGAGATCGTCTGATTTTGTTGTGCTTTCCAGGTAGGGTTTCCCTACTCAGTATTAGTCCCATGATGTGTCGATTGGTGTTTGTGATTGTAGAATATTATCATACTCGTATTGTGACAGTTGTTGGCTTTGATTGTTGGTTGTAGCTGTGATTGATTGTAACTGTCTGTGTTCTTCGGGGTGCGTCCCTGGCCGAGTGAAGTCACTTGCGGGAGTGGCTTCACGCCCATGATTCGCCTTCTGTGGAACCCGCCAGAGAAGGGATGTGCATATTAATGGATTTGGGTTTATCGCTCGATGGAGATGAGCGGGGCTTAGGTGGGAACGGCTGCGGTCCCCCACTGGCGGCGAGGAGTGACCTGTTGCGATGGGCACTCTGGCAGGGCTACACACTTTAGTGTGTAGTCAGGATTGTGGAGTTGGGTTTGGAGTTCGGAAAATACCTGTGATGATTGAGCTGTTTGTTTTACTGTGTTGTTGTTTATATAAATTGTGTGATTAGTACGACCCGTTTAATGTTTTAAAATCGTGGTGATCCATTCGGGGATGGTGAGCGATTATTGAGCGGTATGAGTCGAGTTCTTGGGATAGGGGATGTGCCACCGTCTGATGATAGAAGTCTTCCGCTGTAGCTTAGTAGTTTAATAAACATTTCAGTTAGTTGCTAGACAGTTGGTTTGAGAACTTGTATTCGTATTTTGGTTTTGGTTTTGGATTGTAACCTTTCGCTAAAGTATTTCTATTTAAATGTTGTTTCGTTATTGTGTATTTGATTATCATTGCCTCGGGTAACCGAGATGGTAGCATCCTTATAGCTGAGTGGGTCCTGGTAAGGCACTTGGAGTATGGAGGTGTTACAAAATGGTATCAGAGCGACGATCCTGAAACCTGTAACCAATGAATCTAATGAATATAGGGAGTCAATTAAAATGAACCCGGGGTAAAGGTTGTAGGAGCTAATGCAAAGACTTGGGAGACGTCCTAAAGTCGCGAACTCGCCCTATAATTTTGAACCGGTCACATGGGGGGATATATGTCAAGGTCGTATGTGATGCTTGTTAGTTTGTATGTGGATGTGGTGTTTTATGCTGTAATTGTTGGATGTTTGGAGTAGAAGGTTGAGTTTGTGCATGAAAGGTTGGTGAAATATATAGAACTTTTGTTTGAACAAGAAACATGTTGGATGTTTACTATGTGGCGTTTGATAATATGATATAGTTGTTTTGTTAATCATATGAAAAACTTGGTAGAAATGCATGCTTAGCTATTTTATATGTCGAGTTATAAAGTTGCATAGAATATGTTGGGATATGTGAGATAACATGCGGGTAGTATATACGAGTCAGCATGACTCGATCGAGTAAGGGGGTACTCGATCGAGTAGGTGAAATACTCGATCGATTGGGTATTTGACGTTTTTATAACCAGAATCGTGGTTTTTGGGTACTCGATCGAGTACATAGGGCACTCGATCGAGTAGCCTGGCTACTCGGTCGAGTATGTTAGAGATCAGAAGGTCTGTTTGGGGTCTGATGTCGGGGCACTCGATCGAGTAGCCGCTACTCGATCGAGTATGTTTAGGCACTCGATCAAGTGTGTTCTGGGCCGTCCGCTTTCGTGTTTTGAGGTTTTAGTGCGTATGTTTATGTCTACCCTTTCTTATATAGTTTCAAGATGCCGCCCAAGAGAAACGCTTTGTATGCGAGCTGAGACCATGAACATAGATGATATCGTTATGATGTTGGAGCATCAGGATGCTCTTACGGAGGCCTTAAAGAAAGTGGAAAAGGATAAGGATAAGGAGGTTGATCACTCTAAGATCAGCCTCTATATAGCGAGGTTTAACCCAAAAGAGTATAAGGGGACTGGGGAACCTAACTTTCTTGACAACTGGCATCGTGAGATGGAGAATATACTAGACCTGGTTCACTCTCCGGATGAGATGAGAGTAGAACAAGTTGCGTTCTACCTGAGGGAAGCAGCTTACGAGTGGTGGGATAAGGTGAAGGTGAGTGCTAGGGAGATGTATGTGAACCAGGGCTTACCTGCTATACCTTGTGAAGAGTTTCGGAGGGCTATGAGGAAAGAGTTTGTACCGGAACATGTGAGGAGTAAGCTGAGAGAGGAGTTTGATGGGTTTAAGATGACATCTGATATGTCAGTTGCTGAGTACTACTACCAGTTTAATGAGAAGTCTAGATATGCTGAGGACATGGGTTAGAGTGAGGAGAACCTGGTGCTGAGGTTTGAGAGGGGGTTGACCCCTAAGATCATGGATAAGCTACCTGTGGGAGTTCTTACTGATGTTAAGGAAGCTTATGAGAGGGCTGGGAGAGCTAAGAGGTTGGTGGAGATGGCTCAGGAGAGAGTGGGTGTTGAGAAAACAAAGGCTGAGAGTGAGGGTGGTGGCCAATCTGGTCACAAGAAAGGCAACCACAATCAAGCTAGAGGGTTTTCTGCTGGGTCAGGGTTCAGTGCTGGGGCTTCCTTTGGGCGTGGCCGTGTGAGTAGTAGTGGTAGTTGGGGGATGACTTGCTTTGGCTGTGGCGGTGTAGGCCACAAGAGACATGAGTGCACGAGTGCACCGGGAGCTTTTCAGGGATCGGCTCGGGGAGCTATTCTCAGGGACCTATACAGAGTTATGCGAGCAATAGACCGTCCGGGTCATGGTCTAACCGGGGAAGTCAGAGCTATCAGGGTGGAGGTAACCACAATGGCGGTAATTCTTATCAGAAACCAGCTACGAACAACAACAACAACCAGGGGTCGGGTGCTAAGCCGATCACATCAGCCAGTACTGTCCAGGGAGGTGGACAGAAGACCAGTGGAAAGCTGTTCATGATGGACAAGAAAGCAGCTGAGGATGATGCACATGTTATCACTGGTACTTTTCTTGTTAACGGTATTCATACCTTTGTTTTGTTTGATTCGGGGGCGTCTCAGTCGTTTGTATCTTCGAGTCATGTTAAGCGTTTGGGTTTGAGGGTATATGAGTCTGTAAGTGAGAAAGTTTTAATACCTTCGGGTGAGTCTGTATCATGTGGGAGGTTGTATAGAGATGTGCTTATGATAGTTGGGCAAGTTGATCTACCTGTAGACTTGCTAGAGTTTCCTTTTGAGGGTTTTGAGATGATAGTCGGGATAGATTGGTTGGGAAAGTATAAAGCTAAGATAGACTGTCATCAAAAGAAATTGTCTTTGAGAGGGCCTAAGGGTGTTAGTGTGTCTTATCGTGGGTTTTTAGTCAAACCCAAAGTTAAGTTGATTGCAGCTGTCACCTTGAAGTCTTATCTGAGGAAGGGATGCCCTTTGATCTTATGCCATGTGAGAGATGAACGGATAGAGAGTCCGACAGTTGATCAGATACCAGTGGTGGGAGAGTTTGTAGATGTTTTTCCAGAGGAGATTCCGGGGTTGCCACCGAAGAGGGAGATAGATTTCACAGTTGAGTTGAAACCAGGGACGAGGCCAATCTCTAAGGCACCGTACCGGATGGGTCCTAAAGAGATGGAGGAGCTCAGGAAACAGTTAGATGATCTGATAGAGAAGGGATACATTAGACCTAGTGTATCACCGTTGGGAGCACCAGTTCTTTTCGTGAAGAAGAAAGATGGGAGTTTGAGGTTCTGCATAGACTACAGGGAGCTGAACCGAGTGACGGTGAAGAACAAGTATCCTTTGCCAAGGATAGATGACCTGTTTGATCAGTTGAGTGGTGCATCAGTATTTTCTAAGATTGATTTGAGGTCGGGGTACCATCAGGTGAAGATTAGAGAGGTGGACATACCAAAGACAACTTTCACGTCGAGGTATGGCCATTATGAGTATGTGGTGATGCCGTTTGGGTTATCTAATGCACCGACTGTGTTTATGGATTTGATGAACAGAATCTTCAGACAGTTTTTGGACAAGTTTGTGGTGGTGTTTATCGATGACATCTTAGTCTACTCTAAGACTAAGGAGGAGCATGAGGAGCATCTGAGGATTGTGTTGCAGACTTTGAGGGAGCATGAGTTATATGCTAAGCTGTCCAAGTGTGAGTTCTGGTTAGAGAAAGTTGCTTTTCTGGGGCATGTGATCTCTAAGGAGGGAGTGTTTGTGGATCCGGCAAAGATTGAGGTAGTGACAAAGTGGGAAGCACCAAAGAATGTTGCTGAGATCAGGAGTTTCTTGGGTTTAGCTGGATACTACAGACGGTTCATGAAAGATTTCTCTAAGATAGCTAGACCTATGACAGCTTTGATGAGGAAAGAGAACAGTTTTCGTTGGGATGAGAGTTGTGAGACGGCGTTCCAAACATTAAAGGAGCATTTGACCACAGCTCCTATCTTAGCATTGCCTGAAGGGATCGAGAACTTTGAGGTTTATACAGATGCCTCAAAGAATGGGTTGGGATGTATGTTGATGCAGAACGGTATGGTGATTGCCTATGCTTCTAGGCAATTAAAGCCGTATGAGGAGAACTACCCTACACATGATCTAGAGTTGGGTGCAGTGGTGTTTGCTCTCAAGATTTGGAGACATTACCTTTATGAGGCGACCTTTAAGGTATTTTCGGATCACAAGAGTCTCAAGTACATCTTCACTCAAAAGGAGTTGAACATGAGACAGAGAAGGTGGATGGAGCTGATTGGCGATTATGACATGGATATTATCTACATGAAGGGAAAGCCAATGTTGTTGCAGATGCTTTGAGTAGGAAGAGTGTACATTCCCTATGTACAGCTCTATCTTTGATGAGGTTGAGAGATGAGGTGGGGAAGTTTGGGATACATATGATGCAGAGAGGGGATGTTTGTGGGAGATTTGACAAGATGGCTGATCTTTATGATGATATTCGAGGTAAACAGGCTTTAGATCCTAAGATGGTTGAGTGGAGAGCTGGAGTAGAGAAAGGGACAGTGTCTCGATTCTCTATTCATACAGATGGTAGTTTGAGGTTCGATGGTAGATGGTGTGTCCCTAATGATGAGGAGCTGAAAAAGAGTATCATGACAGAGGCACATTATACACCGTATTCAGTACATCCAGGTGGTGACAAACTGTACAAGGACTTGAAGAACACGTTTTGGTGGCCTGGGATGAAGAAAGAGATAGCTGAGTTTGTGGCCCGTTGTTTGACATGCCAGAGAGTTAAAAGGGAACAGCGACGACCACAAGGTAAGATTGAGTCTTTAGAGGTACCTGAGTGGAAGTGGGAATCCATTTCTATGGATTTTATCGTGGGTTTGCCAAAGAGTCAACAAGGTAACAACATGATATGGGTAATAGTGGATCGACTGACCAAGTCAGCTCACTTTATGCCAATGAAAGATACATGGACTAAAGCACAATTAGCTATGGCTTATCGAAAGAATGTGCTCAAGTTACATGGAGTCCCTAAGGACATAGTGTCTGACGGAGATGCGAGATTTATCTCAAGGTTTTGGAAAGAGTTGCAGGAATCTTTGGGAACAACTTTGAAGATGAGTACAACATTTCATCCCGCGGCAGATGGTCAGACTGAGAGAACGATCAAGACTCTTGAGGATATGTTACGAGCTTGTGTGATGGATTTTGGTGGTAGCTGGGAACAGAGGTTGGATTTGATAGAGTTTTCTTACAACAACAGCTACCACACTTGTATTGGCATGGCACTGTTTGAGGCTTTATATGGGAGGAGATACAGGAGTCCGATTTGTTGGGACGATAGTGCTGAGGCAGTGGTTCTAGGACCAGAAATGGTACATGAGATGGTTGAACAGATTAAGATGATCAGGGAACGGATGAGAGCAGCTCAGGATAGGCAAAAGAGTTATGCAGATCTACATCGCCGGGATATAGAGTTTCAGGTTAGGGATAAGGTTCTTCTGAAAGTGTCTCCTATGCGAGGGGTTATGAGATTTGAGAAGAAGGGCAAGCTGAGTCAGAAGTTCATCGGACTTTATGAGATCTTAGATCGGGTTGGAGAGGTTGCATATCGTCTGGCTTTACCAGCTGCGCTAGAGAGGGTGCATAATGTGTTTCATGTATCGTAGCTGCGGAAGTATGTGAGTGACCCATCACATGTGTTAGAGGTAGAGAGCTTAGAGCTAGATGAGTCCTTATCATATCTTAAGGTACCTAAGCAGATGCTTGACCGGAAGGTTAGGAAGACTAGGAGTGGTGAGACAGTTTTGCTTAAGATCCTTTGGTCTAACCACGAGACTGAGGAAGCTACATGGGAGGCAGAGGAGGCCATGAGAGAGCGTTACCCTTTCCTTTTTGATCATGTATGTATGGTTACGGGGACGTAACCTTGTTTCTTTTAGGGGGGTAGGAGATGATTGCAAAGAGTTTTTAAGAGTTTTTATACCCTTTTTATGTTGTGTCGGTATGGTTGTTGTCGTTGAGTCGGGTTGAGTTTGGGTTAGTAACATGTTTTATGTTGAGTTTGTTTTGGTTGTTGAGTCGGGAGTGTTGTAGTGTGAGTCTTTGTTTTGTTGTGGTTTGAACTTCGGGGACGAAGTTCTTTTTAAGGAGGGAAGACTGTAATACTACGGATTTATGAGTCTCTGGGTACTCTATCGAGTAGGCCTTACTCTGTCGAGTAAAGGTGAGTTGCAATTTAAAATAGTTTCGACTGTTGGGTACTCGATCGAGTAACGTTGATACTCGATCGAGTAAGGGGGCACTCGATCGAGTACCTCGGCTACTCGATCGAGTAGCCGGTTCTGAGGGATGATTTGTCGGGTTTTGTTAATAATGCGATTAAGTATATAATAACTTCCGTCACTTTTCTTTAAACACTTTTAAAACCTAATTACTTTCAAAGAGAGAAATCAAACTACGTTCTTCGCATCAATCGCATTGTTGGCAAATCTCGGAGCTTAGAAGGTCGGATTTTACCTTTCTTTATACCGTTGTGATCTTTGCGTCGAGGGTAAGATCTATGTACCGTTTTTATAGTATTTTGTTAAAGTTGGTTAAACCCTAATATTGGGATTTGGGGATTTTGTTGTATTTTGTGATTGGTAGTGATTATATGTTTGTATGTTAGGAAGAGGATTCGTAGAGGAAGCGTTTTGATATCAGCTGTGAGATCGTCTGATTGTGTTGTGCTTTCCAGGTAGGGTTTCCCTACTCAGTATTAGTCCCATGATGTGTCGATTGGTGTTTGTGATTGTTGAATATTATCATACTCGTATTGTGACGGTTGTTGGCTTTGATTGTTGGTTGTAGCTGTGATTGATTATAACTGTCTGTGTTCTTCGGGGTGCGTCCCTGGCTGAGTGGAGTCACTTGCGGGAGTGGCTTCACGCCCATGATTCGCCTTCTATGGAACCCGCCACAGAAGGGATGTGCACATTAATGGATTTGGGTTTATCGCTCGATGGAGATGAGCGGGGCTTAGGTGGGAACGGCGGTCCCCCACTGGCGGCGAGGAGTGACCTGTTGCGATGGGCACTCTGGCAGGGCTACACACTTTAGTGTGTAGTCAGGATTGTGGAGTTGGGTTTGGAGTTCGGAAAATACCTGTGATGATTGAGCTGTTTGTTTTACTGTGTTGTTGTTTATATAAATTGTGTGATTAGTACTGACCCCGTTTAATGTTTTAAAAACTGTGGTGATCCATTCGGGGATGGTGAGCAGTTATTGAGCAGGTGTGAGTCGAGTTACTGGGAAAGCTGGGATGTGCCACCGTCTGATGATAGAAGTCTTCCGCTGTAGCTTAGTAGTTTAATAAACATTTCAGTTAGTTGCTAGACAGTTGGTTTGAGAACTTGTATTCGTATTTTGGTTTTGGTTTTGGATTGTAACCTTTCGCTAAAGTATTTCTATTTAAATGTTGTTTCGTTATTGTCTATTTGATTATCATTGCCTCGGGTAACCGAGATGGTAGCATCCTTATACCTGAGTGGTCCTGGTAAGGCACTTGGAGTATGGGGGTGTTACAAAATGGTATCAGAGCGACGATCCTGAAACCTGTAACCAATGAATCTAATGAATATAGGGAGTCAATTAAAATGAACCCGGGGTAAAGGTTGTAGGAGCTAATGCAAAGACTTGGGAGACGTCCTAAAGTCGCGAACTCGCCCTATAATTTTGAACCGGTCACATGGGGGGATATATGTCAAGGTCGTATGTGATGCTTGTTAGTTTGTATGTGGATGTGGTGTTTTATGCTGTAATTGTTGGATGTTTGGAGTAGAAGGTTGAGTTTGTGCATGAAAGGTTGGTGAAATATATAGAACTTTTGTTTGAACAAGAAACATGTTGGATGTTTACTATGTGGCGTTTGATAATATGATATAGTTGTTTTGTTAATCATATGAAAAACTTGGTAGAAATGCACGCTTAGCTATTTTATATGTCGAGTTATAAAGTTGCATAGAATATGTTGGGATATGTGAGATAACATGCGGGTAGTATATACGAGTCAGCATGACTCGATCGAGTAAGGGGGTACTCGATCGAGTAGGTGAAATACTCGATCGATTGGGTATTTGACGTTTTTATAACCAGAATCGTGGTTTTTGGGTACTCGATCGAGTACATAGGGCACTCGATCGAGTAGGGGGTCACTCGATCGAGTAGCCTGGCTACTCGGTCGAGTATGTTAGAGATCAGAAGGTCTGTTTGGGGTCTGATGTCGGGGCACTCGATCGAGTAGCCGCTACTCGATCGAGTATGTTTAGGCACTCGATCAAGTGTGTTCTGGGCCGTCCGCTTTCGTGTTTTGAGGTTTTAGTGCGTATGTTTATGTCTACCCTTTCTTATATAGTTTCAAGATGCCGCCCAAGAGAAACGCTTTGTATGCGAGAGCTGAGACCATGAACATAGATGATATCGTTATGATGTTGGAGCATCAGGATGCTCTTACGGAGGCCTTAAAGAAAGTGGAAAAGGATAAGGATAAGGAGGTTGATCACTCTAAGATCAGCCTCTATATAGCGAGGTTTAACCCAAAAGAGTATAAGGGGACTGGGGAACCTAACTTTCTTGACAACTGGCATCGTGAGATGGAGAATATACTAGACCTGGTTCACTCTCCGGATGAGATGAGAGTAGAACAAGTTGCGTTCTACCTGAGGGAAGCAGCTTACGAGTGGTGGGATAAGGTGAAGGTGAGTGCTAGGGAGATGTATGTGAACCAGGGCTTACCTGCTATACCTTGTGAAGAGTTTCGGAGGGCTATGAGGAAAGAGTTTGTACCGGAACATGTGAGGAGTAAGCTGAGAGAGGAGTTTGATGGGTTTAAGATGACATCTGATATGTCAGTTGCTGAGTACTACTAGCAGTTTAATGAGAAGTCTAGGTATGCTGAGGACATGGGTTAGAGTGAGGAGAACCTGGCGCTGAGGTTTGAGAGGGGGTTGACCCCTAAGATCATGGATAAGCTACCTGTGGGATAGCTGGGATTTGCCACCGTCTGATGATAGAAGTCTTCCGCTGTAGCTTAGTAGTTTAATAAACATTTCAGTTAGTTGCTAGACAGTTGGTTTCAGAACTTGTATTCGTATTTTGGTTTTGGTTTTGGATTGTAACCTTTCGCTAAAGTATTTCTATTTAAATGTTGTTTCGTTATTGTCTATTTGATTATCATTGCCTCGGGTAACCGAGATGGTAGCATCCTTATACCTGAGTGGTCCTGGTAAGGCACTTGGAGTATGGGGGTGTTACACTACCCCTCCTCCGCAACAGCAGCAGCCATATGTCCCTCCTCATAAGGCTCAACAAGGCTTTCATAAGCCTCCTTCCTTTCCTACACCTAATCAAGGTGCATCATCTTCTGGTGGGGTAAGTGAGATAGGTGAGTTGAAGATGATGTTGCAGTCTTTGACAAAGTAGTGGCAACTAAGTGACCAACTAAAAGATGCATCTATCAAGGCACTTGAAACTCAAGTTGCCCAGTTAGCCGCGTACCAGTCCACAAGGAAACCAGGACATTTACCGTCACAAGCCGATAAGAACCCACAAGAGACGGTGAATTTAATTAATTTGAGGAGCGGTTATTCATATGAAGGACCGAAATCAGACCCCGGGAAGGTAATTCTAGCTGATGAACAGTGCACTATCGAAGAAAAAGAGCTGACGACAAAGAAAGTACTCGATCGACTAATTTCTGGGGGTCGATCGAGTAAAAATGCTGAAGAAAGGACTCGATCGAGTGGAATTTCTACTCGATCGAGTGAACAGGAAAAAAGAAGAGCTCGATCGAGTAAATAAAACTGTTCGATCGAGTGAATTTGCTGAAGAATCTGCTCGATCGAATGATATAAAGAACAACTCGATCGAGAGCCTGCTAGTGCTCGATCGAGTGAAAAATCACCTGAAAGACCACTGATGCGTGTCCTAAATATGATGTTTTACACCCTATTTTTCACGCATTTCAGAGCTCAATTATGTAGTTTATACTACTATTTTCCCTATTTTTGTCTAGTTTCATGTTCTTGTGTAATATTGCAGAAACGCGAAGAATCCAGCGAAAAATGAGCCAAATCCGTCCCCGAGTACTTGGCATATTATTTGACATAAAGTATTTACTCAAGAAACGAACTTGGTGCGCGTTTCGAGGCCTGAAAGACAAACTTACGATAAGATGGCAGAAGCATAACTCCAGTAGAGGCAGTCGATCGACTGACATACTCGGTCGATCGACCAAGGAAGCTGGATCTTAAGTATCAAGTCAAAAGCTACTGTTCACATCGTGCTTAGGTCGATCGACCAGTGTCCTCGGTCGATCGACCGCTATTTTAATTTGACGCAAATTTAGAAAACGAGAAAGCCCAATGTAATTAGGTTTTAGGAATAAAAGTTACGTAAGACTATCTATATAACGTAACCTGAGGTTTTAGAAGAGGAGAATCGAATTAATTAGGGTTCAATACACAGAAGTTGAATTCTGGATTATTTCATTAATCTAGATTAGTTTTCATCAATAAAGTTTTCTTTTCGCATTAGGTTTTGGTCTTTTCTCTTCAATTCTTCTTTACGGTATTCCTCTGTTCCTTTGTTCAATTTCGTTGCTTTAATTCTTCCGTAGTTTAGAATTGCTAGTTTAAATTTACCAAAGCCAAATTCTCGTTTCATGTTAGTTATTTATTTAGTTAATTCAATTATGAATTCAATTGCTTTATTTGTTAATTCTATTGTTGTTATTATCACCATCATGAGTAGCTAAATCCTACGTGCTAAGATGTAGGGGATCTGTACGTTAGACGGTTTCGAATATAGGTAACCTGTTATCGGGCTCTGGTCGATCGACTGACTTCGTTGGTCGATCGACTGGGTCCGTAGGTCAATCGACCGCCCTGCATGGTTGATCGACTGCCACGTGTTAGATTAGCTTCGACTTAATTAATTTAATTGCTATATTTGACGAACCTAGTGCACGCGACTAGTTGAATGCTTAGGAATTGACCGACCCGATAGATCGAAAGATAGGGGAGGGAAATAGACTACTTAATTAAGTCGACTAAATTAATAAGCTCAGGAGATAAGTTAATTTAGGCTTTTAGTATCATTAATCAAGAACGAAAGTTAGTATTAGTGAGAGTTAGGGACCCGTAGCTTAGGCCGAAAGGTTGCTACCTGTTAAATTGGACCGAGAGGACTTTTTATTTTCCCGTCTAACATGCTTAAATCAGTTTACTTAGAGTTACTACCGTCGAAACCACAGTGAACCGACTATCTTAGCATCCTTTTAATATTTGATTTCATCTATTTTCATCTACTGCTTATTTATTTGCTTTAGTTTAGTTTTGATTTTATTACCTTTAGTTTTAGAATCATTCAAATCAAACCCCCCAAAACTGTTACTTTAGACTTAATTTAGACAACTATAAATTGCTTGCCTCCTTCCGGTTCGACCCTGACTGCCACTATCTATAGTAGTAGTTTGGATTATAAATTTTATTTTTGGTACTCTACGACGGTATCAAATTTTGGCGCCGTTGCCGGGGAGGCAATTGTTTAATTTTTAGTTGTTTTTATTTTAGTCTCTTTCTTGGTTTAAGGGACATCTGTTCCTTAAACTGTTCTCATATTCTACTTGTAGTTTCTTCTTATGCGCAGGTCACAGGGTGGTGAATTACGACCGTTAGATCCTGAGATCGAGAGGACTTTGCGTGAGTTGAGATGATTATCTAGAGTATTGCCGACAGAGGAAGAGCTGAGTACTTTGTCCAGTTATTACGAGAATGCGCTATTTGAGGAGGATCCATCTTCATCTCCTATTTCTACTTCTTTAGCTGAGACCGTTACCTCTCCAAATATGGCTGAAGAAGCAAGTATAGCCAGTCACTCCGAGCCGAAAGCTGAGAATCTCTATAAGGTATTCGCATTAACAGCTGGGACGGATAGAAAATTCGAAGCGAAACCGTCCTACATTAACTTGGTTGAGAGAAACCAATTTGGGGGAGCTGCAAATGAAGATGCAGCTAAACATATGGAGATATTCATTGACTATTGTTGTTCCATACCCCCACCAGCAGGTGTGACCCAGGACCAGATAAAAGAGACGATGTTCATATTCTCGCTCCGTGATGCTGCTAGGGAGTGGTACCGAGATCTGGATCGAGCTGTTAATGGGATTACTGATTGGAATTCGCTGGCCCTAGCATTTTATAAAAAATATTTCTCTGCATCGAAGACCAATGCGATTAGAGCTCAGATCACAAGCTTTAAACAGGGTCCCGGTGAGGATTTTCATGTGGCATGGGTCCGTTTCAAGAGACTGGTGCGATCTATTCCGCACTATGGGTTCGAGCAATGGTTCCTGTGTAATCAATTCTACAATGGGCATTATGATGATCAGAGGGCTATCCTGGATGCTGGAGCTAATGGCAGATTCTAGGAGAATAGTGGAGAGACTAAGGGGATGAAGATTATTGAAGATATGGCCACCCATAAAGCTGAGCATGGGAATTCTAGAGGAAATCAGAGAAGAGCAGCTGAATCTCCTACTACAGCTGCAATAGAGGCCCTTACTACGAGATTTGACAAGCTAGATTTCGGGGGATCCCAAAATGGTGGGATATATAAAGTTAATGCAGTTTTAGACGGTCCCTTTACATGCAAAAGATGTGGAGGAGAGGGACATGTTTCGGAGTTTTGTACTAGTTCGACGGAAACATGTGGCTGCCTTTCAGCACTTTAGGCAGACTGGTACTTATCCCGATCCCTCTAATGTCCACCCCAATTTGAGGTGGACTAACCAGAATGTCCTTAATCCGGGTCCGCAGCAGCAGCAAAACTATGTGCCCCCTCATAAGCAGCAGCAGTATCAAAAGCCTCCCTATGTGCCTCAGCAGCAGCAGTTTCAAGGTTCTGATATTTCTGAATTGAAAAACATGGTTTAGAATTTGTCGGGTTTGCTGCAAAAGGAGTCTCTAGCTAGAGAGACTTCGAAAAAAATGTGGTCGTGATCCCTCGTGGGGTTTAGTTTTCAGTACTTGTCGTTACGAGCACCTAGACCAAAACACAATTTATAACTTCACCAACAACTCTACAATTAGTAAAGAGGCAAGTAAAGATCGGATCCCAAGGGACGGGAATTGAGATGAGATTTCTATTGCAACTAGTGGTGTCTAAGGGTGTCACAATTGGGGTTTGAAGTAGAAGATCACTAAACTAAATAGCAATGAAAGTAAACAAGCAAGATGAATTAAAAGGGATGTAAACGATTGATAAAAGGCACTAGGGTGTCATGGGGTCATAGGGGATTCATGGGAATTGATCATACAAACATATTCTCAAGTTATAAGCAAGCAATTATTGTTGTGATGGATCGAGTTGGTTTATATCTTACAATCCTAGGAAAGTTTGGGTCCCGGAGCCGAATCGATTAGATTGTACAACACCTACAAGTCGACTTAATCTTTCCTACTCAAAAATATGCATGGTGTAATGAGACTCGAGTTGGTTTATGTCTTACAAGTCTCATTGAAAAGATAGGTGATGGGTAAAAAAATGCAAGGATTCATAGGCTCGCATTTCATCAAACATAACATGTGCATAAGTTGAGATCACAACAAGCAAGCAAATAAACTATGAAAGCATATTAATTTAAGCATGAATCATTCCCCATGTTGGTTTCCCCTAATTACCCATTAACCCTAGCTAAGGAAACTACTCACTCATTATCATGTTGAACATGCTAGCAAGGTTGTCAATCATACCAACAAAGTAAAACATGATGAATAAATGAAGATGATTAACAATAATTAAAAAGGGATTAAGAGAATTATACCTACTAATGATTCCAATAATAAAGCAAAGAATAAAAGAAGTACTTGATGCTTGATTGGAAGGTTGTCAATCTCCCAATAATAACCCAAATAATCTTCAATTACCCAAAATAAAGGATGAACAAGGGAGAGATTAAGGAAATAAAATTTGTATTAAAACTTGATTAAATGTTGATTACAAGATTAAAGAGATATTTGATTGATATTAACTACACTATAGATTGCTAAGAAGAACATGCTCTTCTAATTAGACTAATGAGGTATTTATAGTGGGGATTAGGTACATAAATTAGGGTTTACTAAGGGCTTAAATGACGATTAAGTCATTGAGGAATCGATGGTCTCTAGGGAGACTCCGGTCTCTTTTTCGCCGGTCTTAGAAAAAGATGTGCATCCTTCCTTGAAGCTTGTAGAAGACGAAAGTACTGTCTGGGAATCCGGGCGTTTTTGGCACGGGACGGGTGGATTTGGGCATCCCTGGACGGGCGTCCAGAGGGGAAGACGGGCGTCTTGTGGAGCTCTTGCCCGGGCGTCTTGTGGAGGAAGACGCTCGGATTGTGGGTGAGGGACGGGAGTCTTCAGGGCAATCCGCACGGATTGTCAGACAGTTTCATTCCTTCTTCTTTTCTTCCTTTTTCTTCATAAAATCCTTGAGGATTTCCTCGGGGATGCAAGGATCTTTTCTCATCATTGCCCATCTACTATAGTATGTACAAAGGCCTTCTAATCTTGTCTCTCCTTGATGCTTGGTCATTGAATTCAATCAATTTAGCCTCGTTTTGCCATGAAAATGCAAGGTTTGCACTCCTTTCCTACCAAGGACACAAAACCTCAAAGAATATGCAAAACAAAGAACTAAAGACAATAAATGACCCAAATATGCACTAAAAAGCATGGGAACAAGGCTAATTCGGGGACTAAATATGCTCTAATTATGGTCACATGAAAATGTTGGAGAGTCAAATTGCCCAATTGGCAAGCAAAAGTGCAACTACAGCTCCGAGGCATTTACCGTCGCAGCCGGATCAAAAAGAGACTCTAAATGCGATTACTTTGAGGAGTGGGTCTACCCTTGATGGGCCTACTATGGTCGAAGATGTTACTGAAAAAAATGAGGCGGAACCGAGTAAGAAAAAGGCTGGAATGAACAGTAGCAAGAAAAAGACGATCAGCAGGTACATCAGTCGATCGACTGACATACCTGGTTGATCGACCAGCTCAGGTAACAGTAAAGTTTCTAATCCTGCGGAAGCCAGTCAATCGACTGACTTACATGGTCGATCGACTGAAGATACGTCTGATCGTGAACCTTTTCGTCCTCCAATGCCATATAACTTGAGGGACTACTTATTTCGGGGTACGACGACTCCCAAATTATCGAGGCAAGATCCAAATGCTGATGGGTCAGTTCCGGTTCCAACGTATGACCCTACGACGGTTAATGGTTCATTCCTGAGACGGTCTGAAGAAGGTTTGAGCTACAACAAGGACAAAGTAGTGGATTTTCAGCCTAAGTCCACTGACGCCGGTATGAGAGACCTAGAGGAGAGGGCTAAGTTGCTTCTTACAACCCCTTATCCGGAGAGATTGGTGCCGACAAAGGAACAAGTATCGTTTAACAAGTTTGAAAATGTTATTCGTAGTTTAAATGTGCAAGTTCCTTTCTTAGAATTAGTTAATCAAGTGCCTGCCTATATGAAATTTATGAAGCAGCTGTTGTCTAAAAAGAAGTCACTTGATACTGTGCAATCTGTCGCACTAACTGAGGAGTCATGTTCCTATTTGACTCACACTGCTCCACATAAGTTAGCTGACCCTGGTAGCTTTTCTGTTCCTTGTAATATCGACACCTTTTCTATTGAGAAGGCATTGTGTGACCTAGGGGCCAGTATTAGTGTCATGCCTTTGAGTCTTGCTAAGAAATTGAGATTGACTAAGTTTGCAATTATAAACATGACAGTGCAGATGGCTAATCGTTCTGCGGTCCAGCCTATAGGAGTCTTAGAGAACATTCCTGTGCAAATAGGAAAGTTTTTTTTCCCAGTTGACTTTGTTGTGCTAGATATACCCGAGGATGCTCACATTTCTATCATTTTGGGTAGACCATTTATGCACACTGCTGGTGCAGTTATAGATGTTGGCTCAGGGACATTGACATTTAAGGTGGGGAAATAGTCCATTGTTTTTGCCCAGACCTATAAGAAAAAGGATGCTATGTACCCGGTAACTTGCAATGTAGCTAAATCTTATGTTGTGTTGCCTGATATGTCTGCCCCTATGCCTAATTCTGCTATAACACCTCCGCCCCAGATTGGGAGTAAATTGGAGGAAGATCCTTCTGTTTTGACTGTTGCAGGAGCTGGTTTGGGGAATTTATAGCCGCATGTTGCTCCAGTTGTGAGAGAGCCCATTGTACAGAGAGGCGGTCTAGGGTGTCTGAGCTATGCAACTGATGAGGAGCCTGATGAGGAGCCAATTAAGGTGACGGAGTCCGATTTGTATTTTGATCAGCCAGACGAGGTCAGTGATTGGGAAGATGTTAGAGACGTTGATCCGTTGAGTTCTGTGGATATTTGAGTTGTTAGGAGTGCAGCTGAGAAGATGAGCACTGTAGAGGCTACCTCTTGTAGCCAGAAGCCGAGCAAGTGGGCCATTCTGTGGCCATTCTTGATCAACTATTAGTTGATTAAGAATTTTTAAAAACATTTTATTGCTTTTGTTAGACTTTTTATTGCTTTGGTGTGCGCGAGACTTCGGTTTATTAAGTTTGCTAGGGATTTAAAGACTTTAGACTGTTACTTTGGGTTTTGCACAATTTTGGGCGTGGTTTTATGTGTATTTGCAGGTCTATAGATCATATTAGCTCAATTTATTGAGCTAATTCAAAGAAATCAGAAACTTACAGCAGGTATCTCAGTCGATCGACTGGCTTGTGTGGTCGATCGACTGTGCCGCGACTCCAGGGGCTTCTGTTCCTGTCACCCTGGTCGATCCACTAGCTGGTATGGTCGATCGACCGCCTCCGCTGCTGTATTTGTTCACGACCATTCCCCTGTTGTGTTTGGTCAATTTGCGGAGTTGAGGGAGTCTTTTCTCCACTTTATTCTCTGATTCATTTCTGTTTTCTTATGTTTTCTTATTTTGCACATAATTTTGCGTTTCGTAAATTGCTTTCTCGGAATTACGCGCGGTACTTTTGTTTCTTTTCAGGTATCTATGGTAGCACTGCTGGCTACTGAAACCTCCTAGCTCACGCTGGTTTGGGGAGGTTTCTTGCTGCGCTTAAAGTCTTGTGAGTTTTCGAGTCCTTCTTTTATGTCAATTTTAGTTATAATTCCGCAAAATCCCAATTTCCTTTGCTTATCTTTCTTAAATGATTTCGCACAATGGGGACATTGTGTGATTTGGTTTGGGGAAGGGTTTTGCGTTGCATTCATTCTGCTCTGCATTCACATTTACACTTTTGTCTTGCATTGTTGTTTATTTCTTATATATACAAGATAAACTCAAAAAAAAAAAAAAATTGAAAAATTTCAAAAAATCAAAAAAAGTGCATGTTTATTTTAGCATGTAGGTCGAGTCGGAACGGTAGTAGTCCAATGATGACATTGCATTTTCATCTGTTTACGCCTAAGCCTTGCTAATTGAGATGTTATTAGTAGAGTTTTAATGCATATCTACGAGTTTTCGTTAATTTATTTGCTGAATCTTGAGACTTGACTTTGAAAATTGGCAAGCTACATTATATTCTAAGGTTTAGAGTTTATAACTGGTGTCGTTCATGACCGGTTTATTTAGGAATGTGAGTAGTTACTCCTTATAAGGCATGTAATATCAATATGCATAAATATGAATTTAGTCTACTTAATACCTGTATGCATTCGGTCTGTGGTTGGTGACACATGTTAGGAGAGGCAATCCCCTTTGTTACATTTTACCCATGAGCTCCACATAGCCAAATTGCCGGTTTTGTCCCATATAGCTACAATCTATAATTTTGCCTACCCTAGTCGAGCTAGTAATGTTAGCCTTTGGGAATGAGTTTATTGCAAAATGGTTAATATTGTCTTTTATGAGAAGTTGGTGGAAATGTTGAAGGGAATGAAAAAAAAAGAAAAGAAAAAAAATTCGTGTTGTACTGTAGAAGGGCAGTCGATCGACTAAACCTCATGGTCGATCGACTGAACCCCATGGAAAAATTCGAGAAGAAAAAGTCATATGCGGTAAAGTGAAAGATATTGTGTTGATGATTTATACTCCCATGTTATATTTGTGTTTTATGGGGAGTTGACGATATTATGGTGATTAGTGAGTTTGTGTGCTCCAATTTGCACTGTTTTGTATTGTTAAATTGAGTATGAAGTTGGGATGTTGCTTAATTTTTGGATCCGTTATCGCTAGCTTGGCTGTTAACTCCTCATATCCAAATTTAACTTAGCCCCTTCTTACCCATTACCTCACTTACCCAAATGTAAGTCCTCGGCATGTGTCTTGGGAATTATTTAGGTAGGCATGCATATGTACGGTTGTAGAGATTTTGTTCATGTTAGACTGCATGCATGTTCTTATGGGTCGTAGATTAGGTGAGAGTCATTACAATATTACTTCTTCCTATCTTTACATATATTCACCTGTATTTATTGAGTGATTTGAGCGACCCGTGAGAGTCCGTTTTGATAAGTCCCTATAGTTTAAAGTTCAGCAATTTTTAACGACTACATAACTCGTTTGCATAGCTCATTTTGCTAATTGATTGTTAGTTGTGCATTAAATTGGTTTAGGCTTTACAGTTTGTATTTCGCTCTGAGAATGAACGCGTTCAATTAAGTTTTAAGATCGAGTCTATTCTTGCTTGGGGACAAGCAAGGGTTTGGTTTGGGGAAGTTTGATGCGTGTCCTAAATATGATGTTTTACACCCTATTTTTCACGCATTTTAGAGCTCAATTATGTAGTTTATGCTACTATTTTCCCTATTTCCGTCTACTTTCGTGTTCTTGTGTAATATTACAGAAACGCGAAGAATCCAACGGAAAATGAGCCAAATCAGTCCCCGAGTACTTGGCATATTATTTGACATAAAGTATTTACTCAAGAAACGAACTTGGTGCGCGTTTCGAGGCCTGAAAGACAAACTTACGAGAAGATGGCAGAAGCATAACTCCAGTAGAGGCAGTCGATCGACTGACATACTCGGTCGATCGACCAAGGAAGCTGGATCTTAAGTATCAAGTCAGAAGCTACTATTCACATCGTACTTAGGTCGATCGACCACTGTCCTCGGCCGATCGACCGCTATTTTAATCTGACGCAAATTTGGAAAACGAGAAAGCCCAATGTAATTAGGTTTTAGAAATAAAAGTTACGTAAGACTATCTATATAACGTAACCTGAGGTTTCAGAAGAGGAGAATCGAATTAATTAGGGTTCAATACACAGAAGTTGAATTCTGGATTATTTCATTAATCTAGATTTGTTTTCATCAATAAAGTTTTCTTTTCGCATTAGGTTTTGGTCTTTTCTTTTCAATTCTTCTTTACGGTATTCCTCTATTCCTTTGTTCAATTTCGTTGCTTTAATTCTTCCGTAGTTTAGAATTGCTAGTTTATATTTCCCAAAGCCAAATTCTCGTTTCATGTTAGTTATTTATTTAGTTAATTCAATTATGAATTCAATTGCTTTATTTGTTAATTCTATTGTTGTTATTATCACCATCATGAGTAGCTAAATCCTACGTGCTAAGATGTAGGGGATCTGTACGTTAGACGGTTTCGACAATAGGTAACCTGTTATCGGGCTCTGGTCGATCGACTGACTTCGTTGGTCGATCGACTGGGTCCGTAGGTCGATCGACCGCCCTGCATGGTTGATCGACTACCACGTGTTAGATTAGCTTCGACTTAATTAATTTAATTGCTATATTTGACGAACCTAGTGCACTCGACTAGTTGAATGCTTAGGAATTAACCGACCCGATAGATCGAAAGATAGGGGAGGGAAATAGACTACTTAATTAAGTCGACTAAATTAATAAGATCGAGAGATAAGTTAATTTAGGCTTTTAGTATCATTAATCAAGAACGAAAGTTAGTATTAGTGAGACTTAGGGACCCGTAGCTTAGGCCGAAAGGTTGTTATCTGTTAAATTGGACCGAGTGGTCTTTTTATTTTCCCGTCTAACATGCTTAAATCAGTTTACTTAGAGTTACTGCCGTCGAAACCACAGTGAACCGACTATCTTAGCATCCTTTTAATATTTGATTTCATCTATTTTCATCTACTGCTCATTTATTTGCTTTAGTTTAGTTTTGATTTTATTACCTTTAGTTATAGAATCATTCAAATCAAACCCCCCAAAACTGTTAGTTTAGACTTAAATTAGACCACTATAAATTACTTGCCTACTTGCGGTTCTACCCTGACTGCCACTATCTATAGTAGTAGTATGGATTATAAATTTTATTTGTGTACTCTACGACGGTATCAACCACGTTCGAGAGGAAAGAGGTCTCGATCGAAGGATTTAGAGCTTGATCCGGCTGATACATTGGAAGAGAGGAACAAAGGGCTCGAGATACCCATCACGGTGTAGATACCTCATTTCTGCACCTCCCGCAAACCACCCGGTGATGATTGGGCCGCATGTTTGATACGCGGAGCGATTTGTGACAGTTCGTAAGATTATCGTCAAGTGTTTGCTCAAATATTTAATGTCGACCTCTTAGTTGTCATCTACGTCCTGATACGGTCGTTTTGGCAGTAATTAGAGTACATTCGGAGTCCGGGTCAAAAACCGTCTCCATTTCTGATAACTGTTAAATCCCGAGTCAGAATATTCTGGAATGTTCCGGATATTTCTATTCCATATTTCATAAATTTTATCTTTTGGCAAATAATATCCCGTAATATTCATAAGATAATCGAATTATTTCCGTCCTACCATAACTCAAACGCGAAATCTTTCTTCAGAGGACACCTCACGGGAATAGACGCAGGTCTTTGCGCCTCTTCCAAGAGACGCAGTGGCTGCTGCGCCTCTTCCCAGGCCCTTCTTTGCATGATTTACGTATCTTTTTCATATCTTTCCGAGATTCACTTCCAAAGAGTCTCCGAAACCCTATTCCTTCACGTGATTAGTATAAATAGGAGCCTTCGTTCCTCATATTTCTCACGCGAGTGTCCGCCCTTCTCTTCTCCCTTTGCATTCTAGACTTCGTTCTTACTAATTGGCGCCTACGTGCTTGGACTTCCGACCACGTAAGCTCGGATCTTTCCGGGTACCAGCCTCTCCGTTGCATGACCGACCAATTTGACCAACTACACTCAATCAACTTTAATTAATCAATCGTTTTCCTCTTACGAGGGCACTCTCTTTGCATTCGCGTCGAGCATTCACTAATCGATATCTTAGTCCTTCTCGTTTCGTCAACATGTAAGTCTGAGGGTGTATAATCCTCTTTTATTTATTGTATTTCACTTATTGTATCATCGTTGTAAGATTTATGTCGAAAACACCGTTAAAACTGATTTCCAAAATCGTGCTTTAAAACTCTGCTTTTGCGGATTTCCAGTAGACAGACGTCGAGAAAAGACGCAGCAACTGCTGCGCCTCTTCGAAGGAGCGCAGCTCCTGCTGCGCCTCTTCGTGAGGCTGCCGCAGTGCCTGCTTCTTTTCTTCTTCGTTTGTCCTCTGTAATTCGTATTCAAATCTTTCTCTTGCTTGTTTCGTCTGTTAATTCTTCGTCGTAATAGCATATAATCCACATGTATTATAGTCATTCATCATTAGCATGTTTCAATTCATCATAAATCCGACTTAAATCCTAAATAATCCAATATTTGCGGGTTTTCGTCATTAAATTCAATTCCGGGTTATAGAGATTCAATTTGTTCATATTGGGTTTCTGGAATTCGTCCTTGATATAGTTTAATCCGTCTTTTGTCATATTCGTCGCATATTCGTCATTAATCCATCGTATCTAATGCTAGTTAATTGATTTCAATAGAGGACTCATTAATATTTTTCACTTCTATCATTATTCCATCATGTAGTTAATCCGTTTGCATCCGTCTCATTCATGTTTTACTGTTTTCATGACCATCATTCATATGTAATAACCTATTAATCACTTTCATCCGAGTAAATATGTTAATCAATTCATTAAATTCACCAATCGACATTAACGGCTTGCAATTACGGCTTCACAGCCAGAACTGAGCCAAGGAACAGGGCAGGCGTCTGCTGCGCGCCTATTCCAAAAGACGCAGCTCTGCTGCGCCTGTTCCTGGCTGAGTTCTGTCTCTGAACTCCGTTTCTGCCTTGACGTAGTTTAATTAACGTACGTATTAACTAACTATTATCCGTAACATCACGCTAATTCCTGTTCGTTTATTTATTTATTTTATTCCTTTATTCTTTTTCTCAAATTATCCGTTTTAAAGGTATTTTCGACATAAATCGCCTATCCCAATGTAATTAATGTAATTTTCATTATTGTAATTTATAATTATTGTATTTCTCTTATTGCTTGTATGTTTCCACATGTAAATGAGCATTAAATCCTACTTCGACCCAATTGTATGCTAAATTACGTGTCAACCGACTTAGTCTAAATTTCACATGTTAGGATTAAGACTTGGATGTTGCATTGCATGCATACAACCGACGATATATCGAGTACGAATAACTTCCCTAATCATTAGTAGAGGCCGCTATCGAGGCGGGCGGGATTAGGTGTTCGATCAAAAGAGCTTCCTAATACGTACCCTCACCCCTTACTCCAGATCTCCGTGAGCACCCGTGTTCATTGGCATCCACGAGAGTCATTCTAGACATAGAATGGTAAGGGTAACGATTGCTTAGTGTTCATGTCACTACTTTGTGTCTTGACATGACACGAGGTATTCGAACGGTTCCAATTTCCCATAAAAATTGGTGCCGACTCCATACAAAAATGCAAACGCTTGTCCCGTTTCTCACCAAGCGCCCCCGTGGGCGGCCCGCTGTCCACAGTTTGGCGACTCCGCTGGGGATCATACACTTACGTGTAGCAAGGGTGAAACTTGAACAAGGTTAGGGAATAAATTTGTACAAGACAATTGTCGGTTTTCATAACTCGATCTTCCTAGATCGTTTATTCGGCCTTCCTAGGCCCAACCCAACCCATTCGACCAATCGTCCCGTCTAAACGGTCCTAATTTTTATTTGGGCCTAAGGATGGATAGCGATTGACGTCATCCATACCATGATGCTTACTCTTGTTTGTATCAAGGGCCTTCACTACTTGAGTAAATGGACTAGGAATCGGCCTTACTCTTGTTTGGCACGAGCCTCTCCACAGACTTCGGGTTTGATGGTTCGGTATGGCAACCCACCCTTTAAACCAAAACCCTTCTAAATGCACTCTGCATCCCGTTATAATGCTTGTATAAATGTGTAAACCTTACGTGATCACCACTTCTAAACAAAACCATGACGAATTTTCAAAAAATTCAAAATCCTTATTTTCAAACAAGAATTTCGAAATAGGCCTTTAATTAGCGCAAAATCCGGTCAAAACTCCGTCCGTTTGTCGTGTCAAAATTCGGGCCACAAGCCCATTTCAAACCTCACTTCGAGTCCACTCCTACAACTACACTACAGTTGACTAGGACACACGTTTTCAAAGACCTTGTCTTTCTTCAAAACTCACTCAACACAAGTGGCACACACCCACTTCACGAGTCAAAACTTTTCCTCTTTTAGCAAGTGTGATAGAATGGTCGATCGTGTTTTGATTCGTCGCCGATCTCTTATCCAGTTTCCAAGATGCCCGGTCAAGTGAAGAAACAAACCTCCAAAGAAATTCAAGAAAGTAATGATCGAATCGTAGCCGCGCTAGCCCAAATGCAAATCACTCAAGAACAAACCTATGACCGCCTTGAACTTATCGAAGGCCGTATCTTTGATGTAGAGGGAAGGTTGCCTCCCCCTAAAGGTGAAGTACTACGTTTCTCCGATGACGAGTCTAAAGATGAGAATCCAATCATAGGGACAACCGCAAAATGAGAAAAGACTCCAATACCTAGAGGAGCAATTGATGTACCTTAAGGGGGTGACATTTATAGGGAAAACAATCGCAAGTATGAAGCCGTCAATTCCAAATTACCAACTAACTTTAGCATGACGGATATCCCTAAGTTTAAAGGACATGAGAACCCTTTGAACCACATCCACGCCTTCAAAGATTACATGTCCATCAAAGGCATCAAACCCGAGATGTTCTTAAGGATATTTCCTTCATCTCTTGACACCATCCCGAAGCAATGGTTCTACACTTTAGATCACAAAAAGGTCGCTACTTGGGAGGACGCCGCAATCGAGTTCTCGAAACAATACGCGGATAATGCCGAGATCCAAGTCAACATGCGTACTCTAGAGGTTCTTACCCAAAATGACAAAGAAGGATTCACCGACTTCCTAAGTAGGTGGAGGAAGACTAGTACTCAACTAGTTGAACGCCCGGATGAGGCTACTCTCGTGGAAAAGTTCGTGGATAATCTCAAACCCATCTATGCCAGTCATTTGAGATATCAAAACATCAAGACTTTCAAGGACTTAACCGTACTAGGGACACGAATTGAAGATGACATCCGTAAAGGACTCTTGTCCAAAACGGTAGGTCGAGGATATCAAGGGTCCACAAGTCGTTAATACGGCTCTACTAGCAAGACCGATGAGGTTAACCTTCTCGAGCCATCCAAGAAAACTACCCCACCAAGGAAATTCACAAACCTTGGGGATACGTACTCCAACGCTCTAAAAAGGCTAATGAAACAAGGTAAACTCCAACCCATTGGACCTACTCCCGAACCCGAAAAGAAATCCAAGTTTTGGGATGAAAATTCATACTGTGAATACCATAGGGGCAAAGGGCACGACACAGAAAAATGCTACAAGTTGAAACACGTGCTTCAAGATATGATTGAAGATGGTCGACTTCCAATTCCACCAGGAGGTAAGCCCAACAACACTCAGAATCCTCTTGGAGTTCTAGTGATTACAAGTGACGAATCTACCTTAGATTGCTCACACCTCATTTCTCCCACCGAAAATGAAATTCAAGCAATTGAGAAAGAAAGGCTCTACTCTACTATCTCCCCTACCATTTCCGACTTCATCGCATGGACAAGGAGTGTAGATAGACAAGTGTGGGAACTAGAAAACATGGTAACGACCTTACGCAATCCTAATGCAACACCTAAAGAACGCGTACCATTGATCTTCTCTCAAAATGCCACTATGCAAGAAGTAGTCACCGTGGTTGATAAACTAGTCGATCAAATCATACGACTAGAAAGTGATATCATGAGAATGAAGGAACTAGCTACAGTCAATGGGGTTTGGGCCGATGATGATGAAGAGGAATATCTCATTGAAAACACCTTAGTCAAGGAAATAGTCCAAAATGGTAAAGACCAAGATGTGGATCACCTAACTCGTTCGGGTCGTCCATATCAAAGCACTACTCAAAACGGTCCAACCAACGTCATCACACCAAATGACAACGAAGATGACCCCACGATCATTTGCTCAAGCAATTACAAAAACCAAGGCTGATCTTTCATCGGCAACTAGTGGCAAGCTCATTTCTACACCGCCAAGCTTTACTGCAAGCTTTGGCCAAATTGAATGTAGCACATAACTCCACTCCTGAAGATGTAGTCAACTTGGTCTTCCAAGAATCACCTAAGCTAAGTAATCCTATTACTTTCTCGGATGAAGACTTGCCACCTTTTGGCGCTAGTCACAACCTTGCTCTATACATCACTATCATTTGTCTAAAGAAAAATGTGCCAATGACCTTGGTAGACGATGGCTCCGTGGTCAACGTCATACCCCTCAAAACGGCATACAAACTAGGCATGAAAGAGTCGGATTGGACTCCTACAAATCAAGGTGTTCGTGCATATGACGGTACGCGACGAAAGGTGGTAGGACTCGCTAACCTAACCATAGCCACGGGACCAATCGAACGGAATGTTAACTTCCAAATAGTGGACATCGAAGCTTCATTCAACATACTTCGGGAAAGGCCTTGGATTCACGCTTCCAAAGCGGTAACATCCACCCTTCATCAAAAAATCAAGATTCCACTAAATGGCAAAGTTGTGACGATCACTTCGTCACCCATCAAGGCAATAATCGAGAAGCAATCAAACAATCAAGTCCTTGCGGATCCCATATACGAACTTGGGGGTTTCCAAAGTGTAAACGTCATAGAAAGTGAGTTGGCACCCTTATACTATAATCCCTACTCTAACTTGGTGGTCAACCACATACTCAAATCCCAGGGATACTTCCCTGGAATGCCTTTAAACCCAATTCGGAAGAACACCTTCGCACCATACAAGGAAGGCAACTCGACAAGGATACCACTTGGACTAGGGTACAAACCCACAAAAGAGGAAGTTCTCGAAATGCTTGCCCAAGTCCAAAATCGCAAGCACGTGGGAGTCCAAATGAGGCCATATCTCCCCACTCTAAATGGGTACTTTGTCCAAGAAGGAAGTTCAGAACCCTTTCATGGATTTCCCGAACCTTGGCATTATCTTGAGAGGAAGTTAGCCGGAATCGAGATCTTTCACGATTGCTACTTCATTCCTCCCGAAACGGTTCCTACCGTCAAAACCCGTCAAGCACCTTGCTTCGACGAACAAGCTGTGAGCCTATTGTTTGGAGAAGATCGATTCATTAGGGCCGCGCAGGATGAGATCATTACTATGATACTTCAGGACGATCGCTTCAACCCCATCGCGTTGATCACGGAAATCGACACAAAGCAGCAGAAAGGGTGGAGAAAATCTATCAAATGGACCAACAACCAAGGAAGGCTCTTCAAGCTCACCACTGGAGAAGGAGAGATGTTCAAAGGAGAACCAGAAGACGACGAGTTCGAGTCGGAGTCGGAGTCGGAGTCAGAGTCAGAGTCTAGAGGAGTCATTAGAGAATCTACTCCTGTTGTCATCCCCACTCCCTTCGTTTCTCCTAGCTTAGCCTCGAGTAGTCACGGTAGTTCGGGAAATGTCCCAACTACTGTCCCTTTGCCGCCACTGACCATGGATCAGTTGGCTTCTTTGTTTCAACTTTACTCAAATCTTAATATGAATAAATCAGGTTCTGCTTACTCTCTGTGTTCTTTCGAGTGCAATTCTGTTTATGATGATACTGAGGATGACCAAGACCCAGACTTGACCGAAATACCTCCCTACGTAGCCAAAGAAATATTACAAGAAGGGGAAGGGGGACCAGTAATAGAAGATACCGAACCCATCAATGTTGGAACCGAACTAGAACCCAAAGAACTTAGGATAGGGACTACCTTGAGCTCAACCGAAAGGGCCGATTTCATAGACCTCCTAAATGAATTCAAAGACATTTTCGCTTGGTCCTACAAAGACATGCCAGGGATCGACAGGGATATTGCCGAACATAGGATTCCGATTAAACCGGGTTTCAAACCTGTGAAACAGAAGCTTCGACGAATGAGAACAGAATAGGCTCTAAAGATTAAGGAAGAAGTGGACAAACAATTCAAAGCCGGGTTCATCAAAGTTTCCGAGTATTCTGACTGGGTAGCTAACATAGTACCCGTGCCCAAAAAGGATGGGAGAATCCGTGTTTGTGTTGACTTCAGGGACTTGAACAAAGCGAGTCCGAAAGATGACTTCCCTCTACCTCACATTGACATATTGGTGGACAATACTGCAGACCACGCATTACTATCCTTCATGGATGGATATGCGGGTTATAACCAAATCAAGATGGCCATGGAAGATATGCACAAGACCGCATTCGTCACCCAATGGGGAACATATTGCTATACAGTAATGCCATTCGGATTGATTAACGCCGGAGCTACATACCAACGCACCTCAACTACACTCCTACATGACATGATGCACAAAGAAGTTTAGGTATATGTAGATGACATGATCGTCAAATCCAAGGAAAGGGAGGGACATATTGCAAACCTTCGCAAGTTCTTCGCGAGGCTACGAAAGTACAACATGAGACTCAATCCTCAGAAATGCACATTCGGGGTAACATCCGGAAAACTCCTGGGATATGTCGTTAGCCAACGCGGTATAGAAATAGATCCCTCAAAAATCAAGGCTCTGATCGAAATGCCACAACCCCAAACAGAAAAAGAAGTCAGAGGATTCCTGGGAAAAGTACAGTACATAAGTCAATTCATATCGAAACTCACGATGATTTGTGAGCCTATCTTCAAGAAACTCAAGAAAACAGACCACACCATGTGGGACGATGATTGTCAAAAGGCGTTTGACCGAATCAAAGAGATATTGGCTAAACCACCAGTGCTTATGCCACCGCAATGAGATCAACCTCTTGGTTTATATCTCACAGTAACTGAAACCGCCATGGGTGCCATGCTAGCTCAAACCGTAGGAAGCGAAGAAAGAGCTATTTACTATCTAAGTAAGAAGTTTTTGGAGTATGAGTGAAAATACTCGCAACTCGAAAAGACATGCCTCGCTCTTGTGTGGGCAACGAAGAAGCTACGTCACTACATGCTTAGCTACTCCGTCAAGATATACTCCAAAATGGATCCAGTCAAATACCTCTTCGAGAAACCCGTCCTCAACGGACGTCTGGCAAGATGGACTCTGATGCTCTCGGAATTCGACCTTAAATATGTGCCACTGAAAGTTATAAAAGGTCGCGCCGTCGCCGAATTCTTCGCAGAAAATCCCATCAACGACGCACAAACCATAGATACTTGGTCATTTCCCGACGAGGATATACTTCAAACAGATGTAGACTCCTGGGATCTATACTTTGATGGAGCATCAAACTTAAGAGGATTTGGGATAGGAGTGTTGCTCATTTCTCCCGAAGGTGAGCATACACCGATTTTGTCAAACTCGACTTCGAGGTGACAAACAACGCCGTTGAGAATACGAAGCTTGTCTCATTGGGTTACAAGCGGCGATAAAGCTTAGGTATCAAAAACCTCCGAGTACATGGGGATTCATCACTGATCATCAACCAAGTTACAGGATCCTGGAAAATCCGAAGCGAAAGCCTCGCACCCTATCAAGCTAGGATAGACCAAGTCGCTCAATTCTTTGATCACGTAACATACCTACTGTAATACTCCGTATTTATGAGTCTTTGGGTACTCTATCGAGTAGGCCTTACTCTGTTGAGTAAGGGTAAGTTGCGTTTTAGAATAGTTTCTGACCTGTTGGGTACTCGATCGAGTAGCTGGGGTACTCGATCGAGTAAGGGGGTACTCGATCGAGTACCTTGGGTACTCGATCGAGTGTCCGGTTTTACGAGGAGTTTTCTCGGGTTTTGTTAATTATGCGATTAAGGTATTTAAACATATTCGTCATTGTTTTAATTCACTTTTACAAAACCTAAAACCCTGTTTAAGAGAGAAAGCAACCACTTCATCTTCCTAATCGCATTCTTAGCAATTCCGGAGTTCGACGGTCGGTTCTTGTCGTTTTTCGTGTCGTTGGATTCCTTGCGTCGAGGGTAAGCTTTTAATATAGTTTTTATAATGTTTTGTTAAGATTGGTTAAACCCTAATTTAGGAATTGGGGTTTTGGTGTGTAGTTTGTGATGTGTAGTCTTTATGTGTTTGTATGATAGGAGGAGAATTCGTAGAGGAGCCGTTTTGATACATTGTAGATACCGTCTCTGCGTGTTGTGCTTTCCAGGTAGGATTTCCTACTCGGTATTAGTCCCATAATGGGATATTGGTGATGTCTTTGTAGTTAGTTGTTTGATATGATGATTGTGATTGTGATTGTGATTGTGATTGGTTGTCTATGGCTCTCGAGATGCGTTCTCGGTGAGTGGGGTCACTTGCGGGAGTGACTTCACGCCCTAGTTTCGCCCTTCGTGGAACCCGCCACGGGAGGGGATGTGCACATTAATGGGACAGGTTATCGCTCGGTATGATGAGCGGGGCTTAGGTGGGAACGGCTGCGGTCCCCCATCGGGTGGTGGTCCAAAGGACGATCAATGATTGAGATGGTTGGAACTGGTTGGTTGTGTGTGTGTGACAGATTAAGTCATCTGTTTATCTTATTGTTGATATATGTATTGAATTGTGTGATTAGTACTGACCCGTTTAAATGTTTTAAAAACTGTGGTGATCCATTCGGGGTGGTGAGCGATTATTGAGCAGTGTGATATGACGCGTATGGGATAGGCGGGATGAGTCATCACGTGGCGGTTAGAAGTCTTCCGTTTGTGTCGACGAAGTCTAGTAGCTTTGATAGTTTTAGTCAGACCGTATGAGAACCTTGTAATTTCTTTTATTAGTTTTGGTTTGAACCTGTAAGCACTTAATCTATAATTACTTTAAAAGTACGTTTCTTTATTGTCTTATGATATTCGGTACCTCGGGCAACCGAGATGGTAGTATCCTTATACCCGAGTGGTCCTGGTAAGGCACTTGGAGTATGGGGGTGTTACAAATGGTATCAGAGCGACGATTTTGGAACTGTAACAAATGAACATAATGAACATAGGGAGTCTAATAAAATGAACCTGGTGTATGTGTAATGGGAGCCCTACCGATGCTAGGTTTTGGGTGAGTAGGCGCCCTCACTTCAAAAATCTTGGCCCCATGATACTTAAGCCAGTCACATGGTATGGGAACGTGGAGTCCGTGTGTATATATGCGACGTGTATGTTAATTGTCTTTGTATATGGTTTGTTGAAAGCATGTTGCATGATAGTTGGCTTACATGTTGGTTGGAATCGTTGGAAAAGTATATGAGAATGATGAATGATATGGTAGAAAAAGAAAGTAGTTCGTATATGATGGTGTGTGATGAAGTGGATTTGTAATGTTGTTGTATTAGCAACATGGAAATAGGATTTGTAGTGTATGGGTGTGGTTTGTGTTATGAAAAGTTATGAAAATTTAAAACATGCGGGTAATACATGATTGAAAGTTGAATGTTATATGAGCATGATAGATGGTAATGTTTGACTTTTGGTAAGTAGTAACATGAAGAATAGAGGTTCAATGATATGTGTTTTATATAACGAATTGGATGAAAAGCATGATGGTTGTTTATAACGTGGCACTTGATAACACGAAGTATATTATTTTGTTGATTGTATGAGGAGTCGCGCAGATTTGAATGCGTAGTTGTAATCATAATGTTGAAATAATAATGAATGCATAGTACGTTGGGGTATGTGAGATAACATTCGGGTAGTATTCACGAGTCTGCATGACTCGATCGAGTGGGTTTGATTCGATCGAGTGGGTACTTGTCGTTATTTTGGCAAGAATCGTGTTTTTGGGCACTCGATCGAGTACCTCGGGCACTCGATTGAGTATGGGGTCACTCGATCGAGTAGCCGGGCTACTCGGTCGAGTAAGTCAGAGATCAGAAGGTCTGTTTGGGTTCTGGAGTCGGGGCACTCGATCGAGCATGTTGGGCACTCGATCGAGTAGCCTCAACTCGATCGAGTAGCCTCAACTCGATCGAGTAGGTTCTGGTACTCGATCGAGTGGGGTCTGTGCAGGTCATATGCGTATTTCGGGTCATATGTTTGTTTTTTGACATTCGTTGCATATTATGTTTAATTCAAAGGTGTTGTATTACTTCTTTATGCATTGTTTTACGTATGTGTTGGTCCTGAAGCGTAAGTTACCCAATCTTATGATGTAAAGAGTGGCACTATGATGAGTATGAGTTCGGTGGGGAGGACATGAGTTATATGTGATTATGATAGATGGTGGAAAAAGAAAAGGAAGATTGGTATAGTTTATTGAGGCATGGCGCACGTTTTGCGAGACGGGATGAGTGATATGATTGTGTGTTGAGTAATGTAAAAATAAGTGAATATAGGCAAGGGATGATGCGAGTATAATGAACGTGAGAATGAAAAGATTGAAAGTAAGAATGTGGATAGTGGCAGCTTGAGATGTGTAAAGAGTTAAGGAGGGAAATGGTTAGGAGTCGTGTGGGTTATGGATTTATGTAGTGAAAGTTCGTTTAAAGGGGTTGAGAAGAGTAATATATAGTGAACTTTGTGGAGACATGTCACGAGGTGTATTTGTAGACAGTGAGTGAGTTTGGGAGGTTTGGTTTATTAAAAGATGAAACTACTGTGTGATTTCCTTGGGTAATTAACGGTATTAAATGAATTCTGATTTCTAGAATGTAAAAAAAAAAAAAAAAAAAGGGAGATGCAATTGTTTGAACATCAAACGTTGGTTCTTAGATAGATTAGTGGCAAGTATGAGTGATAGCATAATAAGAGAAGATCCATGGTAAGAAAGAGTGAGATGATGTCGGTAGAAAATAATGGAATTAAGTTTTGGAGCAACGAAGGGGTAACCAGATTTCTAAAGAGTTAGCTAGAAGGAATAAGGAGTTGAACTATTAATTGGTATTATTGAGTGTAAAGAGAAAAGAAGGATAAAAGTAAGCTGAGGAAAAATGTTCACCGAAGCTATGTGATATAAAGATAAGGAATCATCGAAATGTGTGATGGTATCACGAGGATGTTAGCTAAAGGTTATATAGGAGTTTCAGGACAACATGATTGGTAATGAGTTTCGAGGAATTAAGGGAGTAAGAAGTTGGTGGAGCATTGGCACGATACGAGATATTTGGTGGAGAGTTGGATGACAATACAAATAAGATAGCATTGGGAATAATGTTGAGGTAATTTTGTGGATGGGTTTGATGTTCGTTATTTGCAATGTTAACCAAAAATGGTAGAAAAACCATGTTATTTTGATATGAGTGTAAGAGATTTGATATACGAGCAAATGGTGGCGTTGTGGTGTTATCACTAATGGCTAAGAGTGATGGAATATTAGAAAGGTAGCAATTCTAAAGAGGTTAATTTGGTAGGGACCTGATTGTTGTGTATGATTGTGAGAGGGTATAAGATGTGGTTAGATGAGGCGGACGCTATTAGTTGAATAGTGAAGGTATGGTTATATTTGGCAGGAAGTGATGGTTGTGCGAATGGGGGAATATGTTATGAGGGGCATATGAGTTAAACTCGGGCGGTAGGTAACCTTTTTCGAGTGGTGACTTACGTGGTCAGGATTGACTAGTTGGTTGTGATTACGGGTCTGTGATTTGTGTAAATGTTTGTGTGAGGTTCTGACCTCACAAGAAGTGGTATGGTATGATAATTATAAAATTGTTTTATGAATGTTCGGTAATATATATGTTGGACACGGTAATTTAATTTAATGATATCCAAAAAGGTAATAATTTGATTGATTTGACATGGCTAGTTATAATTTTATGTGTATTGATAACACATGTGTATTCCGGAAATGGCAGAGAGGATGTTCATGAGATGCTTATCTGTTTATCCATATAATATGTTGCGTGGTGATTTAATAAAGTGGATTTGAGTAAGTTTTTCTTGTCTGAGAAGTTATGCTAAGTCAGTATTTATGGGAATTGTATGCAGTTGTGATGTCTATCGGTGTGGTTGTGGTGCCTCGGGTGGTGATCCGGGCATGGTACATAGTCTTTGTGATGCGGGTATTTTCGCACTACGGTGTGGTGTTGGTGGCGGTGTTGTGATGCCGTCACCGGTTGTGGTGGAGTAGGCGGGATAATTATGATTCGAGTTTCGAAAGTACATACCAGTTATACATAGATTGTTGTTTTGTTTGATGTTGCTCTCTGCGAGTTTCGATTTGTCTTTGATAGACGGTTGTCTTGCTTATTCATGTTTTCTTTACCAAGTTAAGTTGGGAATGAGGTAGAGTATGATGTGAAATAGAGTTGTATATGTTTCGTTGTTGTCATGGGATAGTGATAATCTGTTGATGGGACACGGTTGTGAGAGGTTGTTACGGTAATTTTGATCTTGTTTTCAGATGAGACATCGGTAGACATGGTAATGGAAAATGATTCGTGGAACATGTGTTGTAATGAGCGGAAAGCGGCAGGTAGTTCATAATCTTTTGTTGAGACAGTGAGTGTAGGGTGTTGGGGAAATTAGTGTCATGTTAAGTTGTGTATGAATTTCGCGGTAATGAAAGAAAGAACTTGAGGATCTAGTGTGCGTGTACGTAACGAGTGCGGACCGTGAGTTATGCTTCTGGGAGATAAGTGCCTTACGTAGAGAGGTATGTTGTTTGGCAGTAATAATGGAGAGTGGGTATGGTGATTTGCTACGAGTTTATAGTATAGGTTAGGTGCGCTGCCGAATGAGTTGAGGAATGGGAAATGTTTAGGTATGGGAGCCTTGGATATAAGAATGGTGAGTGTTTGGTTGATAGACGGTTATCTTTGACATGTGGTGGTACAGAGGGTAATGAGATATAGATATGGTTTGGTATTAGTGAGTTACGAGGACGTAACATTTGTCTTAAGAGGAGTAGGATGCGATAAAACAGATTTTGATGGTTGTACATATGGTAATATATTCGGAAGTTGAATCTTGATGTAGAATAAAAGATCGATTCGTGTTGTGGGTGATTTTATTAAAGGGCATGACCGTGCTTGTAGTAGCGTGATGTTTAGGAGTGTGAGAATATTTCGCTAGTATTGACAGTTGGATGATGAGGTTACGAGTGTGAGTAAACTTCGAGGACGAAGTTCCTTTTAAGGGTAGTAGAATGTAACATCCCGTTTGATGTCTATGAGTGTCTTGGTATTGGATTTGATAGTTGATGATATTATGGAGCTAGCAGCATTAGAGGATGGTAGTTGGTTATGTATGGAGTTGGTGTCGTGAGAGATATATATGTGGTAGATACGATATAGTGAGTCATGTTGTGGAAGTAAACATAGTTGGTGGAGTGGGTGTTAAGAGTTCATGTTCTATGTTCGGTCGAGTTCTTGAGTCCTTAGCTAAGTTGTTGTGTCTTGGTCGAGTCAGTATGGTTGTTTTTTTTTCTTTTTATGTATGGGTTGAACTTCGGGGACGAAGTTCTTTTTAAGGAGGGAAGACTGTAATACTCCGTATTTATGAGTCTTTGGGTACTCTATCGAGTAGGCCTTACTCTGTCGAGTAAGGGTAAGTTGCTTTTTAGAATAGTTTCGACTGTTGGGTACTCGATCGAGTAAGGGGTACTCGATCGAGTAAGGGGTACTCGATCGAGTACCTTGGGTACTCGATCGAGTGTCCGGTTTTACGGGGAGTTTTCTCGGGTTTTGTTAATTATGCGATTAAGGTATTTAAACATATTCGTCATTGTTTTAATTCACTTTTACAAAACCTAAAACCCTGTTTAAGAGAAAGCACCACTTCATCTTCCTAATCGCATTCTTAGCAATTCCGGAGTTCGACGGTCGGTTCTTGTCGTTTTTCGTGTCGTTGGATTCCTTGCGTCGAGGGTAAGCTTTTAATATAGTTTTTATAATGTTTTGTTAAGATTGGTTAAACCCTAATTTAGGAATTGGGGTTTTGGTGTGTAGTTTGTGATGTGTAGTCTTTATGTGTTTGTATGATAGGAGGAGAATTCGTAGAGGAGCCGTTTTGATACAAATTGTAGATACCGTCTACGTGTTGTGCTTTCCAGGTAGGATTTCCTACTCGGTATTAGTCCCATAATGGGATATTGGTGATGTCTTTGTAGTTAGTTGTTTGATATGATGATTGTGATTGTGATTGTGATTGTGATTGGTTGTCTATGGCTCTCGAGATGCGTTCTCGGCTGAGTGGGGTCACTTGCCGGAGTGACTTCACGCCCTAGTTTCGCCCTTCGTGGAACCCGCCACGGAGGGGATGTGCACATTAATGGGACGGGGTTATCGCTCGGTATGATGAGCGGGGCTTAGGTGGGAACGGCTGCGTCCCCCATCGGCGGGCTGGTCCAAAGGGACGATCAATGATTGAGATGGTTGGAACTGGTTGGTTGTGTGTGTGTGACGATTAAGTCATCTGTTTATCTTATTGTTGATATATATTGAATTGTGTGATTAGTACTTGACCCCGTTTAAATGTTTTAAAAACGTGGTGATCCATTCGGGGTGGTGAGCGGTTATTGAGCGGTGTGATATGACGCGTATGGGATAGCTGGGATGAGTCATCACGTGGCGGTTAGAAGTCTTCCGTTTGTGTCGACGAAGTCTAGTAGCTTTGATAGTTTTAGTCAGTAGACCGTATGAGAACCTTGTAATTTCTTTTATTAGTTTTGGTTTGAACCTGTAATCACTTAATCTATAATTACTTTAAAAGTACGTTTCTTTATTGTCTTATGATATTCAGTACCTCGGGCAACCGAGATGGTAGTATCCTTATACCTGAGTGGTCCTGGTAAGGCACTTGGAGTATGGGGGTGTTACACCTACACCTACCTCGGGAGGAAAATCAATTTGCAGACGCTCTTGCGAAACTTGCATCTCTAATAAATATGCCAGATCACATGATAGACATGCCCTTGTGTATCGAACGAGCCGTCGAGCCGGCTTATGTCCATCAAATCACCGATGAAGAGGAAATCGCACAGGAACCCTGGTTCCAAGCAATCCTAAATTTCAAGCTTAATGGTACCTATCCACCGGATATGGACAAAAGGGGACAACATGCTATACGCCTATTAGCTTCCCAATACATTCTGATGCAAGGAGAATTATACAAAAGAACACCTCTTGGTGTAGTCCTACGTTGCCTTGATCATTCACAGGCACGAAAGGTGATGGAAGAAGTCCACGACGGAGAATGCGGTCCTCACATGAGTGGGCCCATGATGGCAAAGAAAATCACACGCTTAGGGTATTATTGGACCACAATGGAATCCGATTGCATCAAATACGTGAGACATTGCCACAATTGCCAAATCTTCGGGAATGTACAACATGTCCCTCCTTCGTTGCTATACACGATGACATCTCCTTGGCCATTTTCTGCATGGGGAATTGACATAATCGGGAAAATAACCCCAGCCGGAACAGGAGGTCACTGTTTCATTCTAGTAGCAATCGACTATTTCACCAAGTGGGTAGAAGCGGCTTCCTACACTAGTCTTACGGCTAAAAATGTGGCCAAATTCATACAAAACAACATCATCTGTCGATATGGTTGCCCACATGAGATCATCAGCGATAATGGGTCACACTTCCAAGCCGAAACCGAGCAATTGCTAGCCAAATATAAGATTAAGCATCACCACTCTTCGCCCTATAGACCACAGACTAACGGCGCGGTAGAAGCGGCAAACAAGAACGTTGTCACAATTCTCAAGAAAATGACTGACAACTATAGAGATTGGCCAAGCAAGATACCCTTTGCTTTGTGGGGGTACCGTACATCTGTCAGAACGCCCACTGGGGCTACTCCTTTCTATTTGACCTACGGCATGGAAGCCGTACAACCAGTCGAGCTAGAAATACCATCCTTACGTATTCTACTCGAAAGTCAAATCCCTGAAGCCGATTGGAAGAGGGATAGATATGAAGAACTCATCCTCCTGGATGAACGTAGGCTACGCGCCTTACATAATGTCCAAACATATCAAGCCCGTATCAAACGAGCTTTCAACAAAAGGGTTAGGCCAAGAAACATCAAAGAAGGAGACTTAGTACTCAAATCGTTAGAGCTCTTTTACCTGTCGACCCAAGGGGAAAATTCAAACATAATTGGGCCGGACCATATCTAGTCAAATCCATACTCCCAGGGGGTGCGGTTAGAATCACAGACCTAGATGGGAATGAGTTTTCAAATCCCACAAACCTTGACCAACTGAAACGATACTATGCCTAGCATAGGACCACACACGCGCCTCGCGTAAACCCAGGTGTCGCTCTTGTGGCACTAAATAAACGGCCCCCAGGCCAAGCCGAAATAAGCTAAGTGTCACCATGCTCTTGCATTTTGACAAATTTGTCGTCCTCATATCATCAAATAAACTAAATTCGCACCTTGAGAACAAGCAAAAGCTCATGCTTATTTTCTACGTTCATTACAAGCTCTTGCTTCGAACAATTATTCTTTTACATTTACTCGAACTACGCGCAAGGGTTTGATTTCGCTTTTTTTAAGTGAATACGTAGGCAATCCTTCACGGGATTCAACCCATTATATCTAAAATGTAAATAGAAGGACATTTGCATTGCATTTGAAATTCGACAAGAATAATAAAAGAAAATCACAACGGTTTCATAACCATTTAACCTTTTTTTATTCCATTCGCTTTCTAAATAATAATAGTACGTTACATAATAAAAATAGAATAGGCTAGGATTCTAGAAATCCCTCCTTTTTATTACAACAATAATAATAATAATCAAATAATAAATAAGGACTCGGGCTATTCCTCCATCTTCCCCTTGCCCTTGTCATTCTTGTCATATTTCTTGTCACGACCTCGAGCCGGACGCTCTTGCACCACTTCGGACCTAATCACCAACGGTCTTTCTCGAGGCCCGACTCTTCCATTCTTGCCAACCACCATTTCCGCAACAGAGTAGTCTTTGATTTCTTCAAGGATGAATGACCAAAATCCAGCTTCTTCTTCTCCCTCTCGTCGGATGCTTCTCCTTCTCTTTCTCTCCTTCGCGCACCTTGTAGTCAACAGCTCGCGTTTCCTCAGTCTTTCGCGTTCTTCCAAAGTTGCAGCCTTTCTCCACCTCAGATAGGAATCCGACACCCACAAAGCATTGGCGGAGAAGCTCAAGAACCACATGTTTCTTTGGGCCCATTTAATGGCCCACTCTCTTCGGCTCTCGGTGGTAAGCGCTACGGCGATCTGGAACGGTATCAAGCCTCGGGATAGTCCGCCAGCCCAACTTGCCTCATCAATCTTTCCGGAAAGATGCATACCATGAACTCCAATCCCGGAATGCGCACGGACCTAGTGGGATCCAAAGAAGACACTCCGGTGATGGACTTGAGGTGCCACCACGGTGCGACCCACCTAATCAACGGGCCATCATCATTCTTGACTTGTTCTTCCAATAGTCGAGACCCGAGTGAAGTCCACCATGTACAACCGCGTCCTCATCGCAATCATACGGGAATGATAGGAAAGTGCATGAACTGGGGGCTCGAGCAGTCGGAGCCGTTCCATAAGCCAAACCTACCAAAAGCAGGTATTAGACACCAAAACAAAAAGAAACGAAAAAAAAAAAAAAAGGAAAAAAAAAAGAAACGAAAAAAAAAGAAAGAAAAAAAAAAGAAAAAAAAAAGAAAAGAAAGAAAAAAAAAGGTGTCTTTTACCTGTAAGATAACGGGACTCCCCAAAAGTGGCAGATCGCGGTTGGATTTCCTATTATCCAAACCCAAGATAATCTCCCCTAAGCATAAACAAGCTGGGCTCCTGCGCAGCTCCATTTGCTCGATAAGACCCAAAAGACGGGGATCACCTCGCAAATCTTCATCAGCGTGTCCGTGGAAGACATACACATGCAGCAAACAAAAGCCAAATGCCCTCCTCCTGGCAACATAGGAAACAGTAGGGTCGGCCCTGTTAATGAATCGGTCTACAAAGTCCAGCATTCTCACGCCTTTCGGGGTAACTAAGCGATCCACCTCAAGTCTAGTCAATCCGAGCAGGTCTCTGAATTTGCTCTTATACCCTTGTGAAGTGCAAGGAATGGCAGGTAAATGCTCGGGGTCCCACCCACCAATAGCAGCGATTTCTTCCGGAAAAGGACAAATATCACCACCTGGGAACGCGAAAACATGATAATTTGGGTCCCAATAGTCAAGGCAAGCATCCAAGAACGGTTTTACAACCTTAATGAGTTTCAAACTCAATAGAGACCCAAGGTTATGAGCACCCATGTCGTGCTTCTCAATATTCGAGAATTCATTAGTCCATTCCTTCAAGCGGATCTCCAAAGTATTCATGATGACAATTTTCTCTTGAAAATTTATTTTGGGAGTTTTTATGTGGATTAACGAAGAAGAGACGGAAGAATTATATGATTTAAAGCTTCGTCGACGCTTCTATTTATACTAATTGCTGTTTCCAAAAATCCGCCAGAAAAGACCGGCTTGGGAACAGGCGCAGCGCCTGCTGCGCCTATTCAAAGGGACGCAGCTCATGTTGCGCCTCTTCCCCAGGCTCACTTTCTGCGATTTCCGCGTTTGGATCTTTCCTAATTCTATAACGAATAATTTCCTATTCCTACGGGATTTTATTTTGGTAAATACGAGCAGTTTACCATGTTTCAAGTATCCTAAATTCGCGGGCACGCATTTCGAGGTGACATCGACACCTTCGCCATTTTCATCGCACTTAATTCTTCTTTTTATTATTATTTTAATTCATTTTTTTCATTTTTAGGAAATAAATTTCATTCATTTTTAGGAAGTAAATTTCATTTTTAGTAAATAATTTTCTTTTGTTTTCATTTTTAACGAATTTCAACATTTTCATTTCTACACTTGTAGATTTCTCTTTTTTCTTTTTTTTTAGGGGGTAACCCTCCCTACCGTCCGGTCATTTCCGGCAAATTTTTTGCATTTTTGTGTCCTTTTGAGTCTCATTTTTGCGCTGATTTAAGGCCATATGTGTATAAAATGTATGTTTTGCGTAATTTCCATGTAAATTTCGGCAGCATGACGGCGTAAACCGTTGTCTACCAAACCTGTTCAAGAACTAACCTGCAGGTACAAGCAACACAACCCAGCAGCAAAGGCACTCAGGCCACCATATATACACCAGACAGAGAAAATGTACAAGCAAACTGGGGGCTTGCGCCCCGAACAAAGTCCAAAATTCCAAACAAACTGGGGGCTTGCGCCCCGAACAGAGTCCAAAAATGTTTCAAAATCAAATGTCCAAAATGCACAAGTCTACAAAACTACACAAAACTACTGCTGGGCGCCCTCCAACTCGGCAACTCTTGCCGCAAGAACGGCATTCTCGGCATCCCGAAACTCGAGCTCCCTCAACAAGCGAGCCGTCTCCTCCCGAGACTGGGCCAACTCTCGCTCCAGCTCGCGGTCACCCTGTAAACAAGAAATTGGCTCATGTCAATCAATTCAAGCAAGATCAAAAATCGAAAATAAAAAAAACAAATTGTAGATACCTGTATCCGTCGATATTGGAATTTATAGAGAACCCGACAAACACCCGATGATGATAGGACGCATGTATTCTTTAGTTGTCACTGTCATTATTTGGAGCTCGTTTCACGATGTAGAATGGGCGTCGTCGATGAAGTATTTTATTAATTTAAATGATTTTTTAAATTAATGTTTTTTAAGTGAGTTCATTTTATTAATTTAAATGATAGTTAAATTATGGTTTTTTTAGGTGAATTCAATTTATCTTATTTTATTTTGAATTTATTTTCTCAAGTTTATTTTATTGAAAATAAAATAAATATTTGATTTGAAAAATCATTTTATGAATATATTTGATTTGAAAAGTCATTTACCTTAATGGGTTAATTGATTTGAAAAATCGATTTGAAAATCAAAAAGAACTCGTTTTGAACACTTGTTTTTGAGCTCGATTTTAGCTCGGTTTTTGGGCCCGTTTTCTTTACGACTTGGCACGAATATCGAGTACACTAACCATCCTAAGCCTCTACCCATCCACCCTTGTTCGAACCCCCTATCCACGGCCCAAATTCCATCCCCAAACACCCCCCAACCAGCCCGCGCATACAAGCAGCCCCCTGTTTTGGCAGCTCAATCCCGAGCCCAAAACCCGCTCCAAACACCACCAAAACCCGTACCCATTAACCCTAACCCATACCCTAGTATCCTACCCATATTATCCTAGCTTAATCACCAAGAAAACCCCTCTCAAACCCTCACAAAAGCTGCTGGACAGCAGCTATCCGTGAGCAGGCCCGACTGCCTCTCCCTCTCTTTTACCCTACTTTAACCCCTTATAAATACCACCCCTTCACCATACATTCATTCCTCTAAGTTCTCCATACATTCTACCATCACCCACAAGCTTTAAACCTCAGAAACAAACCCTAATTGCCTCCAAAAAACCCTAAACAAAACCGACACACAAACTGAACTGTTTGTGTGTCCTCCTCGAAAATCAACTCGTTCCTCCATCAAACCTCCATCAAAACTCGATTTTCTTGTTCCTAATTAACCACATAACATCCATCTACACATTAGACAAAGATTTACGAGCCAAATTGCCCTTGAGAGTACACGAAATCCCTCGAAAAACAGAGTGTTATACACTCTGTTTTCGCGGTTTATTCTTGTCTGTCCAGTTCTGTTTGTGCTCGTTTTTCGTACCCAATAACCCAAAACGAGCAGGGGTTGCTTTAAGATTCCTGTTCTCCTCTCTTTCTAGTTTTCAAAACATCTTTCAAATCGAATTTTCGTCGTGAAACGAGGGAGATATCATCGTTTGAAAATCGCTGTCCAGAAAGTTTCAAAAACGCGTGTTTGCTTTGCTCTTCGTCGACGACGGCCTCTCGAGATAAAATCTACCATCGATTATGACCCAAGACGGTGTCAACGATACATGTAGGTTGAGGGTGCATCAAATCCTCTTCTTTTCCCTTTTATTTCGTTTTGTTTTATGCTTTTTTTATTGTCTTGTTTTTGTTTGTTTTTTCGTTTTGTTTATCGATTGTTCTAATTAATTATGAAACTAGTTAGTCCGAGTATGAGTTAAAGTACCACCATGAACACCCGCGTTGACTTGAGATGGGAAAATAAACCGCTACTTCAGTCGGTCGTACACCCCCGTCTCATTTACATATCCTCGTGTTCAAGGTAGGGCATAAATAAAACGAGTTTCTAACCTCGCTCTTCGCTTTTGACTCCCTTGTTGTTTCGGCCAATTCGACATACCCTAGGACCCGTTGTATGTTAGTTTAACCTCTGATTGTTAACCTATGACGTATTTAGATGACATTAAATTAATTTAATAACCTAATTAGACACATTAGGGTACATCGACATAGCTTTAAAAATCAACTAACAATTCTGTAAATAATTGAACGCATCTTTCTCATCACTTGATTTCTCGCTAGCATAGGAGTGCGTGATTAGCACCTTCCTATTGACACTCGACGAGTAAGCATTAATCTTATGATATTGTGACCTAATTGGACCCTTTAGGCCGTGTAGAATACACACTCGCGCGTTTCTTCTCAATCGATCAACCTGTTTTATAACTTGTTTTCTAACTCGTTTTCTAATCCGTTTCGCAACCATTCGATCTAACTAATGAACCTAACCTAGGAACTAGGATGGCCTTGTCTTGGCCGTGAGGGTGGTCGTGGTTTGGACCGTGAGCTTGGCCGTTTTCTTTGTCTTTCTCGCTTCGTTTTTTTTATACCTTTTGTTCTTCGTTGTTTCGTTGTTTGTAATTTGTAATTTGTTTATCGAATTGTAATTTTCTAATTAGTTTTATTTTATCGAGTCCAAAACCTCTTTCAAAAACCTTAGCCTTGTTTGGTTAAACGGTTGTGCCCCAATGCAAGTGAGAGCGGAGTAAATCGCATGTTGTTTAAAGCAACATGGCCCGATTTATGCTAATACATGCTTTGGTGCGTGACCCAATGTTTAATTCGATAAGATTAAGTGAAAGCACGCATTACGAGGAGTGACCCAAGGCCGTGTGTCATGTAGGCCGTGAGTCACCCCTTTGTGCACGTTTTTCTAGGCCGAATGGCCGTGTATTGCGTCGTGTGTATAGCGTTGTATTTAGATCGAGTTGTATCTTTAATTTATCGTTGCGTCGGCATGAAATGCCTGGTTTGTAATAGGTAGATCCCAACGGCTCCCCCATTCCCCCTAAGCCTTGTTTGCTTTCGTTTATATGTTGCTTAGATCAATCAACCCACATGCTAAATCACAACTTTGACAAAGTTAGTTTAGTTGCATCTAAAACGACATAGAAATTGTTGTCACATGTTAGGGTTTAAAACAACGTTTGCATATCATACATCGTAGTAGCTATGACCTTGTTTGAAATCCGACACTTGACTTAGTAGAGGCCGTTATTGACGTGCGGGGTTGGGTGTCCTTATGGGCTTCCCAACACGTACCCTCACCCCTTACTCAAGATCTATGGTTTGTGGATCCGTCTAAATACCATTGGATTACGAGAGTCATTCAAATCGAGTGATATAGGGTACAAGTCTTTATCTTTAATCACTCGTAGTCGATTGGCTTTATGCTTTTCGATGAAAGGTGTAAAGTTGACTTGAACGGTTCCAAGTTCCCAAAAAAATTGGTGGCGACTCTAATATGTCTTAATTCGATTCGAAAGAACCTCGAGTCGATTATGCCTAGTGTGGATCCCGCGGACGCAGTTCCCGAGGGCCTTGTCCACACAAATCAAAACCAAAAGTCAAATAAGGTTCATACCTGACGACCTCGACCACAGACGAGTGCCTCGATGGCAGTAGCTCGCAGCCGGTTGGCCACCCTCCACAGTGCCACGAACCGAGACGGCGCAACCTGCATTTTCAAGAGGAATTCTCAGCAAATTGAACAAGTTCAATCAAATGTGTTCTTACACCAAAGTTATATAAACAAGAGGCTCACCCTCCGAATCAGATGCTGCCAATCGTCTAGGCCAGCATCCGTCACAGCTATGTCAAAGTCACGCAACTCGGAGATCGTCGTCCTCCCGTTCGCGTCAGTGTACTCAAGGGTCTCGGGGTACTCTGGGGGCTCGATGCCCGCCGCCTCAACCTCCTGCAAAGACAAATAGCTCTCGTTAACCGACGATCTTCCGTCGCAAATCCGCTAAAATCAAATCAAACGAAAGTAAAAGATACTCACCACTACCGGCCGACGCCAACCTCCCGTGAGGAACGCCGAGTAGTCCTCGCCGAGGAGAAGAAGGTCGTCGCCACGGCACCCGCCAAGTCCGCCTCCCTCTCGGCCTCAGAAGGCTCCCTAAACATCGTCCTGGGAGGATCGACGGGAACCGTCAACGCGTCCCGAGAGCACCGACGAGCCAACCGCTCGCCCGGATACCACACAGACCCATCGACGTCCACAAGCAGGCGGCCGCTCGGGCTCCTAGGTCGAAGGACCTCAGCGACAAAAGGAGGCGCTCCTGCGTACTCCGCCCAAGGTCTGGGCACCCACTGCGACAATATAAAGGCAAAGGTCATTCCTATGATCAATTAAAAGCAAAGTACAAGAAGTATGAATAAATACAAATGGGATACTCATGTTGCTCAGCTGAAGAGCGTTCACGTCCCGCCGGTAGACATTGTGAGAAGAACGCTTGCTCTTCGTCCGGCACATGACCCAATCCCTCACCACGGGATAGGCCCTCTCCAGCGGCTCCGTCCTCTTGGGCGCGAGACTCGGGAAGTAAGAGTACACCCACGCCTGTAAAACAGAATAATCAATGACGATCTTTCGTGATTTGATAAAGAAATGAATTTACTTTGGTCTAAAGGAAGGTTCATACCTCCAAAGAGAGCCTGTGTCCGACAGCGCCAGGAGAAGTCCCCTTCTCCATCAACTCCGGACGAACCATGGCCCTCATAAAGCGGATGAGGACCGCAAAACGAGTAGTGACCCAGTCCCAGCGCCCTAGGGAACTCAGGTCAGAAAGAAAGGGAAGAAGCTTCGTCGATAGCCTCTCGCCCTTGTCCCCGAGGTAAATCGAAGACAGGAACCACCAAAGCCACAGACGAGCCCTCTCTCGGTACCAGACAGGAGGAGGAGCGCTCCCTCCCGTCGATCGTCACTGGCCGGGTCTTCCCCGCAAAGTAGTCTCGGACGTAGGTACTGGGTACCAAACCCGGCACTGCAACGGCCTTCGGCGATAAGTTCCAGCCGATCAATCTCCTCGCCTCGGCCGAATCCGCCCTCATGGCAGTCTCCGGCCACACCATCTCCTCGGTCCCACACGGCAGACCAAAAATCATGCCGTAATCCTCCAGAGTAACTCCCACCTCACCGAAAGGTAGGTGAAACGTGGAAGTCGTATCCCAGAATCGATCCAAGAAAGCGCGGACCAGGCTAAGGTTGGCCCGCAACTTCCTCTTCACGATATCCCTCCAGACCTGAACCAGAGGACCAAACGCTCCACGCTCGATCATGGCCCTCTCCTCCGCCGACAGCCGCTCGTAGTGCTCCATCGCTGTCGTGTAACCCGAGAACGACCTGATGTTCCCGGCCTCCTATAATAATTTGAAACAAAGCTATCTTTAGTTTTGGCTGAAATTCGAAAGAAGTTTGGACAAAAAGAATGAAAGAGAATAGGTAATGAGTAGTGAATTTTTATTTACCAAGCTCTTCACCGTCCTGTAGGACAGGTGACCCTCTGCAGCCCACACGAGGTGTCTACTCTCCCAGGTCTCAGCCCACGCAGGAGCTCCTCTCAGCTGACGGCCTCCTCGCCCGACGTTGGCCCGTCTCGGGGCCTCCTCCTCCTCGGCAACCTCCTCCTCGTGAGTCTCGTCTCCAGCAGCCATCACCGCAGCGGTGAAGGCCTGCTCTAAAGCCTCCTCAACCGTAACAACATCTATCTCCATGGGAGCTCTCCCAGAAGTAGAAGCCTCATCACCTGCAACGTTAAAGCAAATTCAGGCCGCGTCATACGACGACAAGCCTTTGTTAAGGGGTTTTCGAGCTCTCAAGGCCCTGAAATCGCCCCTTTCTGGCCATCTTTGGCCATATTCCCGCCAACCCGATCACTCATGTGATAAATTGGGTCAAGTCAAGTCCAGTTCAAGGCCTAGTTCCGGGTTCGAGTCGAAAATTCGGCAGCATTTCGTTATAACGGCGATTATGCCCTAAAAAGGTGTCCTGAAAAAGTTGTCACAAACCAAAATTCCGAGATGGTAGAAAGTTTACCCATCATCCAAGGATCCCAAATAACAAGTTTCATCGCAAATGGGCAATCCTAAGGCTATTTTCGAAGCAATTTATGGTCTAGCTGTAAAACCGTCTCAAAATTCATTCAAAGGCTCAAAACTCGATGAAAATTCAAAGCAAACACATGGTTATGTTCCTAACATCACCTACTATCCATTTATAGCATCAATTTGGCAAAGCAAATCCATTTGGGGGAAAAGCCCCAAATTTTCGATCAAAAGGGTCGAAAACCCTAAATCTCGCGGCTCAAAATTCGACAAATGCAGGAGATTAATGCAAGATTAAGACACATACCTCGATTAGTCATGTTTAAAGCAAGCTTTTGAATCAAACCTTGACGGAAATGGTGAAGATTTGAGAGAGAAATGCAAGAATTATGTTTCGAAATAATGAAACACAATCCTTCTGAGTTCGCGTTTTTACGCGAGAATAGCCAAATTGGGAAAAGACGCAGCAGCGCCGCGCTCTTCCAAGAGACGCAGCTCTTGCTGCGCCTCTTCCTTGTGTTCCCTCCATACGGATTTTCAAAAATTCGTTATGAGTTCGTTATTCGTGGGCCCATGTTTGGTGCGCCTCTTCTTCAACGCTATTATATTCTTTTGGTCTGTTTCGATGATTTTCTTTCGTTCCGGCCCGCATTTTATCCCGCGCAGCAGTATTTGGCAGTATTGCTCAAGATCATTATATCCGGCGCAGTAGTATTTTTCAGTACTGCTCACTCAAGATTTCTCCCACGACGATCTAGATGTTCCTAGTCGTCAAAATATTCCCCAGCAAGAGTTTGTTTGAGACCGACGCAAGCAGATTCAACCTCGAGTTTTGCCGTTTCGCTTGAGACCGACGCAAGCGGATTCCCCAGCGATTTCTACGACGTCCTGCTTTCTTTCAATATTTCTTGTTTCCCATGAGTTCGACCAAAGTTCCCTGTGACCCCTAATGCCTTCAGACACCAAGTTATCTTCGGACCAAAGAGTTTTGCCGAAGCGTCTTCAGTCCCGCTTCACCCAGGGGTATCTCAGGTATGGTTTCTTCTCATGGCTGGCGAGCTTCCTTACGTAGTCTAATGGACTTTAAACGACCCTCCCCGATAGTCGACAGACTCTAAAATGTTCCCGATGACAGGTCCTTGGTTCAGACCCCTTGAGCCGCCTCGCGTCGCCATAGTCGTCAGGTTGTAATCTTCGATTGACCCGATGGCTATACTTTGACTTTCGCCTTGTCCAAGCCTCAGTCAAAGTGGGGGCTCCGTAGATACCTCATTTCTGCACCTCCCGCAAACCACCCGGTGATGATTGGGCCGCATGTTTGATACGCGGAGCGATTTGTGACAGTTCGTAAGATTATCGTCAAGTGTTTGCTCAAATATTTAATGTCGACCTCTTAGTTGTCATCTACGTCCTGATACGATCGTTTTGGCAGTAATTAGAGTACATTCGGAGTCCGGGTCAAAAACCGTCTCCATTTCTGATAACTGTTAAATTCCGAGTCCGAATATTCTGAAATGTTCCGGATATTTCTATTCCATATTTCATAAATTTTATCTTTTGGCAAATAATATCCCGTAATATTCATAAGATAATCGAATTATTTCCGTCCTACCATAACTCAAACGCGGAAATCTTTCTTCAAATAGAGAGAAACCTCCCGGGAATAGACGCAAGCAGGCCAGTCGCGCCTCTTCCAAGAGACGCAGCGGTGGGCTGCGCGCGCCTCTTCCCAGCCCTTCTTTGCATGATTTACGTATCTTTTTCATATCTTTCCGAGATTCACTTCCAAAGAGTCTCCGAAACCCTATTCCTTCACGTGATTAGTATAAATAGGAGCCTTCGTTCCTCATATTTCTCACGCGAGTGTCCGCCTTTCTCTTCTCCCTTTGCATTCTAGACTTCGTTCTTACTAATTGGCGCCTACATGCTTGGACTTCCGACCACGTAAGCTCGGATCTTTCCGGGTACCAGCCTCTCCGTTGCATGACCGACCAATTTGACCAACTACACTCAATCAACTTTAATTAATCAATCGTTTTCCTCTTACGAGGGCACTCTCTTTGCATTCGCGTCGAGCATTCACTAATCGATATCTTAGTCCTTCTCGTTTCGTCAACATGTAAGTCTGAGGGTGTATAATCCTCTTTTATTTATTGTATTTCACTTATTGTATCATCGCTGTAAGATTTATGTCGAAAACACCGTTAAAACTGATTTCCAAAACCGTGCTTTAAAACTCGCTTTTGCGGATTTCCGATGAAGAGACGACGTCGAGAAAAGACGCAGCAAATCGCTGCGCCTCTTGAAGGAGCGCGCACTCTGCTGCGCCTCTTCGTGAGGGCCGCCGCATGCTCGCTTCTTTTCTTCTTCGTTTGTCCTCTGTAATTCGTATTCAAATCTTTCTCTTGCTTGTTTCGTCTGTTAATTCTTCGTCGTAATAGCATATAATCCACATGTATTATAGTCATTCATCATTAGCATGTTTCAATTCATCATAAATCCGACTTAAATCCTAAATAATCCAATATTTGCGGGTTTTCGTCATTAAATTCAATTCCGGGTTATAGAGATTCAATTTGTTCATATTGGGTTTCTGGAATTCGTCCTTGATATAGTTTAATCCGTCTTTTGTCATATTCGTCGCATATTCGTCATTAATCCATCGTATCTAATGCTAGTTAATTGATTTCAATAGAGGACTCATTAATATTTTTCACTTCTATCATTATTCCATCATGTAGTTAATCCGTTTGCATCCGTCTCATTCATGTTTTACTGTTTTCATGACCATCATTCATATGTAATAACCTATTAATCACTTTCATCCGAGTAAATATGTTAATCAATTCATTAAATTCACCAATCGACATTAACGGCTTGCAATTACGGCTTCACAGCCAGAACTGAGCCAAGGAACAGACGCAGCGTCTGCTGCGCCTATTCCAAAAGACGCAGCTCTGCTGCGCCTGTTCCTGGCTGAGTTCTGTCTCTGAACTCCGTTTCTGCCTTGACGTAGTTTAATTAACGTACGTATTAACTAACTATTATCCGTAACATCACGCTAATTCCTGTTCGTTTATTTATTTCTTTTATTCCTTTATTCTTTTTCTCAAATTATCCGTTTTAAAGGTATTTTCGACATAAATCGCCTATCCCAATGTAATTAATGTAATTTTCATTATTGTAATTTATAATTATTGTATTTATCTTATTGCTTATATGTTTCCACATGTAAATGAGCATTAAATCCTACTTCGACCCAATTGTATGCTAAATTACGTGTCAACCGACTTAGTCTAAATTTCACATGTTAGGATTAAGACTTGGATGTTGCATTGCATGCATACAACCGACGATATATCGAGTACGAATAACTTCCCTAATCATTAGTAGAGGCCGCTATCGAGGCGGGCGGGATTAGGTGTTCGATCAAAAGAGCTTCCTAATACGTACCCTCACCCCTTACTCCAGATCTCCGTGAGCTCCCGTGTTCATTGGCATCCACGAGAGTCATTCTAGACATAGAATGCTAAGGGTAACGATTGCTTAGTGTTCATGTCACTACTTTGTGTCTTGACATGACACGAGGTATTCGAACGGTTCCAATTTCCCATAAAAATTGGTGGCGACTCCATACAAAAATGCAAACGCTTGTCCCGTTTCTCACCAAGCGCCCCCGTGGGCGGCCCGCTGTCCACACACGGTGCCCTTCTCGAGGCCTTTGCAGAGTACTAAGGCTAATCAACAATTCGGCAAATTTGTCGAACTCCTGAAAAGCTTACAAGTTACTGTGCCGTTCGCCGAATTGCTGACACAGGTACCCTCTTACCTTAAATTTATGAAAGAAATTCTATCATGTAAGAGGCACATTAATGATCATGAGACGGTAGCTGTGACTGAGGTAGGGACGGCCCTAGTTCAGAATAAGTTACCTCCCAATCAGTCAGACCCGGGTAGTTTTTTGATTCCGTGTCATATTGGTACCCACTTAATTGATAACGCGTTATGCGATCTTGGCGCTAGCGTGAGTGTCTTGCTGCTGTCTCTGGCTAAGAGACTTGGTTTGACCAAGTTTAATTGCACAAATATGAGTGTTCAGATGGCCGACCGTAGCATATCACGGCCACTAGGTGTCATAGAAGACATACTTGTTAAGATCGGGAGGTTCTTTTTTACCGTTGACTTCGTTGTACTTGACATCCCCGAAGACACACATACTCCTATCATTTTAGGGAGACCATTTTTATTTACTGCCCGTGCAGTTATAGACGTCGGGGGCAAGACATTGACTTTTCAGGTTGGGGACAAGGAATTGATTTTCCATCAGTCTAAGTTTCGAAGGGCTCCTATGCAAGCTCAGCCTTGCAATGCCCTCTCTTCTACTGACCCTCCTATTGACACTCCAAATGAAAATTTGGAATATTGTGCTGCTATCGTGACCCCTCCGCCTCAGGTTGAGAGCAAAAAGGAGGAAAGTTCGTCTGTTTTCCTTGCTGCAGGTACGGATGAAAATATTGAAGGAGCTGTCAATAAGTATTGTGCAATTAATGTCAGTCAAAGTGGGAGCGATGATGTTAAGGCTGGTGAGAAAGGGGTAAGGACGAGAAAAGTTCGCGCGTATGTGGACGTCAACTATTCTCCTCCTAACGATTCAAGTTCAAGCTCATGGAAATTGAAGAGGATGATTAATGTTGCTGAGGTGACGTCCTCCAGTCAGGTGCCCTCCGAGGGGCTGCTGAATTGCTTTGAGAAGTGAACGGGGAAATGCCCCGTGTACCAATTTGTAAAAAAAATTTTAATTTCTTTTGGATTTGTTTATTGCTCTTAATTAGGTCAATTAGAATTTAGACATTTTTAGCATAGATTAGAAGACTACAGACTGTTACTATTCGTATTTGATATTTTGGGATATTTTTGCGAGCGTTTTTATGCAGGTTTGGGGAATTGTACGCAAATTCAAGAGCTTACACGCGGAAAAGAGCTCGATGGAGTACTTTTTGTACTCGATAGAGTGAATTCTGTTCGATCGAATGATTCCATATTACTCGATCGACAAAAGCCGAAAAGGGGAGTTCTCGATCGAGTAACTTTTTGTTCGATCGAGTAGATGAATACAAGAAGTGAATTAGGAATTAAGATTTCGGTGCTCATATTAGGTCGAATTTTTTCGAATATAATTTTGATTCAATGCTTAATTTGATTAACTTGATGATTAATTCTCATACCTTATTGATGATTAACATGTTTAATTCGAAATTTTTCGGGAAATTTGTGATTGGGTTCATCTTAGTCGAAATTTTCGACTATCATTGGGTCTATACTGCTGGCTATGCTTAATTTGTCTTAATTGTTGATTAAATTGCTGCCATTGATGCCTGTTACCCGCACCCTATCACTGTTTACTTGTCTTATTCGAATTTGTCGAGGAAAATTTGGGCTGTTAGTCGAATTTTTCGACTGTCTTTGGGAATTTTCACGCTGTTTTCATGCTGTTTCCTTATCAAATTCCCTTGCCCTATTTGATTAGGATGGATTCTAGCTCTGTGCCTTCCACTAGCTCGACTTTCAGTCCGTCCTTGCCTGAGACGGTGGTCCCTGCTGTCACCACCGCCTCCGTACCTACTAGTACCGCAGCCAGTGGCTCTGTTTTTCTTGTTTCCGCTGCCGGTACTGTTTTTGCTCCTGCTAGCACTGCTGCTAGCCCTATTTCAGCTACCACCTCAGTCACAGCCACCACTACTGCTAGCACTGCTGTTAGCCTTTCTTCCTCAATGGCGGCTACATCCGCAGTCACAGCCCTCTACTTCAGCCACGGTGAGCACACCTGTGGCGGAGTCACCCGCAGTCGCAGCTGCTTTACGGGTGGCCCTAGTTCCTCGTACCGTCAGTGGACGGTCTTCTACTTCAAGTTCTAGAGGCCTGGGCCGCGGTCGTGGTCGTGCTACACCTGCTGCTGGCCATGTCACGATTCGAGTGGACGACACCCTCGACTCCCACCCTGAGTACCCGCAGGTAATTTTTGTTAATGGTGTACATCGTACTAGATTTTATAACTTAGTTGACTGCGAGTTTCTCCCTACACGTTTTCTTTGCCGGTTTGTGAGCTTTTACAAGGCACGGGGATGGCCGGACTCATCACTATGAGTGGTCATACCTTTCCGGAGTTGAGTCTTGAGTTCTTCAGCTCCTTCACCTTATCCTCCAGGGCACACGACGCTGCCCCCACTAGTCCTTCTGTGTCTTTCCGGTTGTTCAACCGGAATTTTTCGATGACATTGGAGGAGTTTGGTACTCGACTTGGACTTTTCTCTCCGGGCGCCGTTGTCGCCCCTAGGAAGGTCATTCGTCAGCTTTGGCGGACCTTGGCCCATACCACCTTTCCCGAGCGAAAGTTCGCTCAGGTCCACCTTCCCCCTGCCCGTTACTTTCTTAGACTGATGGGGAGCACTATTTTTGGCCGAAAGGAGCCAAACAACATCAACAACAACGAGCTCTCCATCTTAGGCGGTTACCTGAACATCGACTGCGAGGGTCCCTTTACCCTCAACATCGCATATTTGACCGCCCAGTACTTCCAGGCTCAGGGAGAGAAGATCACAGGCACCATTGTCTGCGGTGGCATAGCCACCATTCTTGCTCGTTCCCTCTTCCCTGCCTTGCCTCGTGACCTACCGTACCTAGAGGGAGATAGGTACCTGAGCCTAGCGTCTATGCACTCTCAGACCTGGCTGACTTCTGACTACCGGACTTGGAAGATAGACGGTTCCTTGTCTGTAGACCTTCCTTGCACCACTCTCCCCCGTCTAGCCCCTTTGTCTACTATTGCACGGGGCGCCCGACTACCACCTCTACTCGTGTACCACCTACCGATCCGCCCACCTACTACCTTACCCGCCGCTAAGAAGCAGCGTAGACTTGAGATCGGAGAGGGATCCGCACCTTCCACGCGTGGCTAGACTTCTACGGCCACACCTACACCGATCCCTACTCCTACTCCTACTCCTGCGCCTGCTGACCAGACACAGACACAGTCGGTCTTACCGGCTAATTTTGTACTTCCTCCACCCTTTGAGGCGTCCTCGGTCCTGGACCAAGGGCGTCGTGACAGTTTGTTGATTGAGATTGCAGAGAGAAAGGCTCGTATGGAGTGGGACATAGCTTTGACTGTGTTCCCTCTATACGAGTTTCACATGAGGCGACACCGTCCGATCCCAGAGGGTTGGCCACACTCTTCCTTTTACCGGTACCCGGCTGAGGGGTACCCGGAGCCTGCTAATGAGGAGGAGAAGGAGGGCGAGGACCCGGCGGCGGCAGCGGAGAGAGCTCGAGCTGAGCAGAGGAGGAGGAGGAGAGAGCAGGAGGTGGATCCGGACTACACGGTGGAGGACGTGCGTGACGAGGAGCCTGACGAGTAGCTGCTGGTCTACTCACATCCCCAATTTTCTGGCTGGTTTGGGGAAGTTCGTATTTTGTATGTTCCATCTCACTCTTTTATTTTTGTCTCCTTTTATTTTTATTTTTATTTTTATTTTTATTTTCCCTTTTATTTGGTTGTATATTCCCATTCCCCTGTATATATCTTCTGGTGTATGCTGGAGGACAACGAGGGTGTTGTCCGTTTTGGTTTGGGGAGGGTATTGCATCCTTTTGAGTCTGCATTTGCATTTGTTTTGCATTCATGTTTCTATTTTTCAGCTTGCATTTGTATTTGTTTCATTAAAATCCAAAAAACAAAAAAAATTAAAAAATTTCCAAAAATTCAAAAAAATATTCACGTTTATTTTGCATATAGGTTGAGTCGGTACGGTAGATTTCTGTGATGAAATTGCACTATAACTTGTCATTTTACTTGAGCCTTGCACTTCTATTGATGGATATTAGCTTTGTCATACGCATAGTCTACGAGTTTTTGTTCAAATATAGCGGACTGTTTAGACTTGACCTGATAAATTGGCAACCTACTTTACAATTTCTGAGATTTAGAGCCCATAATTGGTGACATTCATGACCAGTTCATTAGGAATTGAGAGTAGTACTCCTTGCATAGCATGTTCATCATTTTTGCACTTTTATGACATTCGATTTCTTGTTAAAATGTACACATTCGGGTTTGTGGTCGGTGTCACATGCAGGGAGGTGCTTGCAAATTTTTCCTTTTCTTGTATTTTTCACCCATTTAGCTCCACTTAAGCCAAAACTTGCCTTTTTGACCCATTAGCTACATCGCAAACTGAGCCTACCTAGTCAAGCTAGTTTAGTTGTCTTTTGTGGTACTTTTTTCCGTCAGCAGTTTGGCCCGTATCATTTTGATTGGAGTTGGTGTAAATAAAGGAAGGGAGAAAAGAAAAAAAGGGTTGAAAAAAAAAAGAGAAACGTGAAAAGAAAAAAAAAAGAGAAAGAAAAAAAAATGAAAAATGAAAAAAATCAGAAAATCACGTGAAAACCAGGAAAGAAAAGTTCCAAAAAAAATTTTGAGCTGGTTTGCTTTTTGAGACCGTCTATGTTCACTTTTGTATTGTGACAGTCTCACTCCTCCGTCTTATTCTATATTTTTGAGGAGATTGTGTATGAGATTAGTGAGCTATGTACCGAATGAAGGGCACTTGTACTCTATTTTTCAGTCGGTTGAGATTCGGACGGTCTTATATGGTCCTGTTAGGAACTAGCTTGACGCTTTTACCTCCACATTACCATTACTTGTTTTGCCTTTTCTCACCTGAACCTCACTATTCCCATATCATTTGTAAGCCCTCGGCTGTGACGGACATTATTGGTTGGAGTGTGTGCATTAGTACTTGAATTGTCTTTCATTTTTGTTGCATGCATGCTATGTAGGTCGCAGTTAGGTGAGTGACTGTTTCTCTTTCTCTCTTTCACATATATTATTCACCCTTTGCTTCATGAGAGAAGAGTGACCACGTGAGAGTCCGATTTTGTTGGTCTTGCAAGGTCGATAGGTCGGCTATATTTCTAAACAACTTATAACTCGTTTGCGTATTGACTGCATAGCTATAACTGTTAATTTTGTTGCATTAAATTGGTTCAAGTAGACAAGTTAAGCTAGCTCTGAGTTTTCATTTCCGTTCCATTAGTTGCATTTTAGTTTACTCGAGGACGAGTAAAGGTTCGGTTTGGGGAGATTTGATACGCGCATTTTGTATAGTCTTTTTAGCCTATTTTAGCACGTATTTCTATGTACTTTCGTACTGTTTATATTGCATTTTGCCCCGAATTGGCTACTTTGGTTCGTTTTGTCCGTTTGGTAGGAATGAACATGAAAGTAGTGGAATCGTACCATTTTCGTCTCTTTTTGCCTGCATTTTGAGGAGACGGGATTGTTCAGAGTAAGATCTTGCATTGGGATGCGTGAAGGAACGGTCTACGGAGCAGTCGGTCACGAGTTTGAGCTGTTTTGGAGGAAGAATACTCGATCGAGCTGTTTTGTCACTCGATCGAGTGGTTTCTATGGCTGAGGTTGGTCGATCGAGTAGTATTGTACTCGATCAAGAAGTGCTGGAATTAGGAGTTACTCGGTCGAGTAACAATTTTGGTCGATCGAGTAGATATTCTGGAGAAGTTCTCGATCGAGCTATTTCAGACTGCTCGATCGAGTGGTTTTGGCTTTCATGGGCTTTAATTAGTCCGTGAACGTGTTTTAGCTTGTGGACTTAGTATTTTTTCTATTTAAGCGCATAATAACTAGGTCATTAGCATTCAGTTTTTACCTTTTTTTTGACATTACGCTTGAACGCTTCTCTTTTCCTTTCACTGTAACTTTGCTTTCGGGGTTATTTAGCTCGGAATTAGTCGTTCTTTACGCCGGATTCTTGCGACTGTAATCTCTTACTCTCTTTTAATCTTAATCTTTCATTTATTCATCTTAATTATTCATCTTGTTCCTTTAATTTTCTGCCCTAATTTCCTAATTGCAATTTAGTTATTATTTCATTATGCTTTATATTAGTTATTTCAATATTGTTATTATTGACAACATTAGCGATATGAGTAGCTAAATCTGTTTCATGTTAGGATTAGGGGATCTACGGTAGAAATGTGACGATATAGTAAATAGGTTAGATGAATTAATTGTGAGACTCTGTCCCCATAGCAATATAACTGTATTTACCGACTTAGTTGAGTGCACGCTTCTGAGTCACCCTTTTAATCGGGTTAAATTTAATCCTGGATTGGAAGATTGGACTAAATAAGCCTGCTATGAACAGTAGACTACCCTGACGAGGACGAAAGTTAAGTTAGTGGTAATTTAGGATAGAAAGTGGACCGGACGGACCTTTCCATATCCGTCTCGCAGCAATTTATCTAAGTTGTTTACAGTTGAGTCACTGGACTACCGTAGTGAGCCGAAATCCTGACATGTCCCTTCTCTATTAATAGCTTATTCTCATTTTCTGTCTTTATCGCTCTTTCTTTATTTCTCTTCCTTTAAACCCTTAATTAGTTTAGAACAATCAAATTACAACCCCCCCCCCCCCCATTTGTGACCAAATAGACGGACTCTTACAGATATCTTGCCTCCCTGAGGAGATCGACCTGACTTCCCTAGCTATATAGTTAGTTTAGTTAGTTATTTTTTATAGGTATACGACAGCCCTGTCAATTATGCTTAAATAGTTGGATTCTCCATATTATACATGCAACATGGCCATTATATAGTTATTAAAGAGGTATCCCTTACGGAAAATAAATCTATCATTTCATTTGTTATGCTAACTGTGTCTAACTCCAAAATATACTAATATAAGTACTCATAGTATATTTTTTTAAATAGATAATATAGGTTAATTATGATCATTTATTTATTTCTAAAACTTTAAAGAATAATTTTAAATATTGAAATATTAGTTGAAATACAAAATTTCTCTTAATAGTTGGATTCTCCATATCTCACATTTTATTATCACATGTTAAGAATACAATAAACTCATTGAGTTTAATGTCATGGTACTATCTAGCGTGAAACTGTAGATGGAAATGCAAATGTGGTACAAGATATACCTTAAATAGGAACTGAACCATAATAACATAAAATCTTGTAAAACATCCCATTATGAGTTACTCATATAATCTTTTTTTTTTTTCAAATTTCTAGCATGGAACTTGATACAAGAATTTAAAAAGGTTAGTTAAATTTTTAAGATAAAAAATTTGGATCATGATCGTTTACTATCAGTTTATTAGATATTATCACTTATGTAACTTCGGTACACTAGCTTTATGCTTCTTTAAAGAACAAATTATGTTATGATAATTCAAACAATTGTGATATAGACAAGCTAATAACATAAGAATCTAAGGTGGTGTTTGGCCAAGCTTTAAAAAATATTTTTGTAAATGAAAAAACTAAAGTTTGGCCAAACACTATAAATTAGGGATAATCAAACCTACTTTTAAGAAGTCAAAAACTGTTTATTGACCCCAAAAAATAGAAGTAGATATTTTCTACTTCTCATTCTACTTTTCACAAAATTGCCAATTAATCCAGTTGTTTTCATCTTGCGCCAAAAAACCCAATTATTTGCGCCTTTTTTATTTTGCCTCTGTGGACATGGGCCACCAACACGCCAAGCCAATTTGTGGACGTATAGCGGTCTTTTGAAAGCCACGCTCGGCGGCGTAAAAATGCTTTCGACCGGATCGTTTTAGATCGGTCGGTTTTGTCTCGGTAAGGATCTCGAAACGATTAGAGATGTACGGAGTCACCACCAAGCATTTGTGGGATGCCTGAAACCCGTTCGAAATCCACTTTATACCTCGGTCAAATCGAAGCACAAAGCAGCGTTTGACATAGGTACTAAAGATAAGGAAATCGTCCCTCTTTAGCATCCTATCTCTAGGATGACTCTCGTACGCCCTGGATAAGGTCGTCCACTATCCAAAGTTTCTGAGTAAGAGGTGAAGGTACGTATTGGGAAGCCCTTTAATCAGACACCCAATCCCGCCCGCGTTAGCGGCCTCTACTGATCGACCTTGGTTGGTTGAATGCAAAAGTTGATAAAACGGTTTAAATAATGCATGAATGCACATCCAATAATTTAAACCTAACATGTGAGAGCTTTCTAAGTCGGTTGATTTAATGCAAATATCAAGTATAAGATGTCGAGTTGGATTAATGATTGATTTGCATGCAAGACGAAAATTAAACATCCATTTACCGTATTAGGTTTAGGGTGTATAACATGATCCATTTGTCTTAGTAAGGCATTTTGCAAATATGGTTTTGAATAATCAGATAGTCATCTGATCCGTCCTATATCCGGGTTAACCGGAGTCGGGATCGTCCTAGACTAATGCTGGAAAGAAACAGGCCCTGTACCAGACGGCTATATGAGGCGCGAGCCAGCCGGCGGTGCAAGGGGCCTCCCTCTGGTTTTGAAAATGAGAAATGGTGAGCCTGTTTAGGCGCGGGTTAGCCCACGGTTTATGTGTCATGTTCTGACCTTTTAGAAAACGTTATAAAACGTGTTAAAAATGGGTATTTGAACCCGGTTTGATTTAAAGGGGGTCGTTTAGACCGCATTTGTTGATTTGAAGAACTAGACTCGAATAATCATCATTATTTTGATAATATTCGGTGTCGGGTTCGATTTGACAAACATGACATGAATAGTTTTGAAAATAATTATGGACTAATTGTTTTCAGTCCATTTGAATGTTATTAGTCGATACTCATCATCGTACCCGGGTTAAAATCCGGCATGGTATGTAGAACCAAGGATGACTTTGTGTTGGGGACTAATATGTTTGTTTGAAAATGTAAAGAAATGAAATAAAAGGTTTTAAAATACCTTTTAAATGTCATTAACCAAATATTATCACCGAAACACGGATTTAACCGTCATGGTATGAGGAACCAAGGGTGAAAAATGCTTTATGGTTAAAACAAATGAAAAATAAAAGAGGGTTCGAAAATATTTGGAATGGTAAAAACCGATTACAAATATGAAAGTGGATTAAAGGGAAATGACGAGAACAAACACGGTTGATCTCTGGTCTGAACACCCCATTTAGGCGCGGGTAAGTTGGCGACCTAAGGGGCTTCTGCCTCAGACAAAAAATCAGTTTTGGCTCGTTTATTCCATATTTTGGTTCATGTTATGCACGTTTTAGCATGTTATAGTCATGAAACAAATGAAAATATAATAAAAAAGGATTTTTACACCCTCATACATACATGTTTGGTTATGGCGAGTGACCGACGTAAGTGTAACAACTCGTTTGATCGGAAAAAACTCGGTTTAAAACCGTTTTGGTAAGTAAAAAGAGTGTTTTAATGTTAGTGATGGTGTAGTGGTCGAAGTGGTCGGTCAAGTGATTTACTGCACGTTGACGGTACCAAACAATGTGTAAGGCTTGTATTTACGATCGGTAGGTCGTAAATACGCGTCGGGTTGTGACTTAAGAAGTCGAGTCGAGAATTTTAAGGGAGAAAAGAGGGGGCGGACACTCGCGTAAGTCTCAAATGGGTGGCATTTGAGGGGTATTTATAGGGAAATGAGTGGTTGTTGTTGGGAAATGTGTCCTCAACAATAGTGCGATCACATGATTTAAATATCATTATTAAATCTCATTTTAAGAATACATGTGGGATGTAATATTTTACAGTCAACTGGTCCACACATATCGGTAATGATTGGCTGACTAGAGTTTGACATTACTGTCGTGCGACGGTGGTGATCAGTTGATCCCCTTAGGTCATACCTATAGGGAAATACTCTTAATTGATTATTTAATTAATCGTATACCGATACGAGTTAATTAAATTGCTTAAAATTGACGGATAATTTTGTGAGTATAATTTACGTATCTTATTGTAAATATGATTAAATAAGACACGGTCTAAGTAATCGAATTGTTTTATTACTTAGATAAAATTATTGTTTACAGAAACAATTGAAATGAAATGAATAAATTATTATAAATACAGAATGTTGTAGTTTATAATTTGGAAACTTTTGGTACGACTAATTACGAATTACTAGTCGATTTTGTAAATGACATATTTTATGAGTATGTTGATTTTTAATATGTTAAAAATACATTACAATTTCATATGTCAAGTAACATGTCACATATGTTACAATTGACAAATGACAAAATAAAATGGACTATCCATTTTATGTTGTATATGCCGAAATAATTGATACCTGTCGAAGTGAGTACCAAAAATAAAATTTATAATTCCAAACTACTACTAGCAAGCGGTAGTAAGGGTCGATCCGCAGGGAGGTAGGGAGATAATAGTTGTTCCTAATTTTAGTCTAAGAGTAACAGTTGTGGGGGTTTTGATGTAAATTATAACTAAATCTAATAACATAAAATAAACAAGTATAAGTAAATAAGGACGGTAAACAATGATAAAAGAAATGCTAAGACGGTCGGTTCACTACAGCTTCGATGGCACATAAGTCTAGGTAAGTCTCGAAATACGGTCGCGAAGGATGGGGAAAACAAGTCCTCTCGGTCCATGTTAAATAGTAGCTACCTCTCGGCCTATGCTACTAATCCCTAAGTCTCATTAATACTAACTCTCGTTCTTGATTAATGATTCCTAATGCAAACTAAATCACGTTATCTCTCGATCTTAGCAATTTAGTCGTTTTAGTTCGTTAATTATTGTCCATTCCTATCTCTCGATCTACGGGATGGTCAAGTTTAAGCATCTATCAAATCTCCTCTCGGTCTCATTGAAAGGTAAAGCACTTAACGAAACAAACAAAGCAAAACCAGACGCGAAGTCAGTCGATCGACCACTACCCCGTCGATCGACCAATCGCTCGATCGGTCGACTAGTTAAGCCATCGATCGACCAAGCCCTAATGCGGGGTTACCTATTCTAATGCCATCTACGCCATAGATCCCCTACATCTTAGCGGGGTTGATTTAGCTAGACATAACGGTGATAACAACAACAGTAGAATTGACGAAATAAGCAATTGATTTCATAATTAAAATAACTAAACAAACAATAAACATGAAACGTTAAATTGGCTTTGGGATTCTATCTAGCAAGAATTAATACTACTGAAACGAATAAAAACAATACTGGAATTAAAGAGTAGAATTACCGAGGCAAGGGAACAAGATGAATCCGAAAGTAAATGAGATGCGAGCTTTATTCTAAACTACGAATAATGAATGTATAATAGGAACTGTATATTCTAAGCTAATGAATGATCCCCAAAAGGTAGGCAGGGGTTACGTTTAAATAAGAGAGTCACGTAAAACCCTACTCGAAAACCTAATTACAATTGGGCTTCTAATCTCGTCTCTAATGTGCGTCAGATTAAAATAGCAGTCGATAGACCACACAGGTCAGTCGATCGACCAACCTCCGCTGTACAGTAGCTTCTGATAATCGTGCTCCAGTCGATCGACCAAGGTCATCAGTCGATCGACCAAGGGTGCTTGTCTGCACTGCATTCGACGATTCCTGCAGCGCGCACCGATCTTAAAACAGCTGCCATTTCTTCGTTACTTGGTCAAATTAGGCGTTCTACGCGGCGTTGGAAAGCTAAGAGGATAAGCTTTCACCTCCAATTGGAATCAATAGATTATCTGCTCTAGAACTCGAGATATAGCCATCTGAAGCAGCCTGCAATGTCGAGAAGTGCTTCTTTGCTTCTTAAACTCGTACGCACCCTTGCTTTTGCTATCTTTAGGCCTTAAAACGCGCACCAAGCTCATTCCTCGAGTCAATACCCCATGTCAAATGCAATGCTAAGTACTTAGGGATGGATTCGGCTTATTTCCCGCTGAAATCTTCATATTCCTACAAAATCGCAAGAAAAGGAAGAAATGCACAAAACAAGGGAAATAGTAGCATAAACTACTCAATTGAGCTCTGAAATGCGTGTAAAATGAGGTGCAAAACATCATATAATAGACACGCATCAAACTTCCCCAAACCAAACCCTTGCTTGTCCCCAAGCAAGAACTAGACTCGGTCCTAAAACCTAATGGAACGAGTTCAATCTCAGAGCGAAATGCAACTTGTCAAGCCTAAACCAATTTAATGCAATAACCAACAATCAATTAGCAATGTGAATCATGCAAACGAGTTATGTAGTCGTTAAAAACTGCAAATCAACTATAGAGACTTATCAAATTGGACTCTCACGGGTCGCTCGAATCACACATAAGCACAGGTGAATAATGTAAAGATAGAAAGAATTCATTTCGTAGTGACACTCACCTAACTACGACCTATGAAAACCTGCCAGCAATATAATATGAAAATAATCTCTACAACCGTACATACGCATTCCAACCAACAAATGACCATGACACATGTCGAGGTAAATATGGATATGTGAGGTAATGGGTAAGAAGAGGCAAAACAATTATGGGAATGTGGAGGTATAGGCGGCCAAGCTAGTACCTAAACAAAACCATATGACAACATCCAACTTCCTGCTCAAAAACAACAATAAAACCGGGTGCTAATTATCAAGCACAAATCTCGCAACTTCCATAAAAGTAAACTCCCCAAAGAATATAGATGATAACATGGGAGTGAAAATCACCAAATCAGAATAATTACAACATGTGATTTTTCGAACTTTCTTTTTCTCGGGCTGCAGTCGATCGACCATAGGGAGCAGTCGATCGACCACCTTCTACAGCACTCGTTTCTTTTTTTTCTTTTCTTTCTTTTTCGAATCATTTTTTTCCTTCTCTTTTTTTTCTTTTCTATTTTTTTCTTCTTTCTTTCCTTCCTTTTTCTTTCATCTTCCCAACATCATCTCAAAATGAGCATATGACCAAATTTGCAATAAAACATTCCCACAAATACAAGTACTAGCTCGGATAAGGTAGGCTAATTTTAGACTGTAGTTTATGGGACAAAAGAGGCTAAATTTGGCTATGAGGGGTTCACGGGCAAAATGAGAAAAGGGAAACCTCTACCACATGTGTCAACAAACCACAAACCGAATGCATACAGGTATTAAGTAGATCAAATTCATAATTATGCAAATTAAGGAAACATGTCTCATAAGGAGTACTACTCACATTCCTAGATAAAATGGTCATGAATGTCACCAGTTATAGGCTCTAAAACTCAGAAATATGATGTAGGTTGCCAAAAATCTAAGTCAAGTCTCAAGTCCAGCAAGAAATTTAACGAAAACTCGTAGATTATGCATATGTGATTCTACTAATAACATGTCAATTAGCAAGGCTTAGGCATAAACAGCTGCGAATGCAATGTCATCATTGAAATACTACCGTTCCGACTCGACCTATATGCCAAAGTAAACGTGCATTTTTGTTTGAATTTTTGAAAAATTTTCATTTTTTTTTTGGATTTTGTATATATATATGAAATGAAATAACAAATGCAAACTGAAATGCAATAAACGTGAAACAGAAATGCAATAAAACATATGAATGCAATGCAAAACCCTTCCCCAAACCAAATCACACAATGTCCCCATTGTGCAAAATCATGTAATGAAATAAAAATGGAAAACGGGAATTTGCGTTAAATGAAATAAATAAATATGACATGAAGTGGAAATCGGGAACTCACAAGACTTTAAGCGCAGCAAAAGGGAAACCTCCCCAAACCAGCGTGAGCTAGGAGGTTTCAGTAGCCAGCAGTGCTACCATAGGTACCTGAAAAGACAAACAAAAGATACCGCGCATAAAACCGAGAAAACAATAATGAAGCGGCAATTATGTGCAAAAATAAGAAAAACAGAAGAAATCAGAAATTAAGCGGAGAATAAAGTGAAGGGAATACTCCCTTGACTCCGCAAATCGACCAAACACAGCAGGGGAGTGATCGAAAACAGGTACATCAGCTCTGAGCGGTCAATCAACCACATCACTCAGTCGATCGACCAGAGTGAACAGGAACAGAAGCTCCTGGATATCGCAGCTCAGTCGATCGACCATACCGCCAGCCGATCGATCGAAAAAACTCGTAACTTTCTGATTTCTTCGAATTAGCTCAATAACTTGAGCTAATATGGTCTATAAACCTGCAAAAACACATAATAAGGCGCCCAAAATTGCGCACAACCCAATTGTAAAGTCTAAAGTCTATAAAAATCCTAAGCAAAGGAATTAAAATGCGAAGTTTCGCGCACACAAAAGCAATAAAAAGTCTAAAAGCAGTAAAGAGTCTTTAAAAAGGTCTAAGAAACGCATAGATCAACGGAAACTGCGGAAAATCTCCGACCAAGGCTTCTGTCTACATGAAGTAGCTTCCGTAGTGCTCATCTCGTGCCGGGCTCTACTCTACTCCAACTGGGATGCTCAATGGATCATCTCTAGCATCTTCCCAAGCATGGCCATCATCTAGCTTCTCACACTCGAGATCTGACTCCGAAATTTTGACTGGCTCCTTCTTCTTAGGCTCCTCGTCAGTTTCATAGCTCAGACATCCCAGACCGCCTCTCTGAACAATGGGCTCCTTCTCAGCTGGAGCGATCAGCGATTCTTCCTTCCCCAAACCGGTTCCTGCAATATCTAAAACAAGAGAATTGTCCTCCATATTGCTCCCAATCTGGGGCGGAGGTGTCATAACAGAATAGGCACGTAATGAAGGGGAGTGTCGAATTACAACATAAGACTTACGAGTAGAAATCGCATTACAAGTGACAGGACACATAGCATCTTTCTTTCTATAAGTCCTGGCAAAACTAATGGATCGCTTCCCCACCTTAAAGGTTAGTGTCCCCGAGCCAACATCAATAATCGCACCAAAGTGTGCAAAAAGGGTCTACCCAAAATGATAGGAATATGAGCATCCTCGGGTATATCTAGTACAACGAAGTCAACAGGGGAAGAAAAACTTTCCTATTTGCACAGAATGTCTTCTAAGACTCCTATAGGTGGACCGCAGAACGATCAGCCATTTGTACCGTCATGCTAGTAACTGCAAACCTAGTCAATTTCAATTTTCTAGCTAGACTCAAAGGCATAACGCTAATGCTAGTTCCTAGGTCACATAATGCCTTCTCAATTGAGAAGGTACCAATATCGCAAGGAACGGAAAAGCTACCCGGGTCAACTAACTTGTGTGGAGCAAAGTGAGTCAAATAGGAACTAGATTCTTGATTAAATTAACAGACTCGACCCTATCAAGTTTCCGCTTCTTATTTAAAAGTTGTTTCATGAATTTCATGTAAGCGGGAACTTGATTTACCAACTCAAGAAAAGGTACTTGCACATTAAGACCATGAATGACATTTTTAAATTTTTCAAAGTATACCTCATCTTTTGTTGGTACCAGCCTCTCTGGATATGGGGCTTGCAAAACTAACTTAGCCCTCTCCTCTAGGTCTCTCATACCGGCATTATCTGGCATTGGAGGACGAAATGGCTCATCATCGCAGCCGATCGGTCGATCGACCATGTGTGTCAGTCGATTGACTGACTTCTACAGGAACAGTAGCTGTTTCTTTTCGCGGACTGGTCGATCGACTGGGTATGTCAGTCGATCGACCGTGATTACTGCTGATCGTCTTTTTCTCGCCCTTTTTCTTCTTCCCTTTTTCAGCAGCTTTCTCGGGTTCATCGAGAGCAGACCCGCTCCTCAGCGTCATTGCATGTACGGTCTCAATACGCTGATTCAGAGAGTGAAACTGACTTGGTATCTCAGCTGCATTTTGATCCAATGTTGCAATATGAGATATCAGCTTCGCGATTAAGACCTGGTTCGCCGCATTGCTTTTCTGTACCTCCACCATAAGTAGCTGCACTAGACTTGTCAACTCTGCAACTTCGTTTTTCAACTCTTGCTGTGACGGAGTCGATGGTGGTGGGGCTTCATAAGGAGGCTCATATGGTTGATGCGGTGAAGTAGGAGCGCAATTATACGAATTGTCGAGCTGAAGTTGATGAAAAGCGAACATCTTCTCCTTAGGGTGCCCGCATGCCTCAGATGTGTGTCCAACTCCGCCGCATCTCTCACAAAACGGAACCTGTTGCTCCTGAGAATGGAACATGTGTGGATCCTTCTGAAGTGCTGCAGATAGGACCTAACAAAACAACACTAAAGAAGATGGTAAGAACTGCCTCAAGGTACTCAGTCTTCCCTTGAGGCGAAAAAACAGACTAAAATGAAAAACAACCAAAACTAGCGCTGCCTCCCCGGCAACGGCGCCAAAATTTGATACCTGTCGAAGTGAGTACCAAAAATAAAATTTATAATTCCAAACTACTACTAGCAAGCGGTAGTAAGGGTCGATCCGCAGGGAGGTAGGGAGATAATAGTTGTTCCTAATTTTAGTCTAAGAGTAACAGTTGTGGGGGTTTTGATGTAAATTATAACTAAATCTAATAACATAAAATAAACAAGTATAAGTAAATAAGGACGGTAAACAATGATAAAAGAAATGCTAAGACGGTCGGTTCACTACAGCTTCGATGGCACATAAGTCTAGGTAAGTCTCGAAATACGGTCGCGAAGGATGGGGAAAACAAGTCCTCTCGGTCCATGTTAAATAGTAGCTACCTCTCGGCCTATGCTACTAATCCCTAAGTCTCATTAATACTAACTCTCGTTCTTGATTAATGATTCCTAATGCAAACTAAATCACGTTATCTCTCGATCTTAGCAATTTAGTCGTTTTAGTTCGTTAATTATTGTCCATTCCTATCTCTCGATCTACGGGATGGTCAAGTTTAAGCATCTATCAAATCTCCTCTCGGTCTCATTGAAAGGTAAAGCACTTAACGAAACAAACAAAGCAAAACCAGACGCTGAAGTCGATCGATCGACCAGCTACCCCAAATCGATCGACCAATCGCCTTCGATCGGTCGACTAGTTAAGCCAGTCGATCGACCAAGCCCTAATGCGGGGTTACCTATTATAATGCCATCTACGCCATAGATCCCCTACATCTTAGCGGGGTTGATTTAGCTAGACATAACGGTGATAACAACAACAAAGAGAAATTGAAAATAAGCAATTGATTTCATAATTAAAATAACTAAACAAACAATAAACATGAAACGTTAAATTGGCTTTGGGATTCTATCTAGCAAGAATTAATACTACTGAAACGAATAAAAACAATACCGGAATTAAAGAGTAGAATTACCAAGGCAAGGGAACAAGATGAATCCGAAAGTAAATGAGATGCGAGCTTTATTCTAAACTACGAATAATGAATGTATAATAGGAACTGTATATTCTAAGCTAATGAATGATCCCCAAAAGGTAGGCAGGGGTTACGTTTAAATAAGAGAGTCACGTAAAACCCTACTCGAAAACCTAATTACAATTGGGCTTCTAATCTCGTCTTTAATGTGCGTCAGATTAAAATAGCAGTCGATAGACCACACAGGTCAGTCGATCGACCAACCTCCGCTGTACAGTAGCTTCTGATAATCGTGCTCCAGTCGATCGACCAAGGTCATCAGTCGATCGACCAAGGGTGCTGTACAGAATTGCATTCTGACGATTCCTGCAGCGCGCACCGATCTTAAAACAGCTGCCATTTCTTCGTTACTTGGTCAAATTAGGCTTTCTACGTGGCGTTGGAAAGCTAAGAGGATAAGCTTTCACCTCCAATTGGAATCAATCGATTATATGCTCTAGAACTCGAGATATAGCCATCTGAAGCAGCCTGCAATGTCGAGAAGTGCTTTTTTGCTTCTTAAACTCGTACGCACCCTTGCTTTTGCTATCTTTAGGCCTTAAAACGCGCACCAAGCTCATTCCTCGAGTCAATACCCCATGTCAAATGCAATGCTAAGTACTTAGGGACGGATTCGGCTTATTTCCCGCTGAAATCTTCATATTCCTACAAAATCGCAAGAAAAGGAAGAAATGCACAAAACAAGGGAAATAGTAGCATAAACTACTCAATTGAGCTCTGAAATGCGTGTAAAATGAGGTGCAAAACATCATATAATAGACACGCATCAATAATGGAGGGAGTATATGATATACATTGTGTTTTTATCTTGAGTGGAAAACACAATAATTATACCTAAAGGAGTAGCCATGCACACCTATGCTTTTGAAAAGAACAAAAATAAAAGGTATTGGGCTACCTACCCAAGGCTCCCTCTCTTCTTCTTTTTTCGGCCATATCAAAAGAAAGAGAGAAATTTTTCCTCTCTACATTATTATTCATTCCTTTCACAATGTAATTTTCTAGTGTAAGAAAATGCAATAAAAATCTCTACATTATGTGATTTTTCTAGAGAAATAAAATCTCACATATACTCCCTCTTGACCGAGTGATTCAAGAGCTCAAAATACAATTTATTTTGTATCATTTTATAGCAAAACTAATATTGTTACTAGATCTAAATAATATTAGTTATTATGAGTATTCCTTGGGTATATGCTTTTGGGAGGGATTCTACATTTGAATCCTTGTTCTTCCATTTGGAGAGCTCAAGAACAAGTGAGTAGGAGAACTCACTTGTGCCCATATATCCGAAAATCACAATGTAAGATGATGGTTTCTTCTTTATATTGTTTATTAGTTTGCATGCATAAGATCACTCTTTAATTTTATGACAAAATTAAATTACCACATATATGAATATGTAAGTATATAGATCTACTTTTCCTTCAATCGGTATCATGAGCCATGGTTGTTTGCATGCAAATCGGTTAAAAGTTTTTCCGAGTTATAAGAATAACATATAAAACTTGTAAAATTTGTGTTATTATGAGATATCACGAAATTAATCCATGCATGTTAAAATTTCTGGTCCTAAAATGTTTTAGGATATTTTGGTTAATTTTACGGATTTTTATTGTTCATATTATTCAATAATGGCATTTAAATATGATTTTTTGAGTAAAAATGTCATTTTCGGTCTAAAATTAGCTATGCTTCTAATTTTCTAGTGGTTTTTGGATATGTTGTCACATATATTATTTTGAGATAACCTGTAAATTTTCATAATTTTTGGACTTGTTATGCTCGAAAAATGGATTTTTCATTATTAAATTCAGATTTAGGTGAAAAATAGGTTAATATGAGTTAAATTTCGAATCTGGTCATAGAAATTTAATATGTTGTCACATGCAATTTTACAAGATGTGTGTAAAATAATTGGCTATAAAGAAGTCTTTTTGCATGATTTATGGTTTTTTGAAGAAAAATAGCATAAATAGTGACATTATTAGTGAAAAATTAATAAAACATAATCTATGACTTAGGAAAAACGTCTAATGTTGCTTTTTATTATATTTTTCAGATCTAAAATTGAAAAGTTAATGAATATAATTTTTCCATGTTTTTATGATTATTTTATTAAAAACCGATAAGCCGCAACATTGTTTTTCCGGAAACATTTCGAAATTTTTTAACCTAAGTTTTTGAACATTATGAGTGTCATGGTATTTTTCCAGAATGTTCATGAGTTTAAATTTCAAATTTTGAATTTATTTGAAATTTGGTGATTTATTTGAAGTTTATAGCTTATTTTTGGTAATTTTAGTCCATTAATGAACAATTTTATAAATATGAGTTAATTATGGTAAAATTATTAGTGAAGACTAAAATTTTGAGTCCTAAGAGGTTAGGGTAATTAACTTATGCATAAATATGAATTTATGTAATTTTTGTGATTATAAAATGTTGAAATCACGCAAATCCGTAAAAACTGAGTAATATACGATATTGGCTAATTAAAGGCGATTTAGCATAAAATTGAGCATGTTCATACATATTATAATGCTGCATTTTCTTTATGATTGTCATAATTTTATTTATGTAATTTTGAATTATGTAATTTTACTTAGTATGGCCTTAGATTTTAATTGGTATTTCCCGAAATGTATGGGAATATCGATTCGGTTGTAATTTTATTGTAATCTAGTATCACCGTTTTGTAATTTAATAGATTTATTTTATTTTAGTTACAAATGTATAATAGGAAATTATGTAATTTATTATGTAATTTTATTCATTCCGGAGTTCCCAAAGACGGATTTCTTCAAGAATGGAGATACATAAAGAAGGTGTTACCTCGAGATGCGTGCCACAACCGAAGTTCAAGGGACCAATGGAGTTGGTTTCCGAATATGTAATAGTTAAATAGTTTTTCTATTTTAGGAAAGGCCATACTAGGATTTATTTATTTTTATGCTTGCATTTTATTTTATGTCGCATGCATCGCTAAATCGCCATAACTAAAACATGCATCATCTTCTTTCATCGAGTTTATCGACCGTGTCAATTATAATTATCGTAGTTCACCGCTTTAGTTCACTTAAAACGTGATAGATAATAAATTGACATGACCTCTCGCTAAAATAAACAATTGAGACTTAGCCTTACCAAATAGTAGAAACCATGAAAATCTATTTCGCGAGGGAGTGCACTCGGCCCTACCGGGGTACAAACCTTGTTACGTAGGGGAAGTGGGTGATAAATGTCTATCCACCGAATTCATGTTGATAAGGGATGAATCGGCCCTACCGTGCCCAAGTTGATGTGGATTTGGATCATGGACACATTTATTCGAAATTTGGATTGAACTCAACAAAAGTGTTTGATAAGGGATGTATCGGCCCTACCGTGCCCTTGTCGGATGTGTTTTGGGCTAAAGATAAATGTTAATGTACTATTATCGACCAAGAGTTCTAAAAGTAGAATCGATTAAAGAGTTAATCCACCGAGTTATATTGATAAGGGATGAATCGGCCCTACCGTGCCCAAGTTAATATGAATTTGGATCTTGGAATCATTTATCATAGTTGGGTAGAGGTCACTATGTAATGCTATACTTGTTTTTCAAGTATTAATAAAACGATAAATGTTAAGTTTTCCACTATTCCGTTGTTATATTGTTCTATTTCTTTACCACAATTCATATACGATATCATTTCGATTCAAAACTCCATTAAAACATCGTATCAAAAGACAAAATTTGAATTTTCTTCTAAAGACCTCGGATGAACCATTGCTAAGGATCTCTTGTAAAGAGTATAGATTAAAGTTTTTCATTATCAAACAGGTTTTTGATTCTTGACTAACACATCTACTTACAATGGATTATGTTTCATATGCTTAATTGAATTAAGTACCTTGAAGCGATAAATTGTTTTGATAATTAGTTTTGTCAGAATTCGTAATTGACCAAAATAATGCAACCACTTCAATGAAAGTTTTAAGACTAAAACGAACAAATGAAGAGCAATCTTCATGAATTCAATTTTGCTTCTCAAAGCAAAAACTCATTGAAATAAGTGGGAGCACTCTCTTAAACCGTTAAGATGAGAACGAGGTTCAAGAAGTAAAGATTATAATGGAATTGATACAAGGTAATGTTAAAGGTAAAAGTTGTTGAGAATAGCTATACTAAACCTATCAATCCCGACCGATAAAGTTTCCACTGTCTTAAATGTTGGACACTAGAAAGGAAACTACCCCAAATTATTGAAGAATAATCAAGTTAGTTGTGGGACATCTAATGAGACCTTCTTCTTTAAATGTTTATTTGATTAAACATAAATTTTGCTAGTACTACTTCGTCAATATTAGAAACCAATGGAGGTTTTCATCATTGTACTTGATACATAGAATGATTAGAATATGACGACTAGCAACTATAATGTCGAGAGATAGAGTAATTGTGTACTCAATCTAGTTTTTGGATCTAAAGTTGTACTTAATTGTGACTATTAAGTGCATAAACTCTAAATAAGAATATAAACTTGTTAAGAAACAAAAGAGGTTTCACTTTTTGTGACCCTATACACCACGATTTGATGTATGGCTAGCCCATTATCAAGGTGATAATATTCTAAACCAAACTAGAATGATATATCATAAAGATGATGCATGACTCAAATTGGTAACCCAAGATCAAACCTTAGATTTTGGAATGATAAACGCAAAGAGTTATCGAGTACTCTTGAAACCATTAGATTGTTAATGGTATATGCGTATCTTGTATTCAAAGCAAGATGTCTCGTGCCTTTTGGTTGAAAGGGAGATCGAGGTTGTAAATCATTGATCCAAAATAGGTTGATCATTATCTTTTACCAACGATTTAAGTTGACACTATTATGTTCACTTAATAAGGTAAATAGAGAAATCTTTGAAGAATTTCAAAGAAGTTCAAGGAATCACGATTTAGTCGTGATGGGATTATCAAAGTGAAGACTTTGATATAAGCCAAATGAATTGTGATATAGTATCACAAATTAATCTCTCTTAACACGCATTATGGGATAATGTATGATTGAATAAGAATTCAAACACTATTCGATAAGGTTTGGACTTCGATCAAGTTACTTTGAGTTACTTGATCCTTTTGGGGATTTTATCAATTTGTCTAGATTATTTTTCCACTAAATCGAATCATATGAGATATGAAATGGTAAGGGTTGCCAAAATAGTTTGTAAGTTTTATAAGAAAAAAATGCTCATTTTTCCCTTTTCAATTATCACGAGTACGACGGGTTTGCGGCTCGTGAAGCTGTCTTTCTAAAATACAAGTTTATTTCTAGAAGACAGAGTGGGAGAAATTATTCAAGAGCCACAAAGAATGCCACAGAGAATGTTATGTCGCAAGAAACTGGTCTTTCTTGTCTACATGAGAAGTTTTGTGTAAGACATTGTTTCTTCAAAACCTAGGAGGTTAAATTCGTCACTTGTTAAAAAATGATGAATTCATGCTACTTTTAAGAAAGTAAAGAGCTTATAACTTACAAAAGAAATTGTTTGTTTCAAGTTGATTACTTCTAGAAAGTAATGAACATATGACTTACATAAGAGTGTTTAAGTCACAACTCAATACAAGGCTTAGAGCCATGAAAATCCGAAACATAAGGGCTTGATTAGTGACAAAGGGTTTTGCACTAATAAAGAGATATTTCAAAGCAAGATTGGTTGCAAAGGGTTTTGCACCAATTGAAATGATTAAGTCTATTTGGATCTTCTTAGGGATTGTGTTTCATTATGAGGATGTGCATACAGCAAGTGAATCTAAAACCCACTTCTTCAATAGAAGGAATGTATTCAATACATGTCATAAGTTTTATAGATTCTTGCAATCCTAAGATAATGTGAAACTTAAGAGAGGATCTTAAGTAGGACATCAATGAGTTAGAATCAACATTTTGATCATGTGATAAAACATTTCTCGATAAGTCGAGAAGTTGTGTTTATACATGGATTTTAGTGGGAGTTACGGAATTTTTTAATTAGTCCGATATGTGGATGACATATTGATCATTGATAATGATTTAAGACTTTTGGAGTATTATAATACATCTTGAATATCCGGATTTATGAAGATAAATCCACATGATATTAGCGTCAGTAAGAAGTCTTATGTTGATAAGATTCATGACTAGTTCAATTAAATTGAAAATATTTGATTGATTTCATTTGCTTCCGCTGCCGAATCAATTAAAAAGAAATGATGTATAACACTTCATATGCTTTGAGTATGATGAATTGTTTTTAAAATCGAATTTAAGTAATCTTTACCAAGTAAGCCATAAAGATTACCCTTAAGTGCTTGCAGAAGCATTAAGGCTATAAAGCAAAGTGTTTATGATGAAATTTTGTGTAAGGGTGTTACACAAGTGACAATTGACAATTGAGATTGCGCATGGTTTCCGACAAAAACCATAATCAAAACACATTAGGATGGTTAAGATACCATTGTGGCAATGTTAATTAAGAAGTAGATTTTCTAGAATCGTTCTAGGCAATAAAGAACAATGAGAGATATTGATAACGGAAATTGAGTACACTTGCAATCATGAGATGTGCAAGAAGGATGAGTCCCGCACACTGTGAAAACAGTGGGAGCTATTCTTAGGCTTGAGGGCCTATGTCTTGATTGGATCTCGACACGTACTCAGAAAGTTTTGTAATGCAAATGTATACATTACAAAGGAAAACGAGTATGTAGTAAGGTTGAGTAAGGTACAAGAAATTGATAAAACCTACTAACCAAAGCCTTCTCAAAGGCTAAACATGATGATGAAGGAAATGTAGATCTATATACATACTAACATACTCATATATGTTAAAATTAATTTGTCATAAAATTAAATGTGGATTTTATGCATGCAAACATTAATAAAATAAGATAAGAAAACATTTTCTCACCATAAAGATTTCGGTCATAATGGGCACTAACAAGATCTCCTTCTTGTTAGTTCTTGAGCTTTCCATTAATGGATGAACATTCTTGACTTCAAATTAGAAGCCCTCCAATTAGTAGCACCCAAGACAATCCCTTAATCCCACAAATAAACATGTACTAGATGTTTGTATTGTAGTTTACCTTAAAATCTATTACTAATACTCATATACTACTTCTAGTAATCTTAGTAATTTATATGAACAATTTAGATTAAAATCTCATCCTTTTTGATGAAGATGGAAGAGAGAGAAGAGAGGAAATTCTACATGAACATCTTGCATGTTTTATGAATGGTAGTATTTAAGAAAAATAAAGCAACCAACACTACTCAATTAAGAGTGTGTGTGCCGCCCAACTCTAGCCCAAAGGAGCATCATTGCTTTCCTTTTTCTCTTATAAAAAATATAGGTGTGTAAGAAAGTGGAGTAGGTTGTAAGGCTAGTCAAGAGTAGTCATCATGATGTTTATTTTATCAAATAAAATAAAACAACCAAAACCCACTAACAAACCCACTATTTTCGGTCCATTATGTATAAAATGGACTACCATTTTATTTTTGTCAATTTGTCATTTGTCACACAATATGTCACATGTAGTATGATACATGTTACTAATTAATTAAATGCATATTTATCACATAAATATCATTTTATAAATTAATTAAATTACATTCAACAAATTGACTAGTGATGCTTGATCACTTAAATAAAATGGGTCATAAAATTATAATTCACAACTTCTTGTAATTATAATTAACCATTCATTCTTATCTTTATTGTTTCTCAAACAATAAATAATTTTAGCAACAAAGCATTTTATTACTAAAATAAATCTTATTTAATCCCATTACAATAAGATATCAATATTCTCTTTCTCACAAATCGAATTGTTCAATTTTAAGGAATTAATTAATCTGTATCGGTATACAACTAATTAACCTTTTCAATTAAGGGAATCGTCCTTTAGGTGTGACCTCAAGGGATCAACTGATCACCACCGTCGCACGACAGTAATGTCAAACTCTAGCCAGCCAATCATTACCGATATGTGTGGACCAGTTGACTATATATATGTAATGTATCATCCCTTCCGTATTCTTGAAATGAGATTTAATAATGATATTTAAATCATGTGATCGCACTATTGTTGAGGACACATTTCCCAACAATCTCCCACTTGTCCTCGACAAGTGTGCGTCACCAATTCTCTTGTCCTATTACTATCTCCCACTCAATGCAAGGTCTCTTTCAGTCGTACTTGCAAGTGATCATATCGAGAGTGGTTTCCTCGATCTGGAGAATAACCGATTGACCGGATTTATCCACTCTGGATACCTTCCGAGCGTGGCCACGCATTTCCAGTTCATTACTCCTCGAGTGGCCCTGAGATATTGTTTTAACCCTGACAAGGGGATGGACAATTCCTATCGCACTCATTCCCTTCGACTAGCCACAGCCATCATAACCCAAAATATGCCCATTTGACCCCATTTACGAAGGTCGTAGTAACACAAATCAAAGTTAATCTGAAACTGTGCCATCTTAGGTGAATAGTCTTTAGTCAAAAGAATCGACTCATTAGAATATTATAGTACCTCTCGCCACGACCAGGCTATATATAAATTGCCAGAACTCTATAAGCGGTCATAAGGCCCGACAAAATGTTCCTAACAGTCTGCCTATGTGATCGACTAGTCATCTCACATGACTCTATGGCACTTGAACTTGCCATCAATCGCCTCACACTCTAGTCACTTCGAGACGTCACCTCATGCAAGTAACTATGGGCAAATACAATGTTAATCCGTGTTCACTTTAACGGGGTTCAATTGTCTCCACAACCCGTTTGGATGTAACAAAGTATAATAAAAGAGTTTTAAAAATAAAACTCGAACGACAAATGCGATTATCACACATGAATAGTCAATGCCTGATTACTATTTCATGTTCTATAATCTAATTTGATCTTGTACGTAGTTGTTCATTTCAATTCAATTGAAATGACATGACTCATCATGTTTAGCCTTTGAGAATGCTTTGGTTAATAGGTTTTATCAATTTCTTGCACCTTACTCAACCTCACTACATACTCGTTTTCCTTTGTAATGTATACATTTGCATCACAAAACTTTTGAGTACGTGTCGAGATCCAATCAAGACATAGGCCTTTTATCCTTAGAATAGCTCCCACTGTTTTCACAGTGCGGGACTCATCCTTCTTGCACATCTCATGATCGCAAGTGTACTCAATTTCCGTTATAAATATCTCTCATTGTTCTTTATTGCCTAGAACGATTCTAGAAAATCTACTTCTTAATAAACATTGCCACAATGGTATCTTAACCATCTTAATGTGTTTTGATTATGGTTTTGTCGGAAACCATGCGCAATCTCAATTGTCAATTGTCACTTGTGTAACACCCTTACACAATATTGCATCATAAACACTTTGCATCATAGCCTTAATGCTTCTGCAAGCACTTAAGGGTAATCTTTATAGCTCACTTGGTAAAGATTACTTAAATTCGATTTTGAAAACAATTCATCATACTTAAAGCATATGAAGTGTTATACATCATTTCTTTTTAATTGATTCGGCAGCGGAAGCAAATGAAATCAATCAAATATGTTCAATTTAATTGAACTAGTCATGAATCTTATCAACATAAGACTTCTTACTGACTCTAATATCATGTGGATTTATCTTCATAAATCCGGATATTCAAGATGTATTATAATACTCCAAAAGTCTTAAATCATTCCTAATGATCAATATGTCATCCACATATCGGACTAATTAAAATTTCCGTAACTCCCACTAAACTTCATGTATAACCACAACTTCTCGACTTATCGAGAAATATTTTATCACATGATCAAAATGTTGATTCTAACTCATTGATGTCCTACTTAAGAACCTCTCTTAAGTTTCACATTATCTTAGGATTGCAAGAATCTACTAAACTCATGATATGTATTGAATACATTCCTTCTATTGAAGAAGTGGGTTTTAGATTCATTCGCTATGTATTTCATAATATTGAAACACAATCCCTAAGAAGATCCAAATATACTTAAGCATTTCAATTAGTGCAAAACTCTTTGCAACCAATCTTGCTTTGAAATATCTCTATATTAGTGCAAAACCCTTTGTCACTAATCAAGCCTTTTATTTCGGATTCTCATGGCTCTAAGCCTTGTATTGAGTTGTGACTTAATCACTCTTATGTAAGTCATACGTTCATTACTTTCTAGAAGTAATCAACTTGAATCAAACAATTTCTTTTGTAAGTTATAAGCTCTTTGCTTTCTTAAAAGTAGCATGAATTCATCATTTTTAACAAGTGACGAATTTAACCTCCTAGGTTTTGAAGAAACAATGTCTTACACAAAACGTCTCATGTAGCCAAGAAAAGACCAGTTTCTTGCGACATAACATTCTTCGTGGCTCTTGAATAATTTCTCCCACTCTGTCTTCTAGAAATAAACTTGTATTTTAGAAAGACAGCTTCATGAGCCGCAAACCCGTCGAGCTCGTGATAATTGCAAAGGAAAAATGAGCATTTGTTTCTTGTGAAAACTTACAACTATGGTACCCTTACCATTTCATATCTCATATGATTCGATTTAGTGGAAAAATAATTTAGACAAAAATGATAAAATCCCCAAAAGGATCAAGTAACTCAAAGTAACTTGATTGAAGTCCAAACCATATCGAATAGCGTTTGATCTCTTATCCAACCACACATTATTTCATAATGCGTGCTAAGAGAGATTAACTTGTGATACTATATCACATTTCTTTTGGCTTATATCAAAGTCTTCACTTTGATAATCCCATCACGACTAAATCGTGATTCCTTGAACTCTTTGAAATTCTTCAAAGATTTCTCTATTTACCTTATTAAGTGAACATACTAGCGTCAACTTAAATCGTTGGTAAAAGAAAATGATCAACCTATTTTGGATCGATGATTTACAACCTCGATCTCCTTTTCAACCAAAAAGCACGAGACATCTTGCTTTGAATACAAGATACGCATATACCATTAACAATCTAATGGTTTCAAGAGTACTCGATAACTCTTTGCGTTCATCATTCCAAAATTTAAGGTTTAATCTTGGGTTACCAATTTGAGTCTTACATCATCTTCATGATATATCATTCTAGTTTGGTTTAGAATATAATCACCTTGATGATGGGCTAGCCATACATCAAATCATGGTGTATAGGGTCACAAAAGTGAAAACCTCTTTTGTATCTTAACAAGTTTATATTCTTATTTAGAGTTAATGCACTTAATAGTCATAATTAAGTACAACTTTAAATCCAAAAACTAGATTGAGTACACAATTACTCTATTTCTCGACTTCATTGTTACTAGTCGTCATATTCTAATCATCCTATGTATCAAACATAATGATGAAAACCACCACCGGTTTCTAATATTGACAGAGTAATACTAGCAAAATTTATGTTTAATCAAATAAACATTTAAAGAAGAAGGTTCAATTAGATGTCCCACAACTAACTTGTTGATTCTTCAATAATTTGGGGTAGTTTCCTTTCTCGTGTCTAACATTTAAGACAATGGAAACTTTATCGGTCGGGTTTGATAGGTTTAGTATCGTCATTCTCAACAACTTTACCTTTAACATTACCTTGTATCAATTCCTTTATAATCTTTACTTCTTGAACCTCGTCCTCATCTTAACGGTTTAAGAGAATGCTCCCACTTAATTAAATGAGTCTTTGCTTTGAGAAGCAAAATTGAATTCATGAAGATTCACTCTTCATTTGTTCGTTTTAGTCTTAAAACTTTCATTGAAGTGGTTGCGTTATTTTGGTCAATTACGAATTCTGACAAAACTAATTACCAAAACAATTTATCGCTTCAAGGTACTTAATTCATTTAAGTACATGAAAAATAATCCATTGTAAGTAGATGTGTTAGTCAAGAATCAAAAACCTGTTTGATAATGAATAACTTTAATCTATACTCTTAACAAGAGATCCTTAGCAATGGTTCGTTTGAGGTTTTAGAAGCAAATTCAAATTTTGTCTTTAGTTACGATGTTTTAATGGAGATTTGAATCAAAAACGAAATGATATCGTATATGAATTGTGGTAAAGAAATAGAACAATATAACAACGGAATAGTGGAAAACTTAACATTTATCGTTTTATTAATACTTGAAAAACAAGTAAAGCATTTACATAGTGACCTCTACCCAACTATGATAAATGATTCCAAGACCCAAATTCATATCGACTTAGGCACGGGGTAGCCGATGAAACCTTCATCAATATAACTCGGTGGATTAACCTTTTAATCGATTCTACTTTTAGAACTCTTGGTCGATAAAATTACTCTAATATTTATCTATAGCCCAAAACACATCAACAAGGGCACGGGGTAGCCGATGAAACCCTCATCAATTACTTTTGTTGAGTTCAATCCAAATTTCGAATAAATGTGTCCATTATCCAAACCCACATTAACTTAGGCACGGGGTAGCCGATGAAACCCTCATCAACATGAATTCGGTGGATTAGACATTTATCACCCACTTCCCCTACGTAACAAGGTTTGTACCCCGGGGTAGCCGAGTGCACTCCCTCGCGAAATAGGTTTTCATGGTTTCTACTATTTGGTAAGGCTATGTCTCAATTGTTTGTTTTAGCGAGAGGTCATGTCAATTTATTATCTATCACGTTTTAAGTGAACTAAAGCGGTGAACTATGATAATTCTAATTGACACGGTCGATAAACTCGATAAAAAAAAAAAAAAGAGGATGCATGTTTAGTTATGGCGATTTAGCGATGCATGCGACATAAAATAAAATGCAAGCATAAAAATAAATAAATCCTAGTATGGCCTTTCCTAAAAAGAAAAACTATTAACCTATTACACATTCGGAAACCAACTCCATTGGTCCCTTGAACTTCGGTTGTGGCACGCATCTCTAGGTAACACCGTCTTTATGTATCGCCATTCTTGAAGAAATCCATCTTTTGGAACTCCAGAATGAATAAAATTACATAATAAATTACATAATTTCCTATTATACATTTGTAACTTAAAATAAAATAAATCTATTAAATTACAAAACGGTGATACGAGATCACAATAAAAATTACAACCGAATCGGTATTCCCATACATTTCGGAAATACCAATTAAAATCTAAGGCCATACTAAGTAAAATTACATAATTCAAAATTACATAAATTAAAATTATGACAATCATAAAGAAAAATGCAGCATTATAATATGTATGAACATGCTCAATTTTATGCTAAATCGCCTTTAATTAGCCAATATCGTATATTACTCGGTTTTTACGGTTTGCGTGATTTCAACATTTTATAATCACAAAAATACATAAACTCATATTTATGCATAAGTTAATTACCCTAACCTCTTAGGACTCAAAATATAGTCTTCACTAATAATTTGACCATAATTAACCTTTATTTACAAAATTGTTCATAAATGGACCAAAAATTACAAAAATAAGCTATTAAACTTCAAATAAATCAAAAAATTTCAAATAAATTCAAAATTTGAAATTTAAACTCATGAACATTCTGGAAAAATTCCATGACACTCATAATGTTCAAAATCTTAGGTTAAAAATTTCAAATTTTTCGGAAAAACAATGTTGCGATTTATCGATTTATAATAAAATAATCATAAAAACATGGAAAAATTATTTTCACTAAATTTTAAATTTTAGATCTGAAAAAGATAATAAAATGCAACATTAGACGTTTTTCCTAAGTCATAGATTATGTTTTATTAATTTTCACTAATAATGTCACTATTTATGCTATTTTTCTTCAAAAATTCATAAATCATGTTAAAAGACTTCTTTATAGCCAATTATTTTACACACATCTTGTAAAATTGCATGTGACAACATATTAATTTTCTATGACCAGATTCGAAATTTAACTCATATTAACCTATTTTTCTCTTAAATCCGTATTTAATAATGAAAAATTCATTTTTCGAGCATAACAAGTCCAAAAATTATGAAAATTTACAGGTTATCTCAAAATAATATATGTAACAACATATCCAAAAACCAACTTAAAATTCGAAGTATAGCTAATTTTCGACCAAAAATGACATTTTTACTCATAAAATCACATTTAAATGTCATTATAGAGAAATATGAACAATAAAAATCCGTAAAATTAACCAAAATATCCTAAAACATTTTAGGACCAGAAATATTAACATGCATGGATTAATTTAGTGATATCTCATAATAACACTAATTTTACAAGTTTTATTTGTTATTCTTATAACTTGGAAAAACTTTTAACCAATTTGCATGCAAACAACCGTGGCTCTGATACCAATTGAAGGAAATGTAGATCTATATACATACTAACATACTCATATATGTTAAAATTAATTTGTCATAAAATTAAATGTGGATTTTATGCATGCAAACATTAATAAAATAAGATAAGAAAACATTTTCTCACCATAAAGATTTCGGTCATAATGGGCACTAACAAGATCTCCTTCTTGTTAGTTCTTGAGCTTTCCATTAATGGATGAACATTCTTGACTTCAAATTAGAAGCCCTCCAATTAGTAGCACCCAAGACAATCCCTTAATCCCACAAATAAACATGTACTAGATGTTTGTATTGTAGTTTACCTTAAAATCTATTACTAATACTCATATACTACTTCTAGTAATCTTAGTAATTTATATGAACAATTTAGATTAAAATCTCATCCTTTTTGATGAAGATGGAAGAGAGAGAAGAGAGGAAATTCTACATGAACATCTTGCATGTTTTATGAATGGTAGTATTTAAGAAAAATAAAGCAACCAACACTACTCAATTAAGAGTGTGTGTGCCGCCCAACTCTAGCCCAAAGGAGCATCATTGCTTTCCTTTTTCTCTTATCAAAAATATAGGTGTGTAAGAAAGTGGAGTAGGTTGTAAGGCTAGTCAAGAGTAGTCATCATGATGTTTATTTTATCAAATAAAATAAAACAACCAAAACCCACTAACAAACCCACTATTTTCGGTCCATTATGTATAAAATGGACTACCATTTTATTTTTGTCAATTTGTCATTTGTCACACAATATGTCACATGTAGTATGATACATGTTACTAATTAATTAAATGCATATTTATCACATAAATATCATTTTATAAATTAATTAAATTACATTCAACAAATTGACTAGTGATGCTTGATCACTTAAATAAAATGGGTCATACAGTTATAATTCACAACTTCTTGTAATTATAATTAACCATTCATTCTTATCTTTATTGTTTCTCAAACAATAAATAATTTTAGCAACAAAGCATTTTATTACTAAAATAAATCTTATTTAATCCCATTACAATAAGATATCAATATTCTCTTTCTCACAAATCGAATTGTTCAATTTTAAGGAATTAATTAATCAGACGGTATACAACTAATTAACCTTTTCAATTAAGGGAATCGTCCTTTAGGTGTGACCTCAAGGGATCAACTGATCACCACCGTCGCACGACAGTAATGTCAAACTCTAGCCAGCCAATCATTACCGATATGTGTGGACCAGTTGACTATATATATGTAATGTATCATCCCTTCCGTATTCTTGAAATGAGATTTAATAATGATATTTAAATCATGTGATCGCACTATTGTTGAGGACACATTTCCCAACAGATGAGTCATGTCATTTCAATTGAATTGAAATGAACAACTACGTACAAGATCAAATTAGATTATAGAACATGAAATAGTAATCAGGCATTGACTATTCATGTGTGATAATCGCATTTGTCGTTCGAGTTTTATTTTAAAACTCTTAATTATACTTTGTTACATCCAAACGGGTTGTAGAGACAATTTAACCCCGTTAAAGTGAACACGGATTAGCATTGTATTCGCCCATAGTCACTTGTATGAGGTGACGTCTCGAAGTGACTAGAGTGTGATGCGATTAATGGCAAGTTCAAGTGTCATACAGTCATGTGAGATGACTAGTCGATCACATAGGCAGACTGTTAGGAACACTTTGCCGGGCCTTATGACCGCTTATAGAGTTCTGGCAATTTATATATAGCCTGGTCGTGGCGAGAGCTGCTATAGTATTCTAATGAGTCGATTCTTTTGACTAAAGACTGTTCACCTAAGATGGCACAGTTTCAGATTAACTTTGATTTGTGTTACTACGACCTTCGTAAATGGGGTCAAATGGGCATATTTTGGGTTATGATGGTTGTGGCTAGTCGAAGGGAATAAGTGCGATAGGAATTGTCCACCCCCTTGTCAGGGTTAAAACAATATCTCAGGGCCACTCGAGGAGTAATGAACTGGAAATGCGTGGCCACGCTCGGAAGGTATCTATGATAGATAAATCCGGTCAATCAGTTATTCTCCAGATCGAGGAAACCACTCTCGATATGATCACTTGCAAGTACGACCTGAAAGACACCTTGCATTGAGTGGGAGATAGTAATAGGACAAGAGAATTGGTGACGCACACTTGTCGAGGACAAGTGGGAGATTGTTGGGAAATGTGTCCTCAACAATAGTGCGATCACATGATATAAATATCATTTTAAGAATACATGTGGGATGTAATATTTTACAGTCAACTGGTCCACACATATCGGTAATGATTGGCTGACTAGAGTTTGACATTACTGTCGTGCGACGGTGGTGATCAGTTGATCCCCTTAGGTCATACCTATAGGGAAATACTCTTAATTGATTATTTAATTAATCGTATACCGATACGAGTTAATTAAATTGCTTAAAATTGACGGATAATTTTGTGAGTATAATTTACGTATCTTATTGTAAATATGATTAAATAAGACACGGTCTAAGTAATCGAATTGTTTTATTACTTAGATGAAATTATTGTTTATAGAAACAATTGAAACGAAATGAATAAATTATTATAAATACAGAATGTTATAGTTTATAATTTGGAAACTTTTGGTACGAGTAATTACGAATTACTAGTCGATTTTGTAAATGACATATTTTATGAGTATGTTGATTTTTAATATGTTAAAAATACATTACAATTTCATATGTCAAGTAACATGTCACATATGTTACAATTGACAAATGACAAAATAATATGGACTATCCATTTTATGTTGTATATGCCGAAATAATGGAGGGAGTATATGATATAAATTGTGTTTTTATCTTGAGTGGAAAACACAATAATTATACCTAAAGGAGTAGCCATGCACACCTATGCTTTTGAAAAGAGCAAAAATAAAAGGTATTGGGCTACCTACCCAAGGCTCCCTCTCTTCTTCTTTTTTCGGCCATATCAAAAGAAAGAGAGAAATTTTTCCTCTCTACATTATTATTCATTCCTTTCACAATGTAATTTTCTAGTGTAAGAAAATGCAATAAAAATCTCTACATTATGTGATTTTTCTAGTGAAATAAAATCTCACATATACTCCCTCTTGACCGAGTGATTCAAGAGCTCAAAATACAATTTGTTTTGTATCATTTTATAGCAAAACTAATATTGTTACTAGATCTAAATAATATTAGTTATTATGAGTATTCCTTGGGTATATGCTTTTGGGAGGGATTCTACATTTGAATCCTTGTTCTTCCATTTGGAGAGCTCAAGAACAAGTGAGTAGGAGAACTCACTTGTGCCCATATATCCGAAAATCACAATGTAAGATGATGGTTTCTTCTTTATATTGTTTATTAGTTTGCATGCATAAGATCACTCTTTAATTTTATGACAAAATTAAATTACCATATATATGAATATGTAATTATATAGATCTACTTTTCCTTCAGTTGTGTGAGTTTTGAGCGACGTGGCCACTTGGGCTGCTCAAAGAGGCGCGAGCCACGTCGCGGTTCTTCGAGTTGTGTTGTCACTTTCACAACAAACGCAATCAATATTTGTTCTATCCTAGGTTTTGTAGTCACATGTTTGGTACTTGACCAACATGTATCCGGGAAAACTTAAGGTAGAAGATTTGAAATGTTTTGTTTTTGGTGGTTGACTCGGTTTGACTCGTTGTTGGAGTCGGGATTTGAATTTTTGAGTCGGTTTTTGGTCCGGTGTCGGTTTTGACTCTAGTTAGTGTCATTGCGACCCCGTCGTCGTGCATTAAACACTCCAGGTATTTTTGAAATGTTTTATTTTTGAAATCATTTTAAGTTTTCCGACGTAAAGTTGTACACAAACTGTCGATCAAACGCCGCGATTCCAAAACATGTTATAGTCTAATAATCATCGGGTGTTTGTTGGAGTCTCAGCAGATACTGGGTATATACAGAGCCCCCACTTTGACCAAGGCTTGGACAGGGCGAAAGTCAAAGTAGAGCCCCCAGGTCAATCGAAGATTACAACCTGGAGACCCAAGCGACGTCGAGGCGGCTCTAAAGGATTCGGGCCAAGGACCTGCCGTCGGGAAGGGCGACGCCAAGGCGACTCGAGGGTACGAGTCAAGGACTTGTCGTCGGGAACAGTTTAGAGTTTGTCGACTGTCCGTGCGGGTCGTTTAAAGTCCGTTAGACTACTCACAAAGGCTCGCCAGCCATAAGAAGGAGTCATACCTGAGGAATCTTCGGATATGTCCTTGCACGTTTGCGGATAAAGGCTCGCCAGCTGTTGTAAGGAAATGTACCCGAGACATCTTCGGGATGTGTCCTTGAAAGGTTGCGGACAAAGGCTCGCCAGCCATGATAAGGAAATGTACCCGAGGCATCTTCGGGATCTGTCCTTGAAAGGTTGCGGATAAAGGCTCGCCAGCCATGACAAGGAAATGTACCCGAGGCATCTTCGGGATCTGTCCTTGAATGTTTGCGGACAAAGGCTCGCCAGCCCTGATAAGGAAATGTACCCGAGGCATCTTCAGGATCTGTCCTTGAAAATTTGCAGACAAAGGTTCGCCAGCTGTGGTAAGGAAATGTACCCGAGGCATCTTCGGGATCTGTCCTTGAAAGGTGGCGGACAAAAGCTCGCCAGCTGTGGTAAGGAAATGTACCCAAGGCATCTTCAGGATGTGTCCTTGAAAGGTTGCGGACAAAGGCTTGCCAGCCATGATAAGGAAATGTACCCGGGGTATCTTCGGGATCTGTCCTTGAAAGGCTGCGGACAAAGGCTCGCTGACCATGACAGGGAAATGTACCCGAGGCATCTTCGGGATCTGTCCTTGAATGTTTGCAGACAAAGGCTCGCCAGCCATGAGGCGGTCGATTAATGGACCATGAGAATAGCCTCGTCAAATGGGCTTGTCTTGAAAGTAGCGAACTCATGATGCCGTCGTGGATACAGTGAATTTGGATTTTCACTATCACTGCTTTTGAAATGGGCGGGTTCCACGAGGAAGCCCCCTGCTGGTAGCAAAAGGAATAGTGAATTTGGAATCTTCACCATTCGTCGTTCTTCTTTGAATTTGAAGTGGCGGTTTCGATCGCCGTTTGTTTAGATTTCGAAGGAAATAGCAAATTTTAAACCTGCTATTACGTTAGAAGTGACGGTTTATATGCCGCCGTTGACATTTGATGGAAATAGTGAATTTGGAATCTTCACTATTGATTGAAGTGACGGTTTATGTGCCGCCGTTGTTTGAAAATTTGAAGAAATAGCGAATTTTGAATTTTCACCATTAATTTTGCATTTGAAGGAAAACGGTGAATTTGATTTCACCATTATTTTTGAAATTGGCGGTTTTGATCGCCGTTTGCTTGAAATTTTTGAAAATAACGAATTTAAATTTTCACTATTTGTTTTTTTTTTTTGCCTTTGAGGGAATGACGATTTTCAATATCGTCAATGAAAATCCGAATTTTGTTATGTGGAAACTGGGCTAAAGCCCAAAATCCGCTGAAAGAGTAAGGGACACCTGATTGAGGCGCGAGCCACCTGGCGAACCAAAGGGGCTTCCCTTTTTTCTGTAAAAAGACGCGAGGTTGGACTGCATCTCATTCACCATTTCGTCTTCTTCATTTTTCGACAAAACAAGCCAAAATCGCCATTGTTGGACCTTCTAGCTTGCTCGAAATCGTGCCATCATCAACAATGTCATCTCAAGGTATGTATTTCCTCTTGAATCCATTTAAATTTGTTGATCTTTAGCTTGATTGAATTAGGGCGAATTTTACCTTAGAAAATCGAATTGGGCGTTTTTGATTGAGCCCATTTCGAGTGAAATTGATGCTTGCATTAGGTTAGAAACCTGTTTAGGAGTATAGGGGTGCTTTTAGTTTGCATTTTGGTCCCCGTTCCCGCTCCCTATGCTTGCAAAACGTGAGTGATGCGAGAAACCGTCTCATTTCGCAATGTCAAGTTTATTTGCTTGGGTAGTGGGTCCTACTAGGTTGCATTGTAGTTGGGAAAACCCGTATTCGCCATTTATGGACCTACGTTGGATATTGTGGGCAAAATTGGATTTTTGCCTTTTGTGACGGTCTTATGTCTGACAAAATAAGCGTCTCTTTGGGCTTGAATTGAGTCAGTTTGCCTTGAAATGGACCTTATTCGTAATTTAGGTCACCTTGAGGCGTGATAAAATCACGTTTGCCTTTTTGCGATCGTTTTTGAATTTTTGACCGGTTTGGGCTCAAATTAGCGTATGAATTGCCTTTTTGAGCCGTAGAAAAATACCCTATTGTGCCGGGAATGTATTTTGGTTTGTAGGCGGACCTTGTTTAGATCTTGAAATGCCGTTTTATTTTTGTTTTTGACTCGTCTTTTGCTTGAAAAGAGGGGCGAGTCGTTTTTGTTGTGAATGGTTTTGTTTGGTTGGATTTTGGGCGGGATTGCCTTTGTTTTGCATTGCAGGTTGGGTTTTTTTTATTTATCCATTTCTTGCCGTCGTAATGCCGAAATTTCGGCTGACGTTTTTCTTCTTGTTGTGTTTTTTTGATTGCAGGATATCATTTGGCACATATGGGGTCTGCCGTTGAGGCCTTGGAGGAGGAGGATGATCCTGGAGGGGAAGAGACGACCGAGGAGGTTGCCGGATTTGAGGCGATCGTGGAGGATGCTTCCGTAGAGGAGGAGAGGCGGCTGATGTGGCCGGCTTGTCCTTTTCATTGTGGCTCATAGACAGGATGGCTGATGATTGGGGGTCAGCACCGGGGTGGTGCGTCGCATCACGGTTCTTGGCCTCCTCATCATCCGAAGTCTGCAAGACACTGTCTTCATTTTTGTCGTGGAGCAGGAACGAGGTGTTACCGTTGTGGTAACCACCTCTGCTTCCGTTGTTGCTCCTCTGTTCCCTATGTTGCTCCCTTTCTTTTCTGATTGGAAGGGTAGGGAGTGCTTTGTTCGGTAGGTGGCAGATAGCCCCCAGTTCGTTGTCTTTAGGCCAGTATCTGTATGATAGACGTCCGTACTGGATCTTGTTTGTACGGTCAGTTGCTCGTAGTTTGTCCGTGTCTTGGACTCTTGTCTGTACATATTTACATTTTGCGTGAGGCGGTTTGTATATATGTGTTTTTGGATTGTGGTTAATTTTGTGAATCTTGGCTTTTTGTGTTGTGTTTCGGAGGAGCGATGTTGGCTGTTGATTCTCCTTTTGCTTTGCACCAGTTCCTGCATCGTTAGTGTAGAAAAACAGGCAACAAATAGCACATATGCAAAAATGCAAACATGTAAAAGTGTTTGATTGAAAACACGTAGAGCATTTGATCGAAAACCAAAAATTAACCAAGATGACTTGAAGTTAAAATTGAAATTTTTAAATGAATTTTGAAAATTCCGTGACAAATCGTCACGTTCGGAATTCAAAAGGAATTGATTTGAAAATTTGAGCAATTAACTCGTGTTGTGAATTAAATTGCGTCGAAATTATTGAAATTGACTCAAAAAATTCAAACTTAAACCGTCAGGAAAGAATTTTAGAAAAGGATTTTTGCGAGTATATTTGATTTTTGATTTTTGATTTTTGAGGTCAAGACTCGAATTTGTGAGTGCTTGAATTTTTGAGAACAATTGACGTCGTGTTATCAATCTTCGATTATGATTTTTGATGGAAAATTGCGAAAAATTTTCGGAATTTCGACTGACATGGAAACGATCCATCGCGGATCGGGGCGACTAGCCCTTCCCCCTTTAAAAAAAGAAAGAAAAATCCGTATGTTTAAAGCTGCGTCTTGGAAACCGTGCCGGATTTCGTAAAACGCGAAAACAAGGAAATGTGAGTGTGAGGAAACACAAAACATCCTGAATCATCCCGAAGAGGCGCGAGCTTCCCGGCGGGAGGTTTGAGGTGTCAGGAGAAAACACAAGTTGAAAGAGACAAGTCAACAGCGGGAATCCTGGGGAAGGCCTAAAGAGGCGCGAGCAGCCTGGCGATGGAAGCCGGCTCTCCCCTTTTTCTGAAAAATGCGCTGATCATTTTGTATAAATAGGGACGTTTGCGCTTCATTGTTTCATCATCCGAAACACAAAATCATCTCTACAAAACCTCTTTCTCTTCCACAAAAATATTTCATGGATGCTTTTGAGAACGCATTGAGACAATGGTGCCGGGATTTGTCGCCTCCCGAAAAGTATCAACTCGCTTGCATGGGAGTTGGTCAATTGTTGGTGCTTCGTCAAGTCAAGGTGCAACCTTCGTTTCTTGAAGCATGTTCATTTTGGTATTCGAAACACCATGTTTTCGTTTTCCTGAAAGGTGAGCTTTGTCCTCTTGCCGAAGAAGTTGGAGCCATTGGTGGGTGGCCGGGTTGTGCTCCAGTGCTTCCTCTGACTCGGTTGTGCTACAAGGATAAATTCCGTTCTATGTTGGGCTTATCAACAAGCCAAATCAACTTTCTTCTTGCTCCACATGGTGTGGATATGTTGGCTCTTATCAACATCTTTTCAAACCGATTAGATGTTAATGTCTCGGAGGTTGCTAGGAGAAGGGCTCTTGCATTTTGCCTTATCCATGTGTACCTCTTTGTTGATGTCTTGGAGAAGGAAGGGCCAAGATGTCATGGTAGCATGACCCTTATCCATGTGATTGAGCAAATGGAGCATAGTAGAGATCCATTATGGTTAGTGCTTGGAGAGATAATCCAAACTTTGGACAAGGAAGGCTCTTGTGGATAAGCTCCCTCTTTCGGATCCCCAAGGATCCTCCAAGTGTGGCTATTGGAGAGGCTAAGGTATGTAGAGCCTCCGGTTGATTCTTCTTCTTATTCCTTCCGTCACCTTACCATGAGGAAGAAGTTGTACCCGGATAGTTTCGCTTCCACCGAGGCCTATTGGGCCGCAAGATTGGCGGAGGAGGGTGGTCCTCATATCCGTTGGGTGGTACCGTGGTGGCACTTGAGGTCCTTCACGGGGTTGCCCGCTTCGGGTGCTAGTCCTCGTTCTTTGATGGTGGTGGGTTTGAAGGTTGTTTCCTTCATGTATCGCAAAAGGCTCATGAGGCAAATGGGGCGTCAACAAAAGGTGCCCACTCAAGATACTTGTTTTGGCAGGGATTTCACTGATCCAGGATATCCTACCAGGGATTTATAAGTAGGGTGATCTAACTCAAACAACTCGCCTGACTAGTATTGTTAAGTGAAATGACAATTAATAATTAATGACACAAAAATTTTATACGTGGAAAAACCCTGGGAATAAGGGAAAAAACCACGGGCACCAAGCCAGGAGTGATTGTTACTATGATTTTAGATAGCCTGACAGAGTATTCGTATATCAGGCGTAACAGGCTAAATTATATTGCTTATGAATACAAAAGTGTAAGTAAGAATGAGGGTATGTGGAATGATCCTTCTGATTTCATCTTCTCTTCTATTTATACTTATTCTTCTAGCCTCCTCTTCTTTCGTTTAGGGTTTCCTGGTAGATAGGGCTTGTGCCCTATTTACCCGGAGGTGGTTGCCATCTTATTTGGCCGCTGCTTTGACTGCTTCCTGTATCTTTTCTTTTCTGAATTGGTCTTCCTTTTTTGTAGGGAATATATATAAACTGCCTGTTTGTCGCCTGCAATAGCCTGGTGCTTTTCCCTTTCAGGCTACTGGTTATCTTTCGCCTGTCTTTCATCAACTCCTGTTTGGTGCCTGTCTATACTTGATCAATGTCTGGTTTCAGATGTCTTTTGCTTGGAACTCGGCTTTGGCTGTTGCCTGACCTATGTCAGGTCAGGCAGGATAATTTTGGGCCCAACAATTGCCCCTTATCTGCTTATTCCATTATTGGGTCTGGCCAGGAATAAGGAGATAAAAATTTGGGCCAGGCGAAGGATTTGTGCAGGGATTCTTTATCGGATTAGAATTAGTGTTTGATTCAACTTCTTGTAACGGTTACTTGACATAAATAGGGTAGGTTCACAAAGCCCTAGGAGAGTCATGATTAGTCTCTACCACTTGCTTTTCTAGCCGTTTTAGATTTGCGGCTATAAATATCCTGTCTTTGCCGTGTTTGTCTTCACATTCCAATCTCCAATTTTCTTCTTTCTCTTTCTAAAAAAATTTCTCTTTGCAAAAATTCATTTTTCTGGAAAATAAGATATGGCTGGTGGTAGGAGAAGCACAGCAGCTTCCAAAGCTCCTGCTGAGGCTGAAGAAGTTCATGTTGAAGTTGAAATGGTTTCTGCCGAGGTTGAGAAGGTCCCTGATATCATCCCTGAGGATGATGTGGTGGAGGCCAGGTTGTTGCTGCGCAAAGATTTTGTCCATGTCTTATAAGGGGGTTGAATATACTCCTATTAGGGCTTTGGTGGCTTCTTTTCATGAAGCTAATCAACTAAAACCAACTTTTGAGCATTATATAAAGGGCATGGGCCTTATTCCTCATGGGGCTGAGTTTGGATTCCTGAGAGCGGTCCGGTCAGGGCTAATTGGAGTAGTCCAGGCTGGTTCTGTATCTTTGAGTGGGCGTTCAGGGGTGGCTGTCAGCTTCCCCTTTCTCCTTTAATGACTGAGGTGATTAAGGCTATCAGGGTTCCCCCGTTTCAACTCATGCCAATGGTCTGGAAAATTGTCCATTCTGATTACCAACTTTGATTCAGGGGATGATAAAGGATGGGCTCAAACCTATATGTTTATCAAGGCTGATTCAATTGCCCCTGACCTGGACTATCTCAATTACCCAGCTGTTGAAGGAGGTAATTTTCTTTCTTGTATTGTTTTTGGTTTGGCAATAATATGTTTTGGAGAGTTTACATACTTTGCCCATGCCTTCTTGTAGTAAATGATTGGGTGAATGATCCTGATGCTGAGGGGTCGGCTGACCGGATAACAGCGTTCATGGCATTGCCTGAAGAGGAGAGGGCGTGGCCTGCCTGTCTGGGGCAAGCTTCCATGCCTCGTTTTAAGAACGCCAAGTTGAGTACATATAAGCCAGTGAAGAGCACTAAGGTTCCAGGGGCGTCTTCGTCAGGGAGTAAGTTATTTTGCTTTCTTTTGTTATTTTATTTCTTGTATTGGACACGTGTTTATATTGCTGATTTAGAAACTCGCCGTGCAGCTACCAGGGCTTCTGCCAGGATTGCTAGCTTTGGTCTATCTCTGGTGAAGGCAGGGGTCTCTCAAATTACAGGGGAGAAGTCAAAAAGCAGTGAGGCTACGGGAAGTGATAGTGCTGTTCAAATTCAGGAACCTGTGCAGGGGGTTCAGTTGGCATCGCCTGAGAAGGTTGTGGATGAGAGTGACCGTCCTGAGAAGAGGAAGAGGGTGGATGAGTCTTTAGGAGGGATTCACGAGGTCAGGGGGTTAGGGCTCGTATGGATGAGGTCCAGTTTGCCAAGGAACAAATTCAGGCTCAGGCTTTTGTGGTTGATGATCCCTACTTCAAGTATCAGGCAGAGGATGCTTCTGCCCGTGCTTTGGCTGCTATGTACCGTTCCAGGAACTATGCTGCCAACCTGATTACCATGCTTCAGGAGGTATATATTCTTTGTTTTTGGCTTGTTTATTATGGATATTTGTGTGTGTTTTCTTTTTTGTGGCTTAGATAGGCATTTTTTTCTTTGTTAGAATGTCAATGATATCTTTGAGGAGCGCTTTCAATCGGAATCGATCCACCCTAAAAATACCCTGGACTGGGAGGTACAAATCTTGAAAAAAGATGCTGAAAAGTTTAAGGCTGAGTTGGAGGTGTCTAAGGTTGAGAATCACTCTTTAAAGGAGGATAATGAGGCAGGGAAGGCTCGGTTGGTGGTGGAGTCTTCTAAGCTGAAATCTGCTCAGGATGCTCTGAAAGCTCTTCAGGCTAAGTTTGATATTGCCCAGGAAGAATTGAAGGCTGAAAAGCAGGCTATGCAAGAGCAGTTGAAGGTGAATGAAGAATTGGTTATAGAGAGGGATGAGGTTCAGGCCAGGTACAAAGATGCTGCACTGTATTTCTTTGGCAAGGGTCGTGTGGATGCCATGAAGGAGCCTGTTGAGGTCAGGCCTTTTTGGAATCCTGATCAGGAGTTGGCTGATCTTAATACCACTTATCCTGAGCTCTGTAAACTACATGCTGATGAAGAAGTGGATTCTCCACCATCCAAGGGAAAGAATAGTGATGCTAAAGGGGAGGGAGATGAAGAAGAGGAGGCTGCTGATGAGGGAATTGGCTCTGCTACAGCTTCCAAGGCTGGCTAGTTTTTTTTTTTCATTTACTTTGTGGAATTTTGTGTCGTTTTGGCCTATTCGGGGGGGGGGATGTTCCCTGAACAAACAGTTTAGAACTTGTTTTTGTTGGTTTTTGGGTATTTCCTGGGTAAACAGTTGTTCTTCCTGCCTGGGAAGGGTATATTCCTGGGTAGGTATTAATATATATATCCTTTCTTCTCTTGATTTTCTTGCTGTGCTTGACCAAATTTGTGCATGTGCATTCATGTAGCATTTTTCTGTTTGAGGAATGCTTGTCAGGAGGGCTTATGGCCCTCATTCCTGTGTTTATGGGGAATGGTGGCTCTTGTTTGCCTGTCAGAAGGGCTTTAAAATGAGGGTGGTTGCCGGTCAGGAGGGCTTATGGCCCACAGCCTGTCAAGAGGGCTTATTTTGACAAGTACTCTGGTCTATTCCACCATTGTATTTGCCTTTTTATGTATTGAGCTCAGTTTAGTTTTTAGGTCAGGCAGGCAGGTGCCAAATTGTAGAGCATTTTTAGAAATGCTATTCAGGTTGGGTGAAGTGGCCCTCAATACTGAACATTTGTTTAAGCCTAAAATATAGCATATAACAAGTGAAAAGAAGGCGTAAAACAAGTTTTCAGGATTGGAATAAAGTTTTAGATAAAGCTAAGAATAACAGGCAAGCAGTTTAGCACATAGCAGGAAGTTCTATTGACATGTATATAGAGTAGGTAATTTTACCTGCTTCTAAAATATGAAATAGTTTCAAGTGGGAAATGTTCCAGAATCTGGGGATCATTTCTCCTTCCAAGGTTTGTAGCCTGTAAGCTCCTTGTCCTATTGTTGAATCAATTAGGTATGGGCCTTCCCATGTAGGGGCTAGTTTGCCTGCGTTCTTTTCTCTGGTGTTGGGGAAGACTTTTCTTAGGACTAGGTCTCCCTCTTTGGCTGCATCCCTTAGTTCTTCTGTTAGGAGCAGGTTATCTTGCAGTAGGGGCCTATTCTCTTCTATGGTATTCAAGCTGCTTCTGGTGGTTGGCACATGAATTTCTGCTGGTATTACTGCTTCAAAGCCATAGACCAGGGAATATGGTGTCTGGTCTGTGGTTGTTTTGGGTGTGGTCCTGTCAGCCCACAAGACTAAGGGGAGTTCTTCGGCCCATCTTCCTTTTCTCCTTTTCAGCTTTTTCTTCAGGCGGCTGATTACTACTTTGTTGCTTAATTCTGCCTGACCGTTGGCTTTTGGGTAGCCCGGTGTAGATGTAACTAGGTTGATATTCCATTGTGCACAGAAACTTGTTGTTCTCTTTCCCACAAATTGTGTACCGTTGTCACAGACTATTTCTGAAGGTATTCCATATCTGCATATGATATTCCTTTTGATGAATGATATGACATCCTTTTCTTTGACTTTCCTGTAAGAGTCTGCCTCTATCCATTTGGAAAAGTAGTCAGTCATTGCTAGCATGAAAACTTTTTGTCCAGGCGCTTGAGGTAATTTGCCTACTATGTCCATGCCCCATTTCATGAATGGCCAGGGGGCTGAGATGAAATGTAGTAGCTCTGATGGTTGGTGGATATAAGGGGAGTGGATTTGGCAGGCTTCACATTTGGAGCTATATGCTATGCAGTCAGCTCTCAGGGTTGGCCAAAAATAGCCTGTCCTGAGGACTTTGCTTGCCAGGCTTCTGCCACCTTTATGATTTCCACAGTATCCATCATGTATATCTTCTATGACCTGCCTGGCTTCATTTGGTTCCAGGCAACGTAGGTAAGGTCCAGCCTGAGACTTTTTAAACAACGTGTTATTTATAATAGTATAAGTGGATGCTTTGATTTTCAGGGCCCTTGCTTCGTTTTTGTCTTTACGGAGTATCCCCTGTAAGAACCAATCATAGTAGGGTTTAGTCCAGGAGGTTGTGTCTTTCTGGATGTGACAAATTTGATCAGGCTTTTCTATGGTTGGTTCCAACAGGTGGATAATGGGTATTTTATCAAACACAGTAGGGCTGAAGTTTGATCCCAGGCTGGCTAGGGCATCCGCATGGGTATTTAAGTCCCTTGGTATTTGGTCAATGTCAAAGGTTTTGAATTTTTTGCAAAGGTTTTTGACATAATCTAAATAGAGCATCATTTTTGAATCCTTTGCTGCATATATTCCTTTGACTTGGTTGGAAATTAAGAGAGAGTCAGTTTTTACCTTGAGGTTTGCTACACCGAGTTCTATACATACCTTTAGTCCAGCAATCAGGGCTTCATATTCAGCTTCATTATTCGTGGCTTTGAATTCACAACTAATAGCCTGTGCAATTAGGTCTCCCTGTGGTGATTTTAGGACTAGTCCTAGGCCGGTGCCTCTCATATTTGTAGCTCCATCTACATGGAGAGTCCATTCCTGGTCTGTCTTATGGGTGTCAAGGTGATTAACCTCTTTTATGAGGTCTGGTTCTAGGGTAGGACTGAATTCAGCCACGAAGTCTGCTAATGCCTGAGATTTAATTGATGTCCTGGGTTCAAAGGTTATATCATAGGTGCTAATTTGTACTGACCATTTTGCCATTCTGCCTGACAACTCAGGCTTTCTCAGGACAGATTTGATAGGCAGGTTGGTTCTTACAATAATTGGGTGACTCTCAAAATAAGGTCGAAGTTTAGTACAGGACATCACTAAAGCAAGTACATATTTTCCAAGTAAGCCATACCTGGTTTCTGCGTCTAGGAGACTCTTACTTACATAGTAGACTGGATGTTGTTGGCCGTCAATTTCTTTGGTCAGGACTCCACTTACTGCTGTCTCTGTGACAGATAGGTAGACCGTCAGGGGTTCTCCTTTGTCTGGTTTGGCAAGTAGTGGAGGTGTAGTTAGGTATGTTTTGAGCTCTTGGAAGGCTTTCTCATGTTTAGGCAACCATTTGAATGCCTTGTTTTTCCTGAGTAGGTCATAGAATGCCTTACACCTTACTAAAGATCTGGAAATGAATCTATTCAGGGCTGCAACTCGTCCTGTCAGTTTTTGAATGTCTTTGACTGACTTGGGAGATTCCAGTTCTAGTATGGCTTTTATTTGTTCTGGGCTGGCTTCTATTCCTCTTTTGGTCACCATATAACCTAGAAATTTGCCTGAAGAAACTCTAAAATGGCATTTTGATGGGTTAAGCTTCATGTTAAATTCTTCCAGAATCTTGAAAGCTATCTCCAAGTCCCTGATATGATCTTCAGCCTTCTTTGATTTGACCACCATGTCATCAATATAGACTTCCGTTGTGTCTCCTATTTGGTCTTTGAACATTGTATTGACCATGCGTTGGTTTGTTGCCCCTGCATTTTTCAGGCCAAAGGGCATTGCTGTGTAGCAGTATATGCCTCTTTCTGTGATGAATGCAGTATGTTCCTGATCAGATGGGTGCATCTTGATTTGGTTGAATCCACTTGAGGCATCCATGAATGTCAGGAGTTCATGCCATGCTGTAGCATCTACCATTGCGTCTATGTGTGGTAGTGGAAATGGGTCTTTTGGGCAGGCTTTATTGAGGTCCGTGTAATCTACACAAACCCTCCACTTGCCATTCTTCTTTTTTACCACCACTACGTTGGCTAGCCAGTCAGGGTACATGACTTCTCTTATCATCCCCATGTCCAATAGTTTGCCCACTTCTTCATTAATGATAGCATTTCTTTCAGCGGAAAATTTTCTTCTTTTCTGCTGGACAGGCTTATAAGACTCATCTACATTTAGTTTATGCATTATAATATTGGCATCTATACCGGTCATATCAAAATGTGACCAGGGGTCTAAAATTACTTGATCTGTTTCCATTTTGGTCTCTTCTATATGAGTTGTCCTGACAGGGTACTGTAATTGCTAGGCGAGAGACTTACCTGCCTTGGAAGGCTTTAGTGACTCAGTATAGCATTCCTGGGCAGATTTTTGTTCACCTTTTAGGGTTTCTACACCCCATTCTGTTGGTATCTTGATGCACTGGTGATAGGTGGAGGGTATGGCCCTTACGTTGTGGATCCATGGTCTTCCTAATATGGCATTGTAGGATGACAGGCAGTCCAGTACTCCAAATCTTTCATATGAAGATACTTCTTCCACATATGTGGGCAGGTGTATTTCTCCCAATGTGTTCCTTGTTTCTCCACTGAATCCTACCGGGACATTAGACTTCTTTATGATTTGGCTTTCATCAATCTTCATTGCTTTAAGGACATCAAGCATGATCAGGTTTACTGAACTGCCTCCATCTACTAGGATTCTCATGACACGTGCAGTTCCTATTTGCATGGTGATGACCAGGCTGTCATGGTGGATGTCTGGAATGCCCTGCATATCAGTGTCGTCAAAAGTAATTTGAGGTAAATTGCTAGGTTTAAAAGGAGATTTCATTTTTGACTCCCTGGCAATTTTCTTTGCAGCTGAGCTGGTCAGGCCACAAATTTCTGATCCTCCATTGATGAATTTGACTTCATAGATGGGTGGTGCAGGAGGCAAATCACGTTGTTGCCTTTCTGTGTTCCTTCTTGTTCCATCATCTTCCCTGCTCCTTGTTGGCATCAGGTCTTTCAGATATCCTTTCTTTAACAGGTAAGCCACTTGTCTGTGCAGTCCCAGGCATTCTTCTGTTGTGTGCCCTATATCCATGTGAAATTCACACCACTTGGTGGTATCCTTCCTTGGGTTGGGGTTGTCTGACTTCTTTGGCCACTTGACAATGCCTCCCATGTGGTCAAGTCTTTTGATTAGCCCTGCAATGTCAACAGAGAAGTTATATTCTTGGATAGGAGGGTAAGTATAGGAGTTACCTCGTTGTTCATGTGTATAGTTGACTTCTGATCTGTCAGGTCTTGTGTAAGGAGATGGCCTGGAACTTCTTCCTCTGTGGTTAGAGCTTTTTCTGTTGGCTTTGTCATATCCTGAGTTGTTGTCAGCATTGTCTGCCTTGTAGCCTTTGTCTTCTTCTAGCCTGATATAGCCTATGGCTAATGCTTGGACATCTTCAAAGGTATGATAGGGCTTCATGGTCATTGCATCGTAGAAATCACTGTCCAGGGGTAGCCCTTGCCTGAAAGCTTCAACGGCTGTTCCAACATCACATCTGGGTATTGAAACCTTTTCTTTGTTGAATCTTGTCATATAGGATCTGATTGACTCTCCAGGCTTTTGTTTGATCCTATATATATCACTTGATCTCTTTTCTAGCTCCCTACTGGTGGCAAACTGATGATTGAAAGAGTTAACCAGGTCAGCAAAGGACTTGATGCTCCCATTTGGCAGGTTTATGTACCATTGCAGGGCAGGTCCGTTCAGAGTTGTTCGAAATCCCTTACACATGCGGACTTGACGTAGTTCATTGGGAATTGATGCTTTGCCAAAGATCCTTTGCTTGTAGTAGGCAACATGGTTTTGTGGATCTGTGGTCCCATCATAGATTCTCGTTGAGGGAATCAAAAATTTCTTTGGCAGGTCTATTTTTGCTATTTCATCCACAAAGGGTGAATCAGCATAGCTCTCTGGATTTGCTTCTTCAATTGGGGTAGGAACTCCTGGGATCTTCTCAAATCTTTCATGGAGTTTTTGGATTTCCTGGAGCATAGCCATCATAATGGCCGTATTAGTTTGATCTGGAGAGGTTTCTTCGTTTTGGAGTTCTCCTGAGTCTGTTTCTTCTCCTGTCTTGGATTTTGGTGGAGTAGGAGTGCCAATATTGGAGAAATCAATATTCCTGATAATTGAGGAGAATGGTGTGTCAGGCTGAACTTTCAACTTTGATCCTGAAGCTTTCTCTCCCAGCTTTAGTTTTAGGCTGGATTCTGACTCTTTCAATTTTGCAACTTCTGCTTCAGCCTGGGCCATTTTTTGTTTCAACTGTTCCATTTCCAACAATTGTTGTTTGGCGGCAGCCAGTTGTTGTTCAACGCTATCTCCTGCCATTTCTCCTTAGTTTTTTGTGGTGTTTAGCTATGGATTTTGATTATTTTTGAGCTAGATGCCCCACGGTGGGCGCCAATTGTTTTGGCAGGGATTTCACTGATCTAGGATATCCTGCCAGGGATTTATAAGTAGGGTGATCTAACTGAAACAACTCGCCTGACTAGTATTGTTAAGTGAAATGACAATTAATAAATAATGACACAAAGATTTTATACGTGGAAAAACCCTGAGAATAAGGGAAAAAACCACGGGCACCAAGCCAGGAGTGATTGTTACTATGATTTTAGATAGCCTGACAGAGTATTCGTATATCAGGCGTAACAGGCTAAATTATATTGCTTATGAATACAAAAGTGTAAGTAAGAATGAGGGTCTGTGGAATGATCCTTCTGATTTCATCTTCTCTTCTATTTATACTTATTCTTCTAGCCTCCTCTTCTTTCGTTTAGGGTTTCCTGGTAGATAGGGCTTGTGCCTTATTTACCCGGAGGTGGTTGCCATCTTATTTGGCCGTTGCTTTGACTGCTTCCTGTATCTTTTCTTTTCTGAATTGGTCTTCGTTTTTTGTAGGGAATATATATAAACTGCCTGTTTGTCGCCTGCAATAGCCTGGTGCTTTTCCCTTTCAGGCTACTGGTTATCTTTCGCCTGTCTTTCATCAACTCCTGTTTGGTGCCTGTCTATACTTGATCAATGTCTGGTATCAGATGTCTTTTGCTTGAAACTCGGCTTTGGCTGTTGCCTGACCTATGTCAGGTCAGGCAGGATAATTTTGGGCCCAACAATACTCTTGTCCAAGAGAATGTTTTCCGGAACTCCGAGCTTCTGGAGGTCTTCGAAAGATGGTGGGCCAATCGGCCGCTTTGGGAGGTACCAAACCCCGTTGCCACGACATGGGTGACTCCCGCTTATATCAAGTGGCCACGTGCTCCGTCCTTGGAAGAGAGATCCAAGTTTCGTAAGGACGAGGTTGTCGACTTGAAGTATCGAGAGGTTGGCAAGGCCAAGCGTGCCTTCGTTGAGGAGTATGTTGATGGAGCTACCCCTGATGTGATGAGACCACCGAAGAGGAGAGGTTCCGGCCCCAAGAATATGGTGGGCCGTGCATTGGCTCATCTTGGGTCGAATATGGGGTCTTGTGCTAGACCGGAGGCCGTCATCGTCTTAGATCCGTTGAGGATCCGTTCTGAGGAGGAAATCCATGCTAGGCGGGCCTACAAGAAGAACAAGGGGAAGATGTGCCCCAAGGGAAAAGGCAAGGGTAGAATGGAGGAGTGAAGACCTCCATTACCCACTTTATTATTATGTTGTATTATTGTTGTGAGTTTTTATTATGTTGTACTAGCTAGTTATTGTATGTTTTGTGCTAGTTTTATTATGTAAGGTGTTTTAGTTGACACCTTAGCTTTGACAAGTTGTAGACTTGTCGAGCTTTATTTATTGTTGAAATTGTAATCCCTCCCATTATTAATTAAATAAGAGGATTGCTCGTGTCGAAAATTGTGAACACTTGTTTCTTCCATCAATTTGGTAAAGGCAATCCGATTTGAATCGTCCTAAACATTTGCACTTGGAAAAGTGGTATTTTGTGGAAAGGGAGAAAGGCTCATTTTTGTATTTTTGTGGGAAAGGGAATGTTTTTCCCCTTTCCTTTTTTTTTTGGGATATTTTTTTGGGTTATTTCATGGGAATAATCCATCTTATGCCCCTTCTTCTCAGATTAATCTATCCTTATATTTAACTGAGAATAATCTCATTTTTGACGTCATTTAACTTATATTGATCCTTTGGAAGGAATACCTGTAATGGCTGTAAAACTTGTTACCTTTCCTTTTGAACTCTTTTATTTTAATGAGAAACAAAAACATCAGTCAACATCTTCATCTCCTTCATCAATAAAAAATGCCAACACTTCTTCATACTTCTGCAATTTCATCCACCTAATTTTACTCTACCACCCACCACAATCTAAAAGTTCCCAAGATAGCAAACTAGTTACCCCTTTGTAATATTTCTGGCCCATGCAATCAATACCATTCAAGTGATTCAACCAATGGCTATGAAAACTTACAACAACACCTACAAGGATAAATTAGTTGCATAAACCATTGACATGTCAACCAGAGTACCATTTGCTTGACAAAAAAACGAAAACTTAAACAACAAACTCAATTTACCAGGAATGGCACCAAAATCTGGGTTCACTCATAATTAATTTGGGTTTGTTGATAATTAAACCCCAGAAAATCTGGGTTTCTGGGTTTAATGTTAGGTTTTCAATCGATCTGGGTTTGTTAAACCCCCAAAAATCTGGGTTCACTCAAACGATTTCTGGGTTCGCCCCTCCGAAAAATCGATTGAGCTTGTTGAAAAATAAAAATCGATTGGAATCGATTAAAGATGGTGTCTGATTATTTGAGGTTGTTGATGATTAAATCGATTTGTTTTGTCTACTACCTTTTAGTTTGTACTTCTTTTGGGGATTATTTGGGTGTGTTGAAATTAATCGATCTTTTGTCTGCTACCTTTGAGTTTCTTAATCGATTTGGGTTTCTTTTGGGGGGATTATTTGTGTTTGTTGATGATTAAAGTAGTAGAATCATTATTCTAGAGAGATTGATAGCAATGAAGATGATGGCTATTATGGAGGTCAATAAGATTGGTTATGGAGGTTTATAAGATTGGTTATTTCATGAGAATGAACAGGAAGAAAGTATAAAGAAGGAACCAGAAAAAGAAAAAAGAAAAATTAAAAAACAATGACCTGTTAGGAAACCTATAATAACAGGTCAATTATGGGCTCAGTTTGCTACAAGTTAAATGACGTCAAAGATGAGATTATTTTCAGTTAAACACGGGGATAGATTACTTTGAGAAGATGGGGTATAGGATAGATTATTACCATGAAATAATCCTATTTTTTTTGTATGTGGGGATTTTTTGTATGGGGATGGTTGTTTTTGATTGCGGGGATGGTTGTATCCTTCTTGTGTAAGAAAGGACTGCCTACGTATTCACCTGGAGAGGTGAAATCAAACCATGATCGTAGTTCGGAATGTTTTGTGAATTTGAATTGGGTTTTGTGGTTGTATCCCTCAGGCATAAGAGGGACTGCCTACGTATTCACCTGAAGAGGTGAAATCAAACCATGCTCGTAGTTCAGGGGGTTGTTTTGTTTTAGTGCAAATGGACGTTGCCTTTGACAGATCAAAGGACATTCGAAATGGGCAAGGTGTCGTAGGTTAGACTCGATAAAACATGCAATTTCAAATCAGAACACGTTGAGGAACTTGACTTGAAAAGGGTTGAGGTCGTTGCTAGTTGTAAAACTAGGCTAGGTCGTTGGTTGTTATGGTTCAAGGGTAGTATTTCTTGAGTTGGTCTAGGTTGGTCGGGTTTGTAAAGTCCTCCCCATCTAGGTCACTCAGTCTCACTGCGGCCCCCGAAAGTATTTTCTTGACTAGGTACGGCCCGGCCAAGTTAGGTTTGAATTTTCCCCTCGGATCGACGGGTAGCGGTGCTCGAACTGACTTGAGGACCAAGTCGCCCTCCTGGATGTTCCTGGGTTTAACCTTCTTGTTGAATGCCCGTTGTATACGTCGTTGGTATAGCTGGACGTTGTGCAAGGCGTTGAGTCTTCGTTCGTCTAGAAGGGTCAGTTGCTCGTACCTTCGACGGGTCCATTCCGCCTCAGGGACTTGACTCTCCAGTAGGATGCGTAGAGAAGGGACCTCTAACTCTACCGGTTGAACCGCCTCTATACCGTATGCTAGGTAGAAGGGTGTGGCGCCTGTCGGTGTTCGAATGGAGGTTCGGTATCCCCAGAGTGCGAATGGGAGTTTGCTCGGCCAATCGCGGTAGTTGTCTTGCATTTTCTTGATAATGGTGACAAGAGTTTTGTTCGCTGCCTCCATCAATCCGTTGGTTTGGGGACGGTAAAGGGATGATCGATGTCGTTTGATCTTGTATTTATCCAGCAAAGCTTGCGTTTCCGCCCGGAAGTGGGAGCCTTGATCGCTGATGATTTCATTGGGTACCCCATATCGGCAGATGATGTTGTTTTGAATGAACTTGGCCACTTGTTTGGCGGTCAAGACTGCATATGACTGTGCTTCCACCCATTTGGTGAAGTAGTCGATGGCGACGAGGACAAAGCAATGCCCCTTGGTGCCTATCGGGTTGACTTTCCCGATGATGTCAATGCCCCAGGTTGAGAAAGGCCAGGGTGATGTCATGGTGTATAAAACGGATGGTGGTATGTGTTGTATGTTGGCGAAGATTTGGCAATTGTGGCAATGTTTGACGTAGCTACGGCAATCGGCCTCCATGGTGGTCCAGTAGTAACCTAGCCGCATGATTTTTCGTGTAAGCATCATTGCACTCATGTGAGGGCCACATTCTCCGTCGTGAACCTCTCCCATGACTTTTTTGGCTTTGTGATGGTCAATGCAAAGGAGGAGAATTCCTTGGGGTGTTCTTTTTTAGAGTTGATTTTGGTTTATCACGAATTGTGATGCAAGAAAACGGATGGCTCTTTGTCCTCTTTGATCAGAGTTGGGAGGGAATTCGTTTTTGGTTTTGTAATTGAGGATGGCTTGGTACCAAGGTTCATCATGGCTTTCCTCGTCGTTGATAATGGCACAAATGTGGGCTGGCTCGCTCCTTCTCTCGACACATAGGGGCATTGATGTCATGTCGTCAGGTATGTTGACGAGCGCGGCACGTTTTGCCAAGGCATCAGCAAATTGATTTTCCTCTCGTGGCAAGTGGAGGTAGTCGACTTGGTCGAAGAACTCGGCCTCTTGATTGATCTTTGCTCGGTAGGGAGCTAAGCTGTCAGATCGGATTTTCCACGATCCGAACACCTGATTGATGATGAGTAAGGAATCGCCGTGGACCCTCAATCTCTTGATGCCAAGTGTGATGGCTGCTTGTAGGCCGATGAGGCATGCTTCATATTCAGCGGCATTGTTGGTGACGGCAAAGTCTAGCTTGACCGAGATCGGAACATGTTCTACCTCTGGTGATATTAGAAGGATTCCTACCCCGAAGCCTCTCAGATTAGATGCACCGTCGAATTATATGTCCCATGCGTCGGAGTCGGCACAAAGGATGTCTTCGTCCGGAAGTGACCATGTGTCGGTCGTTGGGTCTTCGTTGACGGGATTCTCTGCCAGGAAATCAGCGACTGCTCTTCCCTTGATAACCTTGAGGGGTACAAACTTGAGATCAAACTCGGACAGCATGAGTGTCCACCTAGACAGCCTTCCGTTTAGTACGGGTTTTTCGAAGATGTATTTAACCGGGTCCATCTTGGAGTAGATGTGGACTGTATAGCTGAGCATGTAATGCCGCAGCTTCTTTGTTGACCATACTAGGGCAAGGCATGTCTTCTCCAGTTGGGTATACCTCGTCTCGTACTCAATGAACTTTTTGCTGATGTAGTAGATGGCCCGTTCTTCGTTGCCGACTGTTTGTGCTAACATTGCTCCCATGGCTGTGTTGGTAACAGTCAGGTATAGGGATAAAGGAATCCCCGGTTGAGGTGGCATGAGGACAGGAGGTTTGGATAGGATTTCCTTTATCCTGTCGAAGGCCTTCTGACAGTCGTCGTCCCAATCGGTGTGATCGGAGGTGCGAAGCTTTTTGAATATTGGTTCACAAATTATAGTGAGCTTGGCAATGAAGCGGCTGATGTATTGGACCTGACCGAGAAATCCCCGAATCTCCTTCTCGTTCCTAGGCCGAGGCATTTGCTGAAGGGCTTTGATTTTGGTTGGGTCAATCTCAATGCCTCTTTTGCTAACGACATGTCCCAAGAGTTTTCCGGAGGTGACCCCGAATGCACATTTCTGAGGATTTAGTCTGTTGGAATAAGTGTCCTCCGACAATAATGCGATCACGACTGTTGATCATGATGATCACATGTTTAAATCTCATTTTAAGAATACATGTGGGATGTAATATTTTACTGTCAACTGGTCCACACATATCAGTAATGATTGGCTGACTAGAGTTTGACATTACTGTCGTGCGACGGTGGTGATCAGTTGATCCCCTTAGGTCATACCTATAGGGAAATACTCTTAATTGATTATTTAATTAATCGTATGCCGATACGGATTAATTAAATTGCTTAAAAATTGACGGATGATTTTGTGAGTAAAATTAACATCTTATTGTAATTCGATTATAATAGATATGGTCTAAGTAATTGAATTGTTTTATTGCTTGGATTAAATTATTGTTTACGAAACAATTGAAATTGAAATTGAATGAATAATTTATTATAAATACAAGACGTTGTAATTTATAATTTGATAAACCGTTTTGGTATAAGTAATTACGAATTACTAGTCAATTTTTGTAAATGACATATTTTATGAGTATGTTGATTTTAATATGATAAAAATACATTACAAATTCACATGTCAAGTAACATGTCACATATGTCACAATTGACAAATGACAAAATAAAATGGACCTCCCATTTTATCTATATGTGCCGAAATAATGGAGGATGTTTAGGATAATATATTGTGTTTTTATATAAGTGGAAAACACAATGATGAAAACCTAACTTGTAGCATTGCATGCTTATTTTTCTTGGGTAAAAAAACTAGCCCATGCATTGGACATCATTCTCCTCCAACCGGTTTTCACTTTGGTAATAGAGGATGTTTCCTTCACAATTATTCATTCACATCTTTTATATTTTTCTAGTGTAAGAAAAATGCTTTCTCTCTACATCTTATGAGATTTCTAGAGAAATAAACCTCACAAAATACTCCCTCTTGACCGAAATATTCTAGAGAAAAATACAATTTATTTTGTGTCAATTTTATAGTAAAACTTATATTATTACTAGATCATAATAATATTTGTTATTGAGAGGTTTCCTTGGGTATTCATTTTCGGGAGAGTTTCTATACTTGAATCTTTGTTCATCCACATAAGGAAAGCTCAAGAACAAGTGAGTAGGAGAACTCACTAGTGCCCAAATAATCCGAAATCTTCAATGTAAGATGATGATTTCTTCCTTATTCTTTATATTGTTTGCATGCATAAGATTTGTAATTAATTTTATGACTAAATTAATTAAAACATATATAAAAATATGTTAAGTAATGAGTTATATATTTCTAACAAGCGGTATCAGAGAGCCTTAGGTTATTTGCATGCAAATCGGTTATAGTTTTTCCGAGTTATACGATTAATATATAAAACTTATAAATTTGTGTTTATTATGATATATCACGAAATTTATTATGCATGTTAAAGTTTCTGGTCCTAAAATGTTTTAGGATATTTTGGTTTAATTTATGGATTTTATTGTTCATTTTATATAATATTGGCATTAAAATGTGATTTTTATGATAAAAATGTCATTTTTGGACGAAAATTAGCTAAACTTCGAATTTTCTAGTGGTTTTTGGATATGTTTTCACATATATTATTTTTAGATGATCTGGAAATTTTCAGAATTTTTGGAGTTATTATGCTCGAAATATGGTTTTTTCATGATAAAAATCGAATTTAAATGAAAAATAGGTTAATATGAGATAAATTTCGAATCTGGTCATAGAAATTTAGTATGTTGTCAAATGCAATTTTACAAGATGTGTGTAAAATAATAGGCTATAATGAAGTCTTCATGCATGATTTATGAATTTTTGATGAAAAATAGCATAAATAGTGACTTAATTAGTGAATAATTGCTAAAACATACTTCATGACTAAGGAAAAACGTCACATGTTGAATTTTATTATCTTTTTCAGATCTAAAATTGAAAAGTTGATGAATATAATTTTTCTCATGATTTTATGATTATAATTGTTAAATCCTATAAACCGCAACATTGTATTTCCCGATAAATTTCGAAATTTTAACCCAAGTTTTTTGAACATTATGAGTGTCATGGTATTTTTCCAGAATGTTCATGAGTTTGAATTTCAAATTTTGAATTTATTTGAAATTTTTGTGATTTATTTGAAGTTTATGGCATTTTATTATAATTTTGAGTCCATTAATGAACAATTTTAAGAAATATAAGTTAATTATAGTCAAATTGTTAGTGGAGACTAATTTTGAGTCCTAAGATGGTTAGGGTAATTAACTTGTGCATAAATATGATTTTATGTAATTTATTGTGATTTTAAAAGGTTGAATCACGCAAATCCGTGAAAATCGATTAATATATGATATTGGCTCCTTAAAGGCGATTTAACATAAAATTGGGCATGTTCATACATATTATAATGCTGCATTTTATTTATGATTGTCATAATTTTATTTTATGTAATTTTGAATTATGTAATTTTACTTAGTATGGCCTTAGTTTTTAATTGGTATTACCCGAAATGTATGGGAATATCGATTCGGTTGTAATTTATTGTGATCTCGTATCACCGTTTTGTAATTTAATAGATTTATTTTATTTTAATTACAAATATATAATAGGAAATTATGTAATTTGTTATGTAATTTATTTATTCCGGAGTTCCTTGAAGACAGTGTCACTCAAGAAGGCGATACATAAAGACGGTGTTACCTCGAGATGCGTGCCAAAACCGAAGTTCAAGGGACCAATGGAGTTGGTTTCCGAATATGTAATAGTTAATTAGATTTTCTATTTTAGGAAGGCCATACTAGGATTTAATTTATGTTTTGCATTTTATTTATATGTTGCATGCATCGCTAAATCGCCATAACTAAAACATGCAGTGTCCTTTTAATCGAGTTTATCGACCGTGTCAATTATAATTTTCATAGTTCACCGGTTTAGTTCACTTAAAACGTGATAGATAATAAATTGACATGACCTCTCGCTAAAAATAAACAATTGAGACATAGCCTTACCAAAAAGTAGAAACCATGAAAACCTATTTCGCGAGGGAGTGCACTCGGCCATCCCGGGGTACAAACCTTGTTACGTAGGGGAAGTGGGTGATAAATGTCTATCCACCGAATTCGTGTTGATGAGGGTTTCATCGGCTATCTCGTGCCCAAGTTGATGTGAATTTGGATCATGGACACATTTATTTGAAATTTGGATTGACCTCAACGGAAGTATTCGTGACCGTAGTCGCATGTGTTCCGGGCTATAGATAAATATTAGAGTAATTTTATCGACCAAGAGTTCTAAAAGTAGAATCGATTAAAGAGTTAATCCACCGAGTTATATTGATAAGGGTTTCATCGGCTATCCCGTGCCCAAGTTAATAAGAATTTGGATCTTGGAATCATTTATCATAGTTGGGTAGAGGTCACTATGTAAATGCTTCACTTGTTATTTACAAGTATTATTATAACGATGAATGTTTTGTTTTCATTATTCCGTTATCATATTGTTCTATTTCTTTACCACAATTCATATACAATATCATTTCGATTTTAGTTCAAATCTCCATTAAAACATCGTAACTAAAGACAAATATGAATTTGCTTCTAAAACCACAAATGAACCATTGCTAAGGATCTCTTGTAAAGAGTATAGATTAAAGTTACTCATTATCAAACAGGTTTTTGATTCTTGACTAACACATATACTTACAATGGATTGTTTTTCATATACTTAATTGAATTAAGTACCTTGAAGCGATAAATTGTTTTGGTAATTAGATTTGTCATAATTCGTAATTGTCCAAAATAACGCAACCACTTCAATGAAAGTTTTAAGACTAAAACGATTGAATTGAAGAGTAGTCTTCATAAGATTCAACTTTGTTTCTCTAAGTAAAGATTCTTTGAAATGAGTGGGAGCATTCTCTTAAACCGTTAAGAAAAGGACGAGGTTCAAGAAGTAAAATTAGAATGGAATTGATACAAGGTAATGTTAAAGGTAAAGTTATTGAGAATGACGATACTACACCTCTCAATCCCGGCCGATAAAGTTTCCATTGTCTTAAATGTTAGACACTAGAAAGGAAATAATCCCAAATTATTGAAGAATCAACAAGTTAGTTGTGGGACATCTAATGAGACCTTCTTCTTTAAATGTTTATTCGATTAACATAAGTTTTGCTAGTACTACTTCGTCAATATTAGTTACCAATGGTGGTTTTCATCATTGTACTTGATACATAGGATGATTAGAATATGACGACTAGCAACAATGATGTTGAGAGATAGAGTCATTGTGTATTCAATCTAGTTTTGGGTTTATAGTTGTACTTAATTATGACTATTAGGTACATAAACTCTAAATAAGAATATATACTTGTTAAGATACAAAAGAGGTATCACTTTTGTGACCCTATACACCATGATTTGATGTATGGCTAGCCCATTATCAAAGTCATTATATTCTAAACCAAACTAGAATGATATATCATGAAGATGATACAAGACTCAAATTGGTAACCTAAGATTAAACCTTAAATTCTAGAATGATGAACGCAAAGAGTTATCGAGTACTCTTGAAAACATTAGATTGTTAATGGTATATGCGTATCTTGTATTCAAAGCAAGATATCTCATGTTTGGAAATCGAGGTTGTAAATCATTGATACAGAATAGGTTGATCATTTTCTTTTACCAATGATTTAAGTTGACGCTAATATGTTCACTTAATAAGGTAAATAGAGAAATCTTTGAAGAAGTTCAAAGTGTTCAAAGAATCACGATTTAGTCGTGATGGGATTATCAAAGTGAAGACTTTGATATAAACCAAAGGAAATGTGATATAGTATCACAAATTAATCTCTCTTAGCACGCATTATGGGATAATGTGTGATTGGATAAGAATTCAAACGCTATTCGATATGGTTTGGACTTCAATCAAGTTACTTTGAGTTACTTGATCCTTTTGGGGATTTTATATTTTGTCTAAATTATTTTTCCACTAAAACTAAAACGAATCATATGAGATATGATATGGTAGGGTACCATGTTTGTAAGCTTACACAAGAAACAAATGCTCATTTTTCCCTTTTAATTATCACGAGTACAACGAGTTTGTGGCTCGTGAAACTGTCTTACTAGAAAACAAGTTTATTTTTAGAAGACAGAGTGGGAGAAATTATTCAAAGAGCCACAAAGAATGTTATGTCACAAGAAACTGGTCTTTCTTTGCTACATGAGACGTTTTGTGTAAGACGTTGTTTCTTCAAAACCTAGGAGGTTAAAGTCGTCACTTGTTGAAGATGATGAATTCATGTTACTTTTAAGAAAGTAAAGAGCTTACAACTTACAAAGAAATTGTTTGATTCAAGTTGATTACTTCTGGAAAGTAATAAACATATGACTTACATGAGAGTGTTAAAGTCACAACTCAATACAAGGCTTAGAACCATGAAAATCCGAAATAAATTCCAAGTGAATTGTTAGATATCAAGGCTTGATTAGTTGCAAAGGGTTTTGCACTAATAAAGAGAGATTTCCAAGCTTGATTGCTTGCAAAGGGTTTTGCACTAATTGAAATGCTTAAGTCTATTTGGATCTTCTTAGGGATTGTGTTTCATTATGAGGATACACATACAGCAAGTGAATCTAAAACCCACTTCTTCAATTAGAAGGAATGTATTCAATACATGTCTTATGTTTTGAAGATTCTTGCAATCCTAAGATAATGTGAAACTTAAGAGATGGTCTTAAGTAGGACATCAATGAGTTGGAATCAACATTTTGATCATGTGATAAAATATTTCTCGATAAGTCGAGAAGTTGTGTTTATACATGAAGTTTAGTGGGAGTTACGGAAATTTTAATTAGTCTTATATGTGGATGACATATTGATCATTGGGAATGATTTAAGACTTTTGGAGAAATATATAATACATCCTTATATCTAGATTTATGGAGATAAATCCACATGATATTAGCGTCAAATAAGGAGTCTTATGTTGATAAGATTCATGACTAGTTCAATCGAATTGAACATATTTGATTGATTCCATTTGCTTCCGCTGCCGGATCAATTAAATGAGTAATGATGTATAACACTTCATATACTTTGAGTATGATGAATTGTTTTCAAAATCGAATTTAAGTAATCTTTACCAAGTAAGCCATAAAGATTACCCTTAAGTGCTTGCAGAAGCATTAAGGAAGTAAAGAAAAGTGTTTATGATGCAATTTTGTGTAAGGGTGTTACACAAATGACAATTGACAATTGAGATTGCGCATGGTTTCCGACAAAACCATAATCAAAACACATCAGGATGGTTAAGATACCATTGTGGTTATGTTGTTTAAGAAATAGATTTTCTAGAATCGTTCTAGGCAATAAAGAACAATGAGAAATGTTTACAACGGAAATTGAGTACACTTGCAATCATGAAATGTGCAAGAAGGATGAGTCCTGCACACATGTGAAAACAGTGGGAGCTATTCTAAGGCTAGAAGGCCTATGTCTTGATTGGATCTCGACACGTACTTAGAAAGTTTTGTAATGCAAATGTATACATTACAAAGGAAAACGAGTATGTAGTAAGGTTGAGTAAGGTAAAAGAAATTGATAAAACCTACTAACCAAAGCCTTCTCAAAGGCTAAAAATGATGAGTCATGTAATTTCAATTGAATTGAAATAAACAACTACGTACAAGATCAAATTAGATTATAGAACATGAAATAGTAATCAGGCATTGACTATTCATATGTGATAATCGCATTTGTCGTTCGAGTTTTACTTTAAAACTCTTTTATTATACTTTGTTACATCCAAACGGGTTGTAGAGACAACGTTGAACCCCGTTAAAGTGAACCCGGATTAACATAGTATTAGCCCATAGTCGCTTGTATGAGGTGACGTCTCGAAGTGACTAGAGTGTGATGCGATTGATGGCAAGTTCAAGTGCCATAGAGTCATGTGAGATGACTAGTCGATCACATAGGCAGACTGTTAGGAACACTTTGTCGGGCCATATGACCGCTTATAGAGTTCTGGCAAATTTATATAGCCTGGTCGTGGCGAGAGCTACTATAGTATTCTAATGAGTCGATTCTTTTGACTAAAGATTGTTCGCCTAAGGTGGCATAGTTTCAGATTAACTTTGATTTGTGTTACTACGACCTTCGTAAATGGGGTCAAATGGGCATATTTTGGGTTATGATGGCTGTGGCTAGTCGAAGGGAATAAGTACGATAAGAATTGTCCACCCCCTTGTCAGGGTTAAAACAATATCTCAGGGCCACTCGAGGAGTAATAAACTGGAAATGCGTGGCCACGCTCGGAAGGTATCTATGGTAGATGATTCCGGTCAATCAGTTATTCTCAAGATCGAGGAAACCACTCTCGATATGATCACTTGCAACTACGACCTGAAAGACACCTTGCATTGAGTGGGAGATAGTAATAGGACAAGAGAATTGGTGATGCACACTTGTCGAGGACAAGTGGGAGATTGTTGGAATAAGTGTCCTCCGACAATAATGCGATCACGACTGTTGATCATGATGATCACATGTTTAAATCTCATTTTAAGAATACATGTGGGATGTAATATTTTACAGTCAACTGGTCCACACATAACAGTAATGATTGGCTGACTAGATTTTGACATTACTGTCGTGCGACGGTGGTGATCAGTTGATCCCCTTAGGTCATACCTATAGGGAAATACTCTTAATTGATTATTTAATTAATCGTATGCCGATACGGATTAATTAAATTGCTTAAAAATTGACGGATGATTTTGTGAGTAAAATTAACGTGTCTTATTATAATTCGATTATAATAGATACGGTCTAAGTAATTGAATTGTTTTATTGCTTGGATTAAATTATTGTTTACGAAACAATTGAAATTGAAATTGAATGAATAATTTATTATAAATACAAGACATTGTAATTTATAATTTGATAAACCGTTTTGGTATAAGTAATTACGAATTACTAGTCGATTTTGTAAATGACATATTTTATGAGTATGTTGATTTTTAATATGATAAAAATACATTACAAATTCACATGTCAAGTAACATGTCACATATGTCACAATTGACAAATGACAAAATAAAATGGACCTCCCATTTTATCTATATGTGCCGAAATAATGGAGGATGTTTAGGATAATATATTGTGTTTTTATTTAAGTGGAAAACACAATGATGAAAACCTAACTTGTAGCATTGCATGCCTATTTTTCTTGGGTAGAAAAACTAGCCCATGCATTGGACATCATTCTCCTCCAACCGGTTTTCACTTTGGTAATAGAGGATGTTTCCTTCACAATTATTCATTCACATCTTTTATATTTTTCTAGTGTAAGAAAAATGCTTTCTCTCTACATCTTATGAGATTTCTAGAGAAATAAATCTCACAAAATACTCCCTCTTGACCGAAATATTCAAGAGAAAAATACAATTTATTTTGTGTCAATTTTATAGTAAAACTTATATTATTACTAGATCATAATAATATTTGTTATTGAGAGGTTTCCTTGGGTATTCATTTTTGGGAGAGATTCTATACTTGAATCTTTGTTCATCCACATAAGGAAAGCTCAAGAACAAGTGAGTAGGAGAACTCACTTGTGCCCAAATAATCTGAAATCTTCAATGTAAGATGATGATTTCTTCCTTATTCTTTATATTGTTTGCATGCATAAGATTTGTAATTAAGTTTATGACTAAATTAATTCAAACATATATGAATATGTTAAGTAATGAGATATAGATTTCTAACATAGTCTCATGTTGCATTTCCGCAGACGAGCGAAGAATTTCCAAAGGGCATTGATGTGGCCGTCCCGTTTTTTTTATTTGACGATCATGTCGTCGACATATACCTCTACCTCCTTGTGTATCATATCATGTAGGAGAGTGGTAGCGGTTCTTTGATAAGTTGCTCCGGCGTTAATGAGGCCGAAGGGCATGACCGTGTAGCAATATGTACCCCACTGTGGAGTGAACGCAGTCTTGTGCATGTCTTACTCAGCCATTTTAATTTGGTTGTACCCAGCATACCCGTCCATGAATGATAGGAGAGCATGTTCGGCTGTGTTGTCCACAAGAATGTCAACATGTGGCAAAGGGAAGTCGTCCTTTGGACTCGCCTTGTTCATATCCCTGAAGTCGACGCAAACCCGAATTCTTCCGTCTTTCTTTGGTACCGGCACAATGTTGGCCACCCAATCCGAGTATTCAGACACTTTGATGAAACCAGCCTTGAACTGTTTATCCACTTCTTCCTTGATTTTTAGGGCCCACTCAGGACGTATCCGGCGTAGCTTCTGCTTCACAGGTTTAGCCCCGGGTTTAATGGGTATCCGCTGCTCTGTAATTTCTCTGTCAATCCCCGGCATGTCTCTGTAAGACCAGGCGAACACGTCCTTGTATTCGTGGAGGAGGTCAATGAACTGTTAACTTTCCGAGGGGTCCAGGGTTGTCCCTATCCTAAGTTCTTGAGGTGTATTGTCGGTTCCTACATTAATAGGTTCGGTGTCCTCAATGATGGGGGTTCTGGTTTCCCCCTTGTCAAGTTCTTTGGCTAGGTGAGGTGGGTAGTCACTCAAGTCAAATTCCTCGTAGTCATTCAAAATTGCATTGCAGTTAAATTGAGACGAGTCATAAGCAAACTTAGCGTTCATTAAGTTGACACGAGCGAAAAGCTCGGAAAGGACAGACATCTCGTGGTCAGTCAAAGGCGACACAACAGAGGAAGTGGCCCCTGGAACAGGCTCCAGGTTGTCAACTTTCATGGGAGTGGGGGTGACCCTAGTAGACTCAGCCTCTGAATCAGCCACAACTTTGTGAAAAAACAGTGGGAAGGGGACCTTGACTGGGACATTAGGAGCGTTAGAAGCTACGACAGACTCTGACTCCGACTCAGACTCAGACTCAGATCCTTCTTCACTTCCCTCCTTGAACATGAGGCCTTCTCCTGTTGTTATCTTGAGAATGCGGCCTTGGCGATCGGTCCACTTGACGGTCTTCCTCAAGCCCTGTGTAGCTTTCTCCGGGTCAGTATCGGAGATCAAGGCGGTTAGATCAAATTGATTGTCTTTCGGGGCAATGTTGATGATGTCCTCATAGCCGAGGTGTTTGACGTTATCTTCCCCAAAGAGGAGTGTGACAGCTTGTCCGTCAAGGCACGGTGACGGCTTGGACTCAGTTGATGCAGCTGCGATGTTGTCGGGGATAAAGTAGCAGTCCTGGAAGACTTCCACTCCCGAGTACCTAGCCCTGGCCACAGAGTCATAGATTGGCTCCGGAAAGCCATGGTAGAGCTCGGACTCTCCCTCGAGGATAAAGTATCCGTAGAGAGTCAGATGGTAGGGACGGAGGATAACCCCGTGCTTCTTGCGTTTTCGGACAAGGAGGTTCATCTCCTGGATATCTTCGTCGGTAGGTTCGTATCCCAGCCCAAAGAGAATGTTGGGGACCTTAGCCTGTTTCAAGGGAGGCAATGGGTCCTTCAGTGGATTGAGCGGCTGATGTGACCATAATTAGAGCATATTTAGTCCCCGAATTAGCCTTGTTCCCATGCTTTTTAGTGCACATTTGGGTCATTTATTGTCTTTAGTTCTTTGTTTTGCATATTATTTGAGGTTTTGTGTCCTTGGTAGGAAAGGAGTGCATACCTTGCATTTTCATGGCAAAATGAGACTAAATTGATTGAATTCAATGATCAAGCATCAAGGAGAGACAAGATTAGAAGGCCTTTGTACATACTATAGTAGATGGGCAATGATAAGAAAAGATCCTTGCATCCCCGAGGAAATCCTCAAGGATTTTATGAAGAAAAAGGAAGAAAAGAAGAAGGAAAGAAACTGCCTAACAATCCGTGCAGATTGCCTAGAAGACGCCCGTCCACCACCCCAAAATCCGAGCGTCTTCCCCCACAAGACGCCCGGGCAAAACCACCCAAAGACGCCCGTCTTTCCCTTCTGGACGCCCGTCCAGAAGCTGCCAAATCCACCCGTCCCGTGCTAAAGACGCCCGAATTCCCAGACAGTTCCATTTCGTCTTCTACAAGCTTCAAGGAAGGATGCACATCTTTTTCTAGAGACCGGAGTCTCCCTAGAGACCTGCGATTCCTCAACAAGGGACTTAATCGTCAGTTAAGCCCTTAGTTAACCCTAATTCATGCACCTAATCCCCACTATAAATACCCCATTAGTCTAATTAGAAGAGCAGGTTCTTCCTAGCAATCTTTAGAGTAGTTAATATCAATCAAATTTCTCTTTAATCTTATAATCAACATTTAATCAAGTTTTAATACAAGTTTTATTTCCTTAATCTCTCTCTTGTTCATCCTTTATTTTGGGTAATTGAAGATTATTTGGGTTATTATTGGGAGATTGACAACCTTCCAATCAAGCATCAAGTACTTCTTTTATTCTTTGCTTTATTATTGGAATCATTAGTAGGTATAATTCTCTTAATCCCTTTTTAATTATTGTTAATCACTTTCATTTATTCATCATGTTTCACCTTGTTGGTATGATTGACAACCTTGCTAGCATGTTCAACATGATAATGAGTGAGTAGTTTCCTTAGCTAGGGTTAATGGGTAATTAGGGGAAACCAACATGGGGAATGATTTATGCTTAAATTAATATGCTTTCATAGTTTATTTGCTTGCTTGTTGTGATCTCAACTTATGCACATGTTATGTTTGATGAAATGAGAGCCTATGAATCCTTGCATTTTTTTACCCATCACCTATCTTTTTAATGAGACTTGTAAGACATAAACCAACTCGAGTCTCATTAGACCATGCATATTGTTGAGTAGGGAAGATTAAGTCGACTTGTAGGTGTTGTACAATCTAATCGATTCGGCTCCGGGGCCCAAACTTTCCTACGATTTTAAGATATAAACCAACTCGATCGATCACAACAATAATTGCTTGCTTATAACTTGAAAATATGTTTGTATGATCAATTTCCATGAATCCCCTATGACCCCATGACACCCTAGTGCCTTTTATCAATTGTTTACATCACTTTTAATCCATCTTGCTTGTTTGCTTTCATTGCTATTTAGTTTAGTGATCTTCTACTTCAAACCCCAATTGTGACACCCTTAAGACACCACTAGTTATAATAGAAATCTCATCTCAATTCCCGTCCCTTGGGATCCGACCTTTACTTGCCTCTTTACTAATTGTAGAGTTGTTGGTGAAGTTATAAATTGTGTTTTGGTCTAGGTGCTCCTAACGACAAGTACTGAAAACTAAACCCCACGAGGGAACACGACCAAAAATGGCGCCGTTGCCGGGGACGGTGTTAACTTGATTTAGATTTTCTTGTATTGTTATTAGTTGTGTCTTTCTTTGCCTTGGGGAAGTAAAACTCCTCAAGGTTTGTTCTAATAATTTTCGAGTTGTTTGATTTTTTGCATGTCTAGAAGATCACAAGGTGACTTGTTACCCTTTGATCATGAAAATGAAAGAACTTTGACAACCAATAGAAGACTTGCTAGGAGAACTTTGAGAGGTATTGGTGAGGTTGTAGATAATCAACCAAATACTATTGAGTTCATCAACCCTTTTGCAAGAGAAGGTGAGGAGAACCCAACACAAAATCCAACACAAAATCAACCCACAATGCCTAAGTTTTCATCACATTCCGTACCCACCGAGGAGAACCTACTCAATGGTACTCCCACACCACAACATCTAACCCGAAATTTTATTGCCAAAACCGCATTTATTCAATTAGTCAAAAGAAGCCAATTTGGGGGGGATGCCAAGTGAAGACCCTCATTCTCATATGGAGACTTTTTGTAACTATTGTGATGCGATTTCTCAAACCGGTATAACTCAAGACCAAATTCGAGGGGTCTTATTTCCTTTTTCTCTAATTGGCACCGTGAAACAATGGTTGAAAGGCCTTGATAAGGCTACTCTCGGAATTGATTCTTGGAAAAAGTTGGCCCTAGCTTTCTACAAAAAGTTCTATCCACCGGAAAAGACTAACATGCTAAGAGCTCAAATTACGGGCTTTAAGCAAAAGGATGAAGAATTTTGTATGAAGCTTGGGAGCGATTCAAGGGAATTTGTCGCTCATGTCCTCATCATGGACTTAGCGAGTGGTTCTTGGTACAACAATTTTGGAACGGTCTTTATGAAGATTCAAGGAACATTCTCAACATGGGATCAAATGGAATGTTCACCGAAGTTGATGACAATCAAACTTGGAACAAAATTGAGGAAATGGCGGTCCATAACTCACAATATAGTAGACCTCGCAAGGCTACTAGAGGAGGAAAGCATAAAGTGGACTCCATTACTCAATTGGGTGCTCAACTTAGTGCTCACATTGATACCATCAATTTGAAGTTTGAAAAAGCTATGGCTAGACTTAAAGAAGCCTCAAAATCACCAAAGCATCATGTTAATGCCATGACGGCATCTTCATCAATCCCAAGTGGGATATGTAAGAATTGTGGAACTTTGGGACATGACCAAAGTGAATGTAGGGGAACAAATGAACAAGTGAATGCCTTCCAAGCATACAAGAGTGGTACCCCTTATTCAAACTATTACAATGAAAACACCAAATTCCATCCAAATCTCTCATACAAAAGCCAAAATGTTCAAAACCCTCAACCAACATACACCCCACCTCCCATGAGAAACCAAAATCAAAGACCCTTTTACAACCAAAATTAAAGTTACCAAATTCAAACTCCATACAATCAACAAAATGACCAAGGTTTTGATGTTCAAAAAGTGGTCCTCCAAATGCAAAAGAATCAACAAGAGTTTTTCACTCAAATGCAAAAAGATAGTCAAGCAAAGGAAATCACCATCAACAACATCCTAGCTCACACCAAAATGTTGGAAACCCAATTGACTCAACTAGCATCTTCAAGCTCACAAAGACAAAAGGGGCAATTACCACCTTGAAGTATCCCCCAAGACATGAAACGGTTAGTGTCATTCACTTGAGGAGTGGTACAAGGTATGAAGCACCGAAAAAGCAAGTTGAGGATGAAGTTGTGGAAGCTAGTGACAAAGAAGAAATTGTGCAAGACTCCAAGGATGGAGAACCATCAAAAGAAGAAATTTCAAAGAAAAATGAAGACAAGGTCAAGGAGAAGGAGCCCATTGTGATTAGACTTCCTTTTCCAAGTCGTCAAGCCAAGCCCAAATTTGATGACCAACTTGAAAAATTTATGGAAATTGTGAAGAATTTGGAAGTTTCGATTCCTTTCACGGAATTAATCAATCACGTGCCGGCCTATGCAAAATACATGAAAGACATCCTCACAAAGAAGAAGTCGATCCGGAAGCTTGAGACTATCGCCTTCACTAAGGTGAGTAGTGCAATACTTCAAGGGAGTTCACCTCCAAAACTCAAAGATCCGGGAAGCTTCTCAATACCGTGTACCATTGGCGACACCACGATCAACAAAGCCTTATGTGATCTAGGGGCTAGTGTGAGTGTTATGCCGTACTCGGTGAGTAAAAGGTTAGGGATGGGAGAGCTTAAATGCACCAATATCACACTTCAAATGGCCGATAGATCGACGAAGACACCATTAGGGATATGGGAAGATGTTCCAGTAAGAGTTGGGAAATTTTTCATCCCGGTGGACTTTGTCATTGTTGACATAGAAGAAGATTCCAACATTCCAATCATTCTAGGAAGACCTTTCTTACACACCGCGGGTACGGTGATTGATGTGAAGCATGGAGAGCTCACTCTAGAAGTGGGAGATGAGAGCATAACTTTCAATCTTGACAAGACCATGAGAGCTCCCCGTTTGCATGAACCATGTTTTATGGTTGATCATTATAGCCGGAAGGATGATAGGAAGAAGTCGGAATTCCAATGGAAGAAGAAAATTGAAGATGCTCCATTCAAAGAGCAAGTGAATTGTAACAAAAAGAGCTTGAAAAGCTCACCAAAGTCAAGCAATGAAGAGGATGGCCTCATTGGCCAAGACAAGAAAGTGGGAGAGTTGTCTCTATCAACTCAAGAGATCGTCAGTGATCAAGTAGATGAAGTTTATGGTCTTTGGGACGATGAGTTTGAAGGGATTTTTAATCCCTATATTGGTAATGCTATCGATAAAGACCGACATGAAGGACAAGAAGGGCAAAGGTCTATTGAAGATCTTTATCATGATAATGAACAAGCTTTTGACTACTTTTTCAAGGTGTTGAGCAACATCAACAATACCTTGGACATGCCCCCATGACATCTCACTAAGGATGAGAGTTTGGTGGAGTCCTCCCTAAACCATCATTTGTAAATATTTCTAACTCCCTAACTCGCATTTTAATTCTTACATTGCATTTTTGTCATTTTTGGATTTTTATGCTTTGATCAAGATAATTATCATTTTTGAGAGAAGTGAGGGAGGGACTAATGATTTAATTGATGTGTAGTGCTTTAGCTTAGTGTGGGGATAGAAATTGACTAGGCTATTCATGTTTTAGTAGTGCCCCTACAATGAAGAACACGGGATTTGAAGAATGAAAAATGACAAGGGACATGCAAGTGCACGGATGGAACTGAATTCGGGTAAAACAGGGAGAATCCGAGCGTCTTCATGGGAATCCGCTCGTCTTCAGGAAAGACGCCCGTCTTTGTCGAAATCCGCCTGTCCATTTGATCTGAAAATTTGAAATTATGGGACTGTCGAAGAATCCGAGGGTCCTGGTAGAGAAGACACTCGTCTTCAGATATCCGCCCGTCTTGGAAGGAAAGACGCTCGTCTTTTTGGCTGTGAAAAACAAGAAAAGCTCACTGTCTAAGAATCCGCCCGTCTTCAGCAGAAGACGCCCGTCCTGCAGTCGATAAATCCGAGCGTCCTTACTGAAAGACGGCCGTCTTTAGGCGAGAATCCTGAACCAAAAAATGCAGAATCCGAGCGTCCCGAAGGAAAGACGCCCGTCTTCCCCTACAGTTCAAAAATTTTCGGGTATTTTAAATACCCATCCCACATTCATTTCTTCATTCCTTCATTCAAAACACTACCCATAAACCCCAAAACTCAAAACCCTCATCCTCTCCATCACCAAAACAAGATTTCCTCAACCAAATTCAACAAAACCAAATCCAAACTTCCTTTTAACAACAATTAATCACTCATCTTCCAACAAAAATCAAACCAAGCACCAAAATCTTCAACCTTTGAGTCGATTTTTGAATTATAAAGGCAAAGCCTTTCATCTTAAAATCGATTTGGGTATACTTGGAAATTGAAGATTTTCACTCTTTTCTTGGTATAATCATCAATGGCATGGACAAAGGGATCAACAAAGGCACCTAAGGCAAAGGCACTCTCAACAAGACAAAAATGTCTTCAAGCAAAGAAAGCCTCATTGGCTATGGTGGTAGCTAGTTCAAACTTGGAAGTTCAACAACAACAACCTCCCTTGGAAGCAACAACATCAACAACTCCGGAAATTGCTCAATTATCAAACTATCCGGAGGTAATTTTCATTTATAACTCCCATAGGGATACATTTGCCAAGTATGCTAGAAAATCATTTCTACCCACCAAATTCATATGTGAAGATGCCTTGAACAAATTGGGTGTCCTTGAACAAACAAAAGCCTTCTTTGAAGCCATGGGGTTGGGAAAATTGTTTGCTACAAGAGAATTGACATACCCCTCCCTTACCTTAGAATTCTTGAGTTCTTTGAAAGTTACTAAGGTAGAGACTAAAGAAAACATCGAGGTCCACCTTGCCAATGTGAGTAGGCGCATCACCTTTGATGAATTTGGTAATGTATTAGGTCTTACTGATTCACCTAGTTATTACAAGAATCCCGAAAAGTATGACCCACTCCTCTTTGGGAGGCGATTTCCGGGAGGAAATTTGAGAACTATCATGCTAGTCGCGCTCTATTAGTCCACCATCCGGGCATTAGAGTGTGGCACAAGGTCATCGGGAATACTATCATTGCAAGAAAAGACACTAACCACTTTACCAAGCTCGATTGTGTTCTACTTGAGTCGGCCTTAAATATTGGAAGGGAATTCACCAAGCCTTACAATTCTCTAAGGCTTTTGGTGGAAAGATGGCTCAATGTTGATTGTGGAAAGCAAGGCACCACTTTTATTGTAAATGGAGGTCTAGTCACTCTTTTGGCTAAGTACTTTGATCCGAATTTCAACAAGGATAGCAAGTATGTGGCAAAAAAGGGGGGTCATCTCATTGACATGGATGTCATGATTAACAAGTACAAGTGGGTCACTCATAACCCTCTTGACACCAAATATGGGAAGCTCACCAATGAGGCTAGATCTTTTACTTTGCCTTCCAAGATATGCCGTTTGAGTGTCCATCGGACCAACTACCTTCTTCCCCTCTCAAAAGAAGCCGAATACATCATCCGTCAACAAAGGGGTGAAATTGAAATGCCCTCCTCCTCCGTTGTCACACCACCCTATCCATTCAAGTATCAAGAGTTCAAAACCGAAGGTGTTAAAGCAAGCAATGACTACATGACTCTACTTATGCAAGAGATGCACAAACAAGCTTTTAAGAATCGGGAAGATGCATACTTAGCCCAATATCCACCCCTTCTTCATTTAGCTAGGCAAGGACTACTTGATCCTGCATGTCCTTTGCCTAGTTGGGCGGATAGGGAAGTCTTCTTTCCAAATGCATCTAGGGGTGAGATACCGGGTGACGATGAGGTTGTCGGTGATGAGGTTGTTGATGATAGCATTGATGAAGAGGCTAATGAAGAAGAAGAAGAAAAGGATGATGAAGGAAGTGAGCAAGGAAGTGAAGAAGGAAGTGGTGATGAGTCCACTTCTATTGAGGAAGATGATGACAATGATGATATGGTGGAAGATTAGCAAGCTTTGGAGGTTCCTACCCTCTTGAGGTTTGTCTACTTCTTTCTTTGTTTTATTTATTTTATCTTGATCATGGTTGGAGAGTCCTAGCAACAAACAGGACTAACACCTAGGCCCCATTGAGGTGTTCTTATTTCATTGTTCCCACTTTTGAAAATCCAAAATGACAATTTAGTTTCATGCATTGCATCTTGTGTGCATGAACTACCCCAACTTTAGGACATTAGAAATAATGTCTATCTTGGTTTGGGGAAGTAAATGCATACGCAACGGAAGGTAATCTAAATTACGCTCTCCGTCATAAACAAAAACCTATGCATCATGTAGTGTAGATTACTGTAGCTTGCATCTAGTGTAGAATTCATGCATCATGTTTGCATGATTTCCCATCATTTTGGCCATTGAGGACAATGCCCATATTAGTGTGGGGATGGGGAATTCTAACCTAGCTTTTATTCAAAAATCCAAAAAAACCAAAAAAATTTGAAAAACCACAAAAATTTGAAAAATTTGAAAATAAAAAAACAAGTTCATTTCCTTTGTAGTGTAGTCATATATATATTGTTGTATATATTGTGTTTGTTTTATCCTTGTTCACATTGATTGACTACGCCACATCCGAGACATGAGGATATTGAAGACCGCATGGTATGATCTTTCCCATCTCCTTTTTCCTCTTTATGTTAATGACTATGTGGTTTTATTTTGATTGATGCGGTATAACAATGTGAACTTAGGACTTGCATTTAGTTTATATGTCATATTAGTTGGTAGAATCATTTGCATTAGGATGTATATATATTAGTTGCATCATGGCATGTAGTTTGCATGTTAGAAAAATTTTGCAAAACCGTCTACTTGGGAAGTTTGACAAGTGTATATAGGCCCTAGTAGATGCTTTTTCTTCTTAAGACTTTGCTTGATAGAATACTTGTAAAACACCCTAGGATGTGTCATGCTAGTATCCTTTGACCGATGGATTAAGGCCTAGTCAAGAGTACCTTGTGGTGTGATAACTCCTTGGCTACCGTTTATTCCAAGGTGACCCTTGAAACCATGCATCCATCATCCATGTTCTACCACATTTTTGTCATCAAAGGGAATGGGCATAAAAAGAAATCAATTTGAGTTCAATGAAATGAAAAGTGAAAGAAAGTTTGCAAAAAAATGCATCAAATGAAAAGAGGAGCAAAAATAGAACTCCTAAAGTTTCAAATATAAGCCACCCTCACTACATATGGGGTGACTTTGAAAATGTTCAAAAACAAAATGCAAAAAGTTGAAAGTTGTCAAGTGTTGAAATGCCAAAAATCAAAAACAAATGGCAAGAAAATGTTCTCAAATGTTATATGCCACAAGAAATTGGGGGGAAAAACAAAAACAAAAGCAAACTCCCAAAGAGAAACTCAAATACTATCGATCCCTTTATCCATCGTATCCATTTTTGTGCATGGTAGAGAGGGGACGACCCTTCTTCTTGTCTAGGCGAGAAGGGGAATTCCGCGATCCTCCAGTGTTTCTAACACCATAGGGAGCCTATTTTTGACAAAAGCATTTAACGATTGAGGACAAAGGTACCCTAGCTTGACACAACTTGGAGGTGATTTATTGGTATCATTCTAGGCTCAGTAGTTTGAAGAAATAGCATCTATGAAGGAGTGTGTACCCTTGAATTTCTTCCCTTGTAAATAATTTTCGCCACTTAGATGAGGAAAGTGGCTATTCTTTTTTAGATGCATCCATTACTTGTTTGGTGTGCTTAATGTTTGGATGTGTTGCCATTTTGGCAAGACCTACCTTGCCTTGCAAGAAGGCATCCTACCTCATGGTTGTCTTGTTGTGAGTTGAAGGGGCGGAGTGAGACCCGCTAATTGTCTCATATCGGCTATGTTATTAGGTTAGTTTAAATAATGGTCCTAGTCTTTGTCACCTCTTTACTCGGGACGAGCAAAGGTTTGGTTTGGGGATATTTGATGTGACCATAATTAGAGCATATTTAGTCCCCGAATTAGCCTTGTTCCCATGCTTTTTAGTGCACATTTGGGTCATTTATTATCTTTAGTTCTTTGTTTTGCATATTCTTTGAGGTTTTGTGTCCTTGGTAGGAAAGGAGTGCAAACCTTGTATTTTCATGGCAAAATGAGACTAAATTGATTGAATTCAATGACCAAGCATCAAGGAGAGACAAGATTAGAAGGCCTTTGTACATACTATAGTAGATGGGCAATGATAAGAAAATATCCTTGCATCCCCGAGGAAATCCTCAAGGATTTTATGAAGAAAAAGGAAGAAAAGAAGAAGGAAAGAAACTGCCTGACAATCCGTGCGGATTGCCTAGAAGACGCCCGTCCACCACCCCACAATCCGAGCGTCTTCCCCCACAAGACGCCCGGGCAAAACCACCCAAAGACGCCCGTCTTTCCCTTCTGGACGCCCGTCCAGAAGCTGCCAAATCCGCCCGTCCCGTGCTAAAGACTCCCGGATTCCCAGACAGTTCCATTTCGTCTTCTATAAGCTTCAAGGAAGGATGCACATCTTTTTCTAGAGACAGGAGTCTCCCTAGAGCCGGAGTCTCCCTAGAGACCGGCGATTCCTCAACAAGGGACTTAATCGTCATTTAAGCCCTTAGTTAACCCTAATTCATGCACCTAATCCCCACTATAAATACCCCATTAGTCTAATTAGAAGAGCAGGTTCTTCCTAGAAATCTTTAGAGTAGTTAATATCAATCAAATTTCTCTTTAATCTTGTAATCAACATTTAATCAAGTTTTAATACAAGTTTTATTTCCTTAATCTCTCTCTTGTTCATCCTTTATTTTAGGTAATTGAAGATTATTTGGGTTATTATAGGGAGATTGACAACCTTCCAATCAAGCATCAAGTACTTCTTTTATTCTTTGCTTTATTATTGGAATCATTAGTAGGTATAATTCTCTTAATCCCTTTTTAATTATTGTTAATCACTTTCATTTATTCATCATGTTTCACCTTGTTGGTATGATTGACAACCTTGCTAGCATGTTCAACATGATAATGAGTGAATAGTTTCCTTAGCTAGGGTTAATGGGTAATTAGAGGAAACCAACATGGGGAATGATTTATGCTTAAATTAATATGCTTTCATAGATTATTTGCTTGCTTGTTGTGATCTCAACTTATGCACATGTTATGTTTGATGAAATGTGAGCCTATGAATCCTTGCATTTTTTTTACCCATCACCTATCTTTTCAATGAGACTTGTAAGACATAAACCAACTCGAGTCTCATTACACCATGCATATTGTTGAGTAGGGAAGATTAAGTCGACTTGTAGGTGTTGTACAATCTAATCGATTCGGCTCCGGGACCCAAACTTTCCTAGGATTGTAAGATATAAACTAACTCGATCCATCACAACAATAATTGCTTGCTTATAACTTGAGAATATGTTTGTATGATCAATTCCCATGAATCCCCTATGACCCCATGACACCCTAGTGCCTTTTATCAATTGTTTACATCCCTTTTAATCCATCTTGCTTGTTTGCTTTCATTGCAATTTAGTTTAGTGATCTTCTACTTCAAACCCCAATTGTGACACCCTTAAGACACCACTAGTTACAATAGAAATCTCATCTCAATTCCCGTCCCTTGGGATCCGACCTTTACTCGCCTCTTTACTAATTGTAGAGTTGTTGGTGAAGTTATAAATTGTGTTTTGGTCTAGGTGCTCCTAACGACAAGTACTGAAAACTAAACCCTACGAGGCAACACGACCAGCGGCAAACCCGGGAAATAACCCTGACGCATCATAATACGGTTGACCATGAGGTTGGTGAACGGGTTACAATCAAAGGGCGTCAATTCATCAGTTATGGCGTTTACGGCTTGGAAACCCCACATTTCGTTATCATCCTCCTCAATGGCTTGGGGGGCTGTTCCCCTTCTCATGACAGCTTTGATTGGGGAAGCGGGAATTGTGATCGTTTTCCCGTTGAAGGGGACCCTGATCTTCTGGTGGAGATTTGAGGTGACCGCCTTGACAGCGTGAATCCAGGGACGTCCCAGGAGCATATTGAAAGAAGCGTCGATGTCGACCACTTGAAAATTGGTTTGTCTTTCCAGTGGCCCGGTTGCGACGGTCAAAGTGACAAGCCCAGCGACCTTGCGACGAGTGTCGTCGTAGGCGCGTACTCCTTGATTCGTTGGGACCAAATCCTCTTCCTTAATCCCCAGCTTGTGGGCAGTCTTAAGAGGAATGACGTTTACCGCGGAACCGTCATCCACGAGGTCCATGGGTACATTTTTCTGGAGGCATTATACGGTGATATACAGGGCCAGGTTATTATTGGCTCCGAACGGAGGGATATCCTCGTCGGAGAAGACGACCGGGTTGTTCAGATCAGGGGCGTCCCTCGTCATGTGCGCCACTATTTCTTGTGGGGAAGAAGTGGAGGGCACGGTTAATTTTCCCAAGGCCTGCAGCAAGGCCTCTCGATGCTCAAAAGACGTTGCAATCAGTTGCCAAATTCAGATTTCGGCTTTTGCTTTCTGAAGCTGTTTCAGGATTGAGTTCTCAGGAGCCTTTGGTTGAGCGTCCACCTCTGGGACGACTCGGTCATTCGTTGTTGGAACGACCGTTGGATTGCTCGGATTCTGATAGGGGCGTCCGGACCGGGGAGATGTCCGATTTCTTTCGCCCGCTTCTCCTTCCCTGGGATGACATAGACATCCTCAACATCATCTCTCCAGATGCCATTAATTTCAGAGTCTCGAGGGTACCTTGGAGGGGTATTCCTCGGTGGGCAGTTCTTGTGAGGGATACTTTTTTGAGGGTGGTTTTTGTGTGGGTTATTTTTATGGGGGTAGTTATTGTGGGGGTAGTTATTTTGAAGGTGATTATTTTGAGGGTGATTTTCGTGAGGTCTATGCCAGAATGGTCGCGGGAGCAATCCATCCTGGGGTGGGTAGTTTTGAATGCTTGGGGAATTCTCCCTCGGGCGCGGTGCTGGAGGATTGAAGATGAGTCGACTGTAGGCGTCGTCGAGTCGGGTGATTCTCTCAGAGAGGCTGGCTATGGCCTCCTCAACTTGTTGAAACATAGTGAGCATAGTGGTAGCACTAAACACAAACACTCCGTCTGAAGGATCTTTTTCCAAAGCATTCACCTCGTCGTCAATTGGCAGGATGAGGTGAGAGGAGTCTAGGGTCGGCTCATCGTCAGAGATGGCGTGGATTCCCAGAGGAATCATTTTGTTGTTCGGCTTAGTCGGTGGGGGTAAAGGAAAATCTCCTTCCTCAATCATGTCTTGAATGAGGTACTTGAGTTTGAAGCAAGTTTCGGTATCGTGCCCTTTCCCTCGATGATACTGACAGTAGGCGTTGGGGTTCCAGAACCGGGACTTCATGGCATCGGTCGGATCCGGGGTGGGTCCGATCGGTCGTAACTGATGCCCGTCGTTGTGTGCTCCAAAGATAAAATTTATAATACCTATTAAAACTAACAGAAGCTAGTGGTAACAGGGTCGGACCACAGGGAGGCGATGCAATTATTAGTTGTCTAATTTTAAGTCCAAGGTAACCAATGTGGGGGTTTGATTTGATTTGGTCTAAAGCTAAGGCAATAAAAGACAATAAACTAAATAAACGGATAAAACAAATATTAAAAGGGGTGCTAAGATGGTCGGTTCACTGTAGTTCCGGCGGCAGTGTACTGGGTAGGTCTAAAACAAACACGTGAGACGGGAAAATAAGAAGTCCTCTCGGTCCATTCTTACAGGTAGCATCTTTCGATCTCGCTACAGGTCCCTAATATCACTAATACTAACTTTCGTTCTGAATAGTGACTAAAAAGGCTAAATTAACTTATCTTTCGATCCCATTAATCTAGTTGTCTTAATTAGGTAGGCTATCTCCCTTCCCTATCTTTCGATCTTTATTGGGTCAATTCCTAAACATTCAACTAGTCGCGTGCACTCAATTCGTCAAACATAGAAATTAAATCAATTAAAACGAAGGTAATATCACGAGGCCAGTCGATCGACCAGGAAGCCCAGTCGATCGACCATGGCGCGCTCTAGGTCGTCCTATTCTAATGCCGCCTACACTACAGATTCCCTACATCCTAGTACAGAGGATTTAGCTACTCATACTCATGATAAAAACAGCGATAAACTTAACAATTAAAACATTCGAATTCATGCTTAAATTATCTAAACAAATGATTAACATAAAACGATAATTTTTTTCGGGAGATCTAACCTAGCAATTCTATACTACGAATGGAAGCAATAAAACTGAATAAGAACAGAAGAATACCGTGTAAAGGAATTGTAAAGGGAAGATCAGAACCGAATGCAAAACAGAAACTTTATTAAAGAACGAACTAAACTATGAATGTTGAATTGTATCTTCGAACTGAATGATAAAAACTTCATAAAAGGGATCCCCCCTGCTGAAAACTCAAGTTACGATATATAGCAATACAACGTAGTTCTTATTTCCTAAAACCTAATTACAATGGGCTTCAAACTTCTCGATCTTTTAATTCACACAGATTAGCGGTGTGGTCGATCGACCACTGAGGTCAGTCGATCGAATGATTATTGCTGAACAGTAGCTACTGGAACTCGTGGGTTGGTCGATCGACCATGGAGGCCATTCGATCGACTGCTTTAGCTGATAGTCCGCTTCTAATTCTTCATAAAATTATCTTTCAGGCCTCGAAATGCACACCAAGCTCGTTCCTTAAGTAAATACTTCACGTCAAATGCAATGCAAGATACTCAGGGACGCATTTGGCTCAATATCTACTCATTTCCGCATAAATCTGCAATATTACATAAAAATACGAAAGTAGACGAAATGGGGCAAATTGTAGCTTTAAACTACATAATTGAGCTCTGAAATGCATGTAAAATAGGGTGTAAAACATCATATAAATGACACGCATCAAACTTCCCCAAACCAAACCCTTGCTTGTCCTCAAGCAAGAACTAGACTCGATCCTAAAACCTAATGAAACGAGTTCAATCTCAGAGCGAAATGCAAACCGAATAGGCTAAACCAATTTAATGCAATAACCAACAATCAACTAGCACTATGAATCATGCAAACGAGTTATTAAGTCGTCAAAAAAAAACTGCTGAACCGTCAACTATAGAGACTTATCATTATGGACTCTCACTGGTCGCTCAATCACTCAATAAATACAGGTGAGTAATGTAAAGATAGAAAGAATTCATTTTGTAGTGACACTCACCTAACTACGACCTATAAGAACATGCCTGCAATCTAATATGAAAGTAATCTCTACAACCGTACATATGCATTCCAACCAAACAGATGACCATGACACATGCCGAGGTAAATATGGATATGTGAGGTAATGGGCAAGAAGGGCTAAGACGAATTTGGATAAAAACAGAGTTAAAAGCCAAGCTAGTAACTAAGGGAACCAAATTAATAAACCATCCCAAACTCTTGCTCAAAATTTCAATCGAAACGGTGCTAATTTTTTAAGCACAAATCTCTCAATCTCCATAATTAAACAACTCCCTATAAGATACAAATGAAACATGGGAGTGTAAATCACCAACCCATAAAGATTCAAACCATGTGATTTTTGATTTTTCTCTTTCTCGGGTTTCAGTCGATCGACCAGAATGGGCAGTCGATCGACCGTATTAAACAGTACAGCACTCTTTTTTTCTTTTTTTCGAATCATTTTTCTTCTTCTTCTTTTTTTTCTCTTTCTTTGTTTCCTTTATTTTTCCATCTCTTCCCAACTTTATCTCAAAATGAGCATTAGCTTACCAAAAATGAAGTAACAATCCCAAAAACGTAAACTACTAGCTTGACAAGGGCAGGCTAAATGTAGGATGTAGTAAACGGGACAAAAAGGCTATTTTTGGCAGTGTGGAGCTTATGGGTAAAATAAGAAAAGGGGACCTCTTCCACATGTGTCAACTAACCACGGACCGAATGCTCACAGGTATTAAGCAGATTAAGTTCATATTTATGCATATTGATGTAACATGTCTCATAAGGAGTAACTACTCACAAATCCTAAATAAACTGGTCATGAATGTCACCAGTTATAAGCTCTAAAACTCAGAAAATGATGTAGTTTGCCAAAATTTTAAGTCAAGTCTCAAGTTCAGCAAGAATTTAACGAAAACTTGTAGACTATGCAAATGATTCTACTAATAACATGTCAATTAGCAAGGCTTAGGCATAAAACAGATGAAAATGCAATGTCATCATTGAAATACTACCGTTCCGACTCGACCTATATGCTAAAATAAACGTGCAATTTTTTTGAATTTTTTTCAATTTTTCAATTTTTTTGGATTTTTTTGTATATATATATAAGGGAAAGTAAACAACAATGCAAGACAAAAATGTAAACGTGAATGCAAGCAAATGAAATGTAACGCAAAACCCTTCCCCAAACCAAATCACACAATGTCCCCATTGTGCAAAATCATATAATGAAGAAAAAGGAAAACGGGAATTTGCGAGAAAATCAAGTAAAAAGGACATGAAGTGAAGCTCGGAAACTCACAAGACTTAGGCGCAGCAAATGGAAACCTCCCCAAACCAGCGTGAGCTAGGAGGTTTCAGTAGCTAGCAGTGCTACCAATAAGTACCTGAAAAGACAAATAATACCACGCGTAAATCCGAGAAAGCAATGTGGAAGCGGTAATCATGTGCAAAAATTAAAAACGGAAGAAAACCGAAATATGTCGGAAAATAAAGAAGAAGGAAGACTCCCTCAATTCCGCAAATCGACCAAACTCAGCAGGGGAATGATCGAAAACAAGTACAGCAGCAACAGCGGTCGATCGACTACATCACCCAGTCGATCGACCAGAGTGAACAGGAACATAAGCTCCTGGAAATCGCAGCTCAGTCGATCGACCATACTGGCCAGTCGATCGACTGCAATACCTGCTGTAAGTTCTGAATTCTTCTAATTAACTCAATAAATTGAGCCATCAAGGTCTATAAACCTGCAATTACACACAATAACGCGCCCAAAATTGCGCAAAACCCAAAGCAATAGTCTAAAGTGTATAAAATCCTAAGCAAACTTATTAAAATGCGAAGTCTCGCGCACAAAAAAGCAATAAAAAGAGTTCAACGAAAGCAATAAAATGTTTGTAAAGTCTTTGATCAACTAATAGTTGATCAAGAACGGCCACGGAATGGCCCACTTGGTCGGCTTCTGGCTACAAGTGGTAGCCTCTACAGTGCTCATCTCCTCAGCTGCACTCTTCTCAACTCCATCATCCGCTAAACTCAACGGATTAATGGCTTCAACATCCTCCCAAGCAATGACCTCTTCTGGCTCATCAGAATCCAAGTCGGACTCCGTCACGTTGACTGGCTCGTCCTCAGGCTCCTCATCAGTGCCATAGCTAAGACATCCTAGACCACCTCTTTGAACGATTGGCTCCCTCACAGTTGGAGCAACATGTGGCTCTTCCTTCCCCAAACCAGCTCCTGCAATGTCCAAAACAGAAGAATCTTCCTCCAATTTGCTCCCAATCTGGGGCGGAGGTGTTATAGCAGAAACAGGCGTAGAGACAGGCATATCAGAAAGCACAAAATAAGATTTCTTTTCGGAAACCGTATTACAAGTGACTGGCCACATGGGGTATTTCTTCTTAGCCGTCTGGGCAAAGATAATGGAGTGCTTACCTACTTTGAAGGTCAAAGTCCCTGAACCAACATCTATAACTGCAGCAGCAGTGTGCAGAAATGGTCTACCCAAAATGATAGGAATGTGGGCATCCTCGGGCATATCTAGTACAACGAAGTCAACAGGGAAAAAGAACTTTTCTATCTGCACGGGAATGTCCTCTAAGACTCCTATAGGCTGGACTACAGATCGGTCAGCCATTTGTACTGTCATGTTGGTAACTGCAAACCTAGTCAATTTCAACTTCCTAGCAAGACTCAAGGGCATTACACTAATACTGGCTCCTAGGTCACACAAGGCCTTCTCAATAGAAAAGGTGACAATACTACATGGAACGGAAAAGCTACCTGGGTCTTCTAGCTTATGGGGTGCAGTGTGGGTCAAATAAGAGCATGACTCCTCAGTTAGTGCGACAGTATGCACAGTTTCAAGTGACTTCTTCTTAGACAAAAGTTGCTTCATAAATTTCATGTAAGCAGGCACTTGATTAACTAACTCAAGAAAAGGAACTTGTACGTTTAAGCTACGAATAACATTTTCAAATTTGTTAAAGGATACCTGTTCCTTCGTTGGCACCAATCTTTCTGGGTAGGGGGCTGAAAGAAGTAACTTAGCCCTCTCCTCTAGGTCTCTCATGCCGGCATCGGTGGACTTAGGCTGAAAATCCACTACCTTCTCCTTGTTGTAGCTTGACCCTTCATCAGACCGTCTCAAAAATGAACAATTAATCGTCATCGGGTCATATTTCGGAACCGGGACTGACCCATCAGCATTTGGGTCTTGCCTCAATATTTTCGGAGTCGTCGTGCCCCGAAACAAATGGTCTCTCAAGTTGTCTGGCATTGGAGGACGAAAAGATTCACCATCAGCAGCGTTGTCAGTCGATCGATCATGTAGGTCAGTCGATCGACTGACATCTACAGACCGAAAGCTCTTGCATCTCGCGGATCGTCGATCGATCGGGTATATCGATCGATCGACCGATATACCCCCAATAATCGTGTTTTTTTTCCACTGTTCGTTCCAGCTTTCTTCTTACCCGGTTCCGCCTCATCTTTTTCAGTGACATCCTCGACCATAGCGGGCCCATCAAGGGCAGAGCCACTCCTCAAAGTAATGGCATTAAGGGTCTCCTTTTGTTCCGTCTGCGTCGGTAAATGTCCCGGAGCTCGATTTGTATTCTTGCTTGCCAATTGAGCAATTTGGCTCTCTAACATCTCCAACCCGGCCTCTCTAGCTTGAGACTCTTTCAACAACAATTTTTTCAATTCATTGAAATCAGAACTTTGGGATTGCTGCTGCTGCTGAGGAACATACGGAGGCTTTTGGTACGGCTGTTGCTGCTTATGAGGGGGGCACATAATTCTGCTGCTGCTGTGGAGGTTGAGTCGGATTCAAGACATTTTGGCTACTCCACCTCAAGTTTGGATGGACATTCGGCTCATAATAAGTGTCTGTCTGCCTATAATGTTGAAAGGCAGTACAAGACTCAAAGGGATTAGGACAATTGTCTGAAACATGTCCCTCAGCTCCACATCTTTTACAGACGAAAGGACCGTCTGAAACAGCATTCACATGATAGATCCCTCTTTTTGAAGCTCCTCCCAACTCGTACTTATCAAACCTCGCCGTGAGAGCCTCTAGTGCAGCTACAGAGGGGGATTCAGCACTCCTCCTTTGATTTCCCCTGGAATTCCCATACTCAGCTTTATGGGTGGCCAAATCATCAATAATTTTCCACCCCTTAGTCTCTCCAACATTCTCCTGGAATCTGCCACTAGCTGCCGCACCCAGGATAGCTCTCTGATCATCATAGAGCCCATTATAAAATTGATTGCATAAACTCCATTTCTCAAACCCATGGTGCGGAATGGTTCGCACCAGCTTCTTGAAATGGACCCACGCCTCATGAAAGTTCTCATCAGGACCCTGTTTAAAGCTCGTGATCTGAGCTCTAATGGCATTAGTCTTTGAGGCAGAGAAATATTTCTTGTAGAATGCTAGGGCCAAAGAATTCCAGTCAATGATCCCATTAGCAGCTCGATCCAGGTCTCTGTACCACTCCCTTGCAGCATCACGAAGAGAGAATATGAACATAGTCTCCTTCACCTGGTACTGGGTCACACCGGTTGGTGGGGGTATGGAACAACAATAATCAATGAATGTCTCTATGTGCTTAGCTGCATCTTCATTTGCAGCTCCCTCGAATTGGTTTCTCTCAACCAAGTTAATATAAGAAGGCTTCGGCTCGAATTTTCTGTCCTCCCCGGATAATATGAATCCTTTGTAAAGATTCGCAGCTCTCGGTTCAGAGTGACTGGCTATACTTGCTTCTTCAGCCATGACTGGAAAATCTGGAGATGTGACGGTCTCAGCTGAAGAAGTGGAAACAGGAGATGAATGTGGATCCTCCTCAAATAGCTCGTTCTCGTAGTAACTAGACAGAGTACTCAGCTCTTCCTCTGTCGGCAATACTCTAGATGATCGTCTCAACTCACGCAAAGTCTTCTCAATCTCAGGATTGAACGGCAGTAATTCACCACCATGTGACCTGCGCATAAGAAGAAACTACAAATAGAATATGAGAATAGTTTAAGGAACAGATGTCCCTTAAACTAAGAGAAAGACTAAAAATAAAACAACTAAAAATTTTAAACAATTGCCTCCCCGGCAACGGCGCCAAAATTTGATGCCTGTCGTTGTGTGCACCAAATATAAAATTTATAATACCTATTAAAACTAACAGAAGCTAGTGCTAACAGGGTCGAACCACAGGGAGGTGATGCAATTATTAGTTGTCTAATTTTAAGTCCAAGGTAACAAATGTGGGGGTTTGATTTGATTTGGTCTAAAGCTAAGGCAATAAAAGACAATAAACTAAATAAACGGATAAAACAAATATTAAAAGGGGTGCTAAGATGGTCGGTTCACTTTAGTTCCGGCGGCAGTGTACTGGGTAGGTCTAAAACAAACACGTAAGACGGGAAAATAAGAAGTCCTCTCGGTCCATTCTTACAGGTAGCATCTTTCGATCTTGCTACAAGTCCCTAATATCACTAATACTAACTTTCGTTCTGAATAGTGACTAAAAAGGCTAAATTAACTCATCTTTCGATCACATTAATCTAGTCGTCTTAATTAGGTAGGCTATCTCCCTTCCTTATCTTTCGATCTTTATTGGGTTGGTCAATTCCTAAACATTCAACTAGTCGCGTGCACTCGATTCGTCAAACATAGAAATTAAATGAATTAAAACGAAGGTAATCTCACGAGGCCAGTCGATCGACCATGGCGCGCTCTAGGTCGTCCTATTCTAATGCCGCCTACACTACAGATTCTCTACATCCTAGCACAGGGGATTTAGCTACTCATACTCAACAGCGATAAACTTAACAATTAAAACATTCGAATTCATGCTTAAATTATCTAAACAACCGATTAACATAAAACGATAATTGGTTTCGGGAGATCTAACCTAGCAATTCTATACTACGAATGAAAGCAATAAAACTGAATAAGAACAGAAGAATACCGTGTAAAGGAATTGTAAAGGGAAGATCAGAACCGAATACAAAACAGAAACTTTATTAAAGAACGAACTAAACTATGAATGTTGAATTGTATCTTCGAACTGAATGATAAAAACTTCATAAAAGGGATCCCCCCTGCTGAAAACTCAAGTTACGTTATATAGCAATACAACGTAGTTCTTATTTCCTAAAACCTAATTACAATGGGCTTCAAACTTCTCGATCTTTTAATTCACACAGATTAGCGGTGTGGTCGATCGATCACTGAGGTCAGTCGATCGACTGATCATTGCTGAACAGTAGCTACTGGAACTCGTGGGTTGGTCGATCGACCATGGAGGCCATTCGATCGACTGCTTTAGCTGATAGTCCGCTTCTAATTCTTCATAAAATTATCTTTCAGGCCTCGAAATGCGCACCAAGCTCGTTCCTTAAGTAAATTCTTCACGTCAAATGCAATGCAAGTGACACGTCTGTCGCGTACCTGTCAAAAATAAAACCTAACGGTCTCAACTAAAATGTAGTAGAGGCAGTCGAGTATCGAATCCTCAGGGAGGTAATGCACCTACAGCTATCTATTTCTAATCCTATTGTAACAATTGGGTTTGATTGAATTTTTGATTCTAAACTACGGAGTTGAAAGGAAGAGAAATAAAGCAGAAAGCAGTGAAGCAGGAAGTGAATTAAAACTATCAATAAGAGGGGGACATGTCGGGAATTCGGTTCACTACGGTAGTTCAACAACTTAGCAGTAAATGACTCAGACGAACTAATGCGAGACGGATATTAGAAGGTCCTTTCGGTCCACTTCCCACCCTAAAATACCACTAACTTAACTTTCGTCCTCATTAGGGTAGTCTACTGTTTATAGCAGGCCTATTTAGTCCAATCTTTCGATCCAGGATTAATTGTAGCCAGATTAATGGGTGACATAGAAGCGTGCACTCAACTAGGTCGAGAATTACAGTTATATTGCTATAGTGACAGGGCCTCTTAGTCAATTCGTCTAATTCATTCACTACGTCGTCATTTCACTACCGCAGATCCCCTAATCCCAACATGAAAGGGTTTAGCTACTCATATTCTTAATAAAACTAACAAAGATATAAATTTCCAGATGAGATGACATAACGAAATAATAGAAGAATTCAATAACGGAAATTAGGGCAAGAAAGAACGATAACATAAACAAGAATTAAAAACGCAAGAAGGTTAATTATTATTAAGAGAAGAGAGGAGATTACAATCCAAGCAAATTCCGGCGTAAAGAACACGAAATTCAATGAAACAATCCCGGAAGCAAGAGTAGCAGTCGAAAAGTAAGAGCAACGTAGGAAATGTTCTCTTAAAAACTTAGAGAGTCTAATGAATAATAGCTCCAAAGATAAGTAAAAGAGATGCCTAATTAACCTAGTAAACATAGGTTAAATAGCCAAAGTCTAAGAGTCTTTGCGGAAAAATACTAAAACATGGACTAATTAAAGCCCATAGCGTCGAAGCCTCTCGATCGAGTGGATTACACCACTCGATCGACCATCGTCTCAGCAGAAGTCCCTCGATCGACCAAATGGGTACTCGATCGAGGACTTGACATGTGCAGCTTACTCGATCGAGTAAGGAATAACTCGATCGACCATCAGGGAGCCTAGGAACTACTCGATCGACCACCAAACAGCTCGATAGACCACTTGGGTCTTCAATTCAGCTCACGTCTTCACCCAAATGCCTCGTAATGCGTGCAACGACACTTCCAAGTGCAACATCTCACTCTGGGACAATCCCGTCTCCTCTAAATGCATGCAAAAGGGACGAAAAGGAGTATGGTTCCGCTACTCCCGCGATCATTCCTACAAAAAGGACAAAATACACCAAAGTAGCCAATTCGGGGCAAAATACTATAAAAACAAAGATAGAAATGCATAGAAATACGTCTTTGAAATAGGCCAAAAAGACTATACATTAGGCACGTATCAAATCTCCCCAAACCAAACCTTTACTCGCCCTCGAGTAAACTCAAAACTAAACTAATGGAACGGAAATGATAACTCAGAGCTAGCTTAACTTGTCTACTTGAACCAATTTAATGCAACAAAAATCAACAGTTAAGCCAAGCAGTCAATACGCAAACGAATTATAAGTTGTTCATAAATAAAGCTGACCTATCGACCTTGCAAGACCAACAAAACTGGACTCTCACGGGGTCACTCTTCTCTCATGAAGCAAAGGGCAAATGTTATATGTAAAAGAGAGAAGAAAAGACAGTCACTCACCTAACTGCGACCTACATAGCATGCATGCAACAAAAATGAAAGACAATTCAAGTACTAATGCACACACTCCAACCAATAATGTCCGTCACAAATAGGATTTGCAAATAAAATGGGAATAGTGAGGTTCAGGTGAGAAAAGGCAAAACAAGTTATGGAAATGTGGAGGTAGATGCGTCAAGCTAGTTCCTAACAGGACCACAATAAACCATCCGGATCTCAAACTGACTGAAAGACTAAACACGGGTGCCCTTCACTTGGCACAAAACTCACTAGACTCAAAGCACAATCTCCTCAAAAAAATATAGAATAAGAGTGGAGGAGTCAGACGGTCACAAAGTTCCCTTTTTTAAACACATCGTCTGAAACAGCTAACTGAAACAACCAACCCTCTTGTCGATTGTACATCTTCGAACATCTTCTCAACTCTGACAAGAGGGGACAACTTTTTACACAATCTCTATTTCTTTCTTTTGCTTATCAGCTCTTTTTCTGTTTTTCATTTTTTTTCTTTCTTTCTTTTTTCTTCTTTACTTTCACGTTTTCCTTCTTTTTTTTTTTCAATACTCTTTTTTTCTTTTTTCTCCTTCCTTAATACAGACACCAACTCCAACAAGAATGACAGACCAAACTGCAATGGAAACATACCACAAGAGGACAACTAACTAGCTTGACTAGGCAGGCTTAGTTTGGAATGTAGCTAATGGGTCAAAAAGGCAAGTTTGGCTAAAGTGGAGCTAAATGGGTGAAAGATGTAAGAAAGGGGAAATTGCAAGACCCTCCCTGCATGTGACACCAACCACAAACCCGAATATGTGCATTTGACGAGAAATTGAATGTCATAAATGTGCAAATGAGACAAACATGCTATGCAAGGAGTACTACTCTCAAAATTCCTAATGAACTGGTCATGAATGTCACCAGTTATGGCTCTAAAACTCAGAATTTTTAAGTAGTTTGCCAGTTTATTAGGTCAAGTCTAAACAGTCAGCTATTATTTGAACAGAAATTCGTAGATTATGCGTATGACAAGGCTAAAAACTATCAATACAAGTGCAAGGCTCAAGTAATATGACAAACTATAGTGCAATTTCATCACGGGAATCTACCGTTCCGACTCAACCTATATGCTAAAATAAACGTGAATTTTTTTTTGAATTTTTTTTTGAATTTTTGAAATTTTCTATTTTTTTTTTTTGATTTTTGATTTTCTATGAAAATAAACAACAAATGCAAACTGAAAATTAAACGTGAATGCAAAACAAATGCAGATGCAGACTCAAAAGGATACAATACCCTCCCCAAACCAAAACGGACAACGCCCTCGTTGTCCTCCAGCATACACCAGCAGAAAAATGGGGGATGGGAGTATACAACCAATAAAAGAAAATAAAGGAGACGAAATAAAAAGAGTAAGAGAACATACAAAACACGAACTTCCCCAAACCAGCCAGAAAACTGGGGAAGTGAGTAGACCAGTAGCTACTCGTCGTCGGCACCGCCGTCTCCTAGGTACTCCGACTCAACAAAACGGTCTCCCCAAACCAGCAACAAACAAGGGGGAGACTCAGTCGTCATCTCCAGGCTGATCCTCCGGACCGGGTACGAACGGAGGATCACTCTCCTCCTCTCTGGCGCTCATTTGTGTCGCTGCTCACCGAATCCGCACCTCTCGTGCTACCGCTGTCTCCTCCGGCTCCTCCTCTGAGTCAGAAGAAAGTGGAGGGTACCCGTCCGCTGGGTATCGGTAGAAGGAAGGATGCGGCCACCCCTCTGGAATCGGTCGCCGGGCTCGGATATGGAACTCGTAGAGCGGGAATACAGCCAAAGCCATATCCCGCCTCATCTCAGTAATGTACCTGCACATATCCGAAAGCACGGCATCACGACGCCCTTGGTCCATGACCTCGGGCGCCTCTAAGACAGGAGGGCAGACAAAATTGGCCGGTAAGGCCGGGTCAGAGGGAGGTGGAGTGAGTGTAGGCTGAGGCGTGGGGGTCGGTCCAGCCTGGGCCTGAGTCTGAGCCTGAGAGCTAGAAGATGCTCCGGCCTCCCGCTTCCTCTTCCTAGAAGAAGAAGGAGGGGTGAAGGTAAGGTGGTAGGTAGGTGGAGGTGGCCTCGCTCCCTCAGCAGCAGTAGGGAGCGACAGAAGTGGCGGAAGGGTAGAGCACGGCAAGGTAACGAGACGTGGAACCACGGATCATCCACGTCCTCGCGCTCCCCTTCGCCTTTGGGAACCAGGCGAAGTCGATCATGGCTCCCAGGTTAAGGTAAGCCATCTCATCAGATGCAGTGAGCCTGGGGTCAGTGGGGTAAAGGTGGCGGGCAATCCTAGTAACTAGCCCGCCGCAGACAATAGCGGTCTTGACCCGAGTCCCAATTCCATTCCAATGCTTTGAGCTACCGGATAAGCAATGTTTAGAACAAACGGGGTACCGTAGTCAATGTTGAGGTACCCCGCGAGAATGGCTAGCTCGGTGTTGGTCATGTTATTGGACTCGGGCGCCCAAAAATAGTCTCTCCTAACGACGCAAGTAGTAACGGGCGCGGTAAGTGAATGTGAGCTCCCTTCCGTGAGTGGAAGGGAGTGTGAGAAAGAGCACCCAGTGGTGAAGGAGGTCTCGAGGTGGGGCGGTGGGACCGTCACTAACTAGGCCTAAAACTTGGCCAAACTTGGCCAAAGTCCAGTGGTGTGACTCATTGCGGAGTCGAAAGTGAATGCAAGAACTGGAGTGGTCAGCAGTGTAGGAGTCGGTGTCAAAAGAATAGGAGCTAAAGAACTCGTACGTAAGGGTACGAATGGTAGCCTCCTGCATGGTAATCAGACCCGACATACCCGTCCCGTTCAACAAACTACAGACCTCCTCATAAATGCCTAAGGTCTCTAGGTCAGTCCGCGCAAGGAAACGGGTAGGGGAGAGAGGGCAACGAAGTAAAGCAACTAACCGTTTCCGGTGAGCCTCTGAAGTGAAACGTACCGTGGGCAGCTTCGGTAAAGGTGCGAGAGCGCCCTCTCCCGTAACAAGAGCCTCAGAAGGGCTGGAAGTGATGGCTAACTGGCTAGCCTGCTGGTGTGGCCTCGGTGGCAGCATACCAGGCTGCTGGAAACGGGGCGTGAATCCGCAGTCTAGCAGAGAGAAAGGCCTGGTGGGAGTAGTGGTCGGTGTAACCTGAACCGAGCTCCCGGCTGAGCTAGCCGCGGAGTAAACTGTCCCTGCAGCTGAGACAAGTAGAACTGGTGCTGCAGTGGTGACCAAGGCAGAGCTAGTGGCAACAGCAGGGACCACTGACTCGCTCACGGACGAGCTGGAGGACGTACTAGTGGAAGGTACAGAACTCGCGTCCATCCTGCAAGGTATTAAAGGCATGATAAGAGAAGATAGCTGCTAACCGTGGCTAAAATGAAGCGTTAACCAGCATGTGACAGCCAAAAAGAATGGCCCTATTAGTCGAAAAAAAATCGACTCCCAGAATGTAAACCCAACAATTCCTCAAAAATTTCGAAGGGCAGCATGTGAGTGGTGGTGATATGATAAAAATATGACTGCTAAAGGCGAATACAGCATGAAAACCAAAAATGGGAGCATGAATGACTCCTAGTAGTTGAAGATTTCTACTCACAGCACGGGATTTCCCAATAATTCACATCAAGTAATGGCGATAGGGGACGGTAACGGCAGTTAACAACAGCGATAAGTAAACAAGAACTGAAGTTAAGCAAGCAAGGCAATAGAAAGACCGTCTGACAGTCGACATATTTCGACTTACAGGAACCCTAATCGCGGAAATCGCGCAAAATTCGAATTAAACATGTAGACACAGCGAGCAATTGCGAAAAGATCATCAACAAGCTAATTAAGGGCATATAAACACAAATAAGTCGAAACAAAATCGACTATGCATGGATTTTCGAGCCCTAAATCAAATCACCTCAAAAAAAAATCGAATTAAATGAAGAGAAAATGCAAAGAGTGTGATAGAAACACTTACTTGATGATGATTATCCTACAACAAGCAATTAAACTTCAAATAACAAGCAACAAAGGCGGATTTTGATCGAAAAACCGCAAACCCTAATTCCCTTTAAAATCCGCAAAAACGAGCACAAAAGAGGGGGAATATAAGGGGCTATTGAAGAATTAAGTGCTAGTAATAGAATGTAGGTGGTGGATTTGATAATTTTGGGCAAAAATTGGGGATTTGGGGGAAATGGGAATCGCAATTAAGGGGGAGTTAGACGGAATTTAGGGGTTAAATGAAATAGAATTAGGAAAGTAAAGAGTTTTAAGAAAGAAAACTCTCGTCTCCTGTTCATTTCACTCGATCGAGTGATTTTAAGTCACTCGATCGAGGACTTTTTTATGTCCCTCTGCTCGATCGAATACGAAACCTCTCGATCGACCTGTTTCTTTTTGGTCTTCCTCGATCGAGTAACCAGCCAGCTCGATCGACCCAATCGCCATTCGATCGAGTACAAAAAGTACTCGATCGAGGGCTTCTTCTCGTTGACTCTTGGATTTCCGTCTTTATTTCCTCGAAATGCGTGACATTTCCCCAAACCTGCATAAAACACGTCCAGACACATCCCAAAATACCAAATATGCAGAAACACAGTCTATAGTCTTAGTCTACGCTAAAAATTGTCTAAACTAATTGTCCTAATAAAAATGTAAATAAGAAATTCAAGAGAAATTCAAACAAATATCTATTACAATTCGTTACACGGGGCATTTCCCCGTTTAATTCCCATCAGCTTTCAGTAGCCCCTTCGTGGGCTTCTGACTGGAGGACGTCACTTCAGCGATACTGACCGTCCTCTTTGATTTCCATGAGCTTGAATTACTGTTTGCAAGAGGAGGAGGAACATAGTTCCAATCTATGTAGGTTCGAACTGTCTTCGTTCTCGCCCCTCTGTCATCTTCTTTGGCATCCTTGGCTCCAGTTTGATTGATAATGGTTTCACCCTGTCCTTTGACGACTCCTTTCTTGCCTTCATCTGTACCTGCAGTAAGGGAAACAGACGAATTTTCCTCCTTTTTGCTCTCAGCATGAGGCGGAGGGTTAACAATAATAGCAATATTCTCCAAATTTTCATTTGGAGTGTCAATAATAGGGTCAACAGAAGAGAGGGCATTGCAAGGCTGAGCTTGCATGGGAGCCCTCCGGAACTTGGACTGATGGAAAGTCAGCTCCTCGTCCCCTACCTGAAAGGTCAAAGTCTTTCCCCCGACGTCTATTACTGCGCGGGCAGTGGACAAAAATGGTCTCCCTAAAATGATAGGGGTGTGCACATCTTCGGGGATATCTAAGACGACAAAATCAACGGGAATAAAGAACTTCCCGATCTGAACAGGTACGTCTTCTGCTACACCTAGTGGCCGTGATAAACTACGGTCGGCCATCTGGACAGTCATGTTGGTGCAACTCAGTTTTGTCACACCAAGTCTCTTAGCTAGAGATAAAGGTAGAACACTTACGCTAGCGCCTAAATCGCATAGCGCATTATCAATCAATCGCATACCGATGTGACAAGGGATCGAAAAACTACCCGGGTCTGATTGCTTAGGAGGTAGCTTATTTTGAGATAGGGCGACCCCACCTCGATCAAAGCTACGGTCTCATTATCGTTTATAGTCCTCTTACGCGCTAAAATTTCTTTCATAAATTTTAAATAAGAGGGTACCTTGGTCAACAATTCAAAGATGAACGGCACGGAAACTTCCAAACTCTTCAAAAGCTCAACAAATTTGCTAAACTGTTGATTAATCTTGGTATTCTGCAGCCGCCTCGGGAAGGGAACGATGAATGGAATCTCGAGTCCCTTGTTTCTCGCTTCCAAAGTGTCTTCCGGAGCAAGTTCGGTATCCTTCGGACGCTTCTTACCTCTCGAACGAGGCCTTTCTGGTAATTCCTCGCTTAAACGAGTACTAGCAGGCTCTCGTATAAGCTTCCCGTCATCATGCTCACTCGATCGAGAACTGTGCTCACTCGATCGAGCAGTTTCTTCACCAGCGTCAGTCGATCGAGCAAACTTACCACTCGATCGACCGACCTCATCTTCATTTTCACTCGATCGAGCAGGGATGCTACTCGATCGACCAGCTTCTTCACCATTTCCACTCGATCGAGCATCAGACTTCAGTCGATCGAGTAACTCCTGTGTCGTGAGTCCTTTTCTCTTAACAGAGCACTGTTCATCATCGTGATGCTTCCCTCGGTCTGATTTCTGTACTTCCGGTCCCTCATAAGAAAGACCGCTTCTCAACTCTATCAAATGTACCGTCTCATTTGGGTTCTTCTCATTTTGAGTCGGTAAATGACCCGGCTTCCTCGAGGATTGATTCGCGGCGAGTTGAGCAACTTGAGTCTCAAGTGCCTTTATGGACGCGTCTCTCTGTTGATCACTTGTGCTTCTTTGAAGATCACTCGCATGAAGCTGCTTTGTAATGGCTTGCATCATAGACTTTAACTCGCCCATTTCACTCACCCCACTTGAAGATGAACCGTGGTTAGGAGGGTTAAAAGATGGAGGCTTCTGATAGCCCTGTTGAGTCTTATGGGGTGGAATATACGGCTGCTGCTGCTGATTCGGAGGAGCGGTGGGGTTGAGTACGTTCTGGTTACTCCACCTCAAATTGGGGTGGATATTCGGCTCGTAATGAGTATTGTTTTGCCTGTAATGTTGGAAGGCAGCACATTGCTCATAAGGACTAGGACAATAATCAGAGACATGTCCATCTACCCCACACCTCGTACAGACGAAAGGACCGTCTGTCATAGCATTAACCTGGTACATCCCTCCCTTGAGAGCTCCCCCTAATTCATACTTGTCAAACCTCGCGGTAAGGGCTTCTAATGCGGCTACTGAAGAGGATTCAACGGCTCTCCTTTGGTTTCCTCTTGAATTCCCATATTCAGCCCTATGAGTGGCTAAATCATCTATGATTTTCCATCCCTTGGTCGCTCCCAAGTTGTCGGCAAATCGACCATTGGCTGCTGCGTCTAAGATAGCCCTCTGATCATCATATAAACCATTATAAAAATGGTTGCACAAACTCCATTTTTCGAAACCGTGATGTGGTATGGTACGCACTAGTTTCTTAAAACGAAGCCATGCCTCGTGGAAGTTCTCGTCAGGCCCTTGTTTGAAACTTGTTATCTGAGCTCTAATGGCGATGGTTCTCGAAGCAGAGAAATACTTCTTGTAAAACGTTAATGCTAGCGAATTCCAATCATTATGCCGTGAGCAGGCTCGGTCCAAATCCCTATACCACTCCCTTGCGATCGCGGAGTGAGAAGATGAACATAGTTTCTTTGATCTCGATCACCGTCATGCCGGTGGGAGGAGGTATGGAGCAAAGCGAGTAATCAATGAAGGTCTCCATATCTTTGAGCTGCGTCTTCAGTTGCAGCTCCCCCGAACTGATTTTTCTCGACCATATTGATGTATGCAGGCTTGGGCTCGAACTTCCTAGCATCTCCCGGCAGTTCGAACCCTTTATAGAGATTGTCGGCCGTGGGCTCGGAGTGACTAGCAATGGTTGCTTCCTCAGCCTTTTCGGGAAAATTTGGGAAAGTAATAGATTCAACTGATGAATTGGAAACTGGAGAAGACGGTGGATTGTCTTCGAAAAGCTCGTTCTCGTAAAAGCTACCACGAGAACTAGGCTCTTCCACTGCCTGTTGTTCTTGAAATAGTCTCCTTTTTACGTGCAGAGATCTCTCAATCTCGGGATCAAAAGGTAGTAGTGGCCCACCTTGCGACCTGCGCATAAGAAGAAACTACAGACAAGATATAAGAGTAGTCTAAGGAACGATGTTCCTTAAACTAAAAGAAGAATTAAAAATAAAACAGCTAGTAAATTGAACAATTGCCTCCCCGGCAACGGCGCCAAAATTTGACACGTCTGTCGCGTACCTGTCAAAAATAAAACCTAACGGTCTCAACTAAAATGTAGTAGAGGCAGTCGAGTATCGAATCCTCAGGGAGGTAATGCAACTACAGCTATCTATTTCTAATCCTATGGTAACAATTGGGTTTGATTGAATTTTTGATTCTAAACTACGGAGTTGAAAGGAAGAGAAATAAAGCAGAAAGCAGTGAAGCAGGAAGTGAATTAAAACTATCAATAAGAGGGGGACATGTCGGGAATTCGGTTCACTACGGTAGTTCAACAACTTAGCGAAAAATGACTCGGGCGAACTAATGCGAGACGGATATTAGAAGGTCCTTTCGGTCCACTTCCCACCCTAAAATACCACTAACTTAACTTTCGTCCTCATTAGGGTAGTCTACTATTTATAACAGGCCTATTTAGTCCAATCTTTTGATCCAGGATTAATTGTAGCCAGATTAATGGGTGACATAGAAGCGTGCACTCAACTAGGTCGAGAATTACAGTTATATTGCTATAGTGACAGGGCCTCTTAGTCAATTCGTCTAATTCATTCACTACGTCGTCATTTCACTACCGCAGATCCCCTAATCCCAACATGAAAGGGTTTAGCTACTCATATTCTTAATAAAACTAACAAAGATATAAATTTCCAAAGAGATGACATAACGAAATAATAGAAGAATTCAATAACGGAAATTAGGGCAAGAAAGAACGATAACATAAACAAGAATTAAAAACGCAAGAAGGTTAATTATTATTAAGAGAAGAGAGGAGATTACAATCCAAGCAAATTCCGGCGTAAAGAACACGAAATTCAATGAAACAATCCCGGAAGCAAGAGTAGCAGTCGAAAAGTAAGAGCAACGTAGGAAATGTTCTACTGTAAAAACTTAGAGAGTCTAATGAATAATAGCTCCAAAGATAAGTAAAAGAGATGCCTAATTAACCTAGTAAACATAGGTTAAATAGCCAAAGTCTAAGAGTCTTTGCGGAAAAATACTAAAACATGGACTAATTAAAGCCCATAGCGTCGAAGCCTCTCGATCGAGTGGATTACACCACTCGATCGACCATCGTCTCAGCAGAAGTCCCTCGATCGACCAAATGGGTACTCGATCGAGGACTTAACATGTGCAGCTTACTCGATCGAGTAAGGAATAACTCGATCGACCATCAGGGAGCCTAGGAACTACTCGATCGACCACCAAACAGCTCGATAGACCATTTGGGTCTTCAATTCAGCTCACGTCTTCACCCAAATGCCTCGTAATGCGTGCAACGACACTTCCAAGTGCAACATCTCACTCTGGGACAATCCCGTCTCCTCTAAATGCATGCAAAAGGGACGAAAAGGAGTATGGTTCCGCTACTTCCGCGATCATTCCTACAAAAAGGACAAAATACACCAAAGTAGCCAATTCGGGGCAAAATACTATAAAAACAGTATAGAAATGCATAGAAATACGTGCTGAAATAGGCCAAAAAGACTATACATTAGGCACGTATCAGCAAGATACTCAGGGACGGATTTGGCTCAATATCTACTCATTTCCGCATAAATCTGCAATATTACATAAAAATACAAAAGTAGACGAAATGGGGCAAATAGTAGCTTTAAACTACATAATTGAGCTCTGAAATGCGTGTAAAATAGGGTGTAAAACATCATATAAATGACACGCATCAGTAACTTCCCCTGGTCCATGAGCGTTTTCAGGGCACTTGCATAAGTTGACCCTATGTTGGTAAACACTCTCTGGGGGCGTTCAGTTTTCTTAGTAGATGGTTCAACGAGGTTAACCTCATCAATCTTGTTTGTCTGGCCGTAAGGGCGAGATCCGGTTGAGGTGGATCCCTGGTAGCCTCTGCCAGTGGTTTTGGCCAAGACACCCTTTCAGAGGTCGTCTTCAATACGTGACCCCAGAATCTGCAGATCCTGGAAGGTCTTGATGTTTTGGTATCTCAGTAGGTTGGCATAAACTGGGCGGAGATTGTTGACAAACTTTTCCACTAAAGTTGACTCACTTGGCTTACTGACCAATTGAGTACTCACCCTCCTCCAACGGGTTAGGAACTCAGTGAACCCCTCCTTGTCGTTCTGGGTTAGCACTTCGAGAGTACGGGTATTGGCCTGGATCTCGACATTGTCGGCATACTGTTTGGCAAACTCAACTGCGATCTCATCCCAAGTAGTAAGGTTTTTCGGATCAAGGGAGTAGTACCATTGGCGAGGAATCGGCTCCAAAGAGGATGGGAAGATCCGTGTAAAAAGTTCTTGTTTGACCCCTTTAATGGCCATGTAGTCTTTGAAAGCACGGATATGGTTGAGTGGGTCCTCCACTCCTTTGAACTTAGGCACATCCGTCAGGGTGAAGTTGTCGTAACTGGTCCCCAACAGGTTCGAACCTTCGGTTGTTTTCAAGATGGATATTGTTACCCCGGGCTAGGAGCTGTTCTTCCAAGAGTTTCAGCCTCTTCTCAGTTTCAGTCAGAGGTGGGGTATTTCCCCAGTTTCCTTGTTCTCCAGGGCGTCGATACGGATCTCGACGCGATCCAGGGTGACCTTAAGAGCGGTAAGCAGGCTGGCTAGCTGATCGGTTGTGACATCTCTGTTGTTATCATTGTTGTTGGACGAAGCTGAAGGCCATGGCTCTGAGGCAGAAAAACGGCTCACATTACAACTCAATCTGACACGGTTCCAAGATTGAACGCAGACAACATAAAGGACGAGACAAAGATCAGACTCAACAAGACGCGGCTGACCGTGTGCGGTCCCTCGGTGCTGACTCGATTTATGACGTGACGGTGTTGACCGAATTTTGACACGAGTCCAACATGACGGCGTGACGTCATTGGACGGGTCTTGTGGTGAGACGACTCATAAGTAAAAACCCATAAGTACGTTTGCTTTGACTCGCTTAAATGGACGGCTTCCGAAGATAGAAATCTCCGCAAGTCGATCAGTTGAAAGGGGTCGTCTTAAGTTTATTTGCAAAAGACGGTTTGAGTTTGAGTCGGCTCGGAAAACAGTGCATCGTTTCCCAAGACGGTTTTGAAATTCAAAATTGTATGTTTTGAAAATCGGGTTTGAAATGTTTGATGAGGTCTCGGGGACGGTGTATGGTCCTCGGGATCTCGAAAGTGTCTCGAGAAAAGGGTGTGTGCTTTTCTCGGGTTTTGAAAGAGCCATTGTCGGCGCGAAATTGGTTAAAATCCGTGTCTAGACGCGGCGATTATAACGGCGTAAAAAGGTGATTTGAAATGGTTGTAAAAAACCGGGTGATGTATCACTTTTATATATACTTTTATACTCCCTTTATACCATTTTACATACCGTTTTCGTGCCTTTATATCATTTATATGCCTTATTTCAATGAATTGTCGATATTGCCGCTATTTTGTGTTTTGATGCAGAAATGACTCGTTATGAGTATGATCAAACTAAGATTAGCGTGGCGGAGACGGCAATGTAGAATACACAAAGCATGGCACGAGGAACGAGGAAGCACGAAGGCTAGAAGTGAAAGAAAGGAGGAAGTCGTCTGTGAAGCAGGATCCTCGATCGAGTCAGGGGGGACTCAATCGAGCAGCTGTCCTCGATCGAGTCACCTCTGGCTCGATCGAGGAACCTTGATGGCAGATTATTTTCCGGACTTTCCAAAAACGATTATCTTTTGTTATAAATTAGAAACTCGTAATTTATTTCTAGGCTACGTTTTTTTTCACCTTCATACTGTTGAATACTCTCTTAGAACCCTAATCTTTCCATGCTACGGTACTAATCTTTCCTCAATAATTAATCGTTCATTGTTTTATGTTAATTGATCTTTGTTATTTCATGCTTTTAATTATGTCTTTAATCTTAATCATTGTTGTTATTACTTTAATCATGAGTAGCTAATTCCCTCATCTAGGATGAAGGGGATCTAGGTTAATTAAAAGGGAAAATTGATTAATTGCTATTGATATCGCATAAGTTGTTGTTTGATTATTGTTCTTCTTCTAGTTAATTAACTTAAGGCCTGAGTTATTAATTAGTATAGCGAATTAATCCTTTCGCCGACCGGGTTAGAATTAATATAGGCTGCGATAATCAAATAGATTGTATCTAATTATAGCGACCGCATGTTAGAATCGATCTAAAGGGCATAATTGAGTCGACCGATCTTATGACCATTGTTGTCAGAATCGCGATTCGATCCAACGATTCTACGAGTTTACGATCCAAAAATGCTTGACCGATCCTGGATCCTACGATTCTATCATAGTTGTAGAATCTTACGATCCTATTAAGTTGAAAATTTCTTGAGATGGGATCATAATACGATCCTACGATTTTACGATCCTACGATCCGATTCCATAATAAAAAAATTAATATATATTTTTATATAATGACACCACAAAACCCAAATTTCGTGTAAGTTGTTCATATAATGATACTAAAATCATTAATTACCAATATTTTATGAATAAATATTAATAAATAAGTGTTTTGATTTTCAATTATATGTTTTTACCAAATAAAAAATTATATTTAGTGAGTTTGTAGAATCTTGCGATTCTACGATCCGATTCTACCGATTCGATCCTACCCTTCCCATCGATCCAAAGTAGAATCCCGATCCTGACAACATTGCTTATGACCTTAAACAGCTTGATAGATCTAGCAATTGATTAATAATCCCCAAATAATTGACCTAGTGAACCGGAAGTCCTAGACCTTTAATATTATTGTTTAAACCTCCTTTTAATTACTTGCAATTAGTTGATTAGATCAAAACAAAACAAACCCCCTAGAAAACGGTTACCTTTAGACAATTTAAATATTTACAGACTTAGCTTTTACCGCCTCCCTGTGGATTCGATACCTGTCTTCCTGCTAGCTATTCTTGTTAGTCCTGAGATAGTTTTACTTTGATTTGGTGATACGACTTCAGCCACATCAAATTTGGCGCCGTTGCAAAAATGCTTGCTTCATTGAGTTTTGTTAGGAGGTCGTGTGTGGTAATTACTGGAGTCTAATGCACATTTGGAGAGCAATTTCATTCTCTCATAAGTTGTAAAAGTTGAGATAATTTCTCCAGTTGCATGATTGTTTTATTTCTTATTAGATTTGGCTTTTGGTCTAGTGCTGCGACTACCGTCTGAGCCTCTCATACCCATACATGCTTTTGCACAAGCCACTTCTATACCCATGCCACTTTACCACCATTATGTCCTTGATACATGTACTTGATCTATCTTGTGAATGCGTACTAGTTGGAGAATCTCTTATCACATTAGATTGCATGCATATTTCATAAGTTGAGTGAGAGTCTTTATTCTTTCTATCTTACATATATCTCACCCCTTATGAGTGCATGAGTGAAACCGCGAGAATCCAACAAAATTGTCTTGCAAGGTTGAAAAGCATTTGGTTGAGTCTCGGTATCATGTCACATCTTGAGTAAGAGTTGCGTTAGTCTATTACCCGTGCTTTTAAACTTATTTTATTGGCACAACTTTGGTCATTACTTTGTTATAGATGTGGACAGCTGGGATTTGTATGTGCCTAGACATTTGCTCTGAATTATTCATTCACCATATGTTTGTTGTTCTTTGTTTGGCCTGACTGCTTTGCTTGAGGACAAAAAAAGGTTTGGTTTGGGGGAGTTTGATGTATCACTTTTATATATACTTTTATAGCTCCCTTTATACCATTTTACATACCGTTTTCGTGCCTTTATATCATTTATATGCCTTATTTCAATGAATTGTCGATACTGCCGCTATTTTGTGTTTTGATGCAGAAATGACTCGTTATGAGTATGATCAAGCTAAGATTAGCGTGGCGGAGACGGCAATGTAGAATACACGAAGCATGGCACGAGGAACGAGGAATCACGAAGGCTAGAAGTGAAAGAAAGGAGGAAGTCGTCTGTGAAGCAGGATCCTCGATCAAGTCTGAGAGGACTCGATCGAGCAGCTGTCCTCGATCGAGTCACCTCTGGCTTGATCGAGGAACCTTGATGGCGGATTATTTTTCGGACTTTCCAAAAACGATTATCTTTTGTTATAAATTAGAAACTCGTACTTTATTTCTAGGCTACGTTTTTATTCACCTTCATACTGTTGAATACTCTCTTAGAACCCTAATCTTTCCTTGCTACGGTACTAATCTTTCCTCAATAATTAATCGTTTATTGTTTTATGTTAATTGATCTTTGTTATTTCATGTTTTTAATTATGTCTTCAATCTTAATCATTGTTGTTATTACTTTAATCATGAGTAGCTAATTCCCTCATCTAGGATGAAGGGGATCTAGGTTAATTAAAAGGGAAAATTGATTAGCTATTGATATCGCATAAGTTGTTGTTTGATTATTGTTCTTCTTCTAGTTAATTAACTTAAGGCCTGAGTTATTAATTAGTATAGCGAATTAATCCTTTCGCCGACCGGGTTAGAATTAATATAGGCTGCGATAATCAAATAGATTGTATTTAATTATAGCGACCGCATGTTAGAATCGATCTAAAGGGCATAATTGAGTCGACCGATCTTATGACCTTAAACAGCTTGATAGATCTAGCAATTGATTAATAATCCCCAAATAATTGACCTAGTGAACCGGAAGTCCTAGACCTTTAATATTATTGTTTAAACCTCCTTTTAATTACTTGCAATTAGTTGATTAGATCAAAACAAAACAAACCCCTCAGAAAACGGTTACCTTTAGACAATTTAAATATTTACAGACTTAGCTTTTACCGCCTCCCTGTGGATTCGATACCTGTCTTACTGCTAGCTATTCTTGTTAGTCCTGAGATAGTTTTACTTTGATTTGGTGATACGACTTCAGCCACATCAAATTTAGCGCCGTTGCCGCGGAGGCAACAATTGTTTAGTCCGTTTGTGTTTATTTTGTCTTTTTGTCTCAGGGAACCCGGTTCCTTGAGACCGTTCTCACACTTCTCTTGTTAGTTCCGTGTATGCCCAAGTCTAACAGGTCCGAGATTATTCCTTTTGATCCTGAACCAGAGAAGACTTTTCGCTACAGACGGAAATTTAATCAAGAAGTGGGTCAAGTAGAAGACTTTAGTATACTTGACGTCGAGACGGCGAGCTCAGCAGAGTCAGCCGATCGGTCCTACGAAGAGGAAGAGGACGACATTCTTATTTCTAAAATTCCAGTCACAACTGTTATTCCCGAAACTACCATCATGCCTACTCTAGCCAGTCACTCCGTGCCGACCTTAGCCTCTATCCCACAAGGATTCAAGCTGCCCACTACTACCAATGGAACTTTTGAGATTCGGCCATCTTACATCAATTTGGTGGAACAAAATATGTTTGTAGGGACAGCTGCTGAGGATCCTGTGACACATATGGAGAAATTTGTCACCTACTGTTGTTCTATTCCATTAACAGCTGGAGTGACACAAGATCAGGTTAAGCAGGTGCTCTTTCCTTTTTCTCTGAAAGATGGAGCTGCTGAGTGGTTGAAAGATCTGGATATAGATACTGAAGGAGTTACAGACTGGAATTCCTTGGCTCTTGCTTTCTACAAGAGGTACTTCCTACCTCAAAAGACTAATGCTTTGAGAAATCAAATTACCAGTTTCAAGCAAGGAGCTACTGAAGATTTGAATGAAGCTTGGACTCGCTTCAAACGTTTAGTCCGATCAGTTCCCCATCATGGTTTCCCAAAGTGTTTTCTTTGCAACCAGTTTTATAACGGGTTGTATGACGATCATCGTGCCCTTTTGGATTTTTCTGCTAATGGGAGGTTTCAGGATAACACCAATGATGGTGACGCGTGCAAGTTAATTGATCAGATTGCTACCCATACCGCCAGGTATGGAAATCCTAGGGGAAGCACGCGAGGTACTGGTGTTGATAGTGCCCTGGCGGCGCAGCTGGAGACTATTTCTGCCCATATTGCTGAGATAAAGACTACTCAATCATTGGGTAGTAAGGAGAGAGTTCATGCCATGAGTCAGCAAGTAGAGGAGTCTTGTGCAAGATGTGGTTTAGACGGTCATGGTGCAGCTGATTGCATGAGTACATTGGAGCAGGTTAATGCTTTTCAGGCCTACAGACAGGGTGCACAAGGTACACCCTTCTCCAATTTTTACAATGAAAGAACGAAGGAACACCCATTCCTCCAATGGTCCAGTCAGAATGTACAAAACCCGTAGCAGCCACAGAAGAATGTTTATGTCCCTCCCAACAATCGTGGTAATCAACCGCCAGGGGGATATCAGAGGCAAAATCAAGGAGGTCGGCAGTTTAACAATCAATATCAACAGACTCCTCAGCAAACTCCTCAACAAATTCCTCAACAAGCTCCAAACAATGAGATGGCAGAGTTGCGCAATCTTTTGCAACAAACTTTGTCGATGCAAATAGGCGAAGACATACCAAAAATTTCTGAGCTAATTGCCCATAACAAGATGCTAGATAATCAAGTGGCTTAGATGGCACTTCAAAACCCATCAAAACAGGCCGTAGGTCTTCCTCCTCAAGGTAAACAAGCTCATGAGCAAGCTAATGTTATTCAGCTGAGGAGCGGTACTTCTTATGCGAATCCCGACCTGCAAAGCCTTGAGAATGAGGTGCCCATTACTGTTGATGAGGTCCCTTATATGCATCCCAAAGGATTGGGTAATTTGGAGCTTAATGACGATGAAAAAGAACCTAACGAAGTTGAAACACAAGCTGACGATAAAAGAAAAAAAAAGACGAAGGAGCTGAACCTGCAAAGGATCCTCGATCGAGTCAGCCCCGCTCGATCGAGGAACCAGACAGCTCGATCGAGTCACCCCTCGACTCGATCGAGGCACCTCTTCGACAGCTGACGGTGTTTCAAAAGTTGTTTCTAAGGTCAAGCAAGCCGAGCCCATAACTATTGCACTACCTTTTCCTCATCGACAACAAAAATCCAAGATGGATAAGCAGTTCGGTAAGTTTATGGAGGTCGTGAAGAATCTACAGGTAAGTGTCCCTTTCACTGAATTAATTACTCAAGTGTCGGCCTATGCAAAATTCATGAAGGAGATTTTGACAAGGAAGAGATCCTTTGACGCGGTGGAAACTATTGCTTACACTCAGAAGTGCAGTGCCATGTTGCCAATCAATTCACCACCTAAATTAAAGGATCCAGGAAGTTTTTCTATCCCTTGTCATATTGGTCACCTTGCTATTAGTAAGGCTCTTTGCGATTTAGGAGCTAGTCGGCGTTATGCCGTATTCATGTCTGTAAGAAATTAAATATTGGTCCGTTGTGATTACTAATATGACATTACTGATGGTGATAGATCATCAAACACCCATTGGGGGTGTTGGAGGATGTTCCCGTTCGTATTGGGAAATTTTTCATCCCTGTTGATTTTGTTGTCTTAGACATGGCTGAGGACAACCAAATCCCTATCATTTTGGACAGACTGTTCCTTCACATCATGGGGCGGTTATAGATGTTAGGCAAGGGAGATTGACTCTAGTCAGTAGGGGATGATACGATTGTTTTTAACTTGGAAAAAGCATTAAAACATCCCATGATAGAAGAAACTTGTCATAGTATAGATATTGTTGATTTTACTATTGATGAGTGTCTTCCTATGTGTTTGGACAGGGATCCTCTGGAGATTGCCTTGGTCTCGGATTCAGCTGATCAGACGGGTTCATGGAGTCCAGAAGTTCATCGGATTGAGAAGCTTCTAACTGGAGAGGAATGCCCCCATCAAAGGGTATATAGTTTGGGTACTACACCTAAGGTAACTGAGGTAAAGAAACCTGAATTAAAACCTCTTCCCTCTCATCTTAAGTATGAATTTCTTGATGATTGTGAAATGAACCCAGTGATCGTCAATGCTAGCCTAATCAAGGTCAACTATCTCGCTTTGTTGATCGTTTTGAGAAATCATAAAAAGGCAATTGGGTATAGCATTGATGATCTGAAAGGTATTAGTCCTGATTTTTGCATGCACCAAATTCATTTGGAAGAAGGCCACAAGCCTAGTGCACAGGGTCGAGATTTACTAAACCCTCCGATGCAGGAGGTGGTAAGAAAAGAGGTACAGAAATTACTTGATGCCGGTATAATTTTCTCTATATCCGATTCTAAATGGGTCAGTCCTGTCCAAGTTGTACCTAAGAAGGGAGGTACTACAGTAGTAAAAAAATGATAAGAATGAATTGATTGCTACTAGACTTGTTACGGGGTGGAGGATGTGCATTGACTATAGAAAGTTGAATACGGCCACTAAGAAGGACCATTTCCCACTTCCTTACATTGACCAAATGTTAGAGAGATTAGCGTGTCATAGTTATTTCTGTTACCTAGATGGCTACTCCGGTTTCTTTCAGATACCCATACATCCTGACGATCAGGAAAAGACCACTTTCACATGTCCATATGGTGTATTTGCATATAGAAGGATGCCCTTTGGTTTATGTAACGCTCCTACTACCTTTCAGCGTTGTATGATGGCCATATTTTCTGATTACATAGAGTCTATCATGGAGGTCTTTATGGATGATTTCAGTGTATATGGTACTGATTTTGATATTTGTTTGAGAAACTTGACTAAGGTTTTACAGCGCTGTGAGGAGAGCAACCTTGTTCTCAACTGGGAGAAGTGCCACTTCATGGTTACTGAAGGGGTGGTACTCGGTCACTTGGTGTCAGGTAAGGGTATTCAAGTGGACAAAGCTAAGGTTGAGGTAATTTAGCAACTCCCGTACCCGGTTAATGTTAAAAGTGTGCGTAGTTTTCTTGGTCATGCAGGGTTCTATCACCGCTTTATTAAGGATTTTTCTAAAATTGCTCAACCTCTAACCCGGCTACTCCATAAAGATACACCTTTTGTGTTTACTGATGAATGTGTTAAGTCCTTTGACAGGATTAAACAAGCTCTTATCTCTGAAGGAAAAGTAGATCTATATACTTACATATTCATATATGTGGTAATTTAATTTTGTCATAAAATTAAAGAGTGATCTTATGCATGCAAACTAATAAACAATATAAAGAAGAAACCATCATCTTACATTGTGATTTTCGGATATATGGGCACAAGTGAGTTCTCCTACTCACTTGTTCTTGAGCTCTCCAAATGGAAGAACAAGGATTCAAATGTAGAATCCCTCCCAAAAGCATATACCCAAGGAATACTCATAATAACTAATATTATTTAGATCTAGTAACAATATTAGTTTTGCTATAAAATGATACAAAATAAATTGTATTTTGAGCTCTTGAATCACTCGGTCAAGAGGGAGTATATGTGAGATTTTATTTCTCTAGAAAAATCACATAATGTAGAGATTTTTATTGCATTTTCTTACACTAGAAAATTACATTGTGAAAGGAATGAATAATAATGTAGAGAGGAAAAATTTCTCTCTTTCTTTTGATATGGCCGAAAAAAGAAGAAGAGAGGGAACCTTGGGTAGGTAGCCCAATACCTTTTATTTTTGCTCTTCTCAAAAGCATAGGTGTGCATGGCTACTCTTTTAGGTATAATTATTGTGTTTTCCACTCAAGATAAAAACACAATGTATATCATATACTCCCTCCATTATTTCGGCATATACAACATAAAATGGATAGTCCATTTTATTTTGTCATTTGTCAATTGTAACATATGTGACATGTTACTTGACATATGAAATTGTAATGTATTTTTAACATATTAAAAATCAACATACTCATAAAATATGTCATTTACAAAATCGACTAGTAATTCGTAATTACTCGTACCAAAAGTTTCCAAATTATAAACTACAACATTCTGTATTTATAATAATTTATTCATTTCGTTTCAATTGTTTCTGTAAACAATAATTTCATCTAAGTAATAAAACAATTCGATTATTTAGACCGTGTCTTATTTAATCATATTTACAATAAGATACGTAAATTATACTCACAAAATTATCCGTCAATTTTAAGCAGTTTAATTAACTCGTATCGGTATACGATTAATTAAATAATCAATTAAGAGTATTTCCCTATAGGTATGACCTAAGGGGATCAACTGATCACCACCGTCGCACGACAGTAATGTCAAACTCTAGTCAGCCAATCATTACCGATATGTGTGGACCAGTTGACTGTAAAATATTACATCCCACATGTATTCTTAAAATGAGATTTAATAATGATATTTAAATCATGTGATCGCAATATTGTTGAGGACACATTTCCCAACAATCTCCCACTTGTCCTCGACAAGTGTGCGTCACCAATTCTCTTGTCCTATTACTATCTCCCACTCAATGCAAGGTGTCTTTCAGGTCGTACTTGCAAGTGATCATATCGAGAGTGGTTTCCTCGATCCGAGAATAACGATTGACCGGATTTATCTATCATAGATACCTTTCGAGCGTGGCCACGCATTTCCAGTTCATTACTCCTCGAGTGGCCCTGAGATATTGTTTTAACCCTGACAAGGGGGTGGACAATTCCTATCGCACTTATTCCCTTCGACTAGCCACAGCCATCATAACCCAAAATATGCCCATTTGACCCCATTTACGAAGGTCGTAGTAACACAAATCAAAGTTAATCTGAAACTGTGTCATCTTAGGTGAACAGTCTTTAGTCAAAAGAATCGACTCATTAGAATACTATAGCAGCTCTCGCCACGACCAGGCTATATATAAATTGCCAGAACTCTATAAGCGGTCATAAGGCCCGACAAAGTGTTCCTAACAGTCTGCCTATGTGATCGACTAGTCATCTCACATGACTGTATGGCACTTGAACTTGCCATCAATCGCATCACACTCTAGTCACTTCGAGACGTCACCTCATACAAGTGACTATGGGTGAATACAATGCTAATCCGTGTTCACTTTAACGGGGTTCAATTGTCTCTACAACCCGTTTGGATGTAACAAAGTATTATAAAAAAGAGTTTTAAAATAAAACTCGAACGACAAATGCGATTATCACACATGAATAGTCAATGCCTGATTACTATTTCATGTTCTATAATCTAATTTGATCTTGTACGTAGTTGTTCATTTCAATTCAATTGAAATGACATGACTCATCATGTTTAGCCTTTGAGAAGGCTTTGGTTAGTAGGTTTTATCAATTTCTTGTACCTTACTCAACCTTACTACATACTCGTTTTCCTTTGTAATGTATACATTTGCATTACAAAACTTTCTGAGTACGTGTCGAGATCCAATCAAGACATAGGCCCGCAAGCCTAAGAATAGCTCCCACTGTTTTCACAGTGTGCGGGACTCATCCTTCTTGCACATCTCATGATTGCAAGTGTACTCAATTTCCGTTATCAATATCTCTCATTGTTCTTTATTGCCTAGAACGATTCTAGAAAATCTACTTCTTAATTAACATTGCCACAATGGTATCTTAACCATCCTAATGTGTTTTGATTATGGTTTTTGTCGGAAACCATGCGCAATCTCAATTGTCAATTGTCACTTGTGTAACACCCTTACACAAAATTGCATCATAAACACTTTGTTTTATAGCCTTAATGCTTCTGCAATCACTTAAGGGTAATCTTTATGGCTTACTTGGTAAAGATTACTTAAATTCGATTTTGAAAACAATTCATCATACTCAAAGCATATGAAGTGTTATACATCATTTCTTTTTAATTGATTCGGCAGCGGAAGCAAATGAAATCAATCAAATATGTTCAATTTAATTGAACTAGTCATGAATCTTATCAACATAAGACTTCTTACTGACGCTAATATCATGTGGATTTATCTTCATAAATCCGGATATTCAAGATGTATTATAATACTCCAAAAGTCTTAAATCATTCTCAATGATCAATATGTCATCCACATATCGGACTAATTAAAAAATTCCGCAACTCCCACTAAACTCCATGTATAAACACAACTTCTCGACTTATCGAGAAATGTTTTATCACATGATCAAAATGTTGACTCCAACTCATTGATGTCCTACTTAAGATCCTCTCTTAAGTTTCACATTATCTTAGGATTGCAAGAATCTATAAAACTTATGACATGTATTGAATACATTCCTTCTATTGAAGAAGTGGGTTTTAGATTCACTTGCTGTATGCACATCCTCATAATGAAACACAATCCCTAAGAAGATCCAAATAGACTTATTCATTTCAATTGGTGCAAAACCCTTTGCAACCAATCTTGCTTTGAAATATCTCTTTATTAGTGCAAAACCCTTTGTCACTAATCAAGCCCTTATGTTTCGGATTTTCATGGCTCTAAGCCTTGTATTGAGTTGTGACTTAAACATTCTTATGTAAGTCATATGTTCATTACTTTCTAGAAGTAATCAACTTGAAACAAACAATTTCTTTTGTAAGTTATAAGCTCTTTACTTTCTTAAAACTAGCATGAATTCATCATTTTTTAACAAGTGACGAATTTAACCTCCTAGGTTTTGAAGAAACAATGTCTTACACAAAACTTCTCATGTAGACAAGAAAGACCAGTTTCTTGCGACATAACGTTCTCTGCGGCATTCTTTGTGGCTCTTGAATAATTTCTCCCACTCTGTCTTCTAAAAATAAACTTGTATTTTAGAAAGACAGCTTCACGAGCCGCAAACCCGTCGTACTCGTGATAATTGAAAAGGGGAAAATGAGCATTTGTTTCTTATAAAACTTACAAACTATTTTGGCAACCCTTACCATTTCATATCTCATATGATTCGATTTAGTGGAAAAATAATCTAGACAAATTGATAAAATCCCCAAAAGGATCATGTAACTCAAAGTAACTTGATCGAAGTCCAAACCTTATCGAATAGTGTTTGAATTCTTATTCAATCATACATTATCCTATAATGCGTGTTAAGAGAGATTAATTTGTGATACTATATCACAATTCATTTGGCTTATATCAAAGTCTTCACTTTGATAATCCCATCACGACTAAATCGTGATTCCTTGAACTTCTTTGAAATTCTTCAAAGATTTCTCTATTTACCTTATTAAGTGAACATAATAGTGTCAACTTAAATCGTTGGTAAAAGATAATGATCAACCTATTTTGGATCAATGATTTACAACCTCGATCTCCCTTTCAACCAAAAGGCACGAGACATCTTGCTTTGAATACAAGATACGCATATACCATTAACAATCTAATAGTTTCAAGAGTACTCGATAACTCTTTGCGTTTATCATTCCAAAATCTAAGGTTTGATCTTGGGTTACCAATTTGAATCCTGCATCATCTTTATGATATATCATTCTAGTTTGGTTTAGAATATTATCACCTTGATAATGGGCTAGCCATACATCAAATCGTGGTGTATAGGGTCACAAAAAGTGAAACCTCTTTTGTTTCTTAACAAGTTTATATTCTTATTTAGAGTTTATGCACTTAATAGTCACAATTAAGTACAACTTTAGATCCAAAAACTAGATTGAGTACACAATTACTCTATCTCTCGACATTATAGTTGCTAGTCGTCATATTCTAATCATTCTATGTATCAAGTACAATGATGAAAACCTCCATTGGTTTCTAATATTGACGAAGTAGTACTAGCAAAATTTATGTTTAATCAAATAAACATTTAAAGAAGAAGGTCCCATTAGATGTCCCACAACTAACTTGATTATTCTTCAATAATTTGGGGTAGTTTCCTTTCTAGTGTCCAACATTTAAGACAGTGGAAACTTTATCGGTCGGGATTGATAGGTTTAGTATAGCTATTCTCAACAACTTTTACCTTTAACATTACCTTGTATCAATTCCATTATAATCTTTACTTCTTGAACCTCGTTCTCATCTTAACGGTTTAAGAGAGTGCTCCCACTTATTTCAATGAGTTTTTGCTTTGAGAAGCAAAATTGAATTCATGAAGATTGCTCTTCATTTGCTCGTTTTAGTCTTAAAACTTTCATTGAAGTGGTTGCATTATTTTGGTCAATTACGAATTCTGACAAAACTAATTACCAAAACAATTTATCGCTTCAAGGTACTTAATTCAATTAAGCATATGAAACATAATCCATTGTAAGTAGATGTGTTAGTCAAGAATCAAAAACCTGTTTGATAATGAAAAACTTTAATCTATACTCTTTACAAGAGATCCTTAGCAATGGTTCATCCGAGGTCTTTAGAAGAAAATTCAAATTTTGTCTTTTGATACGATGTTTTAATGGAGTTTTGAATCGAAATGATATCGTATATGAATTGTGGTAAAGAAATAGAATAATATAACAACGGAATAGTGGAAAACTTAACATTTATCGTTTTATTAATACTTGAAAAACAAGTATAGCATTTACATAGTGACCTCTACCCAACTATGATAAATGATTCCAAGATCCAAATTCATATTAACTTGGGCACGGTAGGGCCGATTCATCCCTTATCAATATAACTCGGTGGATTAACTCTTTAATCGATTCTACTTTTAGAACTCTTGGTCGATAATATTACATTAACATTTATCTTTAGCCCAAAACACATCCGACAAGGGCACGGTAGGGCCGATACATCCCTTATCAAACACTTTTGTTGAGTTCAATCCAAATTTCGAATAAATGTGTCCATTATCCAAATCAACATCAACTTGGGCACGGTAGGGCCGATTCATCCCTTATCAACATGAATTTGGTGGATAGACATTTATCACCCACTTCCCCTACGTAACAAGGTTTGTACCCCGGTAGGGCCGAGTGCACTCCCTCGCGAAATAGGTTTTCATGGTTTCTACTATTTGGTAAGGCTAAGTCTCAATTGTTTATTTTAGCGAGAGGTCATGTCAATTTATTATCAATCACGTTTTAAGTGAACTAAAGCGGTGAACTACGATAATTATAATTGACACGGTCGATAAACTCGATGAAAGAAGATGATGCATGTTTTAGTTATGGCGATTTAGCGATGCATGCGACATAAAATAAAATGCAAGCATAAAAATAAATAAATCCTAGTATGGCCTTTCCTAAAATAGAAAAACTATTTAACTATTACATATTCGGAAACCAACTCCATTGGTCCCTTGAACTTCGGTTGTGGCACGCATCTCGAGGTAACACCGTCTTTATGTATCGCCATTCTTGAAGAAATCCGTCTTTGGGAACTCCGGAATGAATAAAATTACATAATAAATTACATAATTTCCTATTATACATTTGTAACTAAAATAAAATAAATCTATTAAATTACAAAACGGTGATACGAGATCACAATAAAATTACAACCGAATCGATATTCCCATACATTTCGGGAAATACCAATTAAAATCTAAGGCCATACTAAGTAAAATTACATAATTCAAAATTACATAAATAAAATTATGACAATCATAAAGAAAATGCAGCATTATAATATGTATGAACATGCTCAATTTTATGCTAAATCGCCTTTAATTAGCCAATATCGTATATTACTCGGTTTTTACGGATTTGCGTGATTTCAACATTTTATAATCACAAAAATTACATAAATTCATATTTATGCATAATTTAATTACCCTAACCTCTTAGGACTCAAAATTTTAGTCTTCACTAATAATTTGACCATAATTAACTCATATTTATAAAATTGTTCATTAATGGACTAAAATTACCAAAAATAAGCTATAAACTTCAAATAAATCACCAAATTTCAAATAAATTTGAAATTTGAAATTTAAACTCATGAACATTCTGGAAAAATACCATGACACTCATAATGTTCAAAAACTTAGGTTAAAAAATTTCGAAATTTTTCCGGAAAAACAATGTTGCGGTTTATCGGTTTTTAATAAAATAATCATAAAAACATGGAAAAATTATATTCATTAACTTTTCAATTTTAGATCTGAAAAAGATAATAAAAAGCAACATTAGACGTTTTTCCTAAGTCATAGATTATGTTTTATTAATTTTTCACTAATAATGTCACTATTTATGCTATTTTTCTTCAAAAAACCATAAATCATGCAAAAAGACTTCTTTATAGCCAATTATTTTACACACATCTTGTAAAATTGCATGTGACAACATATTAAATTTCTATGACCAGATTCGAAATTTAACTCATATTAACCTATTTTTCACCTAAATCCGAATTTAATAATGAAAAATCCATTTTTCGAGCATAACAAGTCCAAAAATTATGAAAATTTATAGGTTATCTCAAAATAATATATGTGACAACATATCCAAAAATCACTGGAAAATTCGAAGTATAGCTAATTTTAGACCGAAAATGACATTTTTACTCATAAAATCATATTTAAATGCCATTATTGAATAATATGAACAATAAAAATCCGTAAAATTAACCAAAATATCCTAAAACATTTTAGAACCAGAAATTTTAACATGCATGGATTAATTTCGTGATATCTCATAATAACACAAATTTTACAAGTTTTATATGTTATTCTTATAACTCGGAAAAACTTTTAACCGATTTGCATGCAAACAACCATGGCTCATGATACCGATTGAAGGAAAAGTAGATCTATATACTTACATATTCATATATGTGGTAATTTAATTTTGTCATAAAATTAAAGAGTGATCTTATGCATGCAAACTAATAAACAATATAAAGAAGAAACCATCATCTTACATTGTGATTTTCGGATATATGGGCACAAGTGAGTTCTCCTACTCACTTGTTCTTGAGCTCTCCAAATGGAAGAACAAGGATTCAAATGTAGAATCCCTCCCAAAAGCATATACCCAAGGAATACTCATAATAACTAATATTATTTAGATCTAGTAACAATATTAGTTTTGCTATAAAATGATACAAAATAAATTGTATTTTGAGCTCTTGAATCACTCGGTCAAGAGGGAGTATATGTGAGATTTTATTTCTCTAGAAAAATCACATAATGTAGAGATTTTTATTGCATTTTCTTACACTAGAAAATTACATTGTGAAAGGAATGAATAATAATGTAGAGAGGAAAAATTTCTCTCTTTCTTTTGATATGGCCGAAAAAAGAAGAAGAGAGGGAGCCTTGGGTAGGTAGCCCAATACCTTTTATTTTTGCTCTTCTCAAAAGCATAGGTGTGCATGGCTACTCCTTTAGGTATAATTATTGTGTTTTCCACTCAAGATAAAAACACAATGTATATCATATACTCCCTCCATTATTTCGGCATATACAACATAAAATGGATAGTCCATTTTATTTTGTCATTTGTCAATTGTAACATATGTGACATGTTACTTGACATATGAAATTGTAATGTATTTTTAACATATTAAAAATCAACATACTCATAAAATATGTCATTTACAAAATCGACTAGTAATTCGTAATTACTCGTACCAAAAGTTTCCAAATTATAAACTACAACATTCCGTATTTATAATAATTTATTCATTTCGTTTCAATTGTTTCTCAGAAACAATAATTTCATCTAAGTAATAAAACAATTCGATTACTTAGACCGTGTCTTATTTAATCATATTTACAATAAGATACGTAAATTATACTCACAAAATTATCCGTCAATTTTAAGCAGTTTAATTAACTCGTATCGGTATACGATTAATTAAATAATCAATTAAGAGTATTTCCCTATAGGTATGACCTAAGGGGATCAACTGATCACCACCGTCGCACGACAGTAATGTCAAACTCTAGTCAGCCAATCATTACCGATATGTGTGGACCAGTTGACTGTAAAATATTACATCCCACATGTATTCTTAAAATGAGATTTAATAATGATATTTAAATCATGTGATCGCACTATTGTTGAGGACACATTTCCCAACAATCTCAGCTCCCATTATCCGATCTCCGGATTGGAGCCTTCTTATTGAGATTATGTGCGATGCCAGTGACTATGCAGTTGGAGCTATTTTGGAGCAGCGAAAGGACAAGGTGTTACATGCCATCTACTATGCAAGCAAGACTCTTGATGATGCACAAATCAACTATGCTACTACGGAGAAGGAGCTTCTTGCAGTTGTCTATTCTTTAGACAAATTTAGAGCTTATCTTGTTGGTTCTAAAGTTATTGTTCATACTGACCATGCAGCTTTGAAATATCTTTTAACCAAACAAGAGGCTAAACCTAGACTTATTAGATGGATTTTATTGTTACAGGAATTTGATTTAGAAATCCGTGATAAGTCCGTGTGAAAAATGTTGTTGCAGATCATTTGTCTAGGCCGAGATTTGCGGGAAGGAGATCTTGCCCATTGATGACTCTTTTCCAGATGACCAACTGTTAGTTGTAGCTGCAAATACTCCATGGTTTGCAGATTATGCCAATTATTTGGTAGGAGGTATGCTTCCTCCTGATCTATCCTATCAGCAGAAGAAGAGGTTTTTGCATTACGTGAAGTGATATTTCTGGGACGATCCATATCTGTTCCGGGAGTGCGCGGACGGTATCTACAGACGATGTATTCCCGAGGGTGAGGTACGTGCCATCCTTTCTCATTGTCACTCTTCTTCTTATGGAGGTCATCATGGTCCTTCTAGGACATTTGCTAAGTGTAGATACCCGTATCCGTCGATATTGGAATTTATAGAGAACCCGACAAACGCCCGATGATGATAGGACACATGTATTTATTAGTTGTCATTGTCATTATTTGGAGCTCGTTTTACGATGTAGAATGGGCGTCGTCGATGAAGTATTTTATTAATTTAAATGATATTTAAATTAAAGCTTTTTTTAAAGGTGAATTCATTTTATTGCTTTATTTTGAATTTATTTTCTCAAGTTTATTTTATTGAAAATAAAATAAATATTTGATTTGAAAAATCATTTTATGAGTATATTTGATTTGAAAAATCATTTATTTTAATGTGTTAATTGATTTGAAAAATCGATTTAAAAATCGAGAAAAACTCGTTTTGAACACGCGTTTTGGGGCGCGATTTTAGCTCAGTTTTTGAGTCCGTTTTCTTTACGAGTTGGCACGAATCTCGAGTACACTAATCAACCTAAGCCTCTACCCATCCACCCCAGTTCGAACCCCATACCCACGACCCAAATTCTCGTCCCAAACACCCCCCAAACAGCCCGCATACACAAAGCAGCCCCCCCTGTTTCGCAGCTCAAACCCGAGTCCAAAACCCACTCCAAATACCACCAAAACCCGTACCCATTAACCCTAACCCATACCCTAGTATCCTACCCATATTACCCTAGCTTGATCACCAAGAAAACCCCTCTCAAACCCTCACAAAAGCTGCTGGACAGCAGCTATGCGTGAGCAGGCCCGACTGCCTCTCCCTCTCTTTTACCCTACTTTAACTCCTTATAAATACCCACCCTTCACCATACATTCATTCCTCTAAGTTCTCAATACATCCTACCTTCACTCACAAGCTTTAAACCTCAGAAACAAACCCTAATTGCCTCTCAAAAACCCTCCACAAAACCGACATCCAAACTGAAACAGTTTGTGTGTCCTCTTCGAAAAACAATTCGTTCCTCCTTCAAACCTCTATCAAAACTCGAGTTTCTTGTTCCTAATTAACCATATAACATCCATCTACACATTAGACAAAGATTTACGAGCCAAATTTCCCTTGAGAGTACACGAAATCCCTCGAAAAACAGAGTGTTATACACTCTGTTTTCGCGGTTTGTTCCTGTCTGTCCAGTTCTGTTTGTGCTCGTTTTTCGTGCCCAATAACTCAAAACGAGCAGCGGTTGCTTTAAGATCTCTGTTCTCCTCTCTTTCTAGTTTTCAAAACATCTTTTAAATCGAATTTTCATCGTGAAACGAGGGAGAAATCGCTGTTTGAAAGTTGCTGTCCAGATTCGATAAAAACGCGTGTTTGCTTTGTTTCTTCGTCGACGACGGCCTCTCGAGATAAAATCTACCATCGATTACGACCCAAGACGGTGTCAACGATACATGTAGGTTGAGGGTGCATCAAATCCTCTTCTTTCTCCTTTTTATTTCGTTTTTTATGTTTGTTTTTTTGTAGTTTGTTTTTGTTTATCGTTTTTTGTTTATCGATTGTTCTAATTAACTACGAAACTAGTTTAGTCCGAGTATGAGTTAAAGTACCACCATGAACACCCGCGTTGACTTGAGATGGGAAAGAAACCGCTACATCAGTCGGTCGTACACCCCCGTCTCATTTACATATCCTCGTGTTCAAGGTAGGACATAAATAAAACGAACTTCTAACTTCGCTCCTCGTTTTTGACCCTTTGTTTGTTTCGGCCAATTCGACCTACCCCTGGACCATTTACATGTTAGTATGACCTCTGATTGTTAACATATGACTTATTTAGACGACATTCGATCATTTAAATAACCTAATTAGACATGTTAGGGTGCTTCGACATAAGGTTTAAAATCAACTAACAATTCTGTAATTCAATCGAATGCATCTCTCTTTCACATAATTTCTCGCTAGTATAAGAGTGCGTGATTAGCACCTTCTTATTAACACTCGATGAGTTAAATTAATTTGCGAACTTGACCTAATTTGACCCCTTTTAGGCCGTGTAGAATACACAATTGCAAGACCTCTTTTCAATCGATCAACGCCGTTTCTAACTTGTTTTCTAATTCGTTCCTAACCCGTTTCGAGTTCGTTTCGCAATCATTTGATCTAACTAATGAACCTGACCTAGGACCTAGGGTAGTCGTGTTTGGTTTGGCCGTGATTTGGCCGTGTCTTTTGGTCCTTTTGGTTTCGTCCGTTTTATGAATCGCTTGTTCTTTATCGCTTTATAACTTGTAATTTATCGTTTGTTCATCGAGTTGTAATTTTCAAGTTAGTTTCCCTTTATCGAGTCAAAACCTCTTTCAAAAACCTTAGTTTTGTTTGGTTAGATGGTTGTGTCCCAATGCATGTAAGAGCGTAGTAAATCGCATGTTGTTTAAAGCAACATGGCCCGGTTTATGCTAATGCATGCTTTGGTGCGTAGCCCTATGTCTAATTCGATGAGATTAAGTGAAAGCACACATCACGAGGAGTGACCCAAAGCCGTGGGCCACCCCTCTTGTGTGCGGTTTCCTAGGCCGATTGGCCGTGTAATATGTCGTGTACGGTTCTGTATGTAGCAATTGTATTTAGATCGAGTTGTATCTTTAATTTATTGTTGTGTCGGCATGAAATGCCTGGTTTGTAATAGGTAGATCCCAACGGCTCCCCCATTCCCCCTAAGCCTTGTTTGCTTTCGTTTATATGTTGCTTAGATCAATCAACCCACAAGCTAAATTACAACTTTGAAAAGTTAGTTTAGTTGCATCTAAATCGACATAGAAACTTCACATGTTAGGGTTTTGAAAACGATGTTTGCATATCATATATCGTAGTAGCTATGACCTTGTTTGAAATCCGACACTTGACTTAGTAGAGGCCGTTATCGACGGGCGGGGTTAGGTGTCCTTATGGACTTCCTAACACGTACCCTCACCCCTTACTCAAGATCTATGGTTTGTGGATCCGTCTAAATACCATTGGATTACGAGAGTCATTCAAATCGAGTGATATAGGGTACAAGTCTTTATCTTTAGTCACTCGTAGTCGATTGGCTTTATGCTTTTCGATGAAAGGTGTAAAGTTGACTTGAACGGTTCCAAGTTCCCAAAAAACTTGGTGGCGACTCTAATTTGTCTTAATTCGATTCGAAAGAACCTCGAGTCGATTATGCCTGGTGTGGATCCCGCGGACGCAGTTCCCGAGGGCCTTGTCCACACTAAGGTAATGCAATCGAGTTTTTATTGGCCTACTATCTTGAAGGATGCTACTACTTTTGTCCGTTCTTGTGATGCATGTCAAAGGACGGGCAATATCTCGCAAAGGCATGAGATGCCTCAAACTGGAATCTTCGAAGTGGACATTTTTTATGTTTGGGGCATTGATTACCAAGGGCCATTCCCTACTTCTCATGGGAATCAGTATATTTTAGTAGCTATAGATTATGTTTCTAAATGGGTGGAGGCAATTGCCACCCCCACTTGTGATGCTAAATCTGTCGTTAAGATGTTTCAGAAGATTATCTTTCCACGGTTTGGAGTGCCTCGCGCAGTGATCAGTGATGGAGGCAAGCATTTCAATGAGCGTCATCTTAATTCTCTTTTGAAGAAATATGGCATTACACACCGCAGAGGATTGGCATATCATCCTCAAACCAGTGGATAAGTAGAGATTTCCAACAGAGAGCTGAAAAAAATCTTGGAAAAGGTAGTAAGCAAGAACAGAAAGGATTGGAGTCGGAAGCTCGATGACACTTTGTGGGCTTACCGTACTGCATTCAAGACACCGATTGGAGCATCACCGTACCGTCTAGTCTATGGCAAATCTTGCCATTTACCTGTGGAGCTCGAGTACAAGGCTATGTGGGTCATAAAGGAACTGAATATCCCTCACTGGCGGGTGAGAAACGACTGATGCAGTTGAATGAGCTTGATGAGTTTCGACTGCATGCCTATAATAGTGCTCGAGTGTACAAGGAGCGAACGAAGAAGTGGCATGACAAGCATATTTTGCCAAGGGAATTTCATGTTGGTGAGAAAGTTCTCTTATTTAACTCTCGTTTGCGTTTGTTTCCAGGTAAGCTGAAGAGTAGATGGTCTGGACCATTCACTGTAGCTGATGTGAACAAGTTTGAGTCAGTTACACTGCAAACTGACAAAAGGGAAATCTTCAAAGTGAATGGGCAACGATTGAAGATCTACCATGAAGGAGCGTATGTCGGGGTAATAGAGGCTGTGGACCTCTTTGCCACTGATTCTTCTCACTAATGAAGGATTACGGTCGTGCGGGACCGCAAAAACCAGCGCTACCGAGAGGCAGCTCGGATTTTGTAACTTATTAGTTTGTAATTAGGATTTCAATTTAAGCTTTTGTAATTGCTTTTACGTTTTTCTTGGATTTTGAGAGATGAGCGGAGGGAATTTCACGTATTCCCCAAGTTTTATGTGCAGGATCAACGGAATTTGGAGCTAAGAATGATGAAGAACAAAAAAAGGAGCCATCTGGTGGTTCCTCGATCGAGCCAGAGGCGACTCGATCGAGGAACCTTTAAGCTCGATCTAGGCACCTATGCAGGAATTAAAAAAGCTTAAAACGAAAGTCAGCTAGTCAGGGAATTGGTTCCTCGATCGAGCCAGGCGCGACTCGATCGAGGCACCTAAAAAACCCGGTTCCGCGTTATTTTTCAGCCCGGATTCATGCTTCATTGTTATTAATTCTTTCAATTCCCTTCTTCTATTTCGACACTTTTCCTGCATTATTCCACCTCGATTGCTCTTTCTCTCTTCATTCATCATCATTCATCATCAAATCTCTCTTAAAACTTGGGTTTAATTGATTATTACGTGTTTGCATCAATCTCTTGTGCTTATTTTCGCAATTTCATTGCTATATTTGCTAAGGTATGTCCCGAATTGTTATATTTCGTCCCGGAAAAATCTGAACTTTCTTGCTTAAAACTTAAGTTTATTGCATTGAATCTTCCATTGCTAGTATACAATTGCTATTTCCTTGCTTTCTAGCCCCTGTTTGTTGAAATTCATGCCTAATTTGCTAATTAGGGAATTAGGGTTCTTCAAAATCCGGGTAGAAATTATGCATTAAATTGGTTAAAAATTGTGTTCTTATGCTTGGAACCTTCATTATTTGATACATACTCATGTTCCCCTAACTTTTTGGATGATTTAATTTTAATTTTGAGTCTTAAAAATTGATTTTTTGACCCATATTTGCCAAAAAAACGGGACTGTTTTGTTCTTTGATTGGAGTATGATTGTATACTTGTCTCTTTTGCAGACAATGTCAACTTCTAGGCAAGGAAAAAAGAGGACTCGAGAAAGGAGAGCCCCGGTCCAGCAACCCGAGGTGATACCTGAAGAAGTGGTGTCTTCCGAGGAGGATTTGTCTCCCTTGGATGATTACCCTTTCATTGAATTCCGTGACAAGACACAAAAGGACAGGCCGGTTCGAGTATTTGTTAACTAAATCCATGAGTGCTACTCGATGCGTGGATAGGAAAATTTTACGAACTTTGAAGATTGATGAGACTATGTATGTCATGTTTGTTGAGATCGGGTTACAGGGTCTTTTTCTAATCCATGAACTATCTTACCCTGCTTTAACCCTCGAGTTTCTAAGCTCATGTACTTACTTTCCCAGTGACCACCTTATCAACTTTCGATTGCTTAACGTAGAACGGTCCTTAACCTTTGACCGTCTGTAAGAAATTCTGGGAATAGATAAGCATACAGACGGAGATTTATACAATGTTGGTGGGCTGTCCGCTATTCGATACTTTCCATTGTTTACTGGTTATGCGGACGCGGATGTCTGTGCTATGTCTTTCTTGGACGTCCAACATATTTGTCTTCGATTATTTTTACGGTATTTGAGCTATTTGTTGTATGGCCGGCACGACAAGAGCAAGACCTCCACCATTGAGGTCTTGATCCTTGCTAGTTATCTGAATCCTTATCGGGAGGAGACATTCCAGTTCTCTCCCCCTGCTCTTGTGTGCTCGGCTTTTGACAAGATGATTGGGAGGTATGGGACCTTGATTGTGGTGCTCTTGTCACCAAGATAGCTAGGGCTGTTTGTGATTTTAGGGGTGATGACCCCTACGAGCCCATGGATGACCATGAGCCACTTGCCGATGATGACCACCTCCGTTATGACATCTCTTATATTGACATCAAGAATGGGAAGGACCATTACTGGAAGGCCCAGGGCGAGTCGTACATGCTTCTACCTTGTGACCGTTAACCTGCTGTAGACCCCCTTGAGGAGAGTACGGACGTGGTGCGACCCCCGCCCGTTACTTATCTGATTCCTCAGGATCTTCTGGTCATTTTTCCCGGGTCTAGTACTACTACCACTACCGGCGGGCGCCGGAGACATTGTCGGCCCACTACCCATCTGCCTGGCTCATTTCAGCCTACTCCTCCTCCACCTCCTACAGCCTATCCTACTCAGGGATACCATTTTGATCCGGTTTTTACACGAGAGGTGAGATTACATGCGGGCATCAACATCGCCTTGACAGAGCGGCGGATGTGGGAACAGATGGAGGCCATATCTCTTGCTTCGGGGGGACAGTATCGGGGTGTGACACTTAGCTATTACACCACTCCTGGTGACGACATCCGTGTATTCCACCTCTATGGAGTGACTCCTACAGAGTTCGGACAGTTTAGTACTGCCTATGGTGCCTTGGGCCGTCCCTTTTACACTCCAATCCACCCCACTTAGCCTACTTCTATTTTTTCTGAGGATGTCGGTGTTCCTTGCTCCCAGAGAGGACCATTTGGTCAGTTTAGTGCTTCTACTTCCGCTGCTGCTATTCCAGAAGGCAGCCGTGGTGGAGGCCGTCGTAGGAGAGCCGGCCGTGGTAGAGGCCGCAGTGCCCCAATTTCTGATCCTGAGCTGATGTTCCTGTATGCCGAGATTGATGATTTTGATGATGATGATGATGCCCAGTAGTGACAGCTGGTCACTACATCCCTCTCTTTCCAGCTGGTTTGGGGGAGGCTACTGCATTACAGTTGGTATTATCTTTCTTGTTTTTGTTTTATTGCATTTTTCCCCTCTTCCCTTTGTTAGTGGTGTCCCATAGGTTGCTGGATTTATGTGTGACTGCTATGCTGTAGGCGTCACAATGAGGACACTGTGACATTTCGGTTTGGGGGAGTGTGTTTATTTCTGTTGTGTGCTTTTATTTATTGTTGTGTGTGAAAAATTCAAAAATTCAAAAAAAAATTGAAAAAATTATAAAATACAAAAACATGTTTTTATTTATTTTGAGTCAAGTCTTGGTGAATTGTGTAGCAATGATGATAATTTGCTTTGTCTTTGCATTTGAGTCCCATCTAGTTGTCCATGTACATTGTTTTGACCTGTTAGCTATGATGAACAAAGCTCTTTACTCAAGTCTTGACCGTCACAATATGCCTTATGCCGAGTAGATTTGACTTTATTTTGTAGGTAAACCACTTAAATTTCTGAGGTCTTTAGAGCTTCCTAAGCCGGGAACATCAATAAACCGGTCTCATTGTTATTTAGGCTGAAGAGTGTGGTCTCCTTGTGGAATATGTAATATCAAACTGCATAAGTGTGACATTAGTTTCTTAGCTTTTGCGCGTTCATATGATTAAGTACATGAGGAAAGGCGGTTCTTTTTGTTCAAATATGCCAAACTTTACCCAGTTTTTGTTAGCCCGTTTGAACCATGTAGCCATGTTATATCCTATTTCTTAGCTATATTCCAGAATTTGCCTACCTTTTTCGGGACAGTCGCAGTTGCTTGAGTCCTTATTGTTATAGCTACTTTGGTTGGGTTGTGACTTTTATTGTCATGTGGGTAGTGGCTATCTTTTTATAGCAATTGTGTGACCTCTTATGTTGAAAAAGAGAGATATTATGAAGCAAAGAAAAAAAAAAGAAAAAAAAGAGAAAAAAAAAAAAGAAAGTTTCGAAAAAGAGTTCAGAAAAAAGAAGAAGAAAAAAAAGAAAAGGAAAAGAAAAGAAAAGTAGAAAAAATGCTTGCTTCATTGAGTTTTGTTAGGAGGTCGTGTGTGGTAATTACTGGAGTCTAATGCACATTTGGAGAGCAATTTCATTCTCTCATAAGTTGTCAAAGTTGAGATAATTTCTCCAGTTGGACGATTGTTTTATTTCTTATTAGATTTGGCTTTTGGTCTAGTGCTGCGACTACTGTCTGAGCCTCTCATACCCATACGTGCTTTTGCACAAGCCACTTCTATACCCATGCTACTTTACCACCATTCTGTCCTTGATACATGTACTTGATCTATCTTGTGAATGCGTACTAGTTGGAGAATCTCTTATCACATTAGATTGCATGCATATTTCATAAGTTGAGTGAGAGTCTTTATTCTTTCTATCTTACATATATCTCACCCCTTATGAGTGCATGAGTGAAACCACGAGAATCCAACAAAATTGTCTTGCAAGGTTGAAAAGCATTTGGCTGAGTCTCGGTATCATGTCACATCTTGAGTAAGAGCTGCGTTAGTCTATTACCCGTGCTTTTAAACTTGTTTTATTGGCACAACTTTGGTCATTACTTTGTTATAGATGTGGACAGCTGGGATTTGTATGTGCCTAGACATTTGCTCTGAGTTATTAATTCACCATATGTTTGTTGTTCTTTGTTTGGCCTGACTGCTTTGCTTGAGGACAAGCAAAGGTTTGGTTTGGGGGAGTTTGATGTATCACTTTTATATATACTTTTATAGCTCCCTTTATACCATTTTAAATACCGTTTTCGTTCCTTTATATCATTTATATGCCTTATTTCAATGAATTGTCGATACTGTCGCTATTTTGTGTTTTGATGCAGAAATGACTCGTTATGAGTATGATCAAGCTAAGATTAGTGTTGCGGAGACGGCAATGTAGAATACACGAAGCATGGCACGAGGAACGAGGAAGCACGAAGGCTAGAAGTGAAAGAAAGGAGGAAGTCGTCTGTGAAGCAGGATCCTCGATCGAGTCAGGGAGGACTCGATCGAGCAGTTGTCCTCGATCGAGTCACCTCTGGCTCGATCGAGGAACCTTGATGGCGGATTATTTTCCGGACTTTCCAAAAACGATTATCTTTTGTTATAAATTAGAAACTCGTACTTTATTTTTAGGCTACGTTTTTATTCACCTTCATACTGTTGAATACTCTCTTAGAACCCTAATATTTCCTTGCTACGGTACTAATCTTTCCTCAATAATTAATCGTTTATTGTTTTATGTTAATTGATCTTTGTTATTTCATGCTTTTAATTATGTCTTCAATCTTAATCATTGTTGTTATTACTTTAATCATGAGTAGCTAATTCCCTCATCTAGGATGAAGGGGATCTAGGTTAATTAAAAGGGAAAATTGATTAATTGCTATTGATATCGCATAAGTTGTTAATTATAGCGATCGCATGTTAGAATCGATCTAAAGGGCATAATTGAGTCGACCGATCTTATGACCTTAAACAGCTTGATAGATCTAGCAATTGATTAGTAATCCCCAAATAATTGACCTAGTGAACCGAAAGTCCTAGACCTTTAATATTATTGTTTAAACCTCCTTTTAATTACTTGCAATTAATTGATTAGATCAAAACAAAACAAACCCCCCAGAAAACGGTTACCTTTAGACAATTTAAATATTTACAGACTTAGCTTTTACCGCCTCCCTGTGGATTCGATACTTGTCTTACTGCAAGCTATTCTTGTTAGTCCTGAGATATTTTTACTTTGATTTGGTGATACGACTTCAGCCACATCACCGGGTTTGAAAATCGTCATCATGACGGCCTAGAAAGGTGTGTTGAAATGGTTATTTAAAACCGGGTTTGAAAATCGTCATTATGACGGCCTAGAAAGGCGTGTTGAAATTGTTATACAAAACCGGGTTTGAAAATCGTCATTACGACGGCCTAAAAAGGCGTGTTGAAATGGTTATAAAAAACCGGGTTTAAAAATCGTTATTACGACGGCCTAGAAAGGCGTGTTGAAATGGTTATAAAAAACCGGGTTTGAAAATCGTCATTACGACGGCCTAGAAAGGCGTGTTGAAATGGTTATACAAAACCGGGTTTGAAAATCGTCATTACGACGGCCTAGAAAGGCGTGTTGAAATGGTTGTAAAAACCGGGTTTGAAAATCGTCATTATGACGGCCTAGAAAGGCGTGTATCGGTCGGCGAAAGATCGAGGTTTGAAACAGCCATTATATTGGCGTAAAAAGGTGATTTTGAAAGTTTGAAAATGATACGGAAGGACTTATGTTCAAGTAGCACATAAGCATTCACAGTTTCATTATATTATGCATTATGCTGACTCAGATTTTGGCTTAAAAGGGTGGGTTACACACCAAGCGATCAAACCCCGATTTGCGAGAGGGATACCAATCCAAAAAAATGTGTAAGGAGGGTGCCCTAGCCTCGTGCTCGAAAATGATGAAAGCTCTTTGACGAAACAGAAATGTGTAAAGTCAACGGTATGCTTGACTTAATCGGGATTCGAAACGCGGGGATGAGAAGAAACTCACGCCGACGAGACGAGCCAATTGGGCGAAAAGGGTTAGGTTGTGGGCCCGGACAAAGAACCCGACCGTGACCGTAATATAAATTAATGCATTCCAACCAAGACCTCGTTCGAGTCTCACCATCTAGGGATCACAAAGACGTAAGTGTCCTAGTTTTCCCCAGTGGAGTCGCCAATCTGTGGACATGGGCCACCTACACGTCAAGCTAATCTTTGGACGTATAGCGGTCTTTTGAAAGCCACGCTCGGCGGCGTAAAAATGCTTTCGACCGGATCGTTTTAGATCGGTCGGTTTCATCTCGGTAAGGGTCTCGAAACGATTAGAGATGTTCGGAGTCACCACCAAGCATTTGTGGGATGCCTGGAACCCGTTCGAAATCCACTTTATACCTCGTTCAAATAGAAGCACAAAGCAGCATTTGACATAGGTACTAAATATAAGGAAATCGTCCCTCTAGAGCATCCTATCTCTAGGATGACTCTCGTACGCCCTGGATAAGGTCGTCCACTATCCAAAGTTTCTGAGTAAGAGGTGAAGGTACGTATTGGGAAGCCCTTTAACCAGACACCCAATCCCGCCCGCGTTAGCGGCCTCTACTGATCGATCTTGGTTGGTTGAATGTAAAAGTTGGTAAAACAGTTTAAATGCATGAATGCACATCCAATAATTTAAACCTAACATGTGAGAGCTTTCTAAGTCGGTTGATTTAATCCAAATATCAAGTATAAGATGTCAAGTTGGATTAATGATTGATTTGCATGCAAGACGGAAATTAAACATCCATTTACCGTATTCGGTTTAGGGTGTATAACATGATCCATTTGTCTTAGTAAGGCATTTTGCAAATATGGTTTTGAATAATCAAATAGTCATCTGATCCGTCCTGTATCCGGGTTAACCGGAGTCTGGATCGTCCTAGACTAATGCTAGAAAGAAACAGGCCCTGTACCAGACGGTTATATGAGGCGCGAGCCAGCCGGCGGTGCAAGGGGCCTCCCTCTGGTTTTGAAAATGAGAAATGGTGAGCCTGTTTAGGCGCGGGTTAGCCCAAGGTTTATGTGCCGTGTTCTGACCTTTTAGAAAACGTTATAAAACGTGTTGAAAATGGGTATTTGAACCCGGTTTGATTTAAAGGGGGTCGTTTAGACCGCATTTGTTGATTTGAAGAACAAGACTCGAATAATCCTCATTATTTTGATAATATTCGGTGTCGGGTTCGATTTGACAAACTTGACATGAATAGTTTTGAAAATAATTATGGACTAATTGTTTTTAGTCCATTTGAATGTTATTAGTCGATACTCATCATCGTACCCGGGTTAAAATCCGGCATGGTATGTAGAACCAAGGATGACTTTGTGTTGGGGACTAATATGTTTGTTTGAAAATGTAAAGAAATGAAATAAAAGGTTTTAAAATACCTTTTAAATGTTATTAACCAAATATTATCACCGAAACACGGATTTAACCGTCATGGTATGAGGAACCAAGGGTGAAAAATGCTTTATGGTTAAAACAAATTAAAAATAAAAAAGGGTTCGAAAATATTTGGAATGGTAAAAACCGATTACAAATATGAAAGTGGATTAAAGGGAAATGACGAGAACAAATGATGCGTGTCATTTATATGATGTTTTACACCTTATTTTACACGCATTTCAGAGCTCAATTATGTAGTTTATGCTACTATTTGCCCCATTTTGTCTACTTTCGTATTTTCATGTAATATTGCAGATTATTGCGGAAATGAGTAGATATCGAGCCGAATCCGTCCCCGAGTACCTTGCATTGCATTTGACATGAAGTATTTACACAAAAAATGAACTTGGTGCGCATTTCGAGGCCTGAAAGACAACTTTATGAAGAATTAGAAGCCAAGTACCAGCTACTTCAGTCGATCGACTGCCTTGAATGGTCGATCGACCAGAGCGCGACTTACAGAAGCTACTGTTCAGTGCAGACCAGTCGATCGACTGCCTTGCATGGTCGATCGACCATCACACGAGCTGACGCGCAAATTAAAGAAATAGAACGAGAATTCCGAAGCCCATTGTATATTAGGTTTAGGAATAAGTGTTACGTTATATTCCTATATAACGTAACCTGTTATCATGAAGTTATAATTCAGTTTTAGTTTATCATCAGTAATTAGGGTTCTCAAGATTGTTTCGTTTTCAATACAATTTACTTTTGCATTCGGTTTCTGGATCTTTGTTCTGCAATTCTTCTCTCCTGTTTTCATACGGTATTTCCGTTGTTCCATTAATCAATTTTATTGCTTTTATTTCGTTCATAGTATAGAATTGCTAGAATAGTTTCCCGGAAGCCAAATTATCGTTTTATGTTAATTGTTCGTTTAATTAATTAAAGTATGAATTCGAATGTTTTAATTGTTAAGTTTATTGCTGTTATTATTTCCAGTATGAGTAGCTAAACCCCATGTGCTAGGATGTAGGGAATCTGTAGTGTAGGCGGCATTAGAATAGTTTGACCTGAAATCGTGCCATGGTCGATCGACTGGGTTCCCTGGTCGATCGACTGGCCACGTGAGATATGCTTCGTTTTAATTAATTTAATTGCTATATTTGACGAATCGAGTGCACGCGACTAGTTGAATGTTTAGGAATTAACCGACCCGATAAGATCGAAAGATAAGGGAGGAAAATAGACTACCTAATTAAGACGACTAAATTAATAAGATCGAGAGATAAGTTAATTTAGACATTTAAGTCACTTTTCAGGACGAAAGTTAGTATTAGTGATATTAGGGACCTGTAGCGAGATCGAAAGATGCTACATGTTAAGAATGGACCGAGAGGACTTCTTATTTTTCCGTCTCACGTGTTTGTTTTAGATTTACCAGTATACTGCCACCGAAACTATAGTGAACCGACCATCTTAGCACCCTTTTAATTCTTGATTTCACCTGCTAGCTTAGTTTACTTTTCATTTATTGCTTTAGTTATAGATCAACTCAAAACAACCCCCCCACTCACTTGTCACTTTAAGACTAAAATCAGACAACTAATAATTACATTCGCCTCTCTGTGGTTCGACCCTGCTACCGCTATCTATAGTTGTAGTTGGAATTATAAATATTATTTTTGACACCTTACGACGGGTATCAAATTTTGGCGCCGTTGCCGGGGAGGCAATTGTTTAAAATTTTTAGTTGTTTCTATTTTTAGTCTTTCTCTTAGTTTAAGGGACATCTGTTCCTTAAACTATTCTCATATTCTACTTGTAATTTCTTCTTATGCGCAGGTCACAGGGTGGTGAATTACTACCGTTCAATCCTGAGATGGAGAAGACTTTGCGTGAGTTGAGACGATCATCTAGAGTATTGCCGACAGAGGAAGAGCTGAGTACTCTGTCTAGCTACTACGAGAACGAGCTTTTTGAGGAGGATCCCCCTTCGTCACCTATTTCCACTTCTTCAGCTGAGACCGTCACATCTCCAGACATGGCTGAAGAAGCAAGTATAGCCAGTCACTCTGAGCCGACAGTTGAGAATCTCTATAAGGGATTCACATTACCAGGGACGGATAGAAAATTCGAGCCAAAACCGTCCTATATCAACTTGGTTGAGAGAAACCAATTCGGGGGAGCTGCAAATGAAGATGCAGCTAAACATATGGAGACATTCATTGATTACTGCTATTCCATACCCCCACCAACCGGTGTGACCCAGGACCAGGTGAAGGAGACGATGTTCATATTCTCTCTTCGTGATGCTGCAAGGGAGTGGTACCGAGACCTGGATCGAGCTGCTAACGGGATCATTGATTGGAATTTGCTGGCCTTAGCATTTTACAAGAAATATTTCTATGCCTCAAAGACCAATGCAATTAGAGCTCAGATCACGAGCTTTAAACAGGGTCCTGATGAGAATTTTCATGAGGCATGGGTCCGTTTCAAGAAGCTGGTGCGAACTATTCCGCACCATGGGTTTGAGAAATGGAGCCTATGCAATTAATTTTATAATGGGCTTTATGACGATCAGAGGGCTATCCTGGATGCGGTAGCTAATGGTAGATTCCAGGAGAATATTGGAGAAACTAAGGGGTGGAAAATTATTGATGATTTGGCCACCCATAAAGCTGAGTATGGAAATTCCAGAGGAAATCAAAGGAGAAGTGCTGAATCCCCTTCTGTAGCTGCATTAGAGGCTCTTACGGCGAGATTTGATAAGTACGAGTTAGGAGGAGCTTCAAAAGGAGGGATCTATCATGTGAATGCTGTTTCAGACGGTCCTTTCGTCTGCAAGAGATGTGAAGGAGAAGGACATGTTTCAGACAACTGCAGCATTCCCTATGAGTCTTGTGCTGTTTTTCAACATTATAGGCACACAAACACTTATTTTGAGCCGAATGTCCATCCGAATTTGAGGTGGAGTAGCCAAAATGTCCTAAATCCGACTCCACCTCCACAGCAGCAGCAGCAGCAGAATTATGTGCCCCCTCATAAGCAGCAGCAGCCATATCAAAAGCCTCCGTATGTCCCTCAGCAGCAGCAGCAGTCCCAAGGCTCCGAATTTGCCGAATTGAAAAATTTGTTGCTGAAATAGTCTCAAGCTAGAGAGGCCGGGATGAAAATGTTGGAGAGCCAAATCGCTCAATTGGCTAGCAAAAGTGCAACTCGAGCTCCGGGACATTTACCGTCGCAGACGGATCAAAAGGAGACCCTTAATGCTATTACTTTGAGGAGTGGGCCCACCCTTGAGGGGCCCACTATGGTCGAGGATGTCACTGAAAAAGATGAGGCGGAACCAAGTAAGAAGAAGGCTGTAACGAATAATAGCAAGAAAAAGACGATCAGCAGGTATGTCAGTCGATCGACTGACATACCCAGTCGATCGACCAGTCCGCGAAATGACACATCTACTGTTCCTGTAGAAGTCAGTCGATCGACTGGCATGCATGGTTGATCGACTGACTATGCTGCTGATGGTGAGTCTTTTCGTCCTCCAATGCCAAATTACTTGAGGGACCACTTGTTTCGGGGTACGACGACTCCCGAATTATTGAGGCAAAACCCAAATGCTGATGGGTCAGTTCTGGTTCCGAAATATGATCCGAGGATGATTAATGGTTCATTTTTGAGACGGTCTGAAGAAGGGTCAAACTACAACAAAGAGAAGGTAGTGGATTTTCAGCCTAAGTCCACTGATGCCGGCATGCGAGACCTAGAGAAGAGGGCTAAGTTACTTATTACAGCCCCTTATCCAGAGAGATTGGTGCCGACGAAGGAACAGGTATCATTCAACAAATTTGAAAATGTTATCCGTAGCTTAAATGTACAAGTTCCTTTTCTTGAATTAGTTAATCAAGTGCCTGCTTACATGAAATTTATGAAGCAACTTTTGTCTAAAAAGAAGTCACTTGAAACTGTGCAATCTGTCGCACTAACTGAGGAGTCATGTTCTTATCTGACCCATACTGCACCTCACAAACTATAACCCAGGTAGTTTTTCAGTCCCATGTAGTATTGGCACCTTTTCTATTGAGAAGGCCTTGTGTGACCTAGGAGCCAGTATTAGTGTAATGCCCTTGAGTCTTGCTAGGAAGTTGAAATTGACTAGGTTTGCAGTTACCAACATGACAGTACAGATGGCTGATCGATCTGCGGTCTAGCCTATAGGAGTGTTAGAGGACATTCCTGTGCAAATAGGAAAGTTCTTTTTCCCTGTTGACTTCGTTGTACTAGATATGCCCGAGGATGCCCACATTCCTATTATATTGGGTAAACCATTTCTGCACACTGCTGGTGCAGTTATAGATGTTGGTTTAGGGACTCTGACCTTCAAAGTAGGGAAGCATTCCATTGTCTTTGCCCAAACAGCTAAGAAGAAAGATCCCATGTGGCCAGTCACTTGTAATACAGTTTCTGAAAAGAAATCCTATTTTATACTTCCTGATATGCCTGTCTCTATGCCTGTTTCTGCTATAACACCTCCGCCCCAGATTGGGAGCAAATTGGAGGAAGATTCTTCTTTTTTGGATATTGCAAGAGCTGGTTTGGGGAAGGAAGAGACGCATGTTGCTCTAGCTGTGAAGGAGCCAATTCTTCAAAGAGGCGGCCTAGGATGTCTTAGCTATGGCACTGATGAGGAGCCTGATGAGGAGCCAGTCAAAGTTAGGGAGTCCGACTTGGACTTTGATGAGCCAGAAGAGGTCTGCTTGGGAAGATGTTGAAGCTGTTGGTCCGTTGAGTTCTGCGGATGTTGAAGTTGATAGGAGTGCAGCTGAGGAGATAAGCACTGTAGAGGCTGCTTCTTGTAGCCAGAAGCCGAGCAAGTGGGCTATTCCATGGCCATTCTTGATCAACTATTAGTTGATTAAGACTTTTACAAAAACATTCATTTTATCGCTTTTGGATTTTTTATTGCTTTTGTGTGCGCGAGACTTCGCATTTTTAATAAGTTTGCTTAGGATTTTATATACTTTAGATTGTTACTTTGGGTTTTGCGCAATTTTGGGCGCGTTATTATGTGTATTTGCAGGTTTATAGGCAATGTTGGCTCAATTTATTGGGCTAATTCGAAGAAAATCAGAACTTACAGCAGGTTTTTCAGTCGATCGACTGCCTCTTATGGTCGGTCGACTGAACTGCGAATTCTAGGAGTTTCTGTTCCTGTTCACTCTGGTCGATCGACTGGGTGATGTGGTTGATCGACCATGTTCGCTACTGTACCTGTTTTCGATCATTCCCCTGCTGTGTTTGGTCGATTTGCGGAGTTGAGGGAGTCTTTTCTCCACTTTACTCTTAGACTCATTTCTGTTTTCTTCCGTTTCTTTATTTTACACATAATTTTGCGTTTCGTAAATTGTTTTCTCGGTTTTACGCGCGGTATTTTCTGTCTTTTCAGGTACTTTATGGTAGCACTGCTGGCTACTGAAACCTCCTAGCTCACGCTGGTTTGGGGAGGTTTCCTTTTGCTGAGCTTAAAGTCTTGTGAGTTTCCGAGTTTAACTTCATGTCTTCTTTAGTTATTTAACGCAAATTCCCGTTTCCCTTTTATTTCATTACATGATTTTGCACAATGGGGACATTGTGTGATTTGGTTTGGGGAAGGGTTTTTCGTTGCATTTCATTTGCTTGCATTCACGTTTACATTTTTGTCTTGCATTGTTGTTTATTTTCCCTTATATATACAGGAAATTCAAAAAAATTGAAAATTTTCAAAATTCAAAAAAATGCACGTTTATTTTAGCATATAGGTCGAGTCGGAACGGTAGTATTTCAATGATGACATTGCATTTTCATCTGTTTATGCCTAAGCCTTGCTAATTGACATGTTATTAGTAGAATCATATGCATAATCTACGAGTTTTCGTTAATTTATCTTGCTTGACCTGAGACTTGACTTAGTTTTTTGGCAAACTACATCATTTTCTGAGTTTTAGAGCCTATAACTGGTGACATTCATGACCAGTTCATTTAGGATTGTGAGTAGTTCTCCTCATTGGACATGTTACATAAATATACATAAATATGAATTTAATCTTCTTAATACCTGTATGCATTCGGTTCGTGGTTAGTTGACACATGTGAAAGAGGTCACCTCTTTATTCATTTTGCCCATAAGCTCGACACTGCCAAAAATAGCCTTTTTGTCCCGTTACTGCATCCTACATTTAGCCTGCCCTTGTCAAGCTAGTAGTTTATGTTCTTGGGATTGTTACTTCATTTTTGGTTGCAAAAGCTCTTTTGAGATGATGTTGGGAAGATGAAAAAAGAAAGAAAGAAAGAAAAAAAATAGAATTGAAAAAAAAACGAAAAAGAAAAAAAAATAAATAAGTTCGATTTATGGTCGGTCGACTGGACTCATTGGTCGATCGACTGAAGCCCGAGAAGAGGAAGAAATCAAATCGCATAATTCAAAGTCTTTATTAAATGGTGATTTTTGCTCCCTTGTTGCATTCATATCTTATGGGGAGTTGATTAATTATGGAGATTGTGAGTTTTGTGCTTGCTATTTAGCACATTTCGATTGAAAGCTTGAGCAAGAGGTTGGATGTTGTTATAATTTGGTTCCCTTAGTTACTAGCTTGGCTTTTAACTCTGTTTTTATCCAAATTTATATTAGCCTCTTCTTACCCATTACCTCACATATCCATATTTACCTCGGCATGTGTCATGGTCATCTGTTTGGTTGAAATGCATATGTACGGTTGTAGAGATTACTTTCATATTAGATTGCAGGCATGTTCTTATAGGTCGTAGTTAGGTGAGTGTCACTATAAAATGAATTCTTTCTATCTTACATATATTCACCTGTGCTTATGTGTGATATGAGCGACCCGTGAGAGTCCGATTTGATAAGTCTTTATAGTTGACGGTTCAGCAGTTTTTAATGACTTCATAACTCGTTTGCATGATTCATATTGCTAATTGATTGTTAGTTGTTGCATTAAATTGGTTTAGGTTATTCGGTTTGCATTTCGCTCTGAGATTGAACTCGTTCCATTAGGTTTTAGGATCGAGTCTAGTTCTTGCTTGGGGACAAGCAAGGGTTTGGTTTGGGGAAGTTTGATGCGTGTCATTTATATGATGTTTTACACCTCATTTTACACGCATTTCAGAGTTCAATTATGTAGTTTATGCTACTATTTGCCCCATTTCGTTTACTTTCGTATTTTCATGTAATATTGCAGATTATTGCGGAAATGAGTAGATATCGAGCCGAATCCGTCCCCGAGTACCTTGCATTGCATTTGACATAAAGTATTTACACAAGAAATGAACTTGGTGCGCATTTCGAGGCCTGAAAGACAACTTTATGAAGAATTAGAAGCCAAGTATCAGCTACTTCAGTCGATCGACTGCCTTGCATGGTCAATCGACCATCACACGAGCTGACGCGCAAATTAAAGAAATAGAACGAGAATTCTGAAGCCCATTGTATATTAGGTTTAGGAATAAGTGTTACGTTATATTCCTATATAACGTAACCTGTAATCATGAAGTTATAATTCAGTTTTAGTTTATCATCAGTAATTAGGGTTCTCAAGATTGTTTCGTTTTCAATACAATTTACTTTTGCATTCGGTTTCTGGATCTTTGTTCTGCAATTCTTCTCTCCTGTTTTCATACGGTATTTCCGTTGTTCCATTAATCAGTTTTATTGCTTTTATTTCGTTCATAGTATAGAATTGCTAGAATAGTTTCCCGGAAGCCAAATTATCGTTTTATGTTAATTGTTCGTTTAATTAATTAAAGTATGAATTCGAATGTTTTAATTGTTAAGTTTATTGCTGTTATTATGTCCAGTATGAGTAGCTAAACCCCATGTGCTAGGATGTAGGGAATCTGTAGTGTAGGCGGCATTAGAATAGTTTGACCTGAAATCGCGCCATGGTCGATCGACTGGGTTCCCTGGTCGATCGAATGGCCACGTGAGATATGCTTCGTTTTAAATAATTTAATTGCTATATTTGACGAATCGAGTGCACGCGACTAGTTGAATGTTTAGGAATTGACCGACCCGATAAGATCGAAAGATAGGGGAGAAAAATAGACTACCTAATTAAGACGACTAAATTAATAAGATCGAGAGATAAGTTAATTTAGACATTTAAGTCACTTTTCAGGACGAAAGTTAGCATTAGTGATATTAGGGACCTGTAGCGAGATCGAAAGATGCTACCTGTTAAGAATGGACCGAGAGGACTTCTTATTTTCCCGTCTCACGTGTTTGTTTTAGATTTACCAGTATACTGCCGCCGAAACTATAGTGAACCGACCATCTTAGCACCCTTTTAATTCTTGATTTCACCTGCTAGCTTAGTTTACTTTTCATTTATTGCTTTAGTTATAGATCAACTCAAAACAACCCCCCCCCCCCCCCCACTCACTTGTCACTTTAAGACTAAAATCAGACAACTAATAATTACATTCGCCTCTCTGTGGTTCGACCCTGCTACCGCTATCTATAGTTGTAGTTGGAATTATAAATCTTATTTTTGACACCTTACGACGGGCATCAACAAACACGGTTGATCTCTGGTCTGAACACCCCCATTTAGGCGCGGGTAAGTTGGCGACTTAAGGGGCTTCTGCCTCAGACAAAAAATCAGTTTTGGCTCGTTTATTCCATATTTTGGTTCATGTTATGCACGTTTTAGCATGTTATAGTCATGAAACAAATGAAAACATAATAAAAGAGGATTTTTACACCCTCATACTTACATGTTTGGTTATGGCGAGTGACCGACGTAAGTGTAACAACTCGTTTGATCGGAAAAAAACTCGGTTTAAAACCGTTTTGGTAAGTAAAAAGAGTGTTTTAATGTTAGTGATGGTGTAGTGGTCGAAGTGGTCGGTCAAGTGATTTAATGCACGATGACTGTAATACCCCGTATTTTATATAATCGATTAAACGGATATTATTATATATTAGTTATTATACATTTTATATTGGTTGCATCGTAATATCGTGAATGTTATTAAGTCGGGTTTATATCATATATGTTGAGTCGGGCTACATCACCTTTTGTCTTTTGAGTCAAGAAGCGTATCACCCATTTACCCAGGCACGTTTACCCATGACCCATTTACCATCTAACCTAAACATTAACCTAATTACCCTAGCTCTACAAAACCCTACTCCCTCACCCGCCTCCCTCATTTCATCGGCACCAATTTCAACCCTCACGCAAATCGAGAGAGAGAGAGAGAGAGTGTGGGTGTTGACGGCGCAGCAAGGAAGGCTTTAGGGTGTTTGTCGACGTCCGTAGGCGACCCTGGTGGCTGTTGTGGTGGCGTAAAAGGTAAGAGTACAACCCTTTCCTTCTGTTTTCGCCATTTTTGTCAGGTTTTGTTATTGTTTCGTGACTTAGGGAGGTGAGGCTGGTGGTTGTTAACGGGGTAAGGGAATTGGGTGGTATGTGTCGAGTGTGGTGGTGGTTGTTAGGGAGGTTTTAGGTGGTGATAATGGCAGGGAGAGGCGGCTTCGACACGGGGTATCAAACGGGTTTATATATGGTTTTAAGGCGGGTTTAGTTGGTTAGGATTGGGGTGGCGCCACCGTGGACTCGGGGGAGGTCGAAATGGCGGCGCCATGGCGTCTGGGTTCGTGGACTGACGGCGAGCAGGGCTGTGGTTGTTTGGCAGGGGATAGGTGATGGCTGCGGTGGTGGTAAGGCGAGAACAGGGGGTGGTTGGTGAGGCACGGTGCTGAACCAGGCCAAAAGACGGCCCTGGTTTGACTCGCCGGCAACAGTCGACCCTAATGGGGGTGGTCGTTGGTGGCTGGGTCAAACTGGGGGTTTTGGCTGGTGGCTGACACGGGCTAGTGGCGGCGCGTGGGACCGTGGGAGTGCGTGTGATGGGACGGGGGTTGATGACGGGTTGTTTTTAGCTTTGAAACGGTTTTGTCATAGTTTAATCGTTAGAATTCGTTAATTTATCGTATTAATTATTTAATTTAATTCCCGAGTCTTTTAAAATAATTAGAGACGGGTTTTGAGTCGGGTTTGTTAAAATGGAAAAGCTGCTATATCGGGAAAGTTTCATTTTAGGAAGTTCTATCTTTAGTAACTTTCTATTTTGGGAACGGGAATGGTTTAAGTAATTGTTTATCATTTATTTATCTTTCAGGGGGCGAATTGTTGTGGAATATTACTGAGCACCCAACTATTTGACTCAACGATGATCGAGGTAGGGAAATACACTTGACTTATTATCGTTGTTGTTGAATTGTGTTGACTTGTTTGTGTTTCATATGACCAAACTGTGAACGTTTACTGGATTCGTGGTTGTTGATTCATGTTATGATTCATATCCTGGAATGTGCTTGACTGAATTGATCATATTGAGTATATTATCACAACATTCGGTAACCGGCATGATTCTATGATTTACCAGTTCAATGATATACATATTGTGTTGCATTAATTTCTTGAGCATTCATATGCATTGGAGATGGAGGATGTTGTGGTGGTGTGGTGTGGTGATGATGATGTTGTGATAAGGCCCAGGCGGATTCTGCAGGACTTGCCCTGGTGTCCTCAGCTGCGAGCTAGCAGATCGGCTACGGTCGATATATATATAGTCTACCGGGGATCGGTATGGCTGGGTTGTACGGGTTATGAGATATGAGTTGAGATGGAGATGGAGGTGACGGAGGAGCATGCACATCATACTTTGTTGTTTCATTGTATTCCCTACTCAACCTCGTGGTTGACCCTGTGTATTCGTGAACACCTGTGATGATCCAAATATTGGGGAGCAGACTTGACAGGTTATAAGATAGGATGGGAGCTTGATGGGCGTGAGACACTGGATCAGAACACTTAGTAGCTAGATCATTATTTAGAGGACTTTCACTTTTATTTATGCTAGTTCTTTGAAATTTATGTAAAAGAGGTTTTGTAATAGTTAAGTTAAAGTAATTATATAATTTGCCTTGGAGTTTATTTTGTTATTCACTACCTCGGGAAACCGAGTTGGCAACAGTCCGGTTTATTAGGGAATGTCTTGTTAAAGGCTCCTTCATAAATCGGGGTGTTACAAAGTGGTATCAGAGCGAACGATCCTCAGGCCTAAACCAATGAACCCAATGAACATAGGATGTGTCTAAATAAAATGAACACCTGGGTAGGAACTGTTAGGAGCTCACAGTGCGGTTAAGAAGGTGCCCTTAATACGTGCTCTTTTGCCTTCTCAGTTTTGAGCCGGGTAACCCGAGATAAATTGAGTGAATGGGGTAATTAGAAGTAAAACCTTGGATATAATCGAGTTGATGTATACCTTGAGACCCATATATTCTAACCATTTTGCAGGACGACGTTACGGTAAGTATTTTGTATGAATGATGACGTGATCATATGATGTTGTGGAGATGAGAAAGAAATTTTCGTGTTCTGGTTGATAATTAATGAAGTGTTGGATTGTGGTAATCGTGAGCGTGAAAATAATTGCGAATTGATGATATTTATTTGGATGGATGTTGAATGACGTGTTGATAGAGCTAATATGTCTAGCGATATGCGGTTATGTGATCCCGAAGCCATGCTAGTATAGTATTGTGATAGTAATCTGAAACACTATTGAATTGCATGTTTCTAGTCATAGCAATCGTGATTTAGATGTCAGGAGTAGATCGAGATGCGAAGGGATTCTATGGGATAGATGTTTACGTAAGCACAAAGTGTGAGATTTAAGTTGGGATGGGTTAGTATACATAGTATGTTCATAAGAGCTTGTAACATAGTAAAGAATGACCTAGTGCTGAAACTCGTTTTGTTTGATTTTACTCTTTAATTGACCTTACTGCCGTTTCTTTTCTGTTTATTGCCTATGGATGAAAATTTTATGAGAGATAGCCTCGTGAGTTAGTGTTCATTTGGCGTTGGTTTCATGCTTATAGGATATACAGATTAGGAGTAATAAATATTTTAGTAGGCTGTGGTCAGGAAGTTCCTGTGCAGTGATGTTTTGACCAACGATTTTGTAAAAATCCTCATTTAAATTGTATTAATAATTTTTGCATAATTCCAACTCCATCGATCAGAAGATTCGCATATGTTTTCAAATTGATGAGCCACGAAAATTCTTGATGTCTCTATATTAAATGGTAAGTTTTGCAAACTGACCCAAGTTTCGGACCAATTGCTGTCACATACTTGTTTGGACCAACTGAGTTGTAATTTCTTTAAAAATAGAATTCTGGTGCTTTAGACCTAATTATTTTTCCCCTGTATTTGTAACTCTCCGTATTTTATAAAAGTAATATGAATCAAGTTTTAATCGGACGGTTATTTGTTCGTGGTCTTGGAAGTTACAACGTGAATCATGACTTGTAAAATGTGTGTTCTATGTTGAGTTTTCATACAATTGTTTGGTTATTTCATGAGCCTTATTAATGTGACCTTATAATGTTTTCATATGACGATAGTAGCCCGCATGTTCAGTAGTTATGTATCTTAACAAGTGATAAAATTAAAGCTTAGTTGATAACATTGTTGGCATGATAGTATGAGTGAGATAGAATAGCATAATTTGATCCTTAATCGAGGGTGAAATATTTTATACGAGTCCGGTTGTTTGCATATTTTATATATGCTTGGCATGTTGTAATATCTCGGGTGTTCATCATATTTGTATAGTGGTCGGATATATATAAATATAAAGCTATATTGTCATATCTTGGTAAAGTTGGTGGCGTTAAATGTTAACTTGATTGTTCTAATATACTCGCATGAATATTTATAGTAATTATGTTTAAATGTTTACACATGGATGGTAGTAATGATTATGTCTAAATGTTCACACATGTAGGATGTCATCTGAGTTCTAATGTCTTTTATGTGAGTCTGTGTGCCTATAGTTATACTTATTACTTTCATTGTATTAATCTATTTCAGTTGAACCTAAACCTATGACATGATAATAAACAGTGTTGTTATTCCTTATTGGATATGCTCGTTATTATACTGTCATAAAATGCTAAAGTGATTCTTGCAGTCGTATGGGCGTGATATAAAGGAAACTGTTTGATGTAGCACGACATTTGACATACCTATATTCTCGAGTCGTTTCTATCAATTATATTCTAATGAAGATTGTTTATGATAACTATGTTGGCAATTATAATGGGATAACCCTTTGATGATTCACATGATATGCGTTGGTTTAAATGATAGCCGTTATAGTTACATTCAATTGAGCCTACGAGTTGCCTAATTATTCAAATCGTGCAAATCGGAGAAGTTGTTCAAGTTGCTAATCTTTTATCATAGATAAGGTTCTACAAAGTATATGATGGCAAATGTGTATGTTTAATCTATTTATGCGATATCTTTTGTTTTGCTGAAAAGGAGTTATACTAAGTTGCTGGACACAACTGAACGATATGGTTGCTAAAATGTTAAACACATGGGTGATATGGAAGTAATGTAGTTGTTGTTATGGATCATATGTTGTAACTTTTATTGGGAAATATGTTTTCAGAATTTATATCATACAAACTGACTAACTCGTGTTGCATGTCTGATGAGTCAAATGGTTTTGATTACGTGTTACGTTTTCTATGGTTTCAAAGTGTTTAAGTAGTGCATATGCACCGCATGTTTTAATACTGGTGATTGATTAGTAGTAGGGCGGAATGAATGCGCATATGGTTCAATTGTTCGGAATTAGTAATAGTTTTGACTTGGGAGAGGAATTTGGTGGGGTCAATGTTAGATTGTATGCTGGTATACGTGTATCCTTGTGGTTGATCTTTCTAAGGTTGTTGTTCTCTGGTAGATAATGGGAACTGTGATGATCTTGAGTTGACCAAAACCCTGGTATTACAACAGCTACTCTGAAAACTTGTTATATAACTTTCGCACACTTAAACCTCGTGAATGAATCCTTTATCTTAACACCCTTCTACGGTAGCACCCTTGTGTCCTAATTTGTTTAGCTTCCAATTCTGTAGGATGGACCCCTACAATGTATCACCGCGAGACTGCTACATGTCACTTGATGCTGACTTCAATGAGCATTGTGAGAAACTTTGTGCTGCCATGGACAAGTATGACCATAATGGACACCCTGAGTACTTAACTAATACTCAGTTAAGAGCGTATACCCTTATCAATACTATCCTTGACTCTGGCATACTAAAGGACAGCAAACACTTCTATATGAGAGAGTTGTCCACCCATTGCATGAGGTTATGCCCTGACTCCAATTAACTGCGGCGGGGCCAGTTACCCGCCCGAGCATACCTTTGACTTTATATCAGGCGACCTGAGATACGAATTTTATGCTAATGTACCTGATGCCGAAAGTACGACTGAACCACCCAAACCAGACTTTGGGGAAGAGGTGAACCAGGAAGGGAATGACATAGAAGTCACCAGAATCAGAGTAAGCGCGACCTAAGGACTGTTAGGTTAGGGTTAGTAACACCATGATCGGCCTGTTGTGAAACCGTGTAAACCTTTAGCTCCTTTCTTGTTGTTCTTTTAGTTTGATGTTGTGTTTTTAAGTTAAGCATGAGCTAAGTAATAAGTGTTACTTGTTGACAATCAGTTAATTCCATAATAAAACCTTGTTTTCGACTTTAATGTTAATGCGCAATCTCTTATCATGTGTTCCTTCCTGTTACATGTGGTTGACAGTGATTTTGTTGCATATGTATATGAAAGTTGAAAAGAGGTTACGAGGACGTAACCATGTTTCTAGTTGGGTAGGATTGTAAAATTTTAATGTTTATGTTGCACTTGTTTGTGGATTGTAGTTTTGATCAAGTTGATGTTTCGTTGTGGGGTACCTATGCAAATGAGTTCTATATGTTTTGTTCCTACTTCTGTTAGTTGGTTGATGTGTAAAAGGAGAGTGTAGTTAAACTACTGGTATTGAGTTATGAGTTATGGGGCCTATGAGCCGAGTTATGTTTACGGGAGTTATGTTTACGGTCCAGTGTGACCATGGTTATTGAGTTATTTGAGTTTGAGATCGCAATTTAGATGGAAGATGACGGTGTTCTCAGGTGATTATTTAGTTGTTATACATTTGTGTTCTCAGGTAGTTATTAGTTGTAGTTAGTTGGGTTAAGTGAAGATGAGTTAAACTTCGGGACGAAGTTTATTTTTAGGAGGGTAGAATGTAACATTTCGTGTCTGTTATGTTTAATTGATGTGTCAAAAGTGTGTGTTAACTGTGTTAGAAATGTGTGACGTCCGTATGTACGATATACAATACCCCTTCTAATGTTTGAGTACGGGAGCGAACTTCGGGACGAAGTTCATTTTAAGGGGGGAAGACTGTAATATCCCGTATTTTATATAATCGATTAAACGGATATTATTATATATTAGTTATTATACATTTTATATTGGTTGCATCGTAATATCGTGAATGTTATTAAGTCGGGTTTATATCATATATGTTGAGTCGGGCTACATCACCTTTTGTCTTTTGAGTCAAGAAGCGTATCACCCATTTACCCAGGCACGTTTACCCATGACCCATTTACCATCTAACCTAAACATTAACCTAATTACCCTAGCTCTACAAAACCCTACTCCCTCACCCGCCTCCCTCATTTCATCGGCACCAATTTCAACCGTCACGCAAATCGAGAGAGAGAGAGTGTGTGTGGGTGTTGACGGCGCAGCAAGGAAGGCTTTAGGGTGTTTGTCGACGTCCGTAGGCGACCCTGGTGGCTGTTGTGGTGGCGGAAAAGGTAAGAGTACAACCCTTTCCTTCTGTTTTCGCCATTTCTGTCGGGTTTTGTTATTGTTTCGTGACTTAGGGAGGTAAGGCTGGTGGTTGTTGACGGGATAAGGGAATTGGGTGGTATGTGTCGAGTGTGGTGGTGGTTGTTAGGGAGGTTTTAGGTGGTGATAATGGCAGGGAGAGGCGGCTTCGACACGGGGTATCAAACGGGTTTATATATGGTTTTCAGGCGGGTTTAGATGGTTAGGATTGGGGTGGCGCCACCGTGGACTCGGGGGAGGTCGAAACGGCGGCGCCATGGCGTCTGGGTTCGTGGACTGACGGCGAGCAGGGCTGTGGTGGTTTGGCAGGGGATAGGTGATGGCTGCGGTGGTGGTAAGGCGAGAACAGGGGGTGGTTGGTGAGGCACGGTGCTGAACCAGGCCAAAAGACGGCCCTGGTTTGACTCGCCGGCAACAGTCGACCCTAGTGGGGGTGGTCGTTGGTGGCTGACACGGGCTAGTGGCGGCGCGTGGGAGCGTGGGAGTGCGTGTGATGGGACGGGGGTTGATGACGGGTTGTTTTTAGCTTTGAAACGGTTTTGTCATAGTTTAATCGTTAGAATTCGTTAATTTATCGTATTAATTATTTAATTTAATTCCCGAGTCTTTTAAAATAATTAGAGACGGGTTTTGAGTCGGGTTTGTTAAAATGGAAAAGCTGCTATATCGGGAAAGTTTCATTTTAGGAAGTTCTATCTTTAGTAACTTTTTATTTTGGGAACGGGAATGGTTTAAGTAATTGTTTATCATTTATTTATCTTTCAGAGGGCGAATTTTTGTGGAATATTACTGAGCACCCAACTATTTGACTCAGATCGAGGTAGGGAAATACACTTGACTTATTATCGTTGTTGTTGAATTGTGTTGACTTGTTTGTGTTTCATATGACCAAACTGTGAACGTTGACTGGATTCGTGGTTGTTGATTCATGTTATGATTCATATCCTGGAATGTGCTTGATCAATTGATCGTATTGAGTATATTATCACAACATTCGAAACCCGCATGATTCTATGATTTACCGTTCAATGATATACATATTGTGTTGCATTAATTTCTTGAGCATTCATATGCATTGGAGATGGAGGATGTTGTGGTGGTGTGGTGTGGTGATGATGATGTTGTGATAAGGCCCAGGCGGGTTCTACAGGACTTGCCCTGGTGTCCTCAACAAGGAAATGGCGATCGGCTACGGTCGATATATAGTCTACCGGGGATCGGTATGGCTGGGTTGTACGGGTTATGAGATATGAGTTGAGATGGAGATGGAGATGACGGAGGAGCATGCATATCATACTTTGTTGTTTCATTGTATTCCCTACTCAACCTCGTCGTTGACCCTGTGTATTCGTGAACACCTGTGATGATCCAAATATTGGAGAGCAGACTTGACAAGTTATGAGATAGGATGGGAGCTTGATGGGCGTGAGACACTGGATCAGAAGACTTAGTAGCTAGATCATTATTTAGAGGACTTTCACTTTTATTTATGCTAGTTCTTTGAAATTTATGTAAAAGAGATTTTGTAATAGTTAAATTAAAGTAATTATATAATTTGCCTTGGAGTTTATTTTGTTATTCACTACCTCGGGAAACCGAGTTGGCAACAGTCCGGTTTATTAGGGAATGTCTTGTTAAAGGCTCCTTCATAAATCGGGGTGTTACAATGACGGTACCAAACAATTTGTAAGGCTTGTATTTACGATCGGTAGGTCGTACATACGCGTCGGGTTGTGACTTAAGAAGTCGAGTCGAGAATTTTAAGGGAGAAAAGAGGGGGCGGACACTCGCGTAAGTCTCAAATGGGTGGCATTTGAGGGGTATTTATAGGGAAATGAGTGGTTGTGTGAGTTTTGAGCGACGTGGCCACTTGGGCTGCTCAAAGAGGCGCGATCCACGTCGCGGTTCTTCGAGTTGTGTTGTCACTTTCACAACAAACGCAATCATGATTTGTTCTCTCATAGGTTTTGTAGTCACATGTTTGGTACTTGACCAACATGAATCCGGGAAAACTTAAGGTAGAAGGTTTGAAATGTTTTGTTTTTGGTGGTTGACTCGGTTTGACTCGTTGTTGGAGTCGGGATTTGAATTTTTGAGTCGGTTTTTGGTCCGGTGTCGGTTTTGACTCTAGTTAGTGTCATTGCGACCCCGTCGTCGTGCATTAAACACTCCAGGTATTTTTGAAATGTTTTGAAATGTTTTATTTTCGAAATCGTTTTAAGTTTTCCGACGTAAAGTTGTACACAAACTGTCGATCAAACGCCGCGATTCCAAAACATGTTATAGTCCGATAATCATCGGGTGTTTGTTGGACTCTCAGCAGATACTGGGTATCTACAGCCTCCAGAAACCCCTACCCTTTATATACTGAATAATGGTATGTTCCATCTTCTCTCTGCTACTCAATTCATTGCCTCCCTGACATACACCGACATATACCATCGAAGTACCAGGTAATGGTGTGTAAAATTATAATTTTGAACGATAATTATATGTAGTTGTCGAGTGGTTACATAAATTTTTTAAATATTACTTTGTATTCAATTTTAAAAATAACATGGTTAATAAGAAAAAAAAACAAAAAAATTGGATGGAAGTAGTTAGGCCAAACAACCAAAATTTATAAAAAGTAGTTTTTATAAAAGTTATGGCCAAACAATCAATTTTTTTCCAAAAAGTAGCTTATGAATAAACTCCTTTTTAAAAGGAAAAGCTATTTTATAAAAGCAAAGTCAAACGGCACCTAAGTAATATAAAAAAAAAAACCAAGTTAAACATGACCACCTTCCTTTAAATAACTAGTAATAGCTTGCACTTGTCTCTTAACTTGGGGCGGTACCCCTTCATCCTGGAAAAAATTTGGAGATGTGTGTAATTCTCCATTTGTATTTATTTCATACCACCAAACATCATCATTTCCATTTTTTGACGTAGTTTCTCCTTTTCCACGATACACAATGGCAGGTTGTGTATCCGGGCTCATTTCAGAAATCAATATGGTTGGTGAGGCTGCAATATCTAAGGTAGACAAATCGGGAATACGACGATGAGATGATGATGGTGGATCCGCCATGAAAAAAGGGTCATCGGTCAAGACCTCAAACGGGTCGTTGGTTATCTCGATCACGTCCAATTGTCCGTCATCGTCTTTCATGCTTCTTACAGGTCTTGCATTAGACTCTAAGAAGTTGCATGATAATACATATAGGAGAAAAATACAAAATAGAGATTGTCTACTGAACAACATCTTGACGAAAATTTTTGTGCTTAAGGGTGAATTCAAACGGTATTTGATATGATCTCAAGAACAATACCTTAAATTTTAGTTAAATTTCTAACAATGATTAAATGGTCAGATAAAGTAATAAGTTTAAATGAGGAATAAACGAAGTCCACGCAAACTTGGGGCTTCTATTTAATGAGTAAAAAAAATTGAGGATAAGAGAGAATATATTTCAGCCTATATTTAAGAAAGAATATAGGAATTTTTCTAATTATGTCCACAAATTTTCTAAAAGTTACATTGAATACCTTCAAAATATATTTACATTATTGACCATGCATTTTTTTAGGTGTAAAGGGAGTTACAAAGCCGATTTTGATACTGACGAGGTTTGAACCAAGGTCTTGAGTAGGGATGTGCAATTGTGCATTATCCGGTCCAGACTGAAAAATTGGACCGGAATCGATCGGACCGAAACCGAAATTAAAAATTCATGTATGATCTCAGGTCCAAGTTTTTTTAAGATTCATGTCCGGACCCAGTGTTTTCCGATTAAGACTGGAATTAACGTTTAATTTTTCTTTTGTTTTATTAGTTTATATAAAACGTTTTTATACTAATACTTAAATATGCTTAATTTGTCATTATTAGACTTTATGTAAGAAGGCGAACGACTAAGGCGAATACGAAAAAATTCCGGTACACTCGATCCGGTTTAAGACCGGAATTTTTGATTCTGGGATATCACCTTTTCATGTTTCGATTCCGAATAGGTGTGCAGCCTTAGTCATGATTAGTACCATCGCTCATGACTTTAAACTAAAATACTTGACATCTGCATTATTGACTATGCATGCTATGTAAAACTCTCAAATGTCGATAATTTAATAACAATATAAGTTATGGGATGGGATGGGTACCCTTTGGACCTTGTTAATAAGTGGTGGCGCTAGGTGGGTGACCTGAGTACCCATGATCACAGGCTCACCACACGGTCGCAGGGTTGCTCTAATATCATTTATATAACAACCCGATCCACCACCGTCGTAACACAATCCCGATAAAATGAGATGTGTACCTTTACGTCATTATTTATCCTAACTTAAGCAAAAACACAAGATTTTATTACTAAGTGGTGAATGAAATCCTTTATAAATACATCACAACCTCTTTATTATTCCGATGTGGGACAACTTTCCTCTTAATAACTTGGATGTTACAAAAATAAATCGTAGATACTCTCATACTCATATCTTTTCACCATCTAAAGATAACTCAATAATGAATGGACTGAAAAGTGTCTTGGTACCAGCGTAATAATGATGATATATGAGAATATGAGATGATTCTTTATAACGCTTGGAAAATGCAAAATATCTTAAAAATTTATGATAAACTTAATTGAATTCAAATACATCAAATAATGGGTAAAAAATCATGTACTGTCGAAAACTGAGCCAGAAACTATCGTAAATAGATTACAAATCGGGTTTGCTAAAGATCGCCCCTAACTTTACTCATATCGCCCCTAGAAATTACCTTTTTGCCCTTAAACAATAAATAAGCAAAAACTTGTTTGTATTTTATTTCTTCTCGAGTTTCGTATTTTATTAAAAACCGTTTCAAAACCGCTTCAAGCCCGCTTCAAAAATAGAACACAGCATTAAATTTTGAATTAAATTTTGAAAAAAAAAAAAAAAAAAAAAAAAAAAAAAAAAAAAACACACACAACACTCATCCTCACGTGTACCCAACAACAACAACAACTTTCCCCTTTCCCTTGTTGAACCCAGCAAACCCAAGAACAACAACAACTTTCCCCTTTTTTTTTTTTTCAAATTCAAAATTTAAAAATCGTTTCAACAACTTTGTTCAACAAATCGCTTCAAAATTAAAACGGATTTGTCCTCCATTCCTCCCAAAGTAGAAGAAGGTATGTTTTTTAATTTTGTTTTGTAACCCAATTAAATTTGTTTGGTTAGTATAGATTTATGTATAGGTTGATTTAGGTATAGATTTGTGATGATTAGAGCCAAAATTAGGATGTTTGTTTGTGATTTGTTGTGTTTGATTGAATGCGGAAAAAAAAAAAAAAAAAAAAAAAAATTCTTGAAACCCAGAAAAATCTGGGAACGACGGGCATTTCGTGTGAAAAACACGAAAAAACTTGGGCAATTTCGTGTGAAATACACGAAAAAACCTGGGTTTTTTCGTGTGATTTACACGAATGGACCAGGCCAATTTCGTGTATTTCACACGAATGGACCAGGCCAATTTCGTGTATTTCACACGAATGGACCGGTTTTTTTTTTTTTTTTTTTTTTTTTTACCGTTTAATATTTTTTTTTTTTAGCCGTAAATTTTTTTTTTTCTTATATTAATTCGTAAATTAGGTGTTCGATTATTTAATTCGTGTACTTTTTTTTTTTCTATTTTTTACTTCGAATATTACGTTTTTATGTTTGCATTAGTTTTATTTGTATCCGTTTAATTTTTTTTTTTTCTTATTTTAACTCGTAAATTAGGTGTTTGAAATAATTTTATTTAATTCGTGTACTTTGTGTTTTATTTTTTTTTCTATTTTTTACTTCGAATATTACGTTTTTTATTTTTATATTTACGTTTGAATTAGTTTATTTGTAATATTAGATTTGAATTAGTTTAATCCGTTAAATTTTTTTTTTTCTTATTTTAACTCGTAAATTAGGTGTTTGAAATAATTTTACTTAATTCGTGTACTTTTGTTTTTTTTTTTTTCTATTTTTTAGTTCGAATATTACGTTTTTTATTTTTATATTGAATTAGTTTAATATTTTTTTTATTACGTTTAAATTAGCATTTTATTTGTAATTTTACGTAACTAAATTGTTCGTTAATGCAGATGGCCGATGGTGATGAACGTCGAAACAAACTTCATGCTTCAGCTCGCCGAAAAATTACTTTCAAGATGGGTAGTACTAGTTTTGGTTCGAGAGAAGTTTCTATGCCTTCCGAGAGACTGATTTTTATGAAGGTGGCGAGTTCGAGCAATTTCAGAAAGAGCTTGCGGATGAGATGAGAAATTATGAGGGGTCGGAAAACGAGGAAGAGGAAGATGAGGAGGTAGGAAATGAGGTGATGGATAATGAGGTGATGGATAATGAGGTGCCGGGAAATCAGGAGGCGGGAAATGTGGAGGCGGGAAATGTGGAGGCTACTTCTGGTTTACGTGTTAGGCGGGGGATCCATGGTAGATTTGAGGTCTATGGTGAGGGGTCTAGCACTTCGATTCCTGAGCCGCGGAGGAAAGTAAGGGCTAGAGGGAAAGATACTAGTTGGATATTGAGAGGGCCAAAGACCGGAGGACCAAGAGTACCGAAGTTGATTCCGAGTTTTGGTGGACACATATCTTACCTTTTGTGGAGTCGGCCTCGATTGCCGTTTGTTGACTAAATATACTAGAGAGCGATCTTTGGCCGAGCTTCGTTCATGGAAATTGTCGGCGGCAGCTTGGAAGATAGTTGAGGATTCGGGGATTAGTCATTTGCCCAACATCATGCATAAACATTTGAACATGCCATTGTTGTGTGCTTTTATTGAGAGGTGGCAGCCAGACACCAACACTTTCCATATGCCATGGGGTGAGATGACGATATTATTACATGATGTGCAAGAGATTCTTGGGATCGAGATTGATGGATTTCCTTGTAGCATACCCGATGCAGATATGGCACATCCGATACTTGGCGTGTCGGAGTTGTTGGGTATGACTGAGGCGGAGTTGGGAAGTCAGTGGGGACCTGATAAGGATGCAAAGATTTACAAGGGAAATTTGATCTTACAAAAAGCTTTGAAAGATTTGGTTGAAGGAGACAAGCGGGGAAAGGCATCGGAGGCTCAGGGCTACTTGATGCTTTTATTGAGTTCGACGTTATTTGTTGATAAATCCAGTGATAGAGTGCGAGCTAACACTTTCCCGATGCTTAGAGATGTTGGTAGTATTTCTGGGATTGCTTGGGGTGCCGGCACACTTGCTTATCTATATAGGCAAATGGGGATCGCGACGAGGTCTGATTGTAAAGGTTTGTGCGGTTGTTTGACTTTGTTGCGCCTTGGATTTTTGAGTACTTTCCGGCATTTAGGCCAATGGCTACTTTGACGGCCCCTCCGGGTGCACCTAGAGCTATGTTGTGGTCCACTCTGCGGTGCCACAACGTGAGGCGGGAGAGCTTTGGTTTCCTATCGTGAGCAGCTTGATATGATGCCGATTGAGACGGTAGCTTGGAGACCGTACCACGACCACCCGAGACCGAGCACCCGCGTAGTGTTTACCATGGGTTGTTGAGATTTATTGATATTGTTGAGCCGTATCAGCCAGATCGATGTCTTCGACAGTTTGGGTACATGCAGAACATCCCGACCCCAATGGTACAACCTGACAAGGTCTACCGTCCGGTGAAGTCCATTTCCTATGATGTGCAGTATGACGGTGCATTTTTAGACTACTTGTTTTTATTTAGATGTTGGACTTGTTTTTATTTAGATGATGGACTTCTTTTTTTTTAGATGTTGGACTTCTTTTTTTTTTTAGATGTTGAACTTCTAATTTCAATTTGGTTGGACATGTTTTCATAATAAATTCTCAATTAACTAAGTTCAATATGTCAAATTTCTAAAATATTACAATAACTAAGTAAACGGGTTAAACATCATACCCGAAAATACAAATTGCCACCACAAATCAAGTCTTTCGGTATAAATGTTTTCATAATACGCGACGTCATTATGCCGATTATTGATCCACTGCTCGCTGATGGGAGGCATGGCACAATTATCATCCATGCGTAGACGCACAAAATGATTACCTGTAAAAAGAATCCATAAAATACCATATGGGGCCCTGACACCTGGAACTGGTCGTAGAGGTAGGTACGTGCTAGAACCGGTCCATACACGTTCACCGATTAGGTTAACTTGGAGAGTCACGAAACATCCCCGGTTTCACGTGAGACTGTCGATACTGCTTAATCAATTCTTTCTGTTCTTCAGTAAATTTCGCTCTACGCCTGTGACCTTCTAGAAACTTCCCAAACTTGTGATTGTGAACACCGCACTTCGGAACAACAACCCACACACCTTCACCTTTTTTAATCATTCTTAATGAAAATGGACACATAAATTTTTTGGTCTTCGATTTTCTTTGCGGTTTCAAAGGATCCTTAGCCTTGCTATTATACGGTCCGTGTCGGTCACATTTCACTATTTTATACGGAGGACTCTTTTCCATGTGATACTTAGCCTTTACCAAATGAAAGCCTAACCCATATGCAACTTCATCACAACGATCAAATGCTTCTTCAAATGTGTTAAACGGATGGCTAAATACAAAATTATCACCGTAATCAACATTCTCTTCACCGGGATCTTCATAATTTTCCTAATTAAATCCATTAACCGTTTTTTTAAAAATTAAAAAAAAAAATAAAAGTCCACTCATGTGAAACACAAAACGTATATTTAAAAAAAAAAAAAAAAATTAAACGTATACAAAAAAACATAAAAACGTAAAAAAAAAAAAAAAAAAAAAAAAAATGGTCCATTCGTGTGAAGTACACGAAACAGCCTGGGCCCATTCGTGTGAAATACACGAAATAGCCTGGGCCATTTCGTGTAAAGCACACGAAAAAACCTGGGCCATTTCGTGTACTTCACACGAATGGTCCTGGGCTATTTCGTGTGTTTTACGCGAATTGGTCCGGGCAGTTTCGTGAGATTTGCACGACTTTTCCTGAGCTATTTCGTGAATCTCACACGAAATCATTTTTTCTGGGTCGGGTCCTACGCGGTTTACGTAATAACAATATAAAAATGCGTCAAAATTACCTCATTCTCTTGCGTGTTTTCATTGTCTTGCGTATTTTCAGCTTCCTTGTAATTTCCCGTGTTACTACCGTCTCCATAACCACTACCTTCACCATTACCGTAACTATATTGTTGATCGTCGTACCGATAATGTTGTTCGGCATTCCAATCGTTTTGAAATCGATATCCATCATTGTTGTACGAATTATCATTATTGTACGAATTAAAAAGATAATTAAAAAAAGGATTTCCGTCACTCATTTAAATTTTTCCGGAAAAAAACAAGTTTTAGAGAGTTAAAGTAGAGAGAAGGGCAAACTTGGAAAAAGAAATGAATTTTAGGGGCGATATGAGTAATTTAGGGGCGCTCTTTAGTAATTTTGTTACAAATATCTTGATATGTCTCATTATGTCATTATTGTTCTCGTAGTCTCTAATTATTACTACCAATAGGTCTTGATATAGACGGGTGGGGCGAATAGACGGGTAAAGACCTCTAATAAAATGGGTAGGGGGGACAAGGTGGGGCACCCCCATGTGCTTCCCACTTTATGACAAATGAGTATTTTGTGAGGGAAAATGGTATCCGTCTATACGTATAGACGGATAGTGTGTCCGTCTATAATGAGAATTTGTGTTATTACTACATAATCTCTCAATATTCGTGTATAACTTTGTGTTTGAATGAAGAACGCAGTTGCAAAGGACGTACACAAACTTGCGCCTATTGGCTGAAAATGATTTGAGTTGGCTCGTTGAACCCTCCGAATAAACTTGGTCAAAGCTCGATTCGAAATTCAACGAACTGACTTTGAGGTCAAGCTCATGCTCCACCAAATTTTAGGGGTTGTTTGGTTATCCATTTTAAAACACATGAATAGTAATTCATGGGATTTACAAAATGGATGAGTTGTTTGTTTGCCCCAAATCACATGAATTGAAGTTCCATAGGAACTCCAATTCCTCCATGATGTGGGAAGTTGCTTACCTAGACCCCCATAGTAAGTGGGAATTCCTATGGAATTCACTTCCTACATCCCAACCAAACAACTTTCTTACATTTCATATGATTTACAAATTTATGGGAACTCTTACTTACTTGGAACTTCAATTCCCTTAGCGAACCAAACAACCCCTTAGTTGATGCTGCTCTCGGTGAAAGTCAGATCAGCAGCTCAATTGGACTCATTTTTTTTCCTAGAATTTAAAAAGATTTTAATTATCATTATTTAAAAGGATCCTGATAACAAACGCCCCCGAGGCGCTTGTTAGGCTTAATATTCAGACAAAGTTGGTTACACTCAGAGTGGAAGAAAAACAAAAACAAAAAGCATATCTTAAAACTACCCTTCAATTAGGACGGATGATTCGCATGGTTGACAAAACATAAACCACAACTCAAATGAGCAGGCGATCCAGGCGTTGTACCAAGCAGTAGCTACCACAAGTCCATAACCTTGCCACCATGCGAAGGTGTGCCTAACCATGTCAACCGCCTTTCTTCCCCTCACGACTAGAAGCGACAACCGTACTGTCTATAATCTTAATTTTTGGGAAAAAGTGTTTAGGGTTCGATTTTCCCCCTGAACCCTTTTCCCAGTGACTCCGTCGGCTTCGCCGCCGGATTCCAAACCAAAAGGGCAAAAGACACCCTAAGACCATCCCCAAGCAAGGTCATGAGGGAGGTCATGACCTTGTTGGGTCATCTTAATCTGAGATTAGGAGGTAAATTAGCATGACCCAGTTGTGAAAGAGGTCAGTTGGAGGGCAACTGGTGACCCACAGTTGATAAAATTGACCCCGTTCATGACCTCATAGGTGTTATGCTCTCATTGGTTCCACATAAAACTCCACAAGAATAGGTCAAGTGCGGCTGCTTTGCGTTTCATTTTTACTCAATACCTGCAAAGGTGAGATATAATTTGATAAAGAAATTAGATGAGAATTGTAGACTAAATCAAAATAAAATAAATTATGAGCTTAAAAAAAACGAGTATATCTATTGATTATCTATCCAATGAACTCAATTTTGATATTTTTTACCCACTTTTATTTTTTTCTATATTCTTATATATACTCCATTGGATTAATCAATTAAGAGATCTAACAATCGGTAAAATCAAGCAGCAATATCATTTTAACATGCATGAAAATCAAAATCGTCTCACAACATTAAAATAAATCAGATTATACCTGGAAAAATAAAGGTTGCGCGATGGTGCTGCTGATGACGGTATTCGATGATGATGATCGCCATGCAGCAAAATCGTCTGATTAATGTTGTTTTCGATTTGGGTGATTTGGGAAATATACGGAGAATGATGATGAGTTGGGAAATATCAATCTGGGTCAATAAAAGATGATGATTTTGATGTAAAAATGACGATTTGGGAGGCTTTGATTTGGGTAAAGAAAAGATGATGATTTTGATGTAAAAATATAAGATGAATAATTAAAAGATGGTGATGAAATAGGGTGATGCAGATAAAAGATGGGGTTTGATAGCCGGTGGCTTCAACTTACCTCTCATTCGAAAGGATGAGATAGGTTGGTCCTACCCTAGAGGATCAACCTAGTTTTCTTACCTAATCAAAAAAAAAAAAAAAAAAAAAGATAAAAGATGGGGGTGAAATATTAATGTAGATTTAGGGATCCACGTAAATAAGGAAGTAATTTTTATTAACAAACATTTATTTCTTATTCAAGTTAAAATTACAAAATTTATCAATATATTTAATAAATTAAAACTTAAAACTAATAAATAGGAGAAAAAGTTTGATGGGATAGAAAATGTAAAAAATGATTGAAAAAATGGAAAAAGTGAGAAATAGTTGGATTGGTGACCTAGGTCGTGATTTTCTGCTTGGGAGGGTAAAAGTGGGTCGAGATTAATAAGGTGTGATTAAGAGTAAAATAGGATGGTGACCTAGTTAAGGCGACCCTTGCTTGGGGATGGTCTAATAGGGGAGGAGTGAACCCTTTTGGAGAAAGGGTATAACTAGGGTAGGGGGGACAACCAAAGAGGGAGTCCGTCAAGGCTAGTGGTGGTGCACAACGGTGGTCGTTTGTGCCGGTGTGGTAGTGGTTGACGTCAAAGGGAGGAAATTAAGAAGAAATTCAGTAACGAAATGGGTCTGTGTTTGACAATGAAGAAAAGTAGTTAGACGATAGAGCAACAGAACATCGAATTAAGCGGCTGTAATTTCGTGGGTCTTGCCTTTTGATTGGAGGATGGAGTTGCTAGTTGAATAATTTTATGAGAGAGAAATAAATAATTAATTATATTGTCAGAAGCAATGCTATTAACGACTGCCCCTGGGGCGTTTATTATGTTTTGCCTATTTAAAATTATATGTTATTTTGCTATATATTTTGTTATATAAAATTATTATATGCCAGTATTTTATAATTACTCTTGTTCTTTTTACAAAATTATTTGTAGATATGTTACAAAAAAAGGTGAGAAATAATGTCGACACCAGCTTTAATTTAAGTTCGGTGAACTCCTAAACAAACCTGAGCTAGAACTCAAAAATCCTAGCTGATCTTGGAACTCATCCAATCTCAAGCTCAGTAGACTTGTTTAAAACTGTACTGGTGCCCTCTCTAAAGGACGCATACATACATGAGCCCCTTCGAGCTTACAGAAAACCTAATCGACACTTAATTACGTTTGATTCGAGTATCATACTCATATAGGATGCAAGCAACTTGAGCCCTCTATAAGTGGATCAAACATGCTTTCGCCACTTAATGCCTACACAAAACCTTAATAGGCGCGCCCTATCTAATTCATTTAGTATAAATACGAGGGTTAACCCTCGTCATTTAACACACCGCTATGAATTCTCAACCATTTATCCTCTCCTATGTTAGATCTTTTAGTTTTGATGATGACAAGTCATCATTTCTTTCTATGTTCCTAGTGCCTAATGTACAGGAATTTGTTGATGATTACTTACCCAAAGTATTGAAGGCTTGACGATGAAAAGGTGAAAAAGTTAGAGTCTCTGAGACAAGTGATGTGATTGTCAGAGTTCATTTTATTAAGTACATTCAAGTAACTATTGATGGTATTGCAATGTTAAATTTGTCTTGTCATTTTCTTTCCAATTTGATTTTAAACCAATTCAAATTTTAATTTTTTTTACAGAATTTTTTACGGTTTTAAAATGGTTAAAAAGTGTCTTTATTTTGAATTATTACTCTAAACTAATATGCATTGGTTCAATGCATATTTGTTTAATTGAGTCTTAAGCTAAAAACATGCGCCCTTAACACACAAGTGTTTCAAAGTCAGTTTTGTGCCTTTCTTTTCCGTTGCAAGTCTTGAATACAGTAATGCTGGCCTTGCTTCTAAAATTAGATTTATAATATCTTAGGTAAAGTTTTTGTGTTTTTCATAATATGGAGATGGGCCACCTGCACGCCGGTCTGAAAAATCACATTTGGGGACGTAGGAGAAATGTTTTCGACTGGATCGCTTTAAATCAGACGGTTTCGTCTCGGTTAAGGTCTCGAGACGATGCAAAGATGTTTGGAGTCACCACCAAGCAATTGTGGAGTGCTTGGACACCGTTCGAGATCCACTGTATACCTTGGTCAAACAAAGCATGAAGTGGTGCTGGACTCATCCATTTTACTAGTTGTTTGTTCGATTATAAATGTGTTTGATTGAGCCATGGTTTGAGGTCGAGGGGAACGGTTGTTTGAGCGATCGTTACCATTGTTGAATTGACCTTTGTTGCGACGACCATTGTTTTGTTTAAGACGAGGTGGGTTTGAGACCTTAGCCTTGGCATCGACCAAACTAGAGGAGTCCAAAGGAGGGGAGGACGGGGCAGCAAGGGCGGTTAGGGGATCTTAACGGCTGACTTTCTGTTGCTGCTCTAATTCCAACATACTACAAGCAGTAGCAAAACTCGGTAAAGTCTGATGGATGTAAGATTCGACGGTATCATACTGCGAAGACAAACCACAGACAAGTTGAATAACAAGGCGTTGATCTGTCACATCGGCTTCGACATCCTTCAAGAGACGACATGTATTCAAGCTTTAGATTCGAGAATTCAAGTTCAAGGGCAGCAGCTCTAACACCCTTAAAGAAAATTAAACAAGTTCGTAGACAATAGTAGTGGATTCATGTGCCTTTAGAACTTTTTCTTTGAGAACGGGGTACTACATGATAGATGAACCATCTCAATCAAAACCTTAAGGTGATGGTTGAGGCCCAACTATTATAAATATTCTTATTACGCTCCCTCACTCAAATGCCCATTGGGCTTGAAGAGTGGTTGGTTGTGCACCGGCTCCCCCGTACCGTGTGCTGGAATTCCACTTCGAGTTTTTGAGGAGTTTTGAGGTTGTCAGGATTTGAACCCGTGACCGTCGGTCACACTAGCTCTGATACCATGATAGATGAACCATCTCAACCAAAACCTTAAGGTGATGGTTAAGGCCCAACTATTATAAATATTCCTATTATTAATAGGAATATTTATAATAGTTGGGCCACAACCATCACCTTAAGGTTTTGGTTGAGATGGTTCATCTATCATGGTATTGTTAGAAATCATATTTTAAATATCACATATTTTAGTTTAAAGTTTTAGTCATAAAAACTTAAAGATCTTATGCATGCAAAACATATAAATGAGTGTAAAAGGAAACCGGTTCCTTACATTGAATATTTCGGATTATGGGCACAAGTAAGGTCTCCTACCTTCACTTGTTCTTGAGCTATGATGAGTAATGGAATGATCCTCCAAAGACTTCAAGTGTAGAAGTCACTCCTCTTGATTGCACCCAAGATTATCCCTTATCTCTACTAAATAATATGTGCTAGATATTTGTTTAGTAGTTTACCTTAAAATTGATTACTAATACTCATATATTACACTAATAATATTAGTAATGTGATTTGAACAATTTGAATCAATATTTCTCAAGTTTTAGAGAAAGATGAAGAAATAGAGAGAAGAATGCATGTGAATATCTTTAACATGCATAAAGAGAATGAAATTAGAGAACAAAAACCAAAGTCCCCTTAGAATGGTAAGAGGGTCACGGTTATTGGGGAGTATGAGGACCAATATGTGGTCCTTCCCTTTTACTTTTGTTCTTATCTAAATGTGTAGGTATGATAGCTAGTTAGACTAGGTATCATTACAAGTATTTTATCTCATAAAATAAATCAACCACAATCCACTACCACAACCTATATTTCGGTCCACATATAAAATGGACTACCATTTTATTTTTGTCAATTTGTCACTTGTCACACAATATGTCACATGTAATATGATACATGTTATTAACAAATTTAATGCATATTTATCACATAAATATCATTTTATGAATTAATTAAATTACATACAACAAATTGACTAGTAATACTTGATCACATAAATAAAATGGGTCAATTAATTATAATTCACAACATCTTGTAATTATAATCAACCATTCATTCTCATCTCTATTGTTTCACAAACAATAAACAATTTTAGTAATAAAATATTTTAATTACTAAAATAAATCTTATTTAATCCCATTATAATAAGATATCAATATTCTCTCTCTCAAATTGAATTGTTCAATTTTAAGGAATTAATTAACTTGTATCGTCATACAATTAATCAACTTTACAGATTAGGGCATCATCCTTTAGGTGTGACCTTAAGGGATCAACTGACCACCACCGTCCCACGACAGTAACGTCAAACTCTAGCAAGCCAATCGTTACCGATTAATGTTGATCAATTGACTATAAAATGAATCATCCCTTACGTATTCTTAAAATGAGATTTAAACATGTGATCATCTTGATCGCATTATTGTCGGGGACACTCCAACAATCTCCCACTTGTCCTCGACAAGTGTGCGTCACCAATTCTCTTGTCCTATTACTATCTTCCACTCAATGCAAGGTGTCTTTCAGGTCGTACTTGCAAGTGATCATATCGAGAGTGGTTTCCTCGATCTGGAGAATAACTGATTTGACCGGAATTATCTACCATAGATACTTTACGAGCGTGGCCACGCATTTCCAGTTCATTACTCCTCGAGTGACCCTGAGATAGTGTTTTAACCCTGACAAGGGGGTGGACAATTCCTATCCCACTATTCCCTTCGACTAGCCACGACCATCATAATCCAAAATATGCCCATTTGACCCCATTTACGAAGGTCGTAGTAACATAAATCAAAGCTAATCTGAAACCATGCCACCCTAGGCGAACACTCTTTAGTCAAAAGAATCGACTCATTAGAATACTATAGTAGCTCTCGCCACGACCAGGCTTTATAAATTTGCCAGAACTCTATAAGCGGTCACTGCCCGATAAAGTGTTCCTAACAGTCTGCCTATGTGATCGACTAGTCATCTCACATGACTCAATGGCACTTGAACTTTCCATCAATCGCATCACACTCTAGTCACTTCGAGACGTCACCTCATACAAGTGACTATGGGCAAATACCATGTTAATCCGAGTTCACTTTAACGGGGTTCAATATTGTCCCTACAACCCGTTTGGATGTAACAAAGTATAAAAGGAGTTTGTAGATTTAAAAACTCGAACGACAAATGTGATTATCTCATATGAATAGTCAATACTTGATTACTACTTCATATTTTTATAATCAATATTCATCTTATATGTAGTTGTTCATCTCAATCCAATTGAAATGACATGACTCATCATGTTAAGCCTATGAGAAGGCTTTGGTTAGTAGGTATTATCAACTTCTTGTACCTTACTTAACCTTACTACATACTCGTTTTCCTTTGTAATGTATACATTTGTATTACAAAACTTCCTGAGTACGTGTCTAGATCTAATCTAGACATAAGCTCTCTAGCCTTAATCTAGACATAAGCTCTCTAGCCTTAGAATAGCTCCCACTGTTTTCACAGTGTGCGGGATCCATCCTCTTGTACATCTCATGATTGCAAGAGTACTCAATTTCCGTTGTAAGCATCATTCATTGTTCTTTATTGCCTAGAACGATTCTAGAAAATTTATTTCTTAAATAACATAGCCACAATGGTATCTTAACCATCCTAATGTGTTTTGATTATGGTTTTGTCGGAAACCATGCGCAATCTCAATTGTCAATTGTCATTTGTGTAACACCCTAACACAAAATTGAATTAAAAACACTTTGCTTTACATTCTTAATGCTTCTGCAAGCACTTAAGGGTAATCTTTATGGCTTACTTGGTAACTATTACTTAAATTCGATTTGAAACAATTCATCATACTCAAGGTATATGAAGTTTTATACATCATTTCTTATTTAATTGATCCGGCAGTGGAAGCAAATGGAATCAATCAAATATGTTCAACTCGATTGAACTAGTCATGAATCTTATCAACATAAGACTCCTTATTTGACATTAATATCATGTAGATTTATCTCCATAAATCCGGATATTAAAGATGTACTATATTTCTCCAAAGTCTTAAATCATTCTCACAATGATCAATATGTCATCCACATATAAGACTACTAAAATTTCCGTAACTCCCACTAAACTTCATGTATAAACACAACTTCTCGACTTATCGGGAAAATTTTTATACCATGATCAAATCATTGATTCCAACTCATTGATGTCCTACTTAAGACCCTCTCTTAAGTTTCACATTATCTTAGGATGGCAAGAATCTACAAAACTCAAGACATGTATTGAATACATTACTTCTAATTGAAGAAGTGGGTTTTAGATTCACTCGCTATATATATCTCATAATGAAACACAATCCCTAAGAAGATCCAAATAGACTTAAGCATTTCAACTAGTGCAAAACCCTTTGCCACCGATCAAGCTTTGATATCTAACAATTCACTTGGAATTTATTTCGGATTTTCATGGCTCTAAGCCTTGTATTGAGTTGTGACTTAAACACTCTCATGTAAGTCGTATGTTCATTACTTTCCAGAAGTAATCAACTTGAATCAAACAATTTCTTTGTAAGTTGTAAGCTCTTTACTTTCTAAAAGTAACACTAATTCATCATCTTCAACAAGTGATGACTTTAACCTCCTAGGTTTTGAAGAAACAACGTCTTACACAAAACGTCTCATGTAGCCAAGAAAGACCAGTTTCTTGCGACATAACATTCTTTGTGGCTCTTGAATAATTTCTCCCACTCTGTCTTCTAGAAATAAACTTGTATTCTACAAAGACATCTTCACGAGCCACAAACCCGTTGTACTCGTGATTATAGTAAGGAAAAATGAGCATTTGTTTCTTTTGAAAACTTACAAACATGGTATCCTACCATTTCATATCTCATATGATTCGTTTTAGATTTAGTGGAAAAATAATTTAGATAAAATGATAAAATCCCCAAAAGGATCAAGTAACTCAAAGTAACTTGATTAAAGTACAAACCATATCGAATAGCGTTTGATTTCTTATCCAACCACACATTATCCCATAATGTGTGTTAAGAGAGATTAACTTGTGATACTATATCACATTTCATTTGGCTTATATCTGTTGGAAATCTAGATCTCTTTATTTAACATATTCTTATATGTTTCAAATTAATTTAGTCATAAAATTAACTATAGATCTTATGCATGCAAACAATATAAAATATAGAGAAGAAATCATTTTCTCACCATATGATTTTCGGATATATGAGCACAAGTGAGTTCTCCTACTCACTTGTTCTTGAGCTCTCCAAATGGAAGAACAAGGATTCAAATATAGAACCCCTCCCAAAAGCATATACCCAAGAAAAACTCATAATAACCAATATTATTTAGATATAGTAATAATATTAGTTTTACTATAAAATTGTCACAAAATAAATTGTATTTTTTTCTTGAAAATTTCGGTCAAGAGGGAGTATTTTGTGTGGTTTATTTCTCTAGAAATCTCATAAGATGTAGAGAGCATATTTATTTTCTTTCTCTAGAAAATTATTTCTTGAATGAATGAATGAAAAAAATGGTAAGAAAAAGAACCTCTCCTTTTCTTTTCTTTTGGCCGAAAATATGGCTTGGGTAGGTTGCCCAATATTTTTCATTTTTGCTCTTCACAAGAGACTAGGCATGCAAGCCTAAAACCTAGGGTTATGATTGTGTCTCCATTTAAAAATAAACAACAGAATATAAACAATACACTCCCACCCTTATTTTCGGTTTTAAGCATAAAATGGAGGATCCATTTTATTTTGTCATTTGTCAAATTTGTCACATCTAACATGTTACATGACATGTCACAATGTAATGTATTTTTAACATATTAAAAATCAACATACTCATAAAATATGTCATTTACAAAATCGACTAGTAATTCGTAATTACTCGTACCAAAAATGTTTCCAAATTATAAACTACAACATTCTGTATTTATAATAATTTATTCATTCCGTTTCAATTGTTTCTGTAAACAATAATTTCATCTAAGTAATAAAACAATTCGATTACTTAGACCGTGTCTCATTTAATCATATTTACAATAAGATACGTAAATTATACTCACAAAATCATCCGTCAATTTTAAGCAATTTAATTAACTTGTATCGGTATACGATTAATTAAATAATCAATTAAGAGTATTTCCCTATAGGTATGACCTAAGGGGATCAATCGATCACCACCGTCCGCACGACAAAGAATGTCAAATTCTAGTCAGCCAATCATTACCGATATGTGTGGACCAGTTGACTGTAAAATATTACATCCCACATGTATTCTTAAAATGAGTTTTAATAATGATATTTAAATCATGTGATCACACTATTGTTGAGGACACATTTCCCAACAATCTCCCACTTGTCCTCGACAAGTGTGCGTCACCAATTCTCTTGTCCTATTACTATCTCCCACTCAATGCAAGGTGTCTTTCAGGTCGTACTTGCAAGTGATCATATCGAGAGTGGTTTCCTCGATCTGGAAAATAACTGTTAGACCGGATTTATCCATTCTGGATACCTTCCGAGCGTGGCCACGCATTTCCAGTTCATTACTCCTCGAGTGGCCCTGAGATATTGTTTTAACCTTGACAAGGGGATGGACAATTCCTATCGCACTCATTCCCTTCGACTAGCCACAGTCATCATAACCCAAAATATGCCCATTTGACCCCATTTACGAAGGTCGTAGTAACACAAATCAAAGTTAATCTGAAACTGTGCCATCTTAGGCGAACAGTCTTTAGTCAAAAGAATCGACTCATTAGAATACTATAGTAGCTCTCGCCACGACCAGGCTATATAAATTGCCAGAACTCTATAAGCGGTCATAAGGCCCGACAAAGTGTTCCTAACAGTCTGCCTATGTGATCGACTAGTCATCTCACATGACTCTATGGCACTTGAACTTGCCATCAATCGCATCACACTCTAGTCACTTCGAGACGTCACCTCATACAAGCGACTATGGGCTAATACTATGTAAATCCGGATTCACTTTAACGGGGTTCAACGTTGTCTCTACAACCCGTTTGGATGTAACAAAGTATAATAAAAGAGTTTTAATGTAAAACTCGAACGACAAATGCGATTATCACATATAAATAGTCAATGCCTGATTATTATTTCATGTTCTATAATCTAATTTGATCTTGTACGTAGTTGTTTATTTCAATTCAATTGAAATGACATGACTCATCATGTTTAGCCTTTGAGAAGGCTTTGGTTAGTAGGTTTTATCAATTTCTTGTACCTTACTCAACCTTACTACATACTCGTTTTCCTTTGTAATGTATACATTTGCATTACAAAACTTTCTGAGTACATGTCGAGATCCAATCAAGACATAGGCCCTCTAGCCTAAGAATAGCTCCCACTGTTTTCACAGTGTGCGGGACTCATCCTTCTTGCACATCTCATGATTGCAAGTGTACTCAATTTCCGTTATAAATATCTCTCATTGTTCTTTATTGCCTAGAATGATTCTAGAAAATCTATTTCTTAAATAACATAGCCACAATGGTATCTTAACCATCTTAATGTGTTTTGATTATGGTTTTGTCGGAAATCATGCGCAATCTCAATTGTCAATTGTCACTTGTGTAACACCCTTACACAAAATTGCATCATAAACACTTTGCTTTACTTCCTTAATGCTTCTGCAAGCACTTAAGGGTAATCTTTATGGCTTACTTGGTAAAGATTACTTAAATTCGATTTTGAAAAACAATTCATCATACTCAAAGTATATGAAGTGTTATACATCATTACTCATTTAATTGATCCGGTAGCGGAAACAAATGGAATCAATCAAATATGTTCAATTTAATTGAACTAGTCATGAATCTTATCAATGTAAGACTTCTTATTGACGCTAATATCATGTGGATTTACCTACATAAATCCGGATATTAAAGATGTATTATAATACTCCAAAAGTCTTAAATCATTCGCAATGATCAATATGTCATCCACATATAAGACTAATAAAAATTTCCGTAACTCCCACTAAACTCCATGTATAAACAAAACTTCTCGACTTATCGAGAAAAGTTTTATAACATGATCAAAACATTGATTCTAACTCATTGATGTCCTACTTAAGACCATCTCTTAAGTTGCACATTATCTTAGAATTGCAAGAATCTATAAAACTCATGACATGTATTGAATACATTCCTTCTTTTGAAGAAGTGGGTTTTAAATTCACATGCTGTATCCGTATCCTCATAATGAAACACAATCCCTAAGAAGATCCAAATAGACTTAAGCATTTCAATTAGTGCAAAACCCTTTGCAACCAATCTTGCTTTGAAATCTCTCTTTATTAGTGTAAAACCCTTCGTCACTAATCAAGCCCTTTTGTTTCGGATTTTCATGGCTCTAAGCCTTGTATTGAGTTGTGACTTAAACACTCTTATGTAAGTCATATGTTCATTACTTTCTAGAAGTAATCAACTTGAATCAAACAATTTCTTTTGTAAGTTATAAGCTCTTTACTTTCTTAAAAGTAGCATGAATTCATCATTTTTAACAAGTGACGAATTTAACCCCCTCGGTTTTGAAGAAACAATGTCTTACACAAAACGTCTCATGTAGCCAAGAAAGACCAGTTTCTTGCGACATAACATTCTTTGTGGCATTCTTTGTGGCTCTTGAATAATTTCTCCCACTCTGTCATCTAGAAATAAACTTGTATTTTAGAAAGACAGCTTCACGAGCCGCAAACCCGTCGTACTCGTGATAATTGAAAAGGGAAAAATGAGCATTTGTTTCTTGTGAAAACTTACAAACATGGTACCCTTACCATTTCATATCTCATATGATTCGATTTAGTGGAAAAATAATTTAGACAAAAATGATAAAATCCCCAAAAGGATCAAGTAATTCAAAGTGACTTGATTGAAGTCCAAACTATATTGATTAGCGTTTGAATTCTGTATCCAACCACACATTATTCCATAATGCGTGCTAAGAGAGATTAACTTGTGATACTATACCACATTTCCTTTGGCTTATATCAAAGTCTTCACTTTGATAATCCCATCACGACTAAATCGTGCTTGTTTGAACATTTGAACTTCTTCAAAGATTTCTCTATTTACCTTATTAAGTGAACACATTAGTGTCAACCTAAATCGTTGGTAAAAGAAGATGATCAACCTATTTTGGATCAATGATTTACAACCTCGGTCTCCTTTTCAACCAAAAGGCACGAGATATCTTGCTTTGAATACAAGATACGCATATACCAATAACAATCTAATGGTTTCAAGAGTACTCGATAACTCTTTGCGTTAATCATTCCAGAATCTTAGGTTTGATCTTGGGTTACCAATTTGAGTCTTGCATCATCTTCATGATATATTATTCTAGTTTGGTTTAGAATATAATCACCTTGATAATAGGCTAGCCATACATCAAATTATGGTGTATAGGGTCACAAAAGTGAAACCTCTTTTGTATCTTAACAAGTTGTATTCTTATTTAGAGTTTATGTACTTAATAGTCACAATTAAGTACAACTCCAAACCCAAAAACTAGATTTAGTACACAATGACTCTATCTCTCGACTTCATTGTTGCTAGTCGTCATATTCTAATCATCCTATGTATCGAATACAATGATGAAAACCTCCACTGGTTTCTAATATTGACGAAGTGGTACTAGCAAAATTTATGTTTAATCAAATAAAAATTTAAAGAAGAAGGTCCCATTAGATGTCCCACAACTAACTTGTTGATTCTTCAATAATTTGGGGTAGTTTCCTTTCTTGTGTCCAACATTTAAGACAATGGAAACTTTATTGGTCGGGATTGATAGGTTTAGTATCGTCATTTCTCAATAACTTTACTTTTAACATTACCTTGTATCAATTCCATTATTATCTTTACTTCTTAAACCTCGTCCTCATCTTAACGGTTTAAGAGAATGCTCCCACTCATTTCAATGAATCTTTGCTTTGAGAAGCAAAATTGAATTTATGAAGATTACTCTTCATTTGTTCGTTTTAGTCTTAAAACTTTCATTGAAGTGGTTGCGTTATTTTGGTCAATTACGAATTCTGACAAATCTAATTACCAAAATAATTTATCGCTTCAAGGTACTTAATTCATTTAAGTATATGAAAAACAATCCATTGTAAGTAGATGTGTTAGTCTAGAATCAAAAACCTGTTTGATAATGAATAACTTTTATCTATACTATTTGCAAGAGATCCTTAGCAATGGTTCATATGAGGTTTTAGAAGCAGATTCATATTTGTCTTTAGTTACGATGTTTTAATGGAGATTTGAATCAAAAATCGAAATGATATCGTATATGAATTGTGGTAAAGAAATAGAACAATGTGATAACGGAATAAAGAAAAACTTAACATTTATCGTTATAATAATACTTGTAGATAACAAGTAAAGCATTTACATAGTGACCTCTACCCAACTATGATAAATGATTCCGAGATCCAAATTCATATTAACTTGGGCACGGGATAGCCGATGAAACCCTTATCAATATAACTCGGTGGATTAACTCTTTAATCGATTCTACTTTTAGAACTCTCGGTCGATAAAATTACTCTAAAATTTATCTATAGCCCGGAACACATGCGGCTACGGTCGCGAATACTTCCGTTGAGCTCAATCCAAATTTCGAATAAATGTGTCCATGATCCAAATCCACATCAACTTGGGCACGGGATAGCCGATGAAACCCTTATCAACACGAATTCGGTGGATAGACATTTATCACCCACTTCCCCTACGTAACAAGGTTTGTACCCCGGGATGGCCGAGTGCACTCCCTCACGAAATAGGTTTTCATGGTTTCTACTTTTTGGTAAGGCTATGTCTCAATTGATTATTTTAGCGAGAGGTCATGTCAATTTATTATCTATCATGTTTTAAGTGAACTAAAGGGGTGAACTACGATAATTATAATTGACACGGTCGATATACTCGATAAAAAGATGATGCATGTTTTAGTTATGGCGATTTAGCGATGCATGCGACATATAAATAAAATGCAAAGCATAAATTAAATCCTAGTATGGCATTCCTAAAATAAAAAATCTAATTAACTATTACATATTCGGAAACCAACTCCATTGGTCCCTTGAACTTCGGTTATGGCACGCATCTCGAGGTAACACCGTCTTTATGTATCGCCTTCTTGAAGAAATCCGTCTTTATGGAACTCCGGAATAAATAAATTACATAATAAATTACATAATTTCCTATTATACATTTGTAATTAAAATAAAAATAAATCTATTAAATTACAAAACGGGGATACGAGATCACAAAAATTACAACCGAATCGATATTCCCATACATTTCGGGTAATACCAATTAAAAACTAAGGCCATACTAAGTAAAAATTACATAATTCAAAATTACATAAAATAAAATTATGACAATCATAAATAAAATGAAGCATTATAATATGTATGAACATGCCCAATTTTATGCTAAATCGCCTTTAAGGAGCCAATATCGTATATTACACGGTTTTTACGGATTTGCGTGATTCAACGTTTTATAATCACAAAAATTACATAAATTCATATTTATGCACAAGTTAATTACCCTAACTTCTTAGGACTCAAAAATTAGTCTCCACTAACCATTTGACCATAATTAACTCATATTTCTTAATATTGTTCATAAAAGGACTCAAAATTACAATAAAAATGCTATAAACTTCAAATAAATCACAAAAATTTCAAATAAATTTAAAATTTGAAATTTAAACTCATGAACATTCTGGAAAAATACTATGACACTCATAATGTTCAAAAACTTAGGTTAAAAATTTCGAAAGTTATCGAAAAAACAATGTTGCGGTTTATCGGATTTATCAATAAAACCATAAAAACATGAGAAAAATTATATTCATCAACTTATCAACTTTAGATCTGAAAAAGATAATAAAATGCAACATGTGATGTTTTTCCTTAGTCATGAAGTATGTTTTAGCAATTATTTACTAATTAAGTCACTATTTATGCTATTTTTCATCAAAAATCCATAAATCATGCATGATGACTTCATTATAGCCTATTATTTTACACACATATTGTAAAATTGAATGTGACAACATACTAAATATCTATGACCAGATTCGAAATATTTCTCATATTAACCTATTTTTCATCTAAATTCGATTTTTAACATGAAAAATCCATATTTCGAGCATAAGAACTCATAAAATTATGAAAATTTCCAGATCATCTAAAAATAATATATGTGAAAACATATCCAAAAACCACTGCAAAATTCGAAGCCTAGCTAATTTTCGTCCAAAAAATGACATTTTTATCATAAAAATCACATTTTAATGCCAATATTATATAAAATGAACAATAAAATCCATAAATTAAACCAAAATATCCTAAAACATTTTAGGACCAGAAACTTTAACATGCATAATAAATTTCGTGATATTTCATTATAAACACAAATTTATAAGTTTTGTTTGTTAATCATATAACTCGGAAAAACAATAACTGATTTGCATGCAAACAACCTTGTGCTCTGATACCACTTGTTGTAAATCTAGATCTCTTTATTTAACATATTCTTATATGTTTCAAATTAATTTAGTCATAAAATTAACTATAGATCTTATGCATGCAAACAGTATAAAATATAGAGAAGAAATCATTTTCTCACCATATGATTTTCGGATATATGGGCACAAGTGAGTTCTCCTACTCACTTGTTCTTGAGCTCTCCAAATGGAAGAACAAGGATTCAAATATAGAACCCCTCCCAAAAGCATATACCCAAGGAAAACTCATAATAACCAATATTATTTAGATCTAGTAATAATATTAGTTTTACTATAAAATTGACACAAAATAAATTGTATTTTTTTCTTGAAAATTTCGGTCAAGAGGGAGTATTTTGTGTGGTTTATTTCTCTAGAAATGTCATAAGATGTAGAGAGCATATTTATTTTCTTTCTCTAGAAAATTATTTCTTGAATGAATGAATGAAAAAAATGGTAAGAAAAAGAACCTCTCCTTTTCTTTTCTTTTGGCCGAAAATATGGCTTGGGTAGGTTGCCCAATATTTTTCATTTTTGCTCTTCACAAGAGACTAGGCATGCAAGCCTACAACCTAGGGTTATGATTGTGTCTCCATTTAAAAATAAACAACAGAATATAAACAATACACTCCCACCCTTATTTTCGGTTTTAAGCATAAAATGGAGAATCCATTTTATTTTGTCATTTGTCAAATTTGTCACATGTAACATGTTACATGACATGTCACAATGTAATGTATTTTTAACATATTAAAAATCAACATACTCATAAAATATGTCATTTACAAAATCGACTAGTAATTCGTAATTACTCGTACCAAAAATGTTTCCAAATTATAAACTACAACATTCTGTATTTATAATAATTTATTCATTCCGTTTCAATTGTTTCTGTAAACAATAATTTCATCTAAGTAATAAAACAATTCGATTACTTAGACCGTGTCTCATTTAATCATATTTACAATAAGATACGTAAATTATACTCACAAAATCATCCGTCAATTTTAAGCAATTTAATTAACTCGTATCGGTATACGATTAATTAAATAATCAATTAAGAGTATTTCCCTATAGGTATGACCTAAGGGGATCAACTAATCACCACCGTCGCACGACAGTAATGTCAAACTCTAGTCAGCCAATCATTACCGATATCTGTGGACCAGTTGACTGTAAAATATTACATCCCACATGTATTCTTAAAATGAGTTTTAATAATGATATTTAAATCATGTGATCACACTATTGTTGAGGACACATTTCCCAACAATATCAAAGTCTTCACTTTGATAATCCCATCATGACTAAATCGTGATTCCTTGATCTCTTTGAACTTCTTCAAAGATTTCTCTATTTACCTTATTAAGTGAACACATTAGCGTCAACTTAAATCGTTGGTAAAAGAAAATGATCAACCTATTTTGGATCAATGATTTACAACCTCGGTCTCCTTTTCAACCAAAAGGCACGAGACATCTTGCTTTGAATACAAGATACGCATATACCAAGATCTAATGGTTTCAAGAGTACTCGATAACTCTTTGCGTTCATCATTCCAAAATCTAAGGTTTAATCTTGGGTTACCAATTTGAGTCTTGTATCATCTACATGATGTATCATTCTAGTTTGGTTTAGAATATATGCACCTTGATAATGGGCTAGCCATACATCAAATCATGGTGTATAGGGTCACAAAAGTGAAACCTCTTTTGTATCTTAACAAGTTTATATTCTTATTTAGAGTTTATGCACTTAATAGTCATAATTAAGTACAACTATAAACCCTAAACTAGATTGCTTACACAATGACTCTATCTCTCGACATTATTTGATGTTAGTCGTCATATTATAATCATCTTATGTATCGAATACAATGATGAACACCTCCACTGGTTTCTAATATTAACGAAGTTGTACTAGCAAAATTTATGTTAATCAAATAAACATTTAAAGAAGAAGGTCCCATTAGATGTCCCACAACTAATTTGTTGATTATTCAATAATTTGGGGTAGTTTCCTTTCTAGCGTCCAACAATTAAGACAATGGAAACTTTATCGGTCGGGATTGATAGGTTTAGTAACGTTATTCTCAATAACTTTACTTTTAACATTACCTTGTATCAATTCCATTCTAATTTTACTTCTTTAAACCCCACCCTTTTCTTAATAGTTTAAGAGAATGCTCCCACTCATTTCAATGAGTCTTTGCTAAGAGAAGCAAAATTGAAATTCATGAAGACTACTCTTCATTCGTTTGTTTAGTCTTAAAACTTTCATTGAAGTGGTTGCGGTATTTTGGTCAATTTTGATTTCCAACAAATCTAGTTACCAAAGTGATGTAACGTTTCAAAGTACTTAACTTAATTACGCACATGAGAAACAATTCATTATTAAGTAGATATGTTAGTCAAAAATCAAAAACCCTTTTGATCACGAATAACTTTTATCTATACGCTTCACAAGAGATCCTTACAATGGATAATACGAGGTTTTTTGAAGAAAATTCAAATTTTGTCTTTAGTTACGATGTTTTAATGGAGATTTGAACTAAAATCGAAATGATATCGTATATAAATTGAGGTAAAGAAATAGAACAATATGATAACGGAATAGTGGAAAACTTAACATTTATCGTTTTATTAATACTTGTAAATAACAAGTAAAGCATTTACATAGTGACCTCTCCCCAACTATGATAAATGATTCCAAGATCCAAATTCATATTAACTTGGGGCACGGTGTGCCGAAATACCCTTTATTAACATAACTCGGTGGATTAACTCTTTAATCGATTCTACTTTTAGAACTCTTGGTCGATAAAATTACATTAATATTTATCTCTAGCCCGAAACACATCCGGAAATCGTCGTGAATACTTTCGTTGAGTTCAATCCAAATTTTGAATAAATGTGTCCATGATCCAAATTCATATTAATTTAGGGCACGGTGTGCTGAAATACCCTTTATTAACATAAATTCGGTGGATAGACATTTATCACCCACTTCCCCTACGTAACAAGGTTTGTACCCCGGTAGGGCCGAGTGCACTCCCTCATGAAATAGGTTTTCATGGTTTCTACTTTTTGGTAAGGCTAAGTCTCAATTGTTTATTTTAGCGAGAGGTCATGTCAATTTATTATCTATCACGTTTTAAGTGAACTAAAGCGGTGAACTACGATAATTGTAATTGACACGGTCGATTTACTCGATTAAATGATAATGCATGTTTTGTTATGGCGATTTAGCGATGCATGCAACATATAAATAAAATGCAAAGCATAAATAAAATCATAGTATGGCCTTCCTAAAATAGTAAATCTAATAAACTATTACAAATTCGGAAACCAACTCCTTTGGTCCCTTGAGCTTCGGTCTTGGCACGCATTTCAAGGCAACACTTTCTTTGAGAGATCGCCTTCTTGAATGGCATCGTCTTCAAGGAACTCCGGAATAAATAAATTACATAATAAATTACATAATTTCCTATTATACATTTGTAATTAAAAATAAAAATAAATCTATTAAATTACAAAATGGTGATACGAGATCACAATAATTACAACCGAATCGATATTCCCATACATTTCGGGTAATACCAATTTAAAACGAAGGCCATACTAAGTAAAATTACATAATTCAAAAATTACATAAAATTAAAATATGACAATCATAAATAAAATGCAGCATAATAATATGTATGAACATGCCAAATTTTATGCTAAATCGCCTTCAAAGAGCCAATATCGTATATTAATCGGTTTTTACGGATTTACGTGATTTAACCTTTTAAAATCACAATAATTACATAAAATCATATTTATGTACAAGTTAATTACCCTAACCATCTTAGGACTCAAAATTAGTCTCCTCTAACATTTGACAATAATTAAACTTGTATTATTAATATTGTTCATAAATGGACCTAAAATACAAAATTATGCCATAAACTTCAAATTAAATCATAAAAATTTCAAATAATTTCAAAATTTGAAATTTAAACTCATGAATATTCTGGAAAAATACCATGACACTCATAATGTTCAAAAAACTTAGGTTAAAAATTTCGAAAAATTATCGAGAAAAACAATGTTGCGGTTTATCGGTTTTAACAAATATGACCCTAAAAATATGAGAAAAATTATATTCATCAACTTTTCACTTTTAGATCTGAAATATATGATAAAATGCAACATGTGACGTTTTTCCTTAGTCATGAAGTATGTTTTAGCATTATTACTAATTAAAGTCACTATTTATGTGATTTTTCATCAAAAATTCATAAATCATGCATAAAGACTTCATTATAGCCAAATATTTTAAATACATCTTGTAAAAGTGCATGTGACAACATAATAAATTTCCATGACCAGATTCGAAATATAACTCATATTAACCTATTTACCCATTTAAATACGATTTTAACTTGAAAAATCCATATTTCGAGCAAAACAACTCATTTTATCATGAACATTTACAGGCCATCATTATATAATATATGTCATAATATATCCAAAAAACACTGAAAAATTCGAAGTTTAGCTATTTTTCGTCCAAAAATGACATTTTTATCATAAAAATCACATTTTAATGCCACTATTATATAAAATGAACAATAAAATCCATAAATAAACCAAAATGTCCTAAAAATCACTTAGGACCAGAAAATTTTAACATGCAAAATTATTTCATGATTTATCTTCATAAATCCTAAATAACAAGTTTTATATGTTAATTAAATTAACTCGAAAAAACTAACCCGGTTTTGCATGCAACAACCGTGATGCTCTGATACCACTTGTTAGAAATCATATTTTAAATATCACATATTTTAGTTTAAAGTTTTAGTCATAAAAACTTAAAGATCTTATGCATGCAAAACATATAAATGAGTGTAAAAGGAAAACCGGTTCCTTACATTGATTATTTCGGTTTATGGGCACAAGTAAGGTCTCCTACCTTCACTTGTTCTTGAGATATGATGAGTAATGGAATGATCCTCCAAAGACTTCAAGTGTAGAAGCCACTTCTCTTGATTGCACCCAAGATTATCCCTTATCTCTACTAAATAATATGTGCTAGATATTTGTTTAGTAGTTTACCTTAAAATTGATTACTAATACTCATATATTACACTAATAATATTAGTAATGTGATTTGAATAATTTGAATCAATATTTCTCAAGTTTTAGAGAAAGATGAAGAAATAGAGAGAAGAATGCATGTGAATATCTTTAGCATGCATAAAGAGAATGAAATTAGAGAACAAAAACCAAAGTCCCCTTAGAATGGTAGGAGGGTCACGGTTATTGGGGAGTATGAGGACCAATATGTGGTCCTTCCCTTTTACTTTTGTTCTTATCTAAATGTGTAGGTATGATAGCTAGTTAGACTAGGTATCATTATAAGTATTTTATCTCATAAAATAAATCAACCACAATCCACTACCACAACCTATATTTCGGTCCACATATAAAATGGACTACCATTTTATTTTTGTCAATTTGTCACTTGTCACACAATATGTCACATGTAGTATGATACATTATATTAATTAATTTAATGCATATTTATCACATAAATATCATTTTATGAATTAATTAAATTACATACAACAAATTGACTAGTAATACTTGATCACATAAATAAAATGGGTCAATTAATTATAATTCACATCATCTTGTAATTATAATCAACCATTCATTCTCATCTCTATTGTTTCACAAACAATAAACAATTTTAGTAATAAAATATTTCAATTACTAAAATAAATCTTATTTAATCCCATTATAATAAGATATCAATATTCTCTCTCTCTCAAATTGAATTGTTCAATTTTAAGGAATTAATTAACTCGTATCGTCATACAATTAATCAACTTTACAGATTAGGGCATCATCCTTTAGGTGTGACCTTAAGGGATCAACTGACCACCACCGTCCCACGACAGTAACGTCAAACTCTAGCAAGCCAATCGTTACCGATTAATGTTGATCAGTTGACTATAAAATGAATCATCCCTTACGTATTCTTAAAATGAGATTTAAACATGTGATCATCATGATCGACAATTGTGATCGCATTATTGTCGGGGACACTCCAACAGGTATCAGAGCCACAAGAGATCCACATACAACCCCCTTTCACCACGCTCTGCCACCACCTTCAAACGCAGCACACACCAACCCTTCTCTGTCGCCATCACCAATCCCACCACCACAATGGCCAACCCAGAAACCACGATCCTAAACCCACACGACACTACTACACCATTGATCTCACTCAATCTCAACCATTGCGTAAAGCTAACCTCGCTCAGTTACGTTGTAATACTACGGTTTTATGAGTCTCTGGGTACTTTATCGAGTGGGGCTTACTCTGTCGAGTAAGCATGTTTTGATTTAAGAAACAGTATTCTGCCTGTAGGGTACTCGATCGAGTAGCCTTGGTACTCGATCAAGTAAGAGGCACTCGATCGAGTACGTTAGTTACTCGATCGAGTAAGTGTGTTTTACAGGTTTGTTTTGACGGGGACTTTTCCTAAACACTTTTATCATCCTAAAACCTTTCTAGAGAAGATTGAAAGTTACGTTCTTCGCATTCATCGCATTAGTGGCAAATCCCAAGGCTTGGTTGGTCGGATCATCTTATTCTGTACACCGTTGTGATCGTCGTGTCAGGGGTAAGTTCCTTGTATAATTTATGTAGTGTTTCGTTGAGTTTCTTTAAAACCCTAATTGGGTAATTTGGGGGTTTTGGGGAGTATTGTTGTTGTAGATGGTGATTGTATGATTGTGTGTCTATAGGAGGTGATTTCGTTGAAGAATGATTATGATTAGCTGATTGTGGCGATCTTGGTGATGGCTTTTTTCAGGTAGGGTTTCCCTACTCAGTATTAATTACATAATGTGTGGTGATTGTTGATTGATTCAGACGGTTGTGATTTTGTATTGTTGATTGATTCAGACGGTTATGATTTCGTATTGTTGCTGGATTCAGACGGTTGTGATTATTGTTAAAGTATACTTCTGGTGTTTGTGACGGTTGTTGATTAATATTGTGGTTGTTGTTTATCTGTCTGTGTTCTTCGGGGTGCGTCCCTGGCAGAGTGGAGTCACTTGCGGGAGTGGCTTCACGACCTTGATTCGCCTTCTGTGGAACCCGCCACAGGAGGGATGTGCACATTAATGAACATGGGTTTATCGCTCGATGGAGATGAGCGGGGCTTAGGTGGGAACGGCTGCGGTCCCCCACTGGTGGCGAGGTGTAACCTGTTGCGATGGGTACTCTGGCAGGGCTACACACTTTAGTGTGTAGTCAGTTGTGTGGAGATTGGAGATGGAGATTGGGGTTGTGTTGAGTTGTTTGAACTGTTTGTGTACTTGTTTCATTGTGGCATTGTTTTTGTGTAATTAGTACTGACCCCGTTTAAATGTTTTAAAAACTGTGGTGATCCATTTTTGGGGTGGTGAGCAGTTATTGAGCAGGTATGATATGACGCGTATGGGATAGCTGGGATGAGCCATCACGTGGCAGTTAGAAGTCTTCCGCTGTGTCAGACGAGGTTTTATAGCTTTGATAGTTTTAGCAGTAGTCCGTCTGAGAACCTTGTATATCAGTTTCACAGTTTTGGTTTTGATCATGTAATCACTTTAAGTTATATTGTTATTTAAATTATGTTTCTTCATTGTCATTTTATTATCATTGCCTCGGGTAACCGAGATGGTGACGTTCTTATACCTTAAGTGGTCCTGGTAAGGCACTTGGAGTATGGGGGTGTTACAAAATGGTATCAGAGTGACGATCCTGAAACCTGTAACCAATGAATCTAATGAACCTAGGGAGTCTAATTAAAATGAAACCGGGGTAGAAGTTGTAGGAGCTAATGCAAAGACTTGGGAGACGTCCTAAAGTCGCGAACTCGCCCTAGAATTTTGAATCGGTCACATGGGATATGAGTCGTGATCGCTATGTGTTTACCTTGTGTGTTGTGTATCTATATAGTAAGGTGGTGTATGAATCGATGGATGCGTGCATGTGGAGGATATGAGATGTGTAGTGAAGGATGATGATTATATGATTATATTTGTCGTTGATTGAATACATGAATTGCATGATAGTTGGTTTACAATGTTGTTTTGAATTGTTGGAAAAGTATATGAGAATGATGAATGATGTGGTAGAAAAAGGGAGTAGTTCATATATGATAATATGTGATGAATAATGATGTTGCAGGATGGATGATTTATAATGGGGATATACTAGTAACATGTGATTAGGGGGTGTGATATGATTTTACGTAATTTTGTTTGCGTAAAGCTATATAATAAGTTCATATAATTGTCTACTGTTGTATCATATGCACTTGTTAGATGAAGAATGTGATTGAACTAGATGAATTGATTGGAAAAGATGAAGTGGCAATTGCATGAAAATATGAATTTCGTGATTATGAATATGTCTAGGTGACGAAGTGGATTTGTAATATTGTTGTATTAGTAACATGGAAATAGGATTTGTAATTGTATGAGTATGTTTTGTTTTACGAAAAGTTATAAAGTTAAGTATGCGGTAGTACATGAGTGATAAGTTAAATGTTATATGAGCATGATAAATGTTATTGTTTGGCTTTTAGTAGGTCGTAACATGTGGTTAGGGATAGTGGTTTTACAAGTATTGAGTCGCTTATATTCGCTTTGTTGATGTTTAAGTTGTTTGAAAGAGAAAATCAGATAATTATGTCGTCTGATTACAGCAAAGTTATCTTTAAACTGTTATAACTTGATATGCATAAATGTTTTTGATGTGATTCCAATTGGAGGTGATAACTTGTTCTTTTACGATTCTAACGATAGGTCACACGCCCAAAACGACCAAGAAACGAGTGAGTTATGACCGTTTTACGAAAACTGGACAGTGCTGAGAAATGCGTAGGGTACTCGATCGAGTGGCCCTCACTCGATCATACTCGATCGAGTGGCCCTCACTCGATCGAGTGCACCTTGGTACTCGATCGAGTACCCCTTACTCGATCGAGTAGCCCTGATAATTTTTATATACGTGTCTCTGACTTTCACCTACTCGATCGAGTAAGTCACTTACTCGATCGAATGGCTTGTACTCGATCTAGTGACCCCTATTTTGGGTCATATGCTTATCTTTTGACTTCGTTGCATATTATGTTTAATTCAAAGGTGTTATTTTGCTTCTTTATGCATTGTTTTACATGTATGTTGGTCTTGATGCGTAAGTTACCTAATCTTATGGTGTAATGAGTGGCACCTATGGTGAGTATGAGTTCGGTGGAGAGGACATGAGTTATATGTGTTGTGATAGATAGTGGAAAAAGAAAGGAAGATCGGTTAGGCTTAATTGAGGTATAGAGCATGTTTTGTGAGACGGGATGAGTGATATGATTGAGTGTTGAGTAATGTAAAAGTAAGTGAATGTGGGCAAAGGGTGATGTAAGTTTATGGAACGTGGGAATGAAAGATTGAAATGAGAGACGCATATGGTGGTAACTTTGGATGTTTAAGGATTATGAAGGGAGGTAGTTATCACTCAGTTGGTTAAGAATATATGTAATGAAAAGGTCGTTATAGGTAAATGGAAAGAAATGGGGTATAAAGAGCTTAGATTGAGTTATGCAGCGATGTGGGTTTGCAGATAGCGAGTGAGTTTGGGAATTTGGTTTATCAAGAGGTGGAACTAATGTGTGATTTTCTTGGGCAGTTAACAGTATGAAATGAGTTTGGGATTGAAAAAAAACAAAAAAAAAAAACGAGGTGGAGTGGACTGACCGTGTAGATTGATTGGTGATAAGTGAGAGTGATAGCATGATAAGAGAAGGTCCATGGTAAGGAAGAGTGAGATAATATCGATAAGAAATAATGGGATTTGACTTTTGGAGCAATGAGAAGATAATCGGAGCACTAAAGAGTTAGGAAGAAGTAATAAGGAGTTTTATGGTTAATTGATTTTGTCGAGTGTAAAAGAAAAGAATGAGGGGAGTAAAACTAGGAAAATGTTGACCGGAGTTATATGATATAGAGGTAAGGAGTCGTCGAGATGTGTGATACCAATCATGAGGATGTTAGTTGATGGTTATATAGGAGTTTCGGGACAACATGATTAGTCTTGAGTTTTGAGGAATTAAGGAAAGTAAGAAGTTGGTAGAATATCTGCATGATATGAGATTTTGGTGGAGAGTTAGATGATGATACAATTAAGGATAGTATTGGGAAGAATGTTGAGGTAATTTTGTTGATGGATTTGATGTTCATTATTTGGGATGTTAACCAAAGATAGGAAAGAAATCGTGATGTTTAGAGATGAGTGTAAGAGGTTTGATGTCCGGACAGTGGTAGTGTTATGGTTTGTGACTAGTGGTTAAGGGTGATGGTATATTAGAAAGATAACAATTCTAATGAGGTTGATTTTGTAGAGGCCGGATTGATATGTATGGTTGTAAAGAAGTATAAGATGTGGTTAGATGGGGCGGGTGCTAATAGTTGAATAGTAATGGTATGGTTATATTTGGCATGAGGTGATGGTTATGCGAATGGGAGAATGTGTTATGAGGGGCATATGAGTTAAGCTCGGGTGAGGGGTAACTTTTATCAGGTGGTAACTTACGTGATCAGGATTGACTAGTTGGATATGATTATGGGTCTATGATGTGTCTAAACGTTTGTGTGAGGTTCCGACCTCACGATAAGTGGTATGGTGTGATAGACATAAAGTTGTTATCTGAATGTGCTGTAATATATGTTGGATGCGATAACGCAATGGAACGATGTTTAAAAAGGTAATAATTTGACTGATTTGGCATGGCTAGTTATGTCTGTATGTATTCATGATATATTTTATTCCGTGATATGGTGTGAGGGATGATATTCATGAGGTTCTTATCTGTTTAATTCATATAATTTGTTGCGTTGTGATTAGTAAAGTGGATTTGAGTAAGTTTTCTTGTCCGAGAAGTTATTTCTGAGTCAGTGTTTATGGGATTGTGTATGTTGCGATATCTATCGGTGTGGTTTTGGTGCCACGGATGGTGATCCGGGCACGGTATTTAGTGTTGTGATGCGGGTATTTTCGCACTGCGGTGTGGCTGTTGGTGACGGTGTTGCGATGCCGTCACCGGTTGTGGTGGCGTAGGCGGGGTGATTACGATACGAGTTTTCGAAAGTACATACTAGTTATACATTGATTGTTGTTTTGTTTGATGTTGCTTCCGGTGAGTTTCGGGTTGTACATATAGACTGTTGTTTTGTTTGTTTATGTTTCTTGCTAGTTTCAGCTCGGGAGTGAGGGTAGAGTATGATATGGAAGAGAGTTGTGTATGTTTCTGTTGTTGTCATGGCATAGTGGTATTTTGTTGATGGGCCAGAGTTGTAAGAAGTTGTCATAGTAATTTTGATCTTGTTTTAAGATGAGGATCGGTAGACATAGTCATGGTAAGCGATTTGTGGACCATGTGTTGTACTGATCTGAAAGCTGCAGGTGGTTCATAATCTTGTGTTGAGACAGTGAGTGTAGGGTGTTGGGGAATTAGTGTCATGTTAAGTTATGTATGAGTTTTGCGGTAATGAAGGAAAAGAACTTGAGGATCTAGTGTGAGTGTACGTAACAAGTGTGGATCGTAAGTTATGTTTTTGGCGATATGTGTTTTGTACAGAGGATTATGTCATTTTGGCAGTAATAGGGATCAATTGAAGTTTTGGTTAAGCTAAAGATTTTGAGGTATAGGTTAGGTGGTGTGACGAGTGAATTGAAGTATGAGAATTGATCAAGTAAGAGAGCCTTAGATTTATGCATGGCGAGTGTTCAGGTTATAGGTGGTTATCTTTGACATGCGGTGGTGATGGGGATAATGAGAAGATATAGCTAGGATTTAGTATTAGTGAGTTACGAGGACGTTGTGGGAAATAATCTGTATACTTCCCTTAAAATTAAGGATTATTACGAATTTATAAGGATGATTACGAGTCATAAAATAAATTGCATAAACAAAAGTAAAGAATGAAGAAACAACCTTCGGTCCTAGCAAAATAGGCCTAAGAACAATATCGCAATGATATTCACCTATCAGTTGCACCCAAGATGATATGAGATATGTCCTTTGTGTTCTTGCTAGAATCAATCCCTGATTAACTGATTAATTTTAGGTTTTTGTGTTTTTCTTTGACGAGAGGAGGCTAGGTCTAAAATTAGGTTAAAAATGATCTCACCTCTCTCTTATAAAAACCGAAAAAGAGAAGTTAAATGGAGATATTTTTCTCTCCTAATTCGGCCCATAATTCCGAAAAATAAGAGAAGTTATTTTCTCTTTTTTCCGGTATTTTTACCTACCCAAAAATAAGGAGATTAAATCTTCTTATTTTGGTAGTATGCAAAATGTATAAAATGTATTAAATATAAATTGTCATTATATTATTCCGTATTAACAAGTCTACACACAACAGCTTGCGGTTGATTTATTAATACGGGTCAATAATAATTTTTATGACAATATCGTATAATATATACTTTAACTATAAATATCGCATATTTATAATTTGCTGATTAAATATAACTGATTACATTTAATTACGAATTAACATCTTAATTCGTTCAAGCTAACATTATATACATTAATTAAATATAATATATTATATTCAATTTACGAATTGACAGTTAATTCGTCTCAGCTAACATTATTTAATCGGCATTAAATAATCGTCTCATCAACACGTTGACTAACTGTTTAGTCAGTTACTTGGACTAACCTTTTAGTCAGGCATCAATGTGATTATATTTTCATACAATCACATCTCTCAAACACATCCTTTAGGTGTGACTTTTAGGGACCAGTTGATTACCGCCATCAGTATGATAATAACGTCAAACTTTCTAGCAAGCCAACAGTTATTAGGTAATCGTTAATCAACTGATAAAATACGAAGTATACCCTTGTGAACCTATAAGAGATTTATAAATGTTATTACACTAATTTGTGGAGGACACAAGCTCCAACAAACTCCCACTTGTCCTCACAAGTGTATGTGAGATAACCGATTCTCATATCCTAAAATTTCTCTCACTCAATGTAAAACAATTTGCAAAATCCGTATTCACAAAGGTCGTATTTTACAAGTGATCAATATCAAGAGTGGTTTCCCTGACTAGAGAGTAACTTAACTGATAAACGAATCATCATTCGAGCATGGCCATGCATTTCAGTTACAATTCCTCGAGTGGCCCTGAGAAATAACTAAACTTGATAAGGGTTGGATATTTTCCTCAACTCGAATCCTGCAGATGTAAGCACAGTATGAAATGACCCATAAAAAATCTACTTAGTCTCCAGTTACGGCAGACCATGAGAAAGAAACCAAAGTCACCCAAAAACTGCCTTAATCTCAAGAGACAGTCGATAGTCAAAAGAATCGACTCTAGGAACACAATGGATGTCCTATCCACGACCTCGCACCGAATGTTTTTAAACATTTAGGACTCCATTACGTTGTCACAAAAATTTGTCCTACGAGGTATCGTTATAATCTCGCATCTGTGATCGATCAGTCAATCGATTGACTTATGGCTCGTTGAACCCACCATCAATCGACTGCACAATATAATAGCCAGAGTTATCAGCTCATTAAGACGACTACGGACCAAAACAAATATAATGTAATTCAGTTCACTTTGTGGCGTTCAATGTTGTCGGTACAATCCACATGAAAAACAAAATATTATAATAAAACGATGAAGTTATAAATAGTATATGAAAAAGATAATGTATCAAATCCATAATCAACTACTACAACTCAGGAACACGTTTAATTCCCATGGAAATAACGTGCCCTTCATGCTTATCAAAATTCAACGGTTTAGTGAGAGGGTCCGCGATGTTATCATCCGAAGCTATCTTGTCAATCACTATCTCTTCTTGCTCCACGTAATCACGGATCAGGTGAGCTTTCCGATGTACATGTCTAGATTTGTTGCTAGACATAGGCTCCTTAGCCTGGAAGATGGCACCTCTACTATCACAATAGATGGTGATCGGGTCATTTGAACTAGGAACTATCGTAAGTCCTTGTAAGAATTGACGCATCCATATTGCTTCCTTAGCTGCTTCCGAAGCGGCATAGTACTCGGATTCAGTGGTAGAATCTGCTACAACACTCTGTTTGGAACTCTTCCAGCTGACCGCAGCACCATTAAGAGTGAAGACGAATCCGGACTGAGATTTTGAATCATCTCGATCCGTTTGGAAGCTAGCATCTGCGTAACCGATTACGCATAGCTTAGTATCGCCTCCATAAGTCAATACCATATCCTTAGTCCTTTGTAGGTACTTGAGGATGTTTTTAACAGCTATCCAGTATGTTTCAACTGGATTCTTTTGGTACCGACTCGTCATACTCAATGCATATGCCACGTCTGGACGTGTGCATATCATGGCATACATGATTGATCCTATTGCAGATGCATAAGGAACACTGTGGACATGGGGCCACGGGGGCACTTGGGAAACAAGCGTTTGCATTTATGGAGTCGCCACCAATTTATTGTGGAAAATTGTAAACCGTTCGAATACCTCATGCCATGTCAAGACACAAAGTAGTGACATGAACACCAAGAACTCGTTACCCTTAGCATTCTATGTCTAGAATGACTCTCGTGGATGCCAATGAACACGGATGTTCACAGAGATCTGGAGTAAGGGGTGAGGGTACGTATTAGGAAGTTCTTTTGATCGAACACCTAATCCCGCCCGCCTCGATAGCGGCCTCTACTAATGATTAGGGAAGTTATTCGTACTCGATATATCGTCGATTATATGCATGCAATGGAACATCCAAGTTTTAATCCTAACATGTGAAGATTTAACTAAGTCGGTGAACAAGTAATTTATCATACAATAAATGTCAAAGTCGAGATTTAAGTTGATTACATGTGACGGCACACGAAGAAATATAATAAAGAAAATTACAATAATAATACAATGAAGAAAATTACAATAATTACATTGGGTTTAGCAATTTATGTCGAAAATACTCCTAAAACGGATAATTTGAGAAAAAAAAAAAAAAAGAATAAATTAACGAACAAATCAGTAGGCGATAATACGGTTAATAGTTAATTATACGTAGACTAATTAAACAGGTCAAGGCAGAAAGGGAGTTCAGAGACAGAAATCAACCTGGAACAGGCGCAGCAGGACTGCGCCCTTTGGAAGAGGCGCAGCAGTTGCTGCGTCTGTTCCAAGGGTGAGTTCTGGCTGTGAAGCCGGAACTGCAAATTGTTAACTTTTTTGGGTTAGTTTAATGATTGATTATGATATTCGACTCAGATGAAAGTGATTTAATGGGTTAATTACATGTGAATGAGTCATAAAAACGATAAAACATGGATGAAACGAATGCAAACGAATTAATTACATGAACGAAGGATTGATTAGTAACATAGGTGAACTAAATAGGTTAAATATGAAAAATTAATGACGAATAGGACAATAGACAGATGGAAATATACCAAAGATCGAATTCCAGAAATTCAATATGAAAGAATCGAATCTCTACAATCCGGATTGATTTTAATGACGAAAACCCGCAAATATTGGATTACTTAGGATTTAAGTCGGGATTAACGATGAATTATACGCATTAATGATGATAAATAATATACATGTGAAATTATTGTGCTTGTATGTCAAAGAATTGAAGAACAAACGAAAACAAATAACGAACAATGAATTGACAGAGGACGAAGGAAGAAGAAAGGAAGCAGGAACTGCGGCAGCCTCACGAAGAGGCGCAGCAGTTGTTGCGTCCTTTCTCGACGGTCATCTCCTAGTAATCCGTAAAAAGGGTTTTAAAACCTGGTTTTATAAATCGGTTTTAAGAAGTATTTTCGACATAAACCTTACATTAATGATACAAAGAGTAAATAACAATAATAAAAGAGAGATTTATACACCCTCAGACTTGCATGTTTGACGAAACGAGATGAACTAAGTTATCGATTAGTGATGCTCGACTCGAATGTAACGAAAGTGCCCTCGTAAGAGGAAAACGATTAGATTAATTAAGTTGATTATTGTGGAGTTGGTCAAATTGGTCGGTCATGCAAACGAGGCTGGTACTCAGAAGGATCCGAGCTTACTAATCACACGACGGAATTAGGGTTTAGGAAAGAAAGATCCGGAAATAACCGACTTAGGTTAAACACGGAAACTTGGACAAAAAGAAAACCTTGAGGAAAAGGCGCAGCAGGTGCTGCGTCCCTTGGAAGAGGCGCGGCACTTGCTGCGTCCTTTCCTCTGCGGGTTCCTCCTGCGCAAGAAAGCGCGTTTGACAGTCTGTCGTATTTTAGGCATAACTTTCTCTACAAGACTCGGAATAAGGTAATTTCGGTAGCGTTGGAAAGATAAGAGAAAGATCTAGAACTTTCTATGAAATAGGCCTGACCCAAAAAAGTCGTTATCATCTCGTAAAACGGGCCTAAAGGTCGAGTTATCATTTTAGCTAAATGAAATGCACATTTTGTAATGTAAACTTTTAGTTTAGACCAAAGAAGTGACATGAGACTCAAAATGAGATATAATCTCAACATTTTATGACATCCAAACCTTAGGTAGACAAGCACATTGCTTTGACTCGGGATTTGACGGTTTTAGGAAATGAAGACGGTTTTTGACCCGGACTCCAAATGTACTCTAATTATCGCAAAACGACCGTAACGGCACGTACATGACAATTAAGAGGTAGTCATAAATGTTTGAGCGATCACTTGACGATAAACTTACGAATTGTCACAAATCGTTCCGCGTACCAAACATGCGGCCCAATCATCACCGGTGGTTTGCGGGAGGTGCGAAATGAGGTGTCTCTGAGCCCCCACTTTGACTGAGGCTTGGACAAGGCAAAAGTCAAAGTATAGCCATCAGGTCAATCGAAGATTACAACCTGACAACTATGGCGACGCGAGGCGGCTCAAGGGGTCTGAGTCAAGGACCTGTCGTCGGGAACATTTTAGAGTCTGTCGATTATCGGGGAGGGTCGTTTAAAGTCCATTAGACTACGTAAGGAAGCTCGCCAGCCATAAGAAGAGACCATACCTGAGACTTCTTTCTCGAGTTGTTTCCGGAGTTGCGTAGGAGCTAAGGGTAAGCGTAGGAGCTAAGGGTAAGACCTAAAAGATATATAAGGATTGTGCTAGGGTGTGGGACCCTAAAGGAAAGCATCGTCGGGAAGGAGGTCAAATATAAGTTCAACTTAAGGGGTAACCAAGGTTTGAGTGTAGGAACTCTAAGGAAGTGATGATCCTAAAGGAATATGATCCTAAAAGGAAAAGGTGATCCTAAAGGAATATGATCCTAAAAGGTATAAGGTGATCCTAAGGAATATGATCCTAAGGGTAGAAGTGTATGAACTCTAGGGAGTTTGGGAACTTAAAAGATGCTAGGTGTGCGAACCTGGGTATATGAACCTAAAAAGGCGGCTAGTATGGGAACTTAAAGGCTTGTGAACCTAAAGGAATTGGGATCCTAAGCTTAAGTTTAGGAACTGCTGGGTTACTAATTCTTGTTTTAAACGCGTGCGTTTAAGCTTTCTGAGGTAGGAGAACTTGTGGACAGCGGGCCGCCCACGGGGGCACTTGGTGAGAAACGAAACAAGCGTTTGCATTTTTGTATGGAGTCGCCACCAATTTTTATGGGAAATTGGAACCGTTCGAATACCTCGTGTCATGTCTAGACACAAAGTAAAGACATGAACACTAAGCAATCGTTACCCTTAGCATTCTATGTCTAGAATGACTCTCGTGGATGCCAATGAACACGGGTGTTCACAGATATCTGGAGTAAGGGGTGAGGGTACGTATTAGGAAGCTCTTTTGATCGAACACCTAATCCCGCCCGCCTCGATAGCGGCTTCTACTAATGATTAGGGAAGTTATTCGTACTTGATATATCGTCGGCTATATGCATGCAATACAACATCCAAGTTTTAATCCTAGCATGTGAGAATTAGACTAAGTCGGTTGACACGTAATTAGCAAACAATTGGGTCAAAGTAGGATTTAATGCTCATTTACATGTGAAAACATACAAACAATACAAAATACAATGATAAATATAATAAAATTACAATAATTACATTGGATTAGGCGATTTATGTCGAAAATACCTTTAAAACGGATAATTTGAGAAAAAGAATAAAAAGAAAGAATTAACGAACAAAACAGAAGGTGATATTACGGTTAATAGTTAGTTAATATGTAGACTAATTAAACTAGGTCAAGGCAGAAACGGAGTTCGGGACGAACTCGGCCAGAACAGAATAAAGCGCAGCAGAGAAGTCGCGTCCTTTGAATAGGCGCAGCAGACGCTGCGTCCGTTTTCTTGGCTCGCCCCGTCGTGAAGCCGTAATTGCAAGCCGTTAATGTTAATTGGTGATTTAATGATCGATTAATGATATTTACTCGGATGAAAGTGATTAATAGGTTATTTAACATATGAATGGGTTATGAAAACAGTAAAACATGAATAAGACGGATTTAAACGAATTAACACAAGATGGAATAATGACAGAAGTGAAAAATATTAACAAACTAAACGAATTAAATCAATTAATTAGGTTAGATACGATGGATTAATGACGAATATGCGATGAATACGACAAAGGACAGATGAAAACTATATCAAAGACGAATTCCAGAAACCCAATATTGATGAATTGAATCTCTACAACCCGGAATTGAATTTAATGACGAAAATCCGCAAATATTGGATTATTAGGGATTTAAGTCGGATTTGTGATGATTAAAACATATTAATGAATGATGATTAAAATATACATGAGAATTATATACTGACATGATGAATTAACAAACAAGCGAAACAAGAATCAAATAACGAACGAATTTACAGAGGATTTAACGAAGAAGAAAGGAAGCGAGAATCTGCGGCCCTCACGAAGAGGCGCAGGCGAGAATCGCGCTCCTTCGAAGAGGCGCAGCAGCGATTCTTTGCGTCCTTTCTCGACGGTTATCTACTGGAAATCCGCAAAAACAGGTTTTAACAAAGGGTTTTAGAAATCGGTTTTAATGGTATTTTTGACATAAACCTTACAATTGATGATACAATAATTAAAATACAATAAATAAAAGGAGAGATTACACCCTCAGACTTACATGTTGACGAAACGAGAAGGACTAAGATATCGATTAGTGATGCTCGACGCGAATGCAAAGAAAGTGCCCTCGTAAGAGGAAAACGATTGATTAATTGATTAATTAGATTGATTATTGTGTAGTTGGTCAAATTGGTCGGTCATGCAACGGAGAGGCTGGTACCCGGAAAGATCCGAGCTTACGTGGTCGAAAGTTCAAGCACGTAGGCGCCAATAAGTAAGCACAAAGTTTAGAATGCAAAGGGAGAAGAGAAGAGCGGACACTCGCGTGAGAAATATGAGGAACGAAGCTCCCTATTTATACTAATCACACGACGGAAATATGGTAAGAGTAGGATACGGAAGGAAAGATCCGGAAACAACCGACTTAGGTTAAACGCGGAAACTTGGACAAAAAGAAAACCTTGAGGAAAAGGCGCAGCAGAGCTGCGTCCCTTGGAAGAGGCGCAGCACCTGCTGCGTCCTTTCCTCAACGGGTTCCTCCTGCGCAAGAAAGCGCGTTTGACAGTCTGTCGTATTTTAGGCATAACTTTCTCTACAAGACTCGGAATAAGGTGATTTCGGTGGCGTTGGAAAGCTAAGAAAGAGATCTAGAACTTTATGTGAAATAGGCCTGACCCAAAAAAGTGGTTATCACCTCGTAAAACGGGCCAAAAGGTCGGGTTGTCATTTTAGCTAAATAAAATGCACATTTTGTAATGTAAACTTTTAGTTTAGCCTAATGAAGTGATATGGGACTCAAAATGAGATATAATCATGACATTTTATGACATCCTAACCTTAGGTAGACAAGCACATTGCTTTGACTCGGGATTTGACGGTTTTTAGGAAATGAAGACGGTTTTTGACCCGGACTCCAAATGTACTCTAATTACTGCCAAAACGACCGTAATGACACCTAGATGATAATTAAGAGGTAGACATTAATATTTGAGCAATCACTTGACGATAAACTTACGAACTGTCACAAATCGTTCCGCGTATTAAACATGCGGCCCAATCATCACCGGGTGGTTTGCGGGAGGTGCAGAAACGAGGTGTCTACAGAACTCCAAAAAGATTTTATGGGTTTATGAACCTAAGGATGTTGGTGTGGGAACTTAAAGGCTTATGAACCTATGTGAAGCCATTTTGGGATCTAAGAATCTAGGGGTCACAGGGATTCTGAAGAAACTTCTTAACACTTCCAAAGGCTATTTCTCACTAAAGGAAAGGCTGAAGGACAACTCTCTCTAAAGGACTGAAAGGGGACTTAACTGAAAAGGAGTTATCTGAAGGTTACTGAAAGGATTATCCTGAAGTGTCTGAAGAAATAAAGGATTATCTGAAGGGAGGAAGGCTGAAGAAAGGATTATCCCAAAGGTTATCTAAAGGGTTGTCTGAAGGATATGAAGGTAAGTTTCTGAAAGATCTGAAGGGTTTATCCTGAAAAAGGGTTACCTAAAAGATATGAAGGTTTATCCTGAAAAGGGTTACCTAAAGGGATGAAGGATCGCCTGGGGGTATCTGCCTGTCTCTGTCCTTAAGCAAACTCTCACTGGGGAATAAAACGATGATTTTGGGGAATCTGCATGTTTCTGTCCTAAAGCAAACTCTCGTTGGGTGATGACTCTTGGGAACTGATCTCCATGTCTCGAAAGGGAATGTCTATCCGTGTACTCTCGTTGGGGGAACAGAACAGAGGTGTGTCGAAACACCTGTCAAAGAGTATTCGCTCGTTGTGGCAAGTGAGGTCTTGATAAAGTACTGCTTCTGATACTTACCTGCATGGTTAGTAGCCATACAAGAATGCAATATAATATATGCACGTAAGCGATTATCACATGGACCTCGAATGAGGAAACACATAGGCTTTGCAAAAGTCGTTTTCTTTTTAAAAGTCGTTTAAAACTTGTTCAAACAAATTTGTCGTTTGTAAGGCGTTATGCATATTCAAATGGGCTTTAGACATAGGACTTGACATAACACAGACCTACTAGGACACGACGCAAAATGTAGACTAACTTAGATTTGACGCGACACGGGGATGACTTTGACATACTTTGCTTGAGTATGCACAACCCCTAGCCAAGTGTGGGTGACAATGCGTATCGGTTCCAAAGGTATAAGAATTGCAAGAATGATGACGGCATATAAAGACAAGGCATGAGCCATGGATCAGTTGTCTACTAGGACATATTTGGACATCGTTTGTTATAAAAAGAGACTCCTCTTGAGGCACGATGACTTGGAGAATTGATCTAAGATCTTTGTCATGGTCCGGACCGAGTAAAAGCTAGACTTAGAGGAATAAAGGAAGGGTGGCATCTCGGAAGAGAAGCCCCCAGGATGAGAAGATGACTTTGGACTTTGGTAAAAAGGAGATTGGGCGACAAGAAGGAGCCCTCAGTAAAGAGGTGGAAGGGATGTTAAATTTGAGGTTGAGATGGTTGTGTCCTTGAGGACTACCTACGTATTCACGTGAAGTGAAATCAAACCAGATCGTAGTTCTGAGGTTTGGTTAATTTTGTTTGGGTGTTGTGGTTGTATCCTTCTTGTGTAAGAAAAGACTGCCTACGTATCCACCTGAAAAGGTGAAATCAAACCATGCTCGTAGTTCAAGTGTGTGCCTAAGCTATGTTGTTAGGGCCTTAAAGTGCAGGGTCACAAGGGTGTATTCCTTTGGTGACTCGAAGAACTGATTTGAGATAACTCCCTCTGATCATGAACCAAAGAGGTGTAACTAATTTTGTAAAAATTTCCTTGTCATGTGAGCACATCTAAAAGTGGACCCTAAGGATGATATGGGTATGTCCCGTTATAGGTAGCATAGTATTTGAAGACTCCGTGTATGGGTCAAGGTGAAACTGGATTGGATATCTGGAATGTGGAGCTCGGTAATAAGAGGCTTTGATGAACAAATCTCTGGAGCTTGCTTTTGTGGAGTTAAGGCTTGATGGGGTTATGGCTTGTAATGTGGCTTGGAAATGGAGTCTCTTGGCTTGATGTAGCCTGAGCAGTAAAGGTAGGTTGAAATGACGTGGGATCAAGTTTCCATGTCTTGGCCCTAAAGGATGGGTATATTTGACGAGTTTGATAGGATTCTCAAAATTCCTAACTATCCCCCCGTAACGGTCTCGAGAAGGACTTAGGGTGTGATGTGTGAAAGGCTAAGTGAGGGTACTAGCTGACCAGTGACCACCTTCATTGATGTCTTGATTCTATATAGACTTCAGCAGTATTCTATATTTGATTTCAGGCTTATTCTTGATTCAGGTTTTTTGAAGATAACTTTGACTTTGGATATTGACATTGACTTGCTTGATCGAGCCTTCTTATTTCGACTCTTTCGTCTTGGGTATTGATCTTGGTCATTTCTCTTGAATGAGCCTTTGTCTTTGATCATGGCTCATATCGTCTTGGATTTGCTTGCTACCATGGATTTGGGTCAGACTAGCACCTTTGGTGTGAAACGGGTTGGTCTTTAGTAACACAGGTTGTTTATTGTGGGGAATGGGCTTGCCTTCCGTCATGGATTGTCAACAAGGGAGATGGTCTGGATTCGTCCTAGAATCTCTTGAGATAGGCTCGTCCTAAACTGGGGTATATTGTGGTTTCTATTGCCAGACATGGAATAGGTAAGAAAAGAACACGGAGTTTCAGATCCTCTATAACTTTGAACGGAACATCATATAAGTGCACTCACATTGACTGTCATGTGTTGTTGTTGTCATTTTAAAAAAATGTCTCAAACCAATTCTTGTTGTCACAGGAAAATGGGTAGAGGAAGAGATATGATAGAATATGTGGATTGAAAAGTGTGCTTTTATTGAAATGAATAATAAGTATATTTAACATAGATATGAGAAGACACGTGACTCATGGGACAGCCCCCAGGTTGTCACTAGGAATGAAAATGGAGAAAGATACTAGAACAAATATGAGATAGAAAGCCTAAGACTCGGACTCGGACCCGGACTTTGACGCGATCTTAGACCTAGACTCGTAATCATCGGCCCATGCTTGAGCATTTTCCCTTCCAGCAACTGGCTTTGACATCCGGCTTTGAGCATTCACCCATTTGAGCACCTCATCTTCGTCATTGGGAACATTGAAAGGGTAATAGTCATGAAAAGTTTTTTGATAAGTGGTATATCCATGAGGATTGCCTAACCTGCCATGTGAGTTAAGGGTCGAGAGGGACAATTCCCCGCTTTCGATCATATCTTGAATGTCGTTTTTTAATTTTTAACATTTCTCTGTATCATGCCCTTTGCCTCTATGGTATTTGCAGTAGGCATTCTCATCCCAGAACTTGGATTTCTTCTCTAGGTTAGGCGTAGGTCCTATAGGCTTCAACATTCGTCGCTCCATGAGTCTCTGAAGGGCATCGGTGTATGTAATACCAATGTTGGTAAATTTCCTAGGAGGTGTGCCCTTATTTTCGGATGCCTTTGTAAATGACCCCGAAGGCTCCATGAGGTTGCTTTTGTTGATTTTGATTCTTGGATGAGAAGAACTAGGAATAGATTGTCCATTTGTTGCTTTCTCCTTAAGACTGTCAAGCTGAGGGTTTGTCTGGACACTTTTCATCTTGAGAGGTCGGGCATCAAGCTTCTTACTCATTTTAGCAAACTGTTTCTCCATGTTGGAAAGTTGGAAGTTTAGATTATCAATGGCTCCTTCTATTTTGGAGAATTTATTGTTGAAGGTAATAGAAAGCATGAGCATTCCATTTTGGATCTCTTCATCTTCAAGGACATTGATTTCTTTATCATCATGATGATTGAGGAGATGAAAACAATCTAGAGATGGTTCTTCATCATGCTTAATGATATTAGACCCAAGAGGGTCGATTTTCTTGGATTTTCCGACAGAAGGTGGCTTAGGAAGCTTGCCCACTTCGATCATATCTTGGATGGTGTGTTTCAAGAGAAAACACTCTTCAATATCATGGCCTCTACCTTGGTGATATAAGCAGTATTTGTTGCCCTTCCAGAGGTTCACCTGTTTCTCTAAAGGTGGATCCGGAGTTGGCCCTATTGGATGTAGCATGCCTTAGGCAGAGAGTCTCTTCAAAGCATCGGCATAAGACATGCCTAAATTGGTAAGCACCCTTTGATGCCTCCCAGGTTTCCTTTCAGCTGTTTTCGGCTTTCTAGGACGATGGTTATTGCAAGAGGTAAGCTTTGGATGACCTAGACTAGAGGTTTCCCTAGTTGGCATGTTCTTTTCCACCATTCCATTCTCCAGGGTGAGGACGCGAATGCTCAAATTTTCCACTGTAGCTTGAACTCCTACGACCATGGCATAAATGTCTTAGAGAGACACAATGATTGTGGCTTGAACTGCTTCATGACTTTGTTGACTGACGGAACTTACTGGATTCCTACTCGACAGAAATGACGCACATTACAACTCAATTCGACATGGGATCACGCATACTAAGGCAACAAACAAAAGAAGGGACAAGATGACAAATCTAGACTTGACTTGTGAATTCGTGAAATGTCGTGAGCGACTTCTCGTGTTTGAATTCACGGTGCTTGACTATAAATTTTAGACTCGAGTGTTGACTTTGATGGAGTGACCCTTATATGGTTGAATTTGTTGACGGAATTGATGAAACATGTTAATTCTAATTTGTGTTGTTTAAGACAGACTTGACTCGAGGTTCAGGTATGTGTGTCCCGAACGTGTCATTAGGAGAATTCAAGAGACGGATTTTGGAGTGAATCGATGTGTTAGCCTCGAGTGTGTGAGACTAGGTGTGGAAATGTTTAGATCCTAATTGAATTGGGGTAGGGGGTCCAAAATGACGGCGTGACGCCTTAGGACTTGACTTGAATTTTGAAAAGACCCAAAATGTAAAGGAAGACGGGTTTATGACTTGACAGAGTTCCGACTAGGATAGTCGCTTTGAACTTTGACTCTAACTTAGCCCAATTGAATTTACATGTTTACATTTACACGGTTTGAAAATATTTTGTTTTTTTTTTCGATTTTTTTTTGGATTTTTATTTTACACGGATTTTGAAATGGGTATTAGGCCCAAAGTTTGACTCGACATATGGACAGAGTTTTGACTTATTTTGCGCTATTTTGAAAATATTTACATTTTGAAAAGGATTTTATTTTACAAAATGGTGATCACATATGATACAAGTATATATACTAGCATTATAACGGGATGCTGAGTGCATTTAAAAGGGTTTTGGTTTAAAGGGTGGGTATCCATACCGAACAATCAAACCCGAAGTCTGTGGAGAGTCTCATATCAAACAAGAGTAAGGCCGATTCGTAGTCCATTTCCTCAAGTAGTGAAAGTCCTTGATACAAACAAGAGTAAGTACCATGGTATGGTTGACGTCAATCGCTATCCATCCTTAGGCCCAAATAAGAATTAGGACCTTTTAGACGAGACGATTGGTCGAATGGGTTGGGTTGGGCCTAGGAAGGCCGAATGAAACGATCTAGGAAGACCGAGTTATGAAAACCGACAATTGTCTTGTACAAACTATTCCCTAACCTTGTTCAAGTTTCACCCTTTTGGCTACACGTAAGTGTATTATCCTCAGCGGAGTCGCCAAACTGTGGACATGGGGCCACGGGGGCACTTGGGAAACAAGCGTTTGCATTTGTGGAGTCGCCATCAATTTATTGTGGAAAATTGGAAACCGTTCGAATACCTCATGCCATGTCAAGACACAAAGTAGTGACATGAACACCAAGAACTCGTTACCCTTAGCATTCTATGTCTAGAATGACTCTCGTGGATGCCAATGAACACGGGTGTTCACAGAGATCTGGAGTAAGGGGTGAGGGTACGTATTAGGAAGCTCTTTTGATCGAACACCTAATCCCGCCCGCCTCGATAACGGCCTCTACTAATGATTAGCGAAGTTATTCGTACTCGATATATCGTCGATTATATGCATGCAATGCAACATCCAAGTTTTAATCCTAACATGTGAAGATTTAACTAAGTCGGTGAACAAGTAATTTATCATACAATAAATGTCAAAGTCGAGATTTAAGTTGATTACATGTGAAGGCACACGAATAAATATAATAAAGAAAATTACAATAATAATACAATGAAGAAAATTACAATAATTACATTGGGTTTAGCAATTTATGTCGAAAATACTCCTAAAACGGATAATTTGAGAAAAAAATAAAAGAATAAATTAACGAACAAATCAGTAGGCGATAATACGGTTAATAGTTAATTATACGTAGACTAATTAAACAGGTCAAGGCAGAAAGGGAGTTCAGAGACAGAAATCAACCTGGAACAGGCGCAGCAGGACTGCGCCCTTTGGAAGAGGCGCAGCAGTTGTTGCGTCTGTTCCAAGGGTGAGTTCTGGCTGTGAAGCCGGAACTGCAAATTGTTAACATTTTTGGGTTAGTTTAATGATTGATTATGATATTCGACTCGGATGAAAGTGATTTAATGGGTTAATTACATGTGAATGAGTCATAAAAACGATAAAACATGGATGAAACGAATGCAAACGAATTAATTACATGAACGAAGGATTGATTAGTGACATAGGTGAACTAAATAGGTTAAATATGACAAATCAATGACGAATAGGACAATAGACAGATGGAAATATACCAAAGATCGAATTCCAGAAACTCAATATGAAAGAATCGAATCTCTACAATCCGGATTGATTTTAATGACGAAAACCCGCAAATATTGGATTACTTGAGATTTAAGTCGGGATTAACGATGAATTATACGCATTAATGATGATAAATAATATACATGTGAAATTATTGTGCTTGTATGTCAAAGAATTGAAGAACAAACGAAAACAAATAACGAACAATGAATTGACAGAGGACGAAGGAAGAAGAAAGGAAGAAGGAACTGCGGTAGCCTCACGAAGAGGCGCAGCAGGTGCTGCGTCCCTTCGAAGAGGCGCAGCAGTTGCTGCGTCCTTTCTCGACGGTCATCTTCTGGTAATCCGTAAAAAGGGTTTTAAAACATGGTTTTATAAATCGGTTTTAAGAAGTATTTTCGACATAAACCTTACATTAATGATACAAAGAGTAAATAACAATAATAAAAGAGAGATTTATACACCCTCAGACTTACATGTTTGACGAAACGAGATGAACTAAGTTATCGATTAGTGATGCTCGACTCGAATGTAACGAAAGTGCCCTCGTAAGAGGAAAACGATTAGATTAATTAAGTTGATTATTGTGGAGTTGGTCAAATTGGTCGGTCATGCAAACGAGGCTGGTACTCAGAAGGATCCGAGCTTACATGGTCGAATGTTCAAGCACGTAGACGCCAAAAAGTAAGAACGTGGTCTAGAATGCAAAGGGAGAAGAGAAGGGCGGACACTCGCGTGAAAAATATGTGAGACCGAAGGTCTCTATTTATACTAATCACACGACGGAATTAGGGGTTAGGAAAGAAAGATCCGGAAATAACCGACTTAGGTTAAACACGGAAACTTGAACAAAAAGAAAACCTTGAGGAAAAGGTGCAGCAGGTGCTGCGTCCCTTGGAAGAGGCGCAGCACTTGCTGGGTCCTTTCCTCAGTGGGTTCCTCCTGCGCAAGAAAGCGCGTTTGACAGCCTGTCGTATTTTAGGCATAACTTTCTCTACAAGACTCGGAATAAGGTAATTTCGGTGGCGTTGGAAAGATAAGAGAAAGATCTAGAACTTTCTGTGAAATAGGCTTGACCCAAAAAAGTCATTATCATCTCGTAAAACGGGCCTAAAGGTCGAGTTATCATTTTAGCTAAATGAAATGCACATTTTGTAATGTAAACTTTTAGTTTAGACCAAAGAAGTGACATGAGACTCAAAATGAGATATAATCTCAACATTTTATGACATCCTAACCTTAGGTAGACAAGCACATTGCTTTGACTCGGGATTTGACGGTTTTAGGAAATGAAGACGGTTTTTGACCCGGACTCCAAATGTACTCTAATTACTGCCAAAACGACCGTAACGGCACGTACATGACAATTAAGAGGTAGTCATAAATGTTTGAGCGATCACTTGACGATAAACTTACGAACTGTCACAAATCGTTCCGCGTACCAAACATGCGGCCCAATCATCACCGGGTGGTTTGCGGGAGGTGCAGAAATGAGGTGTCCACAAACACGACTCATGCGCTCAATCCCTTCAGGCGTCGTGGGTGACTGAGACTTGCTCAACTGCATCCCAGACGTCATTGGAAGGTTCCCCTTCTTGGAGTTGGTCATGCTGAACCTTTCATGAATCCTATCCAAATAAGACTCCTGACTAAGTGATAACGTCCGTCGTGATCTATCTCGGTAGATACGGATTCCCAAAATGCGTTGTGCGTCACCCAGATCTTTCATTTGGAAATGGTTCTTCAACCATTCTTTAACCGAAGATAGGAGAGGAATGTCATTCCCAATCAAGAGTATGTCATCGACATACAATATCAAGAAAACAATCTTGCTCCCACTCGACTTGATATATAAGCATGGTTCCTCGACCGATCGAGTGAAACCATACTCTTTTATCACCTGGTTGAAACGATGATTCCAACTCCGAGAAGCTTGCTTAAGTCCATAAATGGAACGCTTAAGCTTGCATACTTTCTTAGGATGTTCAGGATATATGAAACCTTCGGGTTGCACCATGTACAACTCTTCCTCCAAATAACCGTTTAAGAAGGCGGTTTTCACATCCATTTGCCAAATTTCATAGTCATGAAATGCGGCAATCGCTAAGATTATCCGAATGGAACGTAGCATGACTACAGGTGCAAAAATCTCATCATAATGCAATCCGTGCACTTGAGTGAAACCTTTTGCCACTAGTCGTGCCTTATAGGTATCTGGTTGCGCGTCTACAGAATGCTTTATTTTGTAAAGCCATTTGCACTGTAGAGGTTTTACCTTATTAGGTAAAACAACTAGATCCCATACGTCATTCTCATACATGGAGTCCATCTCGGATTGCAAGGCTTCGAGCCATAGCTTTGAGTCGGAACAGGCCATAGCACCTTTATAGGTAGCGAGTTCATTACTCTCTAGGAGCAAAACGTCATTCTCCTCGACCATACCAATGTATCTGTCCGGAGGATTAGAGACTCTACCCGACCTCCTAGGTTCCTCAGGAATATTAACCGTATCATCAGTTGGAGGGACTACTTCCTCCATCTGTTCCTCGGTTGTTGGTTCTTGAATCTCCGACAGCTCGAAGGTTCTATTACTTGTCTTGTTCTCGAGAAATTCTTTCTCTAAGAACGTCGCACTAGCCGCAACAAAAACTCGATGTTCGGTAGGCGAATAGAAGTAATGACCAAACGTTCCTTTTGGATAACCTATAAAGTATGTCTTGACCGATCGCGGGCTAAGCTTATCCTCGTGTCTCCACTTGACATAAGCCTCGCAGCCCCAAACCCGAATAAATGACAAGTTAGGGACCGTTCCCTTCCACATTTCATATGGAGTCTTATCGACAGCTTTAGTCGGACTTCGGTTAAGTATAAGAGCAGCTGACAAAAGAGCAAAACCCCATAATGAATCAGGTACTACCGTGTGACTCATCATGGATCGAACCATATCAAGTAAGGTTCGATTTCTCCGTTCGGACACACCATTCAATTGAAGTGTTCCAGGTGGAGTTAACTGTAAAACGATTCCACAGTCTTTAAGGTGTTGATCAAACTCATTTGAAAGATATTCGCCACCCCGATCTGAACGGAGTGCTTTAACCTTTCTACCCAGTTGGTTCTCAACCCTGTTCTGGTATTCCTTGAATTTCTCAAAGGACTCACTTTTATGCTTCATTAAGCAAACATATCCGTATCTACTCAAATCGTCCGTAAAAGTGATAAAATATCTATAGCCATCTCTAGCGGTAATTGACATAGGTCCACAAACATCAGTATGAATGAGTCCTAATAGGTCACTAGCGCGCATTCCAACACCTTTGAAGGAAATTCGAGTCATTTTGCCAATGAGACATGATTCACACGTGCCATATGTAGAAAAATCGAATGCGGGAATAGTCCCATTATCGACGAGTTTCTTTACACGTTTCTCATTTATGTGTCTCATTCGGCAATGCCATAGATAGGTTTGATCTTTGTCACCAACCTTTAATTTCTTATTATTCACGTGTAATATTTCCGTGGTTTGATCTAAGATGTAAATTCCATTCATGGAAACTGCTTTGCCATAAATCATTTCATTGAAAGAGAAAATACAGCTATTATCCTTTATTAAAAATGAAAAACCGTCCTTATCAAGTACGGAAACTAAAATAATGTTCTTAGACAAACTGGGTATATAGTAACAGTTATTTAAAAATAACTCAAAACCACTAGGGAGTTGGATTACATATGTTCCCTTCGAGACTGCAGCAACTCTAGCTCCATTCCCGACTCGCAGGTCCACATCACCCTTTCCGAGAGGTGTGATGTTTCTTAGGCCCTGCAAATGATTACACAGATGAGAACCACAACCAGTATCAAGTACCCAAGTTCCGAAACTTGCATGGTTAATCTCAATCATATGAATATAAGATGACATACCAACAGAACGACGCGGCTCGCTTTTATGTCCTCACGGTACACGGGACAGTTCCTCCTCCAATGTCCGGTCTTGTGACAATGGTGGCACTCAATGTCACCGCCCTTGCTCTTTGCCTTGCCCTGTGAGCCACTAGTCTCACCAGGCCCACTCTTACCGTTTCCTGGCTTTTTAAACTTTGGCTTACCTACAGTTAGGTCGCCTGGAGCTTTGCCCTTACCTTTACACTTGTTGGAAATCGTGAGAACATCCTGCTTCATGCTCCCACTCAATTTCATATCCTTCTCTGTCTGTACGAGAAGTGAGTGTAGCTCATGAGGACTTTTCTTTAAGTCATTCATGTAGTAGTTCGCCCTGAAAAGGGCAAAACCATCATGAAGAGAATGAAGCATTCGGTCAATGACAATGCTCTCACTGATTTTGCAATCAAGTGCCTCCAATTTCTCGACATTCTCAATCATGTTAAGAATGTGTGGGCTAACCGGTTGGCCCTTTTGGAGTTTCGCATCAAAGAAGCGACAGGTATGCTCATAAGTAACGATTCTCGGTGCTTTTGAGAACTCGTTAGTGAGCGTGGTGAAAATCTTGTTTGCCCCTTGAGCAATGAAGCGTCTATGCAAATTGGTTTCCATTGCAAAGATGAGTACGTTCTTTATCGCACCCGCTTCCATGACGAAATCACTATAAGCAAGTGACTCGTTAACTCCTGCATTTGGGCCTGGGTTTACCGGTATTGGCTCGATTAAGTACTTGAGCTTACCGTCGCAATGGCAAAGATTCCGTAGTGCTTGCCTCCCAGTCCGCAAAGTTGAACCCATCATTCTTCAGTCGTGTGAACTGATTCATGTTGTCCATAAAAACTTTAAGCCAAGACTCGCGTCCAAGTGTGGCACTCGGCATTGGGATTTCGTTATTTCCAGCCATTTGTTGTAACAGTATTATCGAAATAAATGAATTCTACACTGCGAAAAGAAGAATAAAAATAATAAGCATGTGTATCGTTTTGATTTTAAGTCTTAATGCAAAACTGTTATAAGTGAAGACTCAAGCATTTATACAATTGACCTCCCTCAAGAATTATATAAATGATCCCAAGACTCAATTATCTGTAAATTGATAAGCCAACCTTTTGGCTAATTCTACTGTTAGAATTCTTGGTCGATAAATTTCTGTAAATTCTATCTTTAGTCCATCATAATCACGAGAAACTCTTCGGACTATAATGTTGAGATAAACTAAGTCAACACAAACTACTTACCCAACGTAGAAGGGGTCATATTATGCCTACCGACGAAGAAGGGATTCATAGTTGTGTGCCCTTATAAAGACTAGTCTCAATTTCCGTTTTAGAGGAAGATCCCATCAACTTTATTTTAATTCATTTTAAGTGAACTATTATCTAGCATGCGTGAATGAATAAACTAAGGTGATGGCTTAAACTGAGTGACATCTGTATGTCTATGAAAACTAACATACAATCTATATAAGTCAATTTTCATGCATTTTAGTAGGTGGTTTGGTTTTAAGCGGAAAATGATGCATAAACTATCATGTGAATGAAAAGCAATAAGAACGAAAACGTAAAAACAATAAAAAGTCCTAGTGTGGCCTATCTACCAAAATGAACATTAAATACAAATTTGGAATCCATCCTTGGACCCGAGAAGCTTATCTTGATCTTCCATCTTGGTCCATGTAGCGGGAGTGAGCTCCAATCTCCATCTTCAGTCTTCTTTAAAATTACAATTTAAATTACATAAAAAACCTATTTACATTCTAATTTCAAAACCATAATACTTAAAGAAAATAAAAGGAGATTCGAGATCTCATAATTACATAAAAATTATGTTTCCTTCATTACGAAAACATAATTAACTAAGGCCACACTAGGTATTACAAATTACAACCGATTGCAAAAATACGTAAATAAATTCATTCAACGATTCATTCAACAAAAGAAAATCATCAACTAAAAAAAAAATTAAACATGCAAGACATAATTCTTTAATTATGTAGATTAATTTTATCCAAACCACCTATTTAAATGATCAAATTAAGTGACAATTCCTCAATTACTCACATTAATTTTAATCTTAATTCATATTAAACTTGTAATATGAATTTAATCCATCAATATTTTAAACTGCTTTAAAATAATTAGGTATCTTAAAATTTGTGAACCGCTTCACAAAAATTATCATACATTATAAATTTAATGTATAATCAAAATTGGCCAAAACAAAACAAAAAAACTCCTTTTTTTTTCTTTGGTCTCGGCAAAATTGAATAAAGAAACAAAAAAAAAAAATTTAAATATTTCAGCTCGGCTGAAAAAACAGAAAACAAAATTAATTTTTTTTTCTTTCTTTCGGTAATTCTGCAAAAACCGAATCCTACAGCCCCCTTTTTTTTATTGCGGCATATCAGAAAAAAACGAAACAAAAAAAAACCAGAATTTTTTTTCTTTTTTACCTGTTCTCGGCAAACAGTAAAAAAAACAGAATTTTTGTTTTCTTTTTGTGCATTCGGCACAAACCCTAAAACAAAAATAGATGAACAAATCGTTTATGGTTGCTATTAGAACAAGATTAGCATATGAATTAATAAAAACATGATTAACCGTATATGCCAAAAACTATATAGCAAAAACAATTTTAACATCATCAACAAGACGATTCCATTTACATTTTAACTTAATCTTCATTAAATCAAACATCTACCAATTCTTCATATAATTATTTTAACTGATTAAAACAACAATATGAAAAATAAAAATGGAAAAATAGCATCGAAAATAAAAACAAAAACCGGTTGGAAGGAAAAATACTCCTCGGCAAAAAAAAAATTTAGTCGTTTTTTTTTTATTTCTTTTTTTTTCGATTCAACAAACTTTGTTTAAATTCAAATTATGAAAATCATCAAAATAAAATTCGTGGCCTTGGCTCTGATACCACTTGTGGGAAATAATCTGTATACTTCCCTTAAAATTAAGGATTATCACGAATTTATAAGGATGATTACGAGTCATAAAATAAATTGCATAAACAAAAGTAGAGAATGAAGAAACAACCTTCGGTCCTAGCAAAATCGGCCTAAGAACAATATCGCAATGATATTCACCTATCAGTTGCACCCAAGATGATATGAGATATGCCCTTTGTGTTCTTGCTAGAATCGATCCCTGATTAACTGATTAATTTTAGGTTTTTGTGTTTTTCTTTGACGAGAGGAAGCTAGGTCTAAAATTAGATTAAAAATGATCTCACCTCTCTCTTATAAAAACCGAAAAAGAGAAGTTAAATGGAGATATTTTTCTCTCCTAATTCGGCCCATAATTCCGAAAAATAAGAGAAGTTATTTTCTCTTTTTTCCGGTATTTTTACCTACCCAAAAATAAGGAGATTAAATCTTCTTATTTTGGCAGTATGCAAAATGTATAAAATGTATTAAATATAAATTGTCATTTATATTATTCCGTATTAACAAGTCTACACACAACAGCTTGCGGTTGATTTATTAATACGGGTCAATAATAATTTTTATGACAATATCGAATAATATATACTTTAACTATAAATATCGCATATTTATAATTTGCTGATTAAATATAACCGATTACATTTAATTACGAATTAACATCTTAATTCGTTCAAGCTAACGTTATATACATTAATTAAATATAACATATTATATTCAATTTACGAATTGACGGTTAATTCGTCTCAGCTAACATTATTTAATCGGCATTAAATAATCGTCTCATCAACACGTTGACTAACTGTTTAGTCAATTACTTGGACTAACCTTTTAGTCAGGCATCAATGTGATTATATTTTCATACAATCACATCTCTCAAACACATCCTTTAGGTGTGACTTTTAGGGACCAGTTGATTACCGCCATCAGTATGATAATAACGTCAAACTTTCTAGCAAGCCAACCGTTATTAGGTAATCGTTAATCAACTGATAAAATACGAAGTATACCCTTGTGAACCTATAAGAGATTTATAAATGTTATTACACTAATTTGTGGAGGACACAAGCTCCAACAGACGTAACATTTATCTTAAGGGGAGTAGGATGTGATAAAAGAGATTTTGATGGTTATGCATATGGTAGTATAATTGGAAGTAGAGTGTTGGTGTAGCATAAAGGACGGATATTTGTTTTGATTGATTTTATTAAAGGTCATGACCGTGCTTGTAGTAGTGTGATGTTTAGGAATGGGAGAATATTTCAATAGTGTTGACAGTTGGATGATGATATTATGAGTGTGAGTAAACTTCGAGGACGAAGTTCCTTTTAAGGGTGGTAGAATGTAACATTCCGTTTGATGTTATGAGTATCTTGATATTGGATTTTCTAGTGGATGATATGTTACGGAGCTAGCAGCGTTTGTGTTGGTAGTGTATGGAGTTAGTGTCGAGAGAGATATAATGTAGTTGATACGATATCGTGAGACATGTTGTGGAGGTAGGCGTAGTCGTAGTTGGTGGAGTTGGTGTTAAGAGTTCATGTTTTATAGGTTGGGGTTTCGTTTTGAGTTCTTAGTTGCGTTGTTGCGTCTTGACCGAGTTAGTATGTTTGTTTTTATGTATGGGTTGAACTTCGGGGACGAAGTTCTTTTTAAGGAGGGAAGACTGTAATACTGCGGTTTTATGAGTCTCTGGGTACTCTATCGAGTGGGGCTTACTCTGTCGAGTAAGCATGTTTTGATTTAAGAAACGGTATTCTGCTTGTAGGGTACTCGATCGAGTAGCCTTGGTACTCGATCGAGTAAGGGGCACTCGATCGAGTACGTTAGTTACTCGATCGAGTAAGTGTGTTTTACGGGTTTGTTTTGATGGGTTTTGTTACTAATGCGGGATTAATATAAAAAGGTTCCGTCACTTTTCTTAAACACTTTTATCATCCTAAAACCTTTCTAGAGAAGATTGAAAGTTACGTTTTTCGCATTCATCGCATTAGTGGCAAATCCCAAGGCTTGGTTGGTCGGATCATCTTATTCTTTACACCGTTGTGATCGTCGTGTCAGGGGTAAGTTCCTTGTATAATTTATGTAGTGTTTCGTTGAGTTTCTTTAAAACCCTAATTGGGTAATTTGGGGGTTTTGGGGAGTATTGTTGTTGTAGATGGTGATTGTATGATTGTGTGTCTATAGGAGGTGATTTCGTTGAAGAATGATTATGATTAGCTGATTGTGACGATCTTGGTGATGGCTTTTTTCAGGTAGGGTTTCCCTACTCGGTATTAATTACATAATGTGTGGTGATTGTTGATTGATTCAGACGGTTGTGATTTCGTATTGTTGATTGATTCAGACGGTTGTGATTTCGTATTGTTGCTGGATTCAGACGGTTTTGATTATTGTTAAAGTATACTGCTGGTGTTTGTGACGGTTGTTGATTAATATTGTGGTTGCTGTTTATCTGTCTGTGTTCTTCGGGGTGCGTCCCTGGCTGAGTGGAGTCACTTGCGGGAGTGGCTTCACGCCCTTGATTCGCCTTCTGGGGAACCCGCCACAGGAGGGATGTGCACATTAATGAACATGGGTTTATCGCTCGATGGAGATGAGCGAGACTTAGGTGGGAACGGCTGCGGTCCCCCACTGGCGGCGAGGAGTAACCTGTTGCGATAGGTACTCTAGCAGGGCTACACACTTTAGTGTGTAGTCAGTTGTGTGGAGATTGGAGATGGAGACTAAGGTTGTGTTGAGTTGTTTAAACTGTTTGTGTACTAGTTTCATTGTGGCCGTGTTTTTGTGTAATTAGTACTGACCCCGTTTAAATGTTTTAAAAACTGTGGTGATCCATTCGGGGGTGGTGAGCAGTTATTGAGCAGGTATGATATGACGCGTATGGGATAGCTGGGATGAGTCATCACGTGGCAGTTAGAAGTCTTCCGCTGTGTCAGACGAGGTTTTATAGCTTTGATAGTTTTAGAAGTAGACCGTCTGAGAACCTTGTATATCAGTTTCACAGTTTTGGTTTTGATCATGTAATCACTTTAAGTTATATTGTTATTTAAATTATATTTCTTCTTCATTGTCATTTGATTATCATTACCTCGGGTAACCGAGATGGTGACGTTCTTATACCTTAAGTGGTCCTGGTAAGGCACTTGGAGTATGGGGGTGTTACATACGTATCTTGGCGTTTTCAATTGATGCATATTCTGTTCGGGTATAGCCTCTTTGGCTTTCTCGACGGCACCATCAAAGCACCATCACCAACCTTTTCCGGTGATGACAAACAAGAAAAGCTGAATCCCGCTTACCTCACTTGGCTTAAGCAAGATGACTTGATCCTTGGTGCCCTCATGGGTACCCTAAGTGCCACGGTTTAAGCCCTAATAGTCTGCGCCACCACCTCCAAAGAGGCGTGGGACATCTTGGCTAGCACCTACGTCAACCCATCTCGCGCCCATATTTTACAACTCAAAGATCGTCTCAACTCAATCGTTAAAACCATCGATCAGTCAATCACTGATTATATGAACACCTTCAAAATATGCATCGACCAACTTGCCTTACTAGGCAAAATCATCGACCCCGATGACCTAGTTTCGAAGGTCTTAAGAGGCCTCGACTACAACCTTTATAAACCCGTCATGGACACAGTCCGTGCACGAGATAACCCAATTTCTTTTGAACTGTTACATGAAAAATTGCTCCAACATGAGCTTGTTCTAAAGCAACAACCATCCAACGACCTCTTCCAACCTACTGCCAATTTATCTTACCGCCAAAACAATAACTATCACGGAAACACTCGTCCCAACTACACCAATCAAACCCCGTCATACAACCACCAGCCAAACTCGCCTTCATCATCCACCAACTTTTGGTTGAGATGATTCATCTATCATGGTATCAGAGCCAGTGTGACCGAAGGTCACGGGTTCGAATCCTGGCAACCTCAAAACTCCTCAAAAACTCGAAGTGGAAACCCAGCACACGGTACGGGGGAGCCGGTGCACAACTAACCACTCTTCAAGTCCAACGGGCATTTGAGTGAGGGAGCGTAATAGAAATATTTATAATAGTTGAGCCTCAACCATCACCTTAAGGTTTTGGTTGAGATGGTTCATCTATCACTACATCAAACTTCTATGGTTGGAAAACCGCAACAAAACAGAGATGTGGAACGGAAACATCGCCATATTTTGAATGTGGCTTGGGCCTTAAGATTTCAGGCCAATCTTCCTTTCAATTTTTGGGGCGAGTGTATCCCAACGGCCCCTTATCAAGGAAAACTCGATTCGAAATCCTCTATGGGAAAGCTCCTGATATGCGTTCCTTGCGGGGTGTTTGGTTGTCTTTGTAACGTGAAAAGTTTGAATCGGGAATGTGACAAGTTCTCTAACCAAAGTCTTAAGTGCTTATTTTTGGGATATCCGTATGGCAAAGAAGTGTGTCGTGTATATGATCTATCTAAGGGGGTATTTTGATTCTCGTGATGTTGTAGTGTCCCCGAGATTTTCCCATTGCACGACCTGACCCCTACTGCCACGACTACTCCAGCTACGGACTCACACTCATCTGCCCTTGACCAACAGACCAAGCCGTGACTTCTCCAGGTAGGGATTACATGCCTCCTGATCAGCTTGGACGAGGGCAGCACACTAAACGTACTAGTGTTCATCTTCGTAATTTCATTGTTGATACTATTAGTAGTGGATCCTCAGGCGAGTCATCTTTGTCTCCTTCGTCCTCAGGTACGCCCTTTCCCCTTAATATATTTACGATAACAAGTTTTCGAATGCATATCGTGTCTTTCTTGCTTCAATTAGTGCAGAGACCGAACCCGCTAGCTATTCCGAGGCCATGCGTGGCACAAAATTGCAACAAGCCGTGGCCATGGAAATTGTTGTTCTTGAACAAAATAAAACCTGGTCGATTGAAGTGTTACCCCTGGGAAAGAAAAGCAATATGTTGTAAATGGGTGTACAAAATTAAATATAATGTAGATGGTACAGTTGAGGGTTCCAATGCCCGTCTTGTAATCTTGGAGGATTATCAGGTCGAAGGTATTGATTATATCAAGACTTTTGCTCCTATAATTAAAATTGTTACGGTTCGTGTTCTTTGTATCGCTGTCGCTCGTAATTGGGAGGTTCATCAGATGGATGTTCATAACGCCTTTTTTCATGGCGATCCCGAAGAACATGTGTATATTAAATTTCCTCTTGGGTTTTCGTCCACTATACTAGGCAAAGTCTGAAAGCTTCATAAATCGTTATATGGTCTTTACTTTTGTTCACGGTTATGTTCGTCTCCATGTTCTAATCTATGTTGACGATCTGGTCATAGGGGGTGGGTAGTCATGGTGACGAAATACGAAAGTTCAAAGCTTATCTAAGTCGTTGTTTCCATATGAAGGACTCGAGTCGTTTTAAATACTTCCTTGGACCTCTAGTTGGCCTGAAATTCTTCTGAAATTTTTATTTCCCAAAGGAAATTAATATGCCCTTGATAGTCTTACTTAAGTAGGTTTGCTAGGCTCGAAGCCTGCCTCGGTTCCTATGGAACCTAACCATCGTCTGGGTCTTGATGATGATGATCCCACTCAGTATCATCGGGTCGACCTAGAACCCTCCTTTTGGTTGTTACTTTATTAAATAAGGGATAGAATTTTATACAATATTACGATATGAGGATATATTTCTAACCAGCACTTGTAAAATCTAATTCCATACCTTATTGACGAAAACGATCCGTTCGTCTTTTTTTGGTTAATTGATTGGGGTTGTGAAGATGTGGTACGAATCGTACGATTGTTCACTTTATGGCAATTGAGAGGACGAGCCACGCAGGTTTTGTTTTTGGGGGTTAAGTAGAGGAGGAGAGTTTCTCTCCATTTCCTAAAAAGAAATGGAGAGGCCATTTCCTTTCGGTGGTCCAGATCGTATTCTGGCATCATCGAATGACTCAAAATTTATGGGTAAAAATAAAGGGATAATGGGGTTTGGTGAGAAAAATATTATTAAATGAGTTTAAGAGAGGAAATGGAGAGGAAATGGAGAGAAAGAAATGGAGGTAGAGTGTAATTCGATTTTTCAGTTTTAGTCCAACTTCTTTTATTGGTTTACTCTCTTCTACGGAGCTCATCGTGTTGCTTTTCTAGTCGTAATAGATTCATGTATTTTAGGTCAAACTCACCTTTAAGTTTGAATCAACTATTACTTTATTTTACCCGGGTTATTAAACAGGGTACCTATGACGGAATTAATACAATTTCCGGGATACAACATCAAATACATAAACTTAACCAAGAATCTTATTTATATTTACAATTTTGGTACACAATCTTACAAACACACTCTTTCTATGTACCAGTACACTCTGAATATACAGCCAAACAACAGATATGCTCTAGAGAGATAACAAGGCTTGCACGATGGCCTTGATAAGCTCTAAAGAGTTGATGCAGATTGCAGTACAAATTACAGAATCCTAAATAATTGCAACCAATGAGGTAAAATAATACTCCGTATTATATTAAAGTCTTATAAAGCTATGTTACTACGTCACTTCAGTTTGACATCGTGTTGTATGCCTATCACCTTAACACACTATATTTCAACACTTCATTGTAGGCCGCGAAAGTGGTAATTAGGCCCCTTAACTCTGATCAATTGTGAAATTAGGCCCCATAACTTTTATTTTGAGAATTTGGGATTAATTTGGCCGAAGTTGCAAGAGAGTCGGAAAGCATAGTCGAAATTTGATATTCGGTACCACTAATGCAGTCCCTTAACTTGCAGTCGAGACAGAATAACACTAGTGTAGAGTACCACGGTTGGGATTAATTTGGCCGAAGTTCAGCTGGGAAGAGGAAGATGCAAGAGAGTCGGAAAGCATAGTCGAAATTTGATATTCGGTACCACTAATGCTCTGACATTGTCTCTGACGTCGGGTATCTCCCCTGCTTTTGAATCTCAGGTCATCAGTGTAAGCTTCGATGTCCGGAATGAGATCAGGAACGGCCGTTTTACCATCAAGCATGTCCACTACCTCCGACATGGTAGGTCTTGCGGAGGGGGAAGCATTTGTGCAAAGGAGTGCCACTTTTACTATGATTTCCGCTTCTTCAATATTGAAACTACAGCCTAGTCTTTGATCAACAAGTTCCATGTAGTTTCCACTCTGTTGCAATTGACATACCTAATAGGTACAAATTTAGGAAGATGATTAGCGCCACCAAATAGTGCTTTAACGGAGTACCTACACGGCTACACCTCTCGTCTATGTTGTCCCATTTGTCTAGTCTTTGATGCTCAAATGAAATGACTTCCACGATAATACGATATTATCCCGTATTCCCGTTTATGTTGTCCCATTTGTCTTTGATGCTCAAATTAGGTGGCTTTACCAATATTTCTCACGATTTACAGTTATTACACTTTTAAGATGATAAATAAAAAGTTTGTTAGAGAAATCAAACTTGACAAATTTGACACTGTATCTCTGCTTATTTAGATAAATTGATGGTGAAATTTGACATCAAGTAACCGCCAAAGTCAAATGGGGACAATAAATTTGACATGCAAAAAGGTGGTAAACAGATCCGCAGTTCCAGAACAACATGGAGGCACCTTATCGCTTTCCACAAAATTCATGTCACTGCGTTTAGCGAGAAAATCGTGTTTTCGTGGAATGCCAAATGTAGGTACCCTCACCAACCCATTGAAAAGTTGTCATTTACATACAGACCAAGGAGTGTAAGACAAAGGCAAAATGCAGTATTGACAAGGGGGGTTTGTAAAGGCAAGTAGGTAATTAGGCAACAATTTGCTGTCCAAATTAGAGATGTTAACTATCCAATGAGCCGGACAAAGTAATTAATCTATACCGTTAGAGAGGTAGAGACGCGTACCCAATCTAAAAGACAGAAGCAGTCACCAGTTGGGACGTAACTGCTATTGCTCTTTCCGCTGACAATTTCCAAAGCCACAACTCCAAAGCTATAGACATCAACCTTGTAGGAGAGGTGACCCCATATTGCATATTCTGGTGCCATATATCCGCTGACGATATACAGAAAAACATGTCAGTTGATAAGTTTTATAATCACAGATTGTTTTATAAGACAGTCTTATTGTGATACCAACCCATTATTAAAAGAGGAATCAAATATCATGACAATCTGGGTCACTTTAAGACAATGTTATAAGGGGCTTTCTGACTCCGAATAAAACAACGTTGTGCTTAAGCAAAATATCTGTTTTAGATTTCATGCAATTATATTCGTTCTTATAAAGTCTCTTTTACATATAGGCAGAGGTATTTAATGAACGTGAAGGGCAAAATACTCCTTCTGTGATTTACGTAGTACTCACATTGTTCCAGCTACTCTGGTGCTAACATGGGTATTGCCATCATCATCATCAAGTCTCGCCAATCCAAAGTCAGAAATTTTGGGGTTCAGATTTCCGTCAAGCAACACATTTGAAGCTTTAATGTCCCGGTGAACAATCTTCAGCCGTGAGTTTTCGTAAAGAAAAGCTAAACCCCTAGCAATTCCGAGACATATCTTGACTCTTGTTCCCCACTCCAAGAAAACCTGATTCTGTTCAGAACCTACAAAGTCATGTTTAGAAATCCTTGTCAACAATGAGTCGAACATGATTTGCTCAAAGTTTTCTTAAGTTCTTGTACAAGACCGTCTTAGCGTGAGACAATTTTAATTACTCTTATAATCAAATGAGTAATATCAAACTTTAATTTTTAATTTGTCCAATCTCAAAACGAGACAATCTCCTGCGAGACTTACTCAACGCAATTAACCTTTTTACTTAAATGAATACCCTACCAACCAAAGCACGGCCGAGACTATTGTTTTCCATGTATTCATATATTAACAACAATTGATCCCCTTCAACGCAGAATCCATGAAGCTTGACAAGATTTGGATGTTGTAGACAAGATATCATGCCAATCTCATTCATAAATTCACGATTTCCCTGCTTTGACTTGGAAGAAAGCTGCTTTACTGCAATAGGACTGCCATCCGACAGAAAACCCTGCGATAAGATATATCCATTAGTTTTAGGTGTAGTTAGTTTACACCAAATATGAGTTATATCCATCTGATATGCCACGTGAATACCTTGTAGACAGGTCCAAAACCTCCTTCACCTATCTTGTTTGTGGGATCAAAGTTGTTGGTGGCTGTTTTAATCTGTTTTAATGTATAGCCACCCGCTTGTAATTCCCGAGTTTTAAAATCTGCCAAATAGCAAAATAAGACCATACACAGCAAAACATCTTGAAGCAAGAGTATACCCGTGAATCCCTTGATTACGAAAAGGATACATAGGAATTACTTAATGTCTCATCGATAACATATAACCAGAAAAAAATGCTATGTTTTGCTAGGTGGCTAGTCAACAACAACAAAGCCTTAGTCTCACCATGAATTGGGGTCGGCTAAAATTTCTAGAAATAAATAAAATCTTATCAAAATAACCTGTTTTTTTTTTCCTTTTGATTGGTTTAAAAAGAGCTCATACGGCCAATTTTGATGCCGGTTTGCTGTGAACCTAAGGTACTGAGTATGAGCCATTGATGACTTAAGAGGGCTTAGCTGACATTTGCTCAAATTCATATTCGCCCTTGGCAACTTATATATAACTAAATTAATTGCGTAACCCACAGGAAATGCTGCAATAATTGAAGGATGCTGCAGAAATTTATAATGCACACTCACCCTCTGTCCTTGTTCGGCCTTTTAAGAAGCCTTTCCACCAGAGAATAAAGAGGATTGCTAGAATACATAAAAGTGACATGACCCCAATGACGATATATACAGTTGTCTTGCTCTTGCCACTTGAGCACTGTTTAAAATCTGAAAAAAGGGCACACACTATTAGGGACTAAAAAATTACTAGTAGGGACTATATGGTATGACAAACATAATAATTTTAGGGGAACCCCTAGACTGGTCCAACATGTAAAATAAAGTGCTTGATTTAAGTGAATTTTGTACCAAAATGGATACAAACATAACTTATTAGTTAGTTATGCAAAGAGAAATTATAACAGGTTATTGGCAGCTTTCTGCAGTTTTTCCTTTAATAAATAAAAACTCTTAACACTTTGCTTGGATGGAGGGATTTGAAGGAAAAGCGAGGGAAAGGAAAGAACGGAATGCAATTTCCATTATTTGGTTAGCAAATAGAATTGGAGGGAAATCGAGGATCCAATTCCCCTCTTCCAAGACAAATTCAGAATCCTCTCAACATAGCAAAGGTTTGGAGGGGAACATCCCTTGCTCTACCCCAGAGTTCTCCTTCCCATTTCAGCTTACAAGGCCTCATATCATATACTAAAGAAGAAGTAGAAGGGAATGTACCAGAGTGGTCCTCACTTACAAGGATTCACAGAAATAGCTGAAATGAGAGGCCCATAAACTCCCCTAGAAGGAATCCTTGTTGTCCCTTTACCAGCCCACTGAAACCGAATTTCTAAAACATTATTTCTCACACTTGAATTGAATATTCTGACAATAGGCTTTTGAATACCATGAGCCTCATCTTCAATACTGAAATCCTTGTGCACTAACTCATCCTGTAGACAAACACATCATCAGGGCAACTGTCGCAAATATATGTACTACATATATGTCTTGACGAAATAACTCATTACCTGAATGTAAATATCAAAAATACGCCTCCCAAGACTGCTGTATGATTTGTCGGTTGTGAATTGTATCTCAGCAAAATGAAGTCTTACAGAATAATTACCATTCTCCAAACAATAGGCAAAATAAGTAAGAGAAATTGGGGAAACACGGGCAGTGGCATATAATTCAGATAAATTGCTTCCCAACAGATTCTTTGTATGACGTATAGTTTGCAAATCGTTATCATCCATGTAGTCTCCTGTGGCACTAAATCCCCATAAATTATTAGTGTTCCTGAAATATGTAGCAATTCCACCATTAACTGCACCATCCCCTTCATACAAGACCTTTCTGCTGTTATCCTCAGCTAACAAATCACTGCCACCACAATTGACATGGAAGGAGCAGGTATCTGCATAGAGCATTCCATAGTAATACATCAGGATTCTGGACAGTTCCTTAGATGCTTAATACTCTCCCTCCATCCATGTATATAATTCTCAATGTCAACTTTGAAAGATATTTTTTCACATACGATAGCTTCCTATTTAGAAATGATATTATGAAATTGTTTTGATTAATATTACATTTTATTGCTACATATATTTGGAAAGATTAATTGTCAAAGTAGACATCAATTAACACCAAAGTCAAATGGACATGGAGACAATAAATTTGGGCTATCTAAGAATACGTGTAGGATAAAATAGTTACATCGTGGACAGTTGATAGTGTTTGAACATGGGAGCACTCCTTTTCTGAAGAGAAGACAACAAGGGAAAGCATATCAGTCTTTAATGTTGTATCGTGGTACAATGGTTTTTAATTCTCATAATAGAACCTTGAAATTTAAATTTTTATTGAAAAGATATAAAGGTCGGTATCTTACAAGCGGACACCAGCAGAAGAGCTCCTGAATAAGTTTATGTTCAAATTCCTAAGAAAATGGAATAGACAAACTACATGTGTCAGAATCACCCGAAAATATGGCTGAAAAATTATGCTAAAAGAAACAAGTCAAACACTTACATGTTTTGCCTACAAGTCGGCTGCTCAGGGCCTTGCCATGAAAAGTTATTGTAAGAAAGATCACTGCGCAACAAAAGATATAATAATTTTTTAGGAATATTAAAAACAGATACATCATATAAAGAATGTCCTACTTATGCATAATTTACTAATTTTGATGACGATAGACCGGCTATGACAGACAAACAGAAAAGATTCAGCTGTACAAGTCTGCAGACAAGAATTTTGCCAAATAAAATCATGAAATTGTTTTTATAAAGTGAATAGTGATACATACTTGGACAGCTGCTGTAGCGCCTATATGTATTTCTAGCATACAAGTATTAGGAATTTAGGATGAAAGAAAACAAAAGTTTTAATTCAGAAAATACGAAATAGCTCTTGCATATATCAATCTTATTCATGACTGAGTATACAATTATTCTAAGAGAATAATTAGTAAATAGGCATTGTGTTGATTGTCAAAGAGCTACACTGATTCATAAGCTTCATCAAATGGAACTCAAAAGGAACAATGTGTCTTGAGTGAAATTCAAGTTGCGGAGCGACGTTAGCTGAACTTGGATTTTGAAATCATATGAGACATATAAACAAAAGGGAGTTTATGTAGCAGAGACTATACAAATCTAGCATGCTAGTCTTTCAATATTACTCCTAGTTCGGTATATATTACAGTCTAACACCAACATTTTATAGCCTTCTGGATACTAATGATATCTCAAAAACAAGTATCAATAATATGGCTTTATGCTAGACTTTTCAAGCAACAAATTGGCCAAAATTTTGAAATACATGTGTATACAGATCCCAGACAGCACTATATATGGATAAGCTACCTGCGGGATGTGGCCATCGATTTAAAGTAAGATAATGAATATAGCTTTATGTTGGTAAAGTGGCGCTATGATCATACACGATGAAAGTCCTCGTTCAATAACAGACAAGACATAGATCAGAACTCCTCAAAAACCGAAAGGTCAATTCCTGAGAGGTCTACATGACTCTGAACGTTAAATAGCTAAACCATTGTTTTTCACTCATACAGGCGTTTAAACTGAAGCATAAACTCGATACAGGAGATAAGAAAAAAGGTGAAGCACTTCTAAGAAATAAAAGAGGTGACAGACGATGAAGGGCAATAGTAATACAAAATGCAGCTTACATATTTCTCCCATCTTTCAACAATGAAGTAGGTATATTGCCACTAAGCAAGTTGCCTGTCAAAAATCTGCCCATAAAGCACATACACCCATGAGGTTAAAGCTTAACTGCATGCAGCGATGACGGTAAATACCAATCAACCACATATTGGACGAGATGGTGACATGTCACCTATATAAGACATGTAGGTAAGCTGGATTACCAAATCCTAGCTCAGACACAACAAAGTACCACAACATTATCCCAATGCCTCAAAGTAGACCTGTCAAAAGATGACCCGACCCGAAAAACCGACCGAAACCCGCCCGAAAATAACCCGACCGAACCCGACCCGAAAAAATGTGAACCCGATAATGACCCGCACATTTAGGGTCAAGACCCGACCCGACCCGTTAATGGGAAATTTTATTAAAATTTAGTATTTAAAGCAAATTATACTAATATAAAATGATTAAAAATATTCCAACTTTTAAAATATTAAATAAAGCATGCTGATATATGTTTTAAAGCATAGTTTTAGCACATGATTAATTAATCAAATGATTAGCAGATATATAGTCGCTACTCACTATTTGTCACGCACCGTATAACAACTTATCAGTTCAACATTTCGCACAAAGTTGAGATATTTCATATATTAGACAAAAAAAAATTATTCTTACTATACCATGTATCTAAATATATAATTAAAAAAAAGGTTATTCTACGCGGTAACCCCGTGTTTTTTTTGAATTCTAGCGGGTAACCCTTCATTTTTCAACCACCCATATGGTAACCCTGAACTTATCAAAAAAAGTTCTCCATAACCCTCAACTTTTAACGCTTTAAAAAACTCCGTTAGTTTGCATGTTTATTGGGCCTTGGGTTTGTTTTTTAGACTTCAAATGCATAAATAGCCGAGTAACTATGGTCTTCTCAACTCAATTAAATAAATAAACTCCAAATTTTCCTAACAAAGAATTATATTCTAGGTGTAGTAAGACTTAAGAGTATAATTCATAATCTTTTTATTATCATTATTATTATTACTATCATCATTTTTATTGCTTAACAAATAATATTAAAGTAGTAAATATACCGAAACACATCTTATCTTTGTTTTTGTTATAAAAATAATAATAACATAATATCAATATTAACAATTATAATTCAATCTAATTTATAACAAAAACAAAAGTAAGACATGTTTCGATATATTTACTACTTTAGTATTCTTTGTTAAGCAATAAAAATGATGATAATAATAACAATGATAATAAAAGATTATGAATTATACTCTTATCACACCTATAATATAATTATTTGTTTGGAAAACTCGGGATTTATTTATTTAATTGAGTTGAGAAGACCATAGTTACTTCTCCATTTAAGCATTTGAAGTGTAAAAGACAAGCCCAAGTCCCAATAAACATTCAAACTAACGGAGTTTTTTAACCGAATAAATGTTGAGGGTCACGGAGAATCTTTTTTAATAAGTTCAGGGTTACCATGTGGGTGGTTGAAAAACGAAGAGTTACCAGCTAGAATTCAAACAAACACAGGGTTACCACGTAGAATAACCCAAAAAAAAATTAACAAAAACCATGTCGTTAGATCTAAAATTAAAGAAAATAAGCATCTTTAATGTTTGTGGCCCACAATTCATTATTTAACTTCTAAATATTCATCACTCTCTTCTATCACCAAACCCCATCCAAACTCTTTTACTCTTATTTTATTCATCTCCTTAATACCCGTGCCACAAACAATGGGAAGAAAATAGCGGATTGGAGGGAGTATTTGCTTATTAATAAACCATGTTTGATGTCGAATTAGGTGCGAAAAATATGGTGTACTTCTAACTATATTATTGTCCCACATTGAAAAATTATGTAATTGTGATGAATATACAACATCTAAATAGTTAAATTGTCCCACATCAAAAGATTATTATAAGGTGGGATGATCTCATGCCTATAAATAAGAGTATCATTGAATTTAGGTATCAGACCAAAATATTTTGAATCTTCCAATTATTGTACCAGTTGCAACGCACAAGTTTTACATTATAATTAAGTTAATTACCCCGTTGCAACGCACGGGTATGAAACTAGTAAATATATTATATATATTATGTAAAAAAGGGAGACTACTAGGTAGAAAAATAAAAGAGAAATTGATCATGAATTTAAGAGTAAATAAAAGGATACAAAAAAATTCGAAAAAAGAGATGGAGAAATAATAATTTATACAATTATTTAAGGAGTCACTAAGACCCGTTTTGACCCTAACTCGACCCGAAACCCGTATAAACCCGACCCGCAGAACCCGTATTTTACAAACCCGAAATTGACCCTAACCCGACCCGAAACCCGTATAAACCCGACCCCTATAAACCCGTATTTTACAAATCCGAAACTTACCCGACCCGTATTTTATCCGAACCCGAAATGACCGAACCCGTAACCCACCCGCCCGACCCGTTTGACAGGTCTACCTCAGAGGCACCCGCAAATTGCAAGGTAAGGGATCAGATGTTGGCAGTGTTACCCCTGTGAGAGAAGCTGTTTCCAGATGACTCAGAATGAAAACTAATCGATAACTGCATTGAATGGCTATACATCGCAAAAAACAAGACGAGCATCGAATTTAGTGAGCAACTCTGCTTTACTCCAATTGTTCAAAAACAATTACTCAGGGAATTTTGTATTCTCATGTTCCACTAGTTAACAAATCTAGAGATACAACTTCTATTGTTTACTATTAGCACTGCCAGTAACATATTTAATTAATACTCACATATATTTCAGATACTTCGTAGCTGTGTCATCTGGAATTGTTCCGAATAACTTGTTGAAACTAACATCTCTGCGAAAATTGGTATAAATCCACGATCAGGACATTAATCCGTGTATTCCAGTAAAAAGACGAACGGAAAACTCTGGGAAGTTTATAAGATGGGTTATACTAAAGCATGAGCAAGAAAGATAATATATTTTTCCACGGGATATGAATCATATGAACAAATTTCAGTATCAAGTACGTTGGAAAGTTTTAGAAGTACCAGTTTAATATCATCACTTACAGCATTAGTAAACTCCTCAGTTTCCATATGTAAGCAGGGATCTCTCCAGAAATATTACAGTTCCTCAGTACACTAGGAATCCACAAAAAACCTATTATATGAAAAATGGTGGTGGGATTCAATCATATAACAGAGAAAAGATTTAACATACATTGTATCAAGGCTAGCCATATTGCTCAGATCTGGAAAGCCCTGAGTAGATCCAGAAATGTCACTTATTCTCCTATGAAAGATGAAAGGGTTGACGTTAATGAGTAATTGCCATACTGTAACAGACAGAGGAATCTGTTGCCGTAGTGTACTACCTTCATCCTATTTATAGTTTTTGCCAGAATATTAGTTAAAGTGAACATAGTTTGTACCATCTAGGTCAAAGTCAAATCAGATCAACATAAATGGGATGACGGAATTATAAGATCTACTCACAATTCAGTTACTTTGTCCAGGAGAGATAACACAGATGGAATTGGCCCCACCAGCCCGCTGGCATGCATTTCTCTGTAATGACAAATTGTATTGGGTGAGGGGATTTGATTCAAAACAGAATAAAATAGCTGCTTCTAGTCAATGTGATATTCTTACAATCTTTTAAGCTGCTTCCAACTCTGTATAAAGCTAGGTATCACTCCCCTGAAGTTGTTATCATTAATCCGACTGCATATGTGAAAGTGGGAAACATTAGTATCGCTCTATGTTACTCCAACACTTCAGTATGGTTGTCTGACACTTCATTTAGGATAAAATAAGAACACATTTTACAAAATAGCCATATCTGCCACATGACTTCGTGTTGCATTCCACACTTGCAAATGTGTCGGAGTATATAATTCATGGCAATAATAGATCTAAAGTTGTAGCAAACTTACAAATCTGTCAAGTTTTTCAGGCGAGCAAGTGTTACAGGAAGCATCCCAGTTAGCTTATTTGAGGACAGTATTCTGAATACAATGCCACAGTGTAGGTAAAAGTGTGAACAGCATGAGTTAATATCATTGAAATTAAGGAAAAAATAATTCTTATGACAAATACATAATGCAAGTATGAATGCTTACAAAGACTCCAAGTTCACTAATTTTCCAAGCTCGTCAGGAACTGTTCCAGTAAACCCGTTCGCCTCAAGATTCCTACAAACGAAGACACTGAAGCTACTCACAATTTGAACAAAGGAAAGTGACTCACTGATAATAATTAACTGTAAAGAAAACAAAAAAATTGTTTGTAGGGTGCTCCAGATCTAGTTTGCCTAATTCGATAGGTACTCATGATATTCAATTCGCGCTACGCCCTTTTAGAAAGTGATATCTGACGTAGATTTTTTAAGCGAACATGCCGAAATACACTTGAACCGATTTGCTATTCGCTATTCACAAGTGGTTCAGCAAGTTTAGTAACCTAGCTAAATATCACCCTTATCATTAGCGGATCCGTCTGTAATCAGTTGTGTTCCTCAACGCTATAAGACACTTTGGTGTGGTTTAATTAAATTTTTACTCCCTCCTTTTGTCCATTTTCTTCCCATTTGCTTTTACAGAGTTGGAAATACAAAATATTAATACATAAAACTAAAATGTTCTCATTTATTATCAAAACATCTTTCACAAAATATTATTTTCAAAAAAAAAAAATAATATATACATGTCGAAAAATAAGGTCAGAGTTCCGTCTCAACGACCACGTAAAAGCAATTGGGAAGAAAATAGAAAATGGAGGGAGTACATAATAACGATTCTACAGGTATTCAATGAGACAAGACCAAAAGAAAAATGAGACACCATGAACAAATTATAATAGGTCAGCCTCAGTCCCTTAACTATGTCGCCACCACTTATATCTAAAGTTTCACTTATCTACTCATAACTTTCAGTGACAGTCTATGACCAATCGTTTGGTTATTCACTGTCTCTTTGATTTCTACCAGATTATTTGCCAAGCAGTAGACAATTATAGATAAGAGACATACAAATAAGTGAGAGTGGTAATATTCCCCAGCATCTTTGGGACTTCTCCAGATAATCGGTTCACAAGAAGTGAGCTGCATGAGTTTGCCAACATGAGTTTATGACATATAAGCTTCTGAAACATCAACAATGGCGGAACCATATACTTACATTGATTCTAGCTGCATTGGAGCCCACTCTGAAGGTATTCCACCAGAGAGATCATTATAGGCAAAATCACTACAAGAAAAAAAAAATTTAAAGATTTTCAAAACACTATGCAACTTATAAAAGGAAAATGGATTAAAAAAAAGTTTAGTTTCTACATTCTCTGTAAATAAGGAAGCTTCACCAGCTCTGGTGGAAGCACGCCAGGAAGACTGTAACCTTTGAGGGTTCTGAAATCAATACAACGTCCTTTAGTATTAACCCCTCAGAAAACAAGTATATAATGCTCCAGAAGTTGAACCAAATAACCAAAGAAAGATCAATATAATATCGTAGTAGAAGCATGCGATAAAAGCTGATGTACATAAGATGAGGACACTGTACATGCTTACAACGTGACAAGTGTTATTCACAAGTTGACAATCACACTCAATGTTGTTTTCAGCATCCGATGCTGACAGCTGCAATACTCCAACCATTTCAATTTGACAAGAAACATCATCAAACTTCCAGTATGTGGCACCCATTGTTCGAACTATTTGTTGAAGAATCTCCACTGCATTTTAAATATAAATCGCGACGTCAGTTGAATCCTTTCTTTAGTATCTATGGTATTTACAATGGAACTTCTAGTTTAAATATACTTATCTACTAAGTGTCCCCATTTATTTTCAGAAGTGTCCCAATGTTTCTTCAAATCAAACTTTACTTTGTGGAAACCCTTAAATTAGATTCTAAGAATCCCTTATTTGAGAACAAAAGAGTATTGTTTGTGCGTGAAGATTATTAGCCAGAAGAAGCTCTAAGTGTGATTCTTATAGGAATATTTCCGATTCAGTGTTCTGAGGTTTGGGCTAATTCGCTTTCGTACCCTAAGGTTTCACTAGTTCCACTTATATTACAAATGGGATAGGTATCAGCTTCAACCAGAAGAGTGCAACAAATGGGATGGGTATCAGCTGTTCTAGGCTGCTTTAAATATTCATGACATACAAGAGTAAGGCTCAGCGAAAGCCAGACTACGGCAGTGGTCTCTCTCGAAAGAGCCACGGGCTATAGGTGATCAAAGGAACTTCTACATTTTATAAGACAGCAAAAACAACCTTCGTCCCACAATCATCACTTATAAATAGAGAAGCAAAGGAAAATACTCCCTCTAGCCCAAGAAGTAGTTTATGCCGAAAAGTCTGTGACATCTAAATCCAAGCCATTCAAGATTACAAACGGGCATTTCAGCTACGGCCCATTTTTGGTATGTTTGCACAGAGTGCAGATTGGGTTATTTCTATTTCACCAAGTGACGCTTTCACTTTGATGTACTATTAGTTGTCTGGTTTAAGTGAAGTCAGTCAGCAAGCCCTAAACTCTTGGCACTTGTATCTTTCGTATCCATCCATTTAAGCTCTCTACATTTGTGTTGGTTTTGGGAATCAGGAATACTAAACCAGAATGATTCTTAAAACCGCTACTTGTAGCAACAATGAGACGAAAGTGTCTTACTACTCCCAAAAGATGATTCCTTTCCTTTAAAAAATAACTCGTGCCAGTTGCCACCCAACAACAGGCAGTCCCGTCAGGCCGTGAAAATATGGTATGCCTACGACAGCTTTCAGGAATGTTTGATCACCCATGTTACTTGATCATTATCGAGCAAGCTACATTTGAGACGCTACTCTAGTGTAGAGTTTGCGGAAGAAGGAGTAAGAAGTAGATAGATTGCGACCACATTTATCCATAAAAGGAAGCATTTAATAGAAGAATACTGTGATTATATCACATATAGTGAAAGTATTCATGATGAAGAACCCTCCAATTAAATACCAACCAAAAACTCAATTCTCATTTTAACATTATTATCTCCGGTCTACAAATCAATAAACTAATTACTTTTAATCCCAGTAAGCACCCACTAATCAATATTTGGGATTCAATACAATAAGTCTTCATCTAAGTATCATCCCACTTGTGCATAAAAACAAAATCCAGTATATTGTTTTCCCTATATATTCTGCATTTGTTTTATTCTAACTACTTGACCCGTATTACGCTTAAGATTCTTAAAAAAAAAATGATTGAAGATAACAAGTAGCTAACCTTCAGATTGGAGTAGCTTAGAGGAGGATGGAGAGACAAGAAAAGAGAGGAGGAGAGTGAATAGAGGAAGGGGGTTGGCCATTTTTGTGAAGTGGACACTAGAACAAAGTGTCATGCTTCAAATTAATTAAACAACAAATATCTGCTGGATCTTAATTATGTTGAGTCACCATTTTGCTGATTATAATTCCAATCAATAGAATGAACTGATTGCCAATGAATGATTCCAACCTCTTCACTTGGTTGTAGTTCATCTTTAAAGTTCTTAACTAGTACGTCGGACTAATAGTAAGAATAACATGGTGGGGATTGGGGAATGTTGCATGTGGGATAGTTGACTCCGTCACTCCAATGTCACGGTGTCACCTATCTCTATGTTCAACAATTAGTCTTACACCATCTCCAATCATGTTGAGTTCTCTTCCTCATCACTTCTCAGTCTAGGGATGGCAACAGATCCTGGATCCGGTCCAGATCCGCTAGACCCTACCCTGATGGATAGGATATGGATCCTAATATTTCGGACCCTACGGATCTGAACCGGATCTGGATCCACCAGTTTAAAAACGGATCTGAATTTGGATTTAATCGGCTAGACCCGGATCCGACCCTAAGACCCGTTTTTAATATTAATAAAAAAAAAATTATGGTTGACTTCTCTAGTTATGCGTATTACACACACTGCACACATGACACAACTATCACAATTCTAATTTGGTCATTTATCCACCTCAACTTCTCAAACCAACCCTCACTTATTCAAACAAACCCTAAGTCCCGCCGCCAAAACACCTCAAATCCGACCGCCTGAACACCTCTCCCCGAGGCCGACTTAGCCGGCAACAATGAGTACACTACAGGCTTACAAGTTCACAAACACTCACAAATTCAAAATTAGGTCATTCACAATTAGTCGCCTCCTCATCTTTCAGATCTAAGCTTCCTGAACATTCCACCCTGTCGTGATGTTGTTAATTTAATTAGTTTGTCTTTAATTTTTCCAATTTCTTGTTACTTTTGTGATGCATTTGTTATAATTAAACTATAATTGTTCTTGTACGATGTTAATTGTTTTATTTTCGCAATAATCATGTTAATTTCGTGATGATAATTAGTCTCTTGATTATGCTGTTTTGTTGAAGCTTTACTTATTATTTTGATGTAACTTTAATAATTGTTTTGTTGTAGCTTTAATTTCGTGATGAACTTAATTTTGTGATATAACTATGGTCGTGATTGTTCTTGAGTACTGCTACTCATAGTTGTTAATACTTCTCTTCTTCAACATTGATTTTGTGAGCTCTTGCCAAGCTAGTGTGACACCCTCATTCATTGCGGAAAAGTAAACATATAATTCTAGATAAAAATTGCATGGATATGTTTGTAATAGGTTCATTTGGGTAAAAACCTGTAATTTTTAAAACCGAAAACGAAACCTGAACCTGTTATAAAGATATCCAAATGGGAAGGTGTCAAACATGCAAGGTCTAAAATAAATCTCATAAATAAAACATCGCTAAAGTCGCGAAACAAAGTTATACAACCCAAATATGAAAAAGGGAGACATATGTCCCTAAAAAGTATATAACATAAAAAGTGTTTAAGGGTCACAATAAAATAAAGCCAATCCAGGTCCCAAGGTTACTTTGCTCGCTAGCTCGTCCATATACCCCATATATGCATCACCTACCTGTCAATCGCATTTTATAAAAATACGAAAGCCACAGTCAGTGGGGAGTAACTCCGAGTTCTCCCAGCCACGAAATGTCATAATTAATGTAACATGTAAACATAAGAATATGAATACGAACAACACATAGCCTTAGCATATATATGCTAGACAATCGTGCTTATCATGTGAACAACAATATAACAACACATAGTCCTAGCATGTGAATATATTAGACCGACTCATACTACACTATCATGTGAATCACATAACATCCAGGAATCCAAACTCTATCAACCATAGCCGGCTTGCATCTCACCTTCTATGATTCATAGAATCATCAAACAAGAAAGGACAATATATCTAGAGACAGGCATAAGTTCCTAGTACCGTCAATAGTCACTCTGTAATTCGAGTCTATACCACGAGGTGAGGTAAACACCCTAGTCCTAAACCTGCGCAAACCTAGCGACATGCGGAAAACTACCGCATCCAAGACCCATGATAACAACACATGAGTACCCCTAAGGAGTCCACCAAAGGGTTGGCTAGTAGTTAAGCTGACCACATACATCTAAGAGTACGTCAGGAGGTCATGCCCTAACTTGGATATAAACCCACCAAGCTAAGACACAAAGGCTATTAAGCGATGAACATACACTCGTCAAAGACTATAATGGCCTATCTATGGCGAAGGCCGAAACACTCACCTAGGACCTAGTCCCATCTTGAATACTTTAGCCCACACCACACAAGACAAGTAGGACACCCAATTAACCATAAGAGGGGCAAAGAGTCCAAACTTGCACACACAAATGATCATACACACCCTAGCATATGAAAGGTTACGCAAGAGCATATTCAGCTGACAATCCAACAATATCTCCAATATCTATAATAACCCAAATTCTAGCTAACCAACAGTACCATAATCCATGAGAACAAGCTAAAATGGTAAAGAGGCAACAAGACTCAAGCATAAGGCATCCAAAGCATCCAACAACCAACATGTGAAATGATAATCACAAATATCAAGGCATAACATAAAACATCCAATAACAACCAATCTCACCTCAAAGACAAACCCTCGACCCGAGTCCCGCGACGGGTCATCGGTCAAATCGAGGCTGACCGGTTTAAACCTATTTTGACCAAACTCGTTCGGTCAATCTGCCCACTGCACTCGTAGTCTTGGCCTACTTTGGCCCAAATCACAAAATTCATCACAATATCATTCTCATACCATTTCCAATTTCTATCATGTGAAAAACTATTAACATAAGGAAATATATTCCAACTTACAAAATAACTAATTCCACAAAATTCTCGCATAATAAAATAGCATAAATAACCGTCTCACACAAGGGTAAACTTTTCTATAAATTTTTAATCGATAAAACGACGCCATTTACTCATACGGACTCCGAATTGAGTGATTCAAGTGACTAAACCACCTAATTTTTCGATGCCGTTCAATCTGTCATATTTTTGGAAACATTAGAAACCGTCTCGGTCCAGTACTGACGCGTCCCAGCCAAAACACGGACTTGTCACAACACGTAATTCCTCATCCAAATTTGTTCCAAACAATAATATACAAATGTGTAACATAAATTAAACATAAACATACTCATCTTACTCCATTCATTCATTTATCAACAAGATCGTCTCAAATAACAACAAACAACAACAAACGACAACAAACAACAACAAACAACAACAAACAACAAATACAACTACTAATGTGACATTAATTCGTCGAGTAACTCGGAATAGTTACCTTAAGCTAGAAAAAGAGAACAATAACACTTGAGAAAGAGCCCTAGAAACCGAAATCACTCATCATCTTCTACAATATATGAGTCTCTTAACTCATCTTCATATTCTTCACCTATAAGAACAACAAAAACACATAAATTAGTCCTAAATTCGAAACCCTAAAAAGATGAGTCTTAAAACAAAATTGGGGGAAATGAAAATAAAGCTTACTAGGAGATGAGGATTGAAGAGAGGATTCCAAATATATAATTTTTATGAGATTTGGTGGAGAAATGAAGGATTTATGGTGGATTAGGGATTGTAAAGAGGATTTTTGAGATGAATTTGGTGTTTGATGAAAGGAAGAGAGAGAGAGTAAATTATGGAGGAAATGAGAATTGAAAGAGGGGACAATAGAGGGTAGGTGGCCAGCCAAAAGGCATGGGGAGATGGGTCATTTGTTTACGTTTTGGGGTTTGCTTCGACGGTAATTAGAAATATTCGTCGAACGCGATTTCCGAGAATATTAAAGTTATTAAACCCGATTTTACTGAAAGATTAAGTACTCATATGCCCAATATCCAAACTCGTTTACCCAACGACCGTAAGAAATGGGAAAATCCCAATTTTACGACTTTTATCCGAAATCTATTTTATCAAAAGAAAAGGTTTAAATATAGTTTAAATCACTTTTAAAGATTTCTAAACTATCAAAAATAATTACATTTCTTCAAAATAAAATAAGATTATATTTTATCAAATAAATTTTATTTCAAATAAATTAATATTAAATTAAAATAGATTAAAATATTACTTTTAAAATATAATAAAGGTCTTCAAATTTACGGGGTGTTACAGCTAGTGCCTAGTGCCTAGTGCCAGTAATTAGTCAAAATGGCTAAATAATGAGCCAAGAAAATCCCTACTGCTAATTTCTGGAAGTTTATGATCATTTTTTTTAAATAATTTTTTTGGATTTGGGACCCGCGAGTAACCCGGATCCTACCCGGGTCCGTAGGGTCCGGATCTGGATCTTGCTGATTTGGACCCGCTGGATAAGGGTAGGATCTGGATCCAGCGTTGGCATCACGGATCTGGATCTGGATCCTATTGGACCCTATCCAGATCCGGCCCGTTGCCATCCCTACTTCTCACACATCCATCTCAACATTACTCAACTTTTCAATTTACCACAAAAATATCTCCCCAACTATGATTTACAATTACTTCTCATCACATTTTTGTAAATCTTTCCAAATATAATAGTTGTCTCTAATTGTAGAGAGAAATAAAATAAACATTTTAATACAGTTTTTATAATTTTTATTTACTGATTTAATATTGAAAAAGGTAATAAAAGAAAAAAAAAATGCTCACTTTATCTTTCCTACTGCACACCTATCTACTCTCTCTTGTTTTCCTTTTATCCCTGCACTCACATAGCCATTATTTTAATTGAGTTGCACTGCGCGTTCTCTTCCTCACATAATAGCGGAACATGTTGTAATATGTTCCTTATCCTAAATTTTGATCCACCTGGCATTTTTGTTGTACGACAAGGAGAAACGCGTAGTGGATATTCATTGTTGGAGATGCTCTTAGTACCCACATACGGAGTATTCGCTTTCCTTCTATTTTTTTTAGCAACCATAAAATTATAATGTTTACATACTAAGAGAGTAACAGTACGACTCTAAAGAGCCGTACATACATACTCCAACATTATTGAAAAACAAAATACAATTTCCTATTGAACTAGTAAGGTAGATGAGATGTTGGGTAACGACAACATGTTGGTGGAGTGCGGTAGCTTGGACATGAGCTTCATCATGTGTGGCTTCTACATGGCACGAGACTCCCAAATACCATCGAGACATTTGTTCTGACGAGTGACGGGAACAAGATGCACTTACGCCACAAGGACGTAGAAAGGGAAAGGCGAAAGCAAGCCAAACAGACTTGCCTCTGATGGAGAAAAATCTCCTACGTACATCTTGAAGAACCAACTTGACAGACCAAAAACCAATAACCCAAGTAGCCACACCAGTAGACGGACCAATACACAAATCGCTCCTCAACTAAACGCTTGTCCATAAACACCATAGGGAACCATCCTAGGATGCAGCCAACATAGACCGGACACAACCTCATCCCTTCATTATTCTTATGATAGATTATTATTAGGGACAACAAAAAGAACAGAAAACAAATAAACAGCAGCATGGGTGATGAGAGGCAGACCACCGAATCCAACCAAACCAACGCCACATCCGACCCAACTTAGACCTACCCGATCACATCTCAAAGAGGACCAACCTATGCAAACTCTGACCCACTACATCAAAGACAACAACATACCCACAGAACCAATCAAAAGCTGACAAAGAACCTGCCTACACCAAAGGACACAACCACCATTGACCCCAATCGAAATCCCTAGAACAACACAAACAACCTTACATGCAACCAGACAAAGAGACGAAGACCCAACCTAACACCATAAGATATCCAAAATGAACCCGATAGGTGGAGGAAGGGGTAAGGGGGAAGGGAACACCATATTGGTCCAAAAAGCAAAGCCACATAAGATACAACGACTCGAAACATATGGAATAGGCCCATCCCGAGGACCTAGATGGTGGGGGAGGAGGCGAGGGGGATAAGAACACCAAATCGACCCATAGCACAAACACATAAAATACCATGACTCGAAAAAGAAGGGTTATGCCCATTCTAAAGACGGACTGAAACAGATCAGACCCGGAAAAGCCTTACTAGGGGTGGGGGAGGAGACGAGGGGTAAAAAAACACGCCCCGGGGTTGTATGCAAGACCATATAACAAAGGACCGAGAAACAGAAGACATATTGGGACAAGGGCGGGCCACCGGAGCAGACAACTCCATCAACACCAAATGACGGGATCATCGGGAAGCCATTGAAAACGGAAAAAAGTGGGATAAAAAAAGAAAGGTAGGATTAAAGGAGGAGATGTAATCAATCGCCAGATATGAGCCAAGGGATGACTCCATCTTCGGTGAAAGGATAGGAGAAGATGGGAGGATAGAGGGTGGAAAGAGGAGGCAACGACAACAAGGTTTATTAGGTTTTGGGGGTTTTTTTTAACAGAGAAGGGGAAGAAAAATTTTTAAAGAGAGGAACAAAGAAAACCTAGTTTCCTTCTAATTATCACTATGGTTTATTAATTTTCACTCTTAACCAAAATTGATAATGAAATAATACTACTTCTAATAACTACAGTAGTAATAAGGCGAATTTAATAAAAATTGAGTTTTGGATGCGGATGTGGTCAAGCATATACTATTTAATTATTTCCAAAACTTATTTGATGGACCGGTTGTAACACCCTCATATACCAAGGTGTCTTACCAAGGACCACCCTAACATATAAAGGTGCTACCATCTCGGTTACCCAAGGCAAGTATATCAATAGTGACCATCAAAGAACAATTATTAAAGTATAAAGTTTAACTAATTACAAGTCTCCAAAACCAAAGTATAAGCAAAAGTAAACCAACTACAACTCATAAAGTATCTAAAAACTCATGACAACGAAAGCTAAAACTCTAGGTGATGACACTCCCATCCTTGATCCTGCAGCTAGCATAACCTCATCACCTGTCAATATCTGCTCATCATCCCCTAATGGATCACCACATTTTTATAAAACATAAACGGGGTAATTTCACTTAATAATCAAGATAAGAAACCACAAACACAACCAATACAATCCAATCCAATTGCAGTACCATCCTCTAAACTCCACTCATAACCAGTAACCGACTACACACCTAAGTGTGTAGCCCTGCCAGGTGTTAGAAATCTATATCTCATTATACTCAACATATTCAAATATGTTATAATTTAATTTTGTCATAAAAATAAATTTAGATCTTATGCATGCAAACATAAATAAATATAGAGAAGACATCGTTTTCCTTACTATAAAATTTCGGATCAAAGGGCACAAGTAAGATCTCCTTCTTACTTGTTCTTGAGCTTTCCTTATATGGATGAGCAAAGATTCAAAGATAGAATCTCTCCCAAAGATGAATACCCAAGATAACCCCTTAATAGATTAATATTATTAGATCTAGAATAATAATAATCTTACTAAAAATTGACCCAAAATATTTATTTGGGATATTCTCTCGTGTACCCTCGAACTTTTTCGTTTTCTATGGTGTATCCCTCTTTTTTCGCAAAAAAAACTTTGACCGACAATAATTCTCTGTTACGAGTTCAGAAAACGGTTATTTTTTTTTTCAAACCAATTATCTCGTCAAGGCCTTCAATTTGAAAAACAATTCGCCGCTTTTTAAACTCGTAGCCAGTAGTTATGGTTGGTCAAACATTTTTTAACGAATAAACTTTGACCGACCATAATTCCCGTCTACGAGTTGAGACGTCGGTGAATTTTTTTTCAAACGGAAGACCTCTTAAAGACGGTAAATTTGGAAAAAAAGTTTATCGTATTGTGAACTTGTAGCCCAGAGTTATTGACAGTCAAATTTTTTTGCATGAAAAGAGGGGTATATCATAGAAAATGAAAAAGCCGAGGGGTACACGAGAGAATATCCCTATTTATTTTGTACTCTATTATTTCGGTAAAATAGAGGAAGGAATTTTTGGAGTTTTTATCTCTCTAATTTCATAAGATATGTAGAGAGTTTTTATTTCTTACACTAGAAATAAGAATTGTATGAATGAATAATGAAAGAACCCATTTGGCTCTCTTTAGAATGCAAAACCGGTGGGTGTGGGGAGGGTGCCCTATGCATGGGCTTGATTCTCTAACCAAGAATATAGGCATGCAAGGCTAGGTGTAGGTTTCATAATTATGTTTTCCACTTATAAATAATCAACACAATTTTATCCTAATACACCCTCCATTTCGGTATACACACATAAAATGGATGAGTCCATTTTATTTGTGATTTTGTCAATATGTCACATGTGACACATTACATGACATCTTATATATAAAATGTATTTTTAACAATTAAAAATCAACATATCAATAAAATATGTCACTTATAAAAATTAACATAGTAATTCACAATTACTTGTACCAAAATGGTTTACCAATTTATAAATCACAACATCTTGTATTTATAATAAATTATTCATTCAGTTTCAATTGTTTCCGTAAACAATAATTTCATCTAAGTAATAAAACAATTCAATTACTTAGACCGTATCTTATTTAATCAAATTACAATGAGACACGTAAATATTACTTCCAAAATCGTCCGTCAATTTAAAGTAATTTAATTAACTCGTATCGTCATACGATCAATTAAATATTCAATTAAGAGTGTTACCCTTTAGGTATGACCTAAGGGGATCAATGATCACCACCGTCGCACGACGTAATGTCAAACTCTAGTCACCAATCATTACGATATGTGTGGACCATTGATCTGTAAAATATTACATCCCACATGTATTCTTAAACGAGACTTAAACATGTGATCATCATGATCATTGTGATCGCATTATTGTCGGAGGACACATATTCCAACAATCTCCCACTTGTCCTCGACAAGTGTGCGTCACCATTTCTCTTGTCCTATTACTATCTCCCACTCAATGCAAGGTGTCTTTCAGGTCGTACTTGCAAGTGATCATATCGAGAGTGGTTTCCTCGATCTGGAGAATAACTAATTGACCGAAATTATCTACCATAGATACCTTCTGAGCGTGGCCACGCATTTCCAGTTCATTACTCCTCGAGTGGCCCTGAGATATTGTTATAACCCTGACAAGGGGTGGACAATTTCTATTGCACTTATTCCCTTCGACTACCCACAGCCATCATAACCCAAAATATGCCCATTTGACCCCATTTACGAAGGTCGTAGTAACACAAATCAAAGTTAATCTGAAACTGTGCCATCTTAGGCGAACAGTCTTTAGTCAAAAGAATTGACTCATTAGAATACTATAGTAGCTCTCGCCACGACCAGGCTATATAAATTTGCCAGAACTCTATAAGCGGTCATAAGGCCCGACAAAGTGTTCCTAACAGTCTGCCTATGTGATCGACTAGTCATCTCATATGACTATATGGAATTTGAACTTGCCATCAATCGCATCACACTCTAGTCACTTCGAGACGTCACCTCATACAAGTGACTATGGGCAAATACCATGTTAATCCGGGTTCACTTTAACGAGGTTCAATATTGTCTCTACAACCCGTTTGGATATAACAAAGTATAAAAGGAGTTTATAGATTTTAAAAACTCGAACGACAAATGTGATTATCATATGAGTAGTCAATACTTGATTACTACTTCATATCCAATTTAGATCTTGTATGTAATTGTTCATCTCAATTCAATTGAAATGACATGACTCATCATGTTAAGCCTATGAGAAGGCTTTGGTTAGTAGGTTTTATCAACTTCTTGTACCTTACTCAACCTTACTAGATACTCGTTTTCCTTTATAATGTATACATTTGCATTACAAAACTTTCTGAGTACGTGTCGAGATCCAATCAAGACATAGGCCCTCTAGCCTTAGAATAGCTCCCACTGTTTTCACGATTAATGCGGGACTCATCCTTCTTGCACATCCCATGATTGCAAGTGTACTCAATTTCCGTTGTAAATATTTCTCATTGTTCTTTATTGCCTAGAACGATTCTAGAAAATCTATTTCTTAAATAACATAGCCACAATGGTATCCTAACCATCCTAATGTGTTTTGATTATGATTTTGTCGGAAACCATACGCAATCTCAATTGTCAATTGTCATTTGTGTAACACTCTTACACAAAATTGCATCAAAAACACTTTGCTTTACATCCTTAATGCTTCTGCAAGCACTTAAGGGTAATCTTTACGGCTTACTTGGTAACTATTACTTAAATTCGATTTGAAACAATTCATCATACTCAAAGTATATGAAGTGTTATACATCATTTCCTATTTAATTGATCTGGCAGCGGAAGCAAATAGAATCAATCAAATATGTTCAATTCGATTGAACTAGTTATGAACCTTATCAACATAAGACTCCTTATTTGACATTAATATCATGTGGATTTATCTCCATAAATCCGGATATTAAGATGTATTATTTTTCTCCTAGTCTTAAATCATTCCCAATAATCAATATGTCATCCACATATAAGACTAATTAAAATTTCCGTAACTCCCACTAAACTCCATGTATAAACACAACTTCTCGACTTATCGAAAAAAGTTTTATAACATGATCAAAACATTGATTCCAACTCATTGATGTCCTACTTAAGACTCTCTCTTAAGTTTCACTTTATCTTAGGATGACAAGAATCTACAAAACTCAAGACATGTATTGAATACATCAATACTATATATTAATTCCAGAAACCAAGGGACTTCAATGTAATTAAAGAAATCTATACAAATTAATTATACTATATAGTTTTAGATTGATAGCACCGTGTGATGGACCTGATAAAGGGACCTCATTGTAAATATTATATAGTTTTGGTTAAAAGTATAATATAAAGATGCCTTGATGAAGAATATTTATGGAAATTACATTATATTAAAGTAATTAAATTTAGAAAACACGAGAATATAGTGATTTTCCTTAAAATTAACATGCCCCACTTATGGAATTAATTAGTATCATCATAGAATTATACATTAAATTAAATGTAGTAAAAGTAATAGTAGCAGCAACGAGATTAATAAAATTAACGGTATTAATGTGGGAGTAGTGACAGTTATAATAATGATAGTGGGAGTAGTGAAAGTAACTACGAATGTAGTGAGAGTAACAGCGGTAAAAATGAGAAAAGTATGAACAATTAAATAACCAATCGACTCAAGGAAATATTTTATTTATTTAAATATAGGCCGAATAAAATTAACGGGAATAATGAATTTAACAGAAAAAAAATAGAGGAATTAGTAAAAGAAACAATAGTAACCACTGGAGTAGTGAACGTAATGATATTAAGAAAGAATGTCGTGAAAGTAATAATATTAATAACGGGGTAGTGAACGTGTCTCATAATTTGAAAATAAATTTTACATTTCATCATAATTACAAGATATGCCGTAGAAAAATATATTACAAATAGTTTACGTGTGAGTTAGACAACTCCAACATAGTTTATTTCGTTAAAAATAAAATTTAACGGTAAATAGAGGTAGCCCGAGCGAAGCCAGGCACCAAACCTAGTTCCTTCTAATTGAAGAAGTGGGTTTTAGATTCACTCGCTATATGTATATCATCATAATGAAATACAATCTCTAAGAAGATCCAAATAGACTTAAGCATTTCAACTAGTGCAAAACCCTTTGCTGCCAATCAAGCTTTGATATCTAACAATTCACTTGGAATTTATTTCGGATTTTCATGGCACTAAGCCTTGTATTGAGTTGTGACTTAAACACTCTCATGTAAGTCATATGTTCATTACTTTCCAGAAGTAATCAACTTGAATCAAACAATTTCTTTGTAAGTTGCAAGCTCTTTACTTTCTAAAAGTAACACTAATTCATCATCTTCAACAAGTGATGACTTTAACCTCCTAGGTTTTGAAGAAACAATGTCTTACACAAAACGTCTCATGTAGACAAGAAAGACCAGTTTGTGTAGCCAAGAAAGACCAGTTTCTTGTGACATAACATTCTTTGTGGCTCTTTGAATAATTTCTCCCACTCTGTCTTCTAGAAATAAACTTGTATTTTAGAAAGACAGCTTCACGAGCCACAAACCCGTTGTACTCGTGATTATAATAAGGAAAAATGAGCATTTGTTTCTTTTGAAAACTTACAACCATGGTACCCTACCATTTCATATCTCATATGATTCGTTTTAGATTTAGTGGAAAAATAATTTAGACAAAATGATAAAATCCCCAAAAGGATCAAGTAACTCAAAGTAACTTGATCGAAGTCCAAACCATATCGAATAGCGTTTGATTTCTTATCCAACCACACATTATCCCATAATGTGTGTTAAGAGAGATTAACTTGTGATACTATATCACATTTCATTTGGATTATATCAAAGTCTTCACTTTGATAATCCCATCACGACTAAATCTTGATTCCTTGAACTCTTTGAACTTCTTCAAAGATTTCTCTATTTACCTTATTAAGTGAACACATTAGCGTCAACTTAAATCATTGGTAAAAGAAAATAATCAACCTATTTTGAATCAATGATTTACAACCTCGATCTCCTTTTCAACCAAAAGGCACGAGACATCTTGCTTTGAATACAAGATACGCATATACCATAAGATCTAATGGTTTCAAGAGTACTTGATAACTCTTTGCGTTCATCATTCCAAAATCTAAGGTTTAATCTTGTGATACCAATTTGAGTCTTGCATCATCTTCATGATGTATCATTCTAGTTTGGTTTAGAATATATATTCACCTTGATAATGGGCTAGCCATACATCAAATCATGGTGTATAGGGTCACAAAAGTGAGACCTCTTTTGTATCTTAACAAGTTTATATTCTTATTTAGAGTTTATGCACTTAATAGCCACAATTAAGTACAACTTTAAATCCAAAAACTAGATTAAGTACACAATTACTCTATCTCTCAACATCATTGTTGTTAGTCGTCATATTTTAATCATTCTATGTATCAAATACAATGATGAAAACCACCATCGGTTTCTAATATTGACGAAGTAGTATTAGCAAAATTTATGTCAATCAAATAAACATTTAAAGAAGAAGGTCCCATTAGATGTCCCACAACTAACTTGTTGATTCTTCAATAATTTGGGGTAGTTTCCTTTCTAGCGTCCAACAATTAAGACAATGGAAACTTTATCGGTCGGGATTGATAGGTTTAGTATTGCTATTCTCAATAACGTTACTTTTAACATTACCTTGTATCAATTCCATTCTAATTTTACTTCTTAGAACTTTATCCTTTTCTTAACGGTTTAAGAGAATGCTCCCACTCATTTCAATGAGTTTTTGCTTAGAGAAGCAAAATTTAATTTCATGAAGACTACTCTTCATTCGTTCGTTTAGTCTTAAAACTTTCATTGAAGTGGTTGCGGTATTTTGGTCAATTTTGATTTTCAACAAATCTAGTTACCAAAATGATTTAACGTTTCAAAGTACTTAACTTAATTAAGCATATGAGAAACAATTCATTGTAAGTAGATATGTTAGTCAAGAATAAAAAAAAACCCTTTTAATCACGAATAAATTCTATCTATACTCTTCACAAGAGATCCTTACAATGGATAATACGAGGTTTTTAGAAGAAAAATTCAAATTTTGTCTTTAGTTACGATGTTTTAATGGAGATTTGAATCAAAAATCGAAATGATATCGTATATGAATTGCGGTAGAGAAATAGAACAATATGATAACGGAATAGTGGAAAACTCAACATCTATCGTTTTATTAATACTTGTAAATAACAAGTAAAGCATTTACATAGTGACCTCTACCCAACTATGATAAATGATTCCAAGATCCAAATTCATATTAACTTGGGCACGGTGTGGCCGATGAATCCCTTATCAATATAACTCGGTGGATTAACTCTTTAATCGATTCTACTTTTAGAACTCTTGGTCGATAAAATTACACTAATATTTATCTTTAGCCCGGAACACATGCGACTACGGTCACGAATACTGTTGGGGCTGGTGTCCTCTACAGTTAGTGCAATAACATTTAAATCTCTAAATGGATCAAAGGGTATACTTTTGTATTATTATCAGTTGGTCCACGTTTATCAATAACGGTTGGCTTGCTAGATAAGTTTGACGTTATTGTCATAGTGATGGCGGTGATCAACTGGTCCCTAAAAGTCACACCTATAGGATACGTTTGAGAGATGTGACGGTATGAAAATACAGTCATGTTGATGCCTAAGTTGACTAAGCAGTTCGTCGGAGTTATTGACTAATAATTAGTCAAACGCGATGTTGAGATAATTATTTAATACGGATTAAATAATAATGGCTAAAACGAATTAAACGGTTAATTCGTAATTTAAATATAAACGATTATATTTAATTGATGTATATTTAATTAATTATACAATATTGTCTTTGTCGGACATGTATTAATATTTCGACTAAGTCATGTTACTAGTTGATATTTTAATAACCGATAACCGATGACGATTTATAATTAAAAACCCGTCGTATACATATTAGCGAGACGAGTCGGACCACGAGTTAAATGAGGAGAAAGTGGAAAGCCCACTTCCTCCCCTTGAGAACCCACGGACCGAACACAAGAGAACAAAAGGAGAGTTTTCTCTCCTTTTGGCCCTAACTCATTTTCATTTGAAAAAAAATTAGGTTTTTGAGAGCATTCTTCTCTGAAAAACCTAGATCTCACATCTACCAAAATTCACACAAAACTCTCTCAATATTGCAAGTCAATTAGAGAGTATTTCTAGCGCAAGGGGCATAGTCTCAGACGGTCTTGGGTGCAACGATTAGGAGGAAATCTACTTTGATTTCTGTTCTTAGGCCGCATTTCAAAGGACCCGAGGTTGATTCTTGTTCTTTATCGTTTCTCTATTGTTTTCGTTTATGACCATAAATCGCATGTTAAATTTACGTTATAGTCCTAAAATTTAAGGGTTTTATACGGATATTACCCCACAAGTGGTATCAGAGCGAGGCCACGTAATTTTTTCATTGTGATTTTCATTAAACGAATTGAATCGATATTTTTTTTTTGCATAAAATTCCGTGCGGCAGAATTTTTTTTGTCTCGGCTGTTTTTTTTTTTTTTAGCAAACCGTGACATTTTTTTGCATTGGTAATCGTGCCACACGGCTTTATGCTGATCAGACGATGTTTTGTTTTCAATTTGTCCTTTGCATATTGTTATTTTAAACGATAATCATGGCAATATGTTAAATTATTATCAATTGTAAATTCATTTCTATACGGATTAGGTTTATTTGCAATTGGTTTTATCAAATCTTTTTTGTTTGATTTTGAGCCGCTGGAAAATTTTTTTTGCTCTTTTGAGCTCTCGGCAATCAGCAGCTAATAATAAAAAAGAATTTTTTTTTTTGCTGCACTGTTCACGGTTCAGCCGTGAAAAAGAAAAAAAAAATTTATTTTTTTCATTTTTTTCGGCCTTAACATATGCATAATACGGATTTTATGCATTCGCTTGATAGTGAAACGGTTCACTCACGTACCATTTAGTTATTTTAAAGCGATTTAAAGTAACGGATTATCATGAATTAAAATTAAGTTGATAGAAGCGGTTTTGTCACATAATTTTAATTGTTAAAAGGTGGTTTGGATAAATTTAACATAATTACGGAATTATGTCACGAATAATTTTTATTTTAGTTGATGCATTTTTATTTATCGTTATTTTGAATGCCTTGAATGTTTTATTACGTATTTAATTTTTACAAACAGTTGTAACTTAGTGTGGCCTTAGTAGAACGTGTTACCGTAATGATGGAACACGGTCTTGGTTGTATTTTGAGATCTCGCATCTCCATTTTAATTTTTCCTTGTAATTATAGTTTTTATTTAGAATGTAAATAGGTTTATTTTTGTAAATTTTAATTGTAATTTTGAGAAGACCAAAGATGGAGATCGGATGCTCACTCCCGCTGCATGGACAAAGATGGAACATCAAGACAAGCTTCTCGGGTCCAACGGTGGATTCCAAAGTTGTATTATGTTCTTTTTACTAGGATAGGCCACACTAGGAATTTTTATTTACGTTTTGCATTCTTTTATTTATTTTATCGTAACGATAGATTGCATCATATTCCGCCTAAAACCAAACCACCTAATAATTGCATGAAAACTGACTCATATAGAGGTCACGCGTTAGTTTTCTTTGATATACAGATATCACACGTTTTTATAAGCCATCACCTAAATTTATTCATTCACGCAATGCTAGTTTTTTCGTTCACTTAAAATGAATTAAAACTAAGTTGATGGGATCTTCCTCGTATAACCAAAATTGAGAATAGTCTTTATAGGTCAAACTCCAATGAATCCCTTCTTCGTCGGTAGGCATAATATGACCCCTTCTACGTCGGGTAAGTTGGAACTGATTGACCTATTTTATCTCAACACTATGGTCACTCGTACGATCCTGTGATTATGGTGGACTATAGATAGGATTTACGGAAATCTATCGACCAGGAGTTCTAACGATAGAACTAGCTAAACAGTTGGCTTATCAATTTACGGAAATTGAGTCTTGGGATCACTTGTATTATTCTTGAGGGAGATCAATTATGCAAGTGCAATGAGTCTACACGATTAAAATGAATTTTAAATAGACTTAAATCACCTCGATGAGTTGCTTATTTCGTTTTGTTTTCCCTTTCTTTTTCAGTGTAGATCACGATCACTTAAACTGCTAATAACAAAATGGCTGGCCGTGCTGACGACCCAATGCCAAGTGCCACATTGGACCGTGAGTCCTGGCTTCGGATCTTCATGAATCAGATGAATCAGTCTACTCGAATGAAGAATGATGGATCAAACTTCGCGGATCGGGAGGCAAGATTACGGAATGCTTGCCGCTGACGGACGGAAGCTCAAATATCTGACAGAGCCCATCCCGTCAAACCCAGGCCCCACGGCTGGAGCTAACGAGATCGCCAAGTATAACGATTTCGTCATGGAAGCGGGTGCGATTAAAAACGTACTCATTTTTGCAATGGAATCCAATTTGCAGAAACGCTTCATATCCCAAGGTGCAAACAAGATTTTCACCATGCTCACTAAGGAATTCTCGAAAGCACCGAGAATCGTGACCTATGAGCATACCACTCGCTTCTTTGATGCGAGACTCAAGAAGGGCCAACCGGTTAGCCCACACATTCTCACCATGATTGAGAATGTCGAGAGACTGGAGTCCCTTGATTGTAAAATCAGCGAGAACATCGTGATTGACCGCATGCTTCATTCACTCCACGATGGTTTTGCGCTCTTTAGAGCGAATTACTATATGAATGATTTGAAGAAAAGTCCTCATGAACTACACTCCCTACTCGTACAGACCAAGAAGGATATGAAGTTCAGTGGGAGCTTGAAATAGGATGTTCTCGTTGTGTCAAACAAGGGCAAGGGTAAGGGCAAAGCTCAGGCAGACCTAGCGGTAGGTAAACCGAAGTTTAAGAAGTCGGGATCAGGTAAGAGTGGGCCTGGTGAGGCAAGCAACTCATCAGGCGCGACAAAGAGAAAGACCGAAAACATGGAATGCCATCACTGCCACAAGACTGGGCATTGGAGGCGTACATGTCCTGTTTACCATGAGGACATAAAAGCAGGTCGCGTTAAACCTGTTAGTATGTCTTCTTCCTCTTCTACTTTTATTCATATGATTGAGATTAACCACGCAAGTTACGGAACTTGGGTACTAGATACTTGGTTGTGGTTCTCATCTCGTGTAATCATTTGCGGGGCTCAAAACATCGAACCCCTCGTAAAGGGTGAGGTGGACCTGCGTGTCGGGAATGGAGCACGAGTGGCTGCCGTCTCGAGGGGAACATACGTGATCCGACTTCCTAGCGGATTTGAGTTATTTTTATATAATCGCTATTATGTACCCATCTTTCTAAAAACATTATTTCGGTTTACGCACTTGACAAACTTGGTTTTTCATTTGTAATAGAGAATAATACTTGCATTTTCTCATTACACGATATGATTTATGGCAAGGCAGTCTCCATGAATGGAATTTATGTTTTAGATCGGACCACCGAAAATATTACACGTAATGAATAAGAAGTTAAAGGTTGGTGATAAAGATCAAACGCGTACCTATGGCACTCGCCGTATGGGACACATTAATGAGAAACGCGTAAAACATTTCATAAAGAATAGAGCTATCTCGGCCTTTGATTTTCAATCATTTGGCACGTGTGAATCATGTCTCATTGGAAAGATGACTCGAATTTCCTTCAAAGGTATTGGAATACGCTGCCGACCTATTAGGACTCATACATACGGATGTGTGTGGACCTATGTCAATCACCGCACGAGAAGGCTATAGGTATTTCATCACTTTCACGGACGATTTAAGTAGATATGGCTATGTCTACTTAATGAAGCACAAAAGTGAATCCTTTGAGAAATTCAAGGAATACCGAGAATCGGTACGAACCTCTGGGTAGAAATATTAAAACACTGCGATCGGACCGTGGTGGCGAGTATCTTTCTCACGAGTTTGATCAACACCTCAAAGACTGTGGGATTGCCTTACGATTAACTCCACCGGAACACCTCGGTTGAATGGTGTGTCCGAACGGAGAAATCGAACACTACTTGATATGGTTCGATCCATGATGAGTCACACCGTGTTGCCGACTCATTGTGGGGTTATGCTCTTCATCACCGCTCTAATACTTAACCGAAGTCCGTCTAAAGCTGTTGACAAGACTCCATATGAACTATGGAAGGGAACGGTCCCTAACTTGTCCTTTATACGGGTTTGGGGCTGCGAGGATTATGTCAAATGGAGACACGAGGATAAGCTCGGCCCGCGATCGGTCAAGACATACTTTATAGGTTATCCTAAAGGAACGCTTGGTCATTACTTTTATTCGCCAACCGAACAACGTGTATTTGTTGCGGCTAGTGCGACATTCTTAGAGAAGGAATTTCTCGAGAATGCAAAGAGTAATAGAACCTTCGAACTGTCGGAGATTCCAGAACCAAATACCGAGCAACCATTGGAGGAACCAATTCCTTCAATCCCTTGCCAGATTAATATTCCCGAGGAACCTAGGAGGTCGGGAAGAGTCTCTATTCCTCCGGACAGATACATTGGTATGGTCGAGGAACATGACTTAGATGACATTCTACTCTTAACGAGTAGTGAACCCGCAACCTATAAAGGTGCCATGACTAGTTCCGACTCAAAGCTATGGCTTGAGGCCATGCAATCCGAGATGGACTCTATGTATGAGAACAACGTATGGGATCTTGTTGACTTTCCTGCTAAGGTTCGTCCCCTTCAATGCAAATGGCTTTACAAGATAAAGCATTCTGTGGAAGGTCAACAAGATATCTATAAAGCACGACTAGTTGCTAAAGGTTTCACCCAAGTGCCAGGTCTGCACTACGATGAAATTTTTGCACCCGTAGTCATTCTGCGTTCCATTCGGATTATCTTAGCGATTGCCGCTTTTCATGACTATGAAATTTGGCAGATGGATGTGAAAACTGCCTTCTTAAACGGTTTTTTGGAGGAAGAGTTGTACATGGTACAACCCGAAGGTTTCATCGATCCTGAACATCCTAAGAAAGTGTGCAAGCTTAAGCGTTCCATTTATGGACTTAAGCAAGCTTCTAGGAGTTGGAATCATCGTTTCGACCAAGTGATAAAAGAAAATGGATTTACTCGATCGGTCGAGGAACCATGTCTATATATCAAGTCGAGTGGGAGCAATATTGTCTTCCTAATATTGTTATGTCGATGACATACTCCTGACTGGGAATGACATACCTGTCTTAACTTCGGTAAAAGTATGGTTGAAGAACCATTTCCAGATAAAAGATCTGGGTGAGGCACAAAGAATTTTGGGCATCCGTATCTATCGAGATAGATCACATCGGATGTTATCTCTCGATCAGAGTCTTATATAGACAAGATACTAGAGAGATTCAAAGATGACTAACTCCAAAAGGGGTTTCTTCCTATGGCTCCAGGGGTGCATTTGAGCAAGTCTCAGGCACCAGAGACACCGGAAGAGAAAGAGCGCATGACACGGATTCCTTATGCCTCGGCTATAGGATCAATCATGTATGCCATGATATGCACACGTCCGGACGTGGCATATGCATTGAGTATGACAAGTCGATTCCAACAAAGATCATCAGGTGAATCACATTGGATGGTCATCAAGAATATTCTTAAGTACCTACGGAGGACTAAAGATTGGGCATTGACTTATGGAGGCGAACAAAAGCTATGCGCAACCGGTTATGCAGATGCTAGCTTCCAAACGGATCGTGATGACTCGAAATCTCGATCCGGATTTGTTTTTACTCTTAATGGCGCTGCAGATCACCGGAAGAGTTCCAAACAAAGTGTTACAGCAGATTCTACGACTGAGTCCGAGTACTATGCCGCGTCTGAAGCTGCAAAGGAAGCGATATGGATGCGTCAATTCTTACAAGGACTATCTGTAGTGCCTAGTTCGAATGACCCGATCACCATCTATTGCGACAATAGAGGTGCCATCTTCCAAGCTAAGGAGCCTAAGTCTAGCAAAAAGTCTAGACATGTACAACGGAAAGCTCATCTAATCCGAGATTACGTGGAGCAAAAGGAGGTAGTGATAGAAAAGATTGCTACAGATGATAACATAGCATATCCTCTCACTAAACCATTACGACAAGATAAGCATGAAGGGCATGTTAATTCCATGGGAATTAAACGTGTTCCTGAGTTGTAGTACTCTTTTATGGATTAGATTCATTCACTTTGTACTCTATACGACATCATCGTTTTGATATTTATATATTCTGTTTTTCATGTGGATTTGTACGACAATTTTGAACACCACAAAGTGAACTGAACAAACATTATATTTTTGGTCCTTAATTGCCCACATGAGCTGATAACTCGGCAATTATTTTGTGACGTTGGTTGATGGTGGGTTCAACGAGCCATAAGTCAAAAGGTTGACCACCAATCACGAGGCGATTTATACGGATATCTCGTAGGACACAATTGTGACATCGACGTGGAGTCCTAAATGTTTTATAACATTCGGTGCCAGGTCGTGGATATGACCTCCATGGTGATCCTAAGAGTCGATTCTTTTGACTATCGACTGTCTCTTGAGACTAAGGCAGATTTTGGGTGACTTTGGTTTCTTTCTCACGGTCATCCGTAACAGGGGGCCAAGTAGATTTTTTCTGGGTCATTTCATGCTGTGCTTAGATCGGAAGGAGTCGAGTTGAAGGAAATATTCAGCCTTTATCGTGTACTCGATATTTCTCGGGGCCACTCGAGGAGTCAGAATCGAAATGCATGGCCATGCTCGAATACGAATTCGTTTTATCGGTTGAGTTACTCTCTAGTCGGGGAAACCACTCTTGATAGAGATCGATTGTAAAATACGACCTTTGCGGATCCGGATCCGCAAATTGTTTTACATTGAGTGGGAGAAATTTTAAATGAATATGAGAATCGGTTATCGCACATACACTTGTACGACAAGTGGGAGTTTGTTGGAGACGTGTCCTCCGATTAGTGCGGATAACGTTATTGCACATACACTTGTACGGACAAGTGGGAGCTTGTTAGGGCTGGTGTCCTCTACAATTAGTGCAATAACATTTAAATCTCTAAAAGGATCAAAGGGTATACTTTTGTATTATTATCAGTTGGTCCACGTTTATCAATAACGGTTGGCTTGCTAGATAAGTTTGACGTTATTGTCATAGTGATGGCGGTGATCAACTGGTCCCTAAAAGTCACACCTATAGGATACGTTTGAGAGATGTGACGGTATGAAAATACAGTCATGTTGATGCCTAAGTTGACTAAGCAGTTAGTCGGAGTTATTGACTAATAATTAGTCAAACGCGATGTTGAGATAATTATTTAATACGGATTAAATAATAATGGCTAAAACGAATTAAACGGTTAATTCGTAATTTAAATATAAACGATTATATTTAATTGATGTATATTGAATTAATTATACAATATTGTCTTTGTCGGACATGTATTAATATTTCGACTAAGTCATGTTACTAGTTGATATTTTAATAACCGATAACCGATGACGATTTATAATTAAAAACCCGTCGTATACATATTAGCGAGACGAGTCGGACCACGAGTTAAATGAGGAGAAAGTGGAAAGCCCACTTCCTCCCCTTGAGAACCCACGGACCGAACACAAGAGAACAAAAGGAGAGTTTTCTCTCCTTTTGGCCCTAACTCATTTTCATTTGAAAAAAAATTAGGTTTTTGAGAGCATTCTTCTCTGAAAAACCTAGATCTCACATCTAGCAAAATTCACACAAAACTCTCTCAATATTGCAAGTCAATTAGAGAGTATTTCTAGCGCAAGGGGCATAGTCTCAGACGGTCTTGGGTGCAACGATTAGGAGGAAATCTACTTTGATTTCTGTTCTTAGGCCGCATTTCAAAGGACCCGAGGTTGATTCTTGTTCTTTATCGTTTCTCTATTGTTTTCGTTTATGACCATAAATCGCATGTTAAATTTACGTTATAGTCCTAAAATTTAAGGGTTTTATACGGATATTACCCCACAAATACTTCCGTTGAGCTCAATCCAAATTTCGAATAAATGTGTCCATGATCCAAACCCACATTAACTTGGGCACGGTGTGGCCGATGAAACCCTCATCAACATGAATTCAGTGGATAGACATTTATCACCCACTTCCCCTACGTAACAAGGTTTGTACCCCGGTGTGGCCGAGTGCACTCCCTCACGAAATAGGTTTTCATGGTTTCTACTTTTTGGTAAGGCTTAGTCTCAATTGTTTATTTTTAGCGAGAGGTCATGTCAATTTATTATCTATCACGTTTTAAGTGAACTAAAGCGGTGAACTACGATAATTGTAATTGACACGGTCGATAAACTCGATTAAAATGATAATGCATGTTTTAGTTATGGCGATTTAGCGATGCATGCAACATATAAATAAAATGCAAAGCAAAAATAAAATCCTAGTATGGCCTTCCTAGAATAGTAAATCTAGTAAACTATTACAAATTCGGAAACCAACTCCATTGGTCCCTTGAACTTCGGTCTTGGCACGCATCTCGAGGTAACACCGTCTTTAATGGATCGCCTTCTCGAGTGGCATCGTCTTCAAGGAACTCCGGAATAAATAAATTACATAACAAATTACATAATTTCCTATTATACATTTGTAATTAAAATAAAATAAATCTATTAAATTACAAAACGGTGATACGAGATCACAATAAATTACAACCGAATCGATATTCCCATACATTTCGGGCAATACCAATTAAAAACTAAGGCCATATTAAGTAAAATTACATAATTCAAAAATTACATAAAATAAAATTATAACAATCATAAATAAAATGCAGCATTATAATATGTATGAACATGCCCAATTTTATGCTAAATAGCCTTTAAGGAGCCAATATCGTATATAAATCGGTTTTTACGGATTTGCGTGATTTAACATTTTATAATCACAATAATTACATAAATTCGTATTTATGTACAAGTTAATTACGCTAACCAACTTAGGACTCAAAATTAGTCTCCACTAACATATTGACAATAATTAACTTATATTTCTTAATAATGTTCATAAAAGGACTTAAAATACAAAAATATGTCATAAACTTCAAATAAATCATAAAAATTTCAAATAATTTCAAAATTTGAAATTTAAAGTCATGAACATTCTAGAAAAATACCATGACACGCATAATGTTCAAAAACTTAGGTTAAAAATTTCGAATTTTATCGAGGAAAAACAATGTTGCGGTTTATCGGATTTATCAATTATTACCATAAAAAATATGAGAAAAATTATTTTTATTAACTTTTCACTTTTAGATCTGAAATATATGATGAAATGCAATATGTGATGTTTTTCCTTAGTCATGAAGTATGTTTTAGCAATTTCACTAATTAAAGTCACTATTTATGTTATTTTTCATCAAAAATTCATAAATCATCCATAAAGCTTTCATTATAGCCAATTATTTTACACACATCTTGTAAAATTGCATATGACAACATAATAAATTTCTATGACCAGATTCGAAATATAACTCATATTAACCTATTTTTCCATTTAAATTCGATTTTATCTTGAAAAATCCGTATTTCGAGCATATGAACTCATAAAATTATGAACATTTACAGGTCATCCAAAGATAATATATGTGAAAACATATCCAAAAACCACTGGAAAAATCGAAGTTTAGCTAATTTTAGTCCAAAAATGACATTTTTATCATAAAATCACATTTTTAATGCCATTATTATACAAAATGGACAATAAAATCCATAAATTAACCAAAATATCCTAAATACATTTTAGGACTAGAAACTTTAATCATGCATAATAAATTTCGGGATATATCATAATAAACACAAATTTGTATGTTTTGTTTGTTAATCGTATAACTCGGAAAAACAATAACTGATTTGCATGCAAACAACCTAAGACTCATGATACCGCTTGTTAGAAATCTATATCTCATTATACTCAACATATTCAAATATGTTATAATTTAATTTTGTCATAAAAATAAATTTAGATCTTATGCATGCAAACATAAATAAATATAGAGAAGACATCGTTTTCCTTACTATAAAATTTCGGATCAAAGGGCACAAGTAAGATCTCCTTCTTACTTGTTCTTGAGCTTTCCTTATATGAATGAACAAAGATTCAAAGATAGAATCTCTCCCAAAGATGAATACCCAAGATAACCACTTAATAGATTAATATTATTAGATCTAGAATAATAATAATCTTACTAAAAATTGACCCAAAATATTTATTTTGTACTCTATTATTTCGGTAAAATAGAGGAAGGAATTTTTGGAGTTTTTATCTCTCTAATTTCATAAGATGTGTAGAGAGTTTTTATTTCTTACACTAGAAATAAGAATTGTATGAATGAATAATGAAAGAACCCATTTGGCTCTCTTTAGAAGGCAAAACCGGTGGGTGTGGGGAGGGTGCTCTATGCACGGGCTTGATTCTCTAACCAAGAATATAGGCATGCAAGGCTAGGTGTTGGTTTCATAATTATGTTTTCCACTTATAAATAATCAACACAATTTTATCTTAATACACCCTCCATTTTGGTATACACACATAAAATGGATGAGTCCATTTTATTTGTGATTTTGTCAATATATCACATGTGACACATTACATGACATCTTATATATAAAATGTATTTTTAACAATTAAAAATCAACATATTAATAAATATGTCACTTATAAAAATTAACATAGTAATTCACAATTACTTGTACCAAAATGGTTTACCAATTTATAAATCACAACATCTTGTATTTATAATAAATTATTCATTCAGTTTCAATTGTTTCCGTAAACAATAATTTCATCTAAGTAATAAAACAATTCGATTACTTAGACCGTATCTTATTTAATCAAATTACAATGAGACACGTAAATATTACTTCCAAAATCGTCCGTCAATTTAAAGTAATTTAATTAACTCGTATCGTCATACGATCAATTAAATATTCAATTAAGAGTGTTACCCTTTAGGTATGACCTAAGGGGATCAACTGATCACCACCGTCGCACGACAGTAATGTCAAACTCTAGTCAGCCAATCATTACCGATATGTGTGGACCAGTTGACTGTAAAATACTACATCCCACATGTATTTTTAAAACAAGATTTAAACATGTGATCATCATGATCAACAGTTGTGATCGCATTATTGTCGGAGGACACATATTCCAACACCAGGTTACCCATCGCCACAGGTAACCCTCACCGCCAGTGGGGGACCGCAACCTTGCCCACCTAAGCCCCGCTCATCGCAACGAGCAAATAACCCATGTCCATTACTGTGCACATCCCCCTTGTGACGGAAACCACAAGGGACGAATCAAGGGCGTGAATCCATTCCCGATGATGACTCCACTCAGCCGAGGGCGCACCTCAAGAACCATAGACAAACAACAATCAAACCAAACATCCAAGAATGATAATTTGAACAACAATACTAATCATCCAGTACATCAATCAACATCATCTTAAATCAATTGAACATACAACTAAGTAGGGAAACCCTACCTTATAATGAATCTGAAATCACAAGTATTCAGCGGAAGCTAGAACTGTTCCTCTACGAATCCCTCACCTAACAATAATCACAACAATATTATATCACAATCATTCCGATCCACCTTTTTCCCAATCTAAACCACTAGGGCAAAACCCTAAAAGTCAAACATAGCCAATTAACAAAGTACTAGTGACTTACCGACGAAACCGATATGGAAAAGACGAATGAAAGACTCACGATCGATCAATTAGCCTTGAGAGTGATTAGGGTAATTAGAGAGAGATGAACGTCAATAGGTTTTGTAAAAATGATTTGTAAACTGTTAAAATGTAATTTATAATCTTTAATCACCCTAATCAAAACCGCGGAAATTAATCCCGTCAGACCGGATACTCTGTCAGTGGTACTCGGCCGAGTACGCCTTACTCGGCCGAGTATCTCACTACTTGGCCAAGTGTTTCTGAGCAGTAGCTTGACCAGAAAATACACGACACCCTACTCGGCTGAGTTCCCCCCTATTCGGCCGAATAGACTAGACTCAAAAAACCGTGGTATTACACCGGTATCAGCGTGTAACCTCGTTAATTTAATGCATTTCTTAACATATTTTTCATTACGACTCATTTGAGAAGCATCTCTATGTTGTTTACACGAGGGTGACATTGGATATCTTCTATGCTCGTTGTGGGAGTGCTTGAGAGTTGAGACACTCGGATAATGGTATTATTATTATTGAAGAGGAGATTTGGGGTTGAAAGGGTGGCCCTCTCCTTTACAAAAAAATAAGGCCAATTCTTGAAATCGTTTCATAAAAAATAAAGTTGTAAAGGATAGAGAAAAAAATATTTAAAATATGTGTGTATTAGAGAGAAAATGGAGAGAAATAAATGGAAAGGACTAAATTCCCAAGTATGTATATGCACAAGTGTACTATATTTCAAGGTTTTTATTGAATTCCATCAATAAAGCTTGTAAATTTGATGATCATAATCAAAGGCACAAAATGCCCTTGTGATCAAGTTAAGATGACTAGTACGGGAATATGTCATGTAATTTTTTTGAGAAAGGACTATCTACTTGATCAATGTTCCCATGCTTGAAAAAAACCTAAACATTAATGAAGGACAGAAAGGAGACAAGGGATATCTCTCTAAAATTCTAGAGATATGAGAACCAAAAAAAAAAAAAAGAAAAAAAAAAGAGCCATTAGAACAATTATTAGTACGATTGAAAGCACCAAATTTTAGCCTTATTTTCTCTAATCCCAGATCTACCTCTTCTAATTTTCACTTTTCCCTTTTCCTAATTAGAAGAGCTCTAATAAAGAGAAACACAAATACACATGTTATATGATTCAACCTCCATAGAGGCTCTGTGGCCAGCGTTTCCGGTCGATTGTTTTCGGTCGGTAGACTGCCCTGCTCTTACTTCCAACGAATTTATTCTTTTTTAATTCTAAGCGTGGGTTGATTGTACTGGGTTAGGGCAAGACTGTTTCCAATGGAGGTTTTTGTGCCCATTGGTCTCTCTTAGTAGATCTGACACTGCGGTTCCCTACCACAAGATTGGTGTCTCCTCCTCCTCCTCTAAAGCACAAGTATGCTCTCTCTCCCTTTATTTGCACTATTGCTGCCTCTATAAAAGCTGATTTGGTTAAGGGAGTTACTACAATTCTCTTCCCTTTTCTCTCTATCTTTATCTTTTTTAGTGCTACCTTTGTAGCTTTAGATCTTATCTTTTGTATGGATTCTGAAATGAGTTTTAAAAGTGTTCTCTTAGGATATTTTTCTGCCTCTCCTGTAACTCAGGTTGATGAGGTCGTACCATCGAACTCCTTTATGGAGGTTCTTAGTGTGATCCAGCCGGGGATTCAACATACTGAGACTCCATAGACTCAGGTGGAGCGTGATGAGGAGAGTCCCCCAAAAAAAATATTTTTCTTCGTAACCTTCCTGAAGTACAAAAAGAAGTTTTAAAACTTTCTAAGTCTTGCTTGGTTGGTCAAATGCTACAAACCTCTGTTGATTTTAAGCTTGTGGTTGGTCGTCTTAAAATTGAATGGAGTTTTACTGCTGGTAGTATAGATTTCTTAGATATGGGTAACCAATGGGTGCTCATTAAATATGCCAACCCGAATGACAAAGAACGTATTTGGCATGATAAATCGTGGCATGTTCTAGGAGACCTATTTGTTATTAACCCTTGGATACCTATGTTTGACCCTTACTGTGAGTCTATCACTCATGCTGATGTATGGGTCAGACTACCCAGATTTCCAATTGAGTTAGATAGTTTCGTTCCAATTTGTAAACTCTTTAAAGCTAATAAGGTTGGCTGGTTGCTTAAATTAGATATTTTCGCTGAAGAAAAATTCAATATCAAGTTTGCTAGAGCCTGTGTTTCAGTTAATGTGGCACTTCCCCTAATCTCGTAAATTGAAATTGCTCGTGTTGGTGGTTTAAATGATGCTTTTGTTGTTTGGTATGAAGATTTTCCCATTGGTTGCTCTTGTTGTGGATCACCATCATACATTATCGATGTTTGCCCTTTATTATCACTCCCCACAAGGGAAAATAAAATTTTCATTAAAAAAGATCCAAAAATTCTTGAACTTTCCGAGTCTACTTTGGCAAAAGCCTCTTGGGTAGAATCACATGGAATCACGACTGAGACGACTGATGTGATCCATGCCCCAATGAGGAGTGTGCCTAAGACTAAAGTATGAGTTGTACCCAAGAAAGTATCTCAGCCATTTTCACAAAAAAAAGAACAAACAATCTGACACTTCTAAAATCCCAAAAAAGGATAAAGCTATGTCCAAGGGTGTTGTCTTTAAAGAATCTTCTAATGCTATTGGTAAAATTTTTGAACCTATGCCAACAAGTAAAGGGAAAGGTAAAGGTAAATTAGTGGTTGAAACCAGTGCATCGTCTTTGCTAGAGTGCTCTGATCTTGCAATAGCTCATACGAATGAACTTAAAATAGTTCATGCTGATATGAATCCCAGTGTGGGGCTCGGTCAAATTGAGTCCAAGATCAACAATGGCAAGACTTTTGCTCTGTGTGAATTAGTTTCTAATTCTGGTTCTTTAGCGATCGTTCCAGTCCCTAAGATTACTAACTTTTCTAAAGATATTATTGTTTCCAACCCTTTCTCCCTTCTTGGAGAGGGTCTGGATACTGATGTTATTGCTCCTAAAGGTGCTCTAGCAGATTTTATGTACGATGATGATGATTTACTTGATGATGATGACTTAATTGAATGCTCTTTCAACTCCATGAACTCTACAAACTCCTTTATTCGGTAAATTGGATATCTGGAGGTGAACAATGACAAGTGCATTTCTAATTCCAAGGATTCAGGTTCGTCAAAAAGAAAGATGGAGGATGTAGAGGAAGTTGATTCGGCATCAACTTCTTCTAAACGCTCTAGGACTTAAAGGCTTTTAGCCTTTCTCCCCCTTCCTTTATCAAAATAATTAATGATTGTCCATAATCTTTAGAACAACCATCTGTAAATATTTTGATGTTTTTGCCCGCTACTTTACTTGGTTTCTCTGTACCTTTTGTTGGGAAGTAGCTCGGAATTTCTTAAGGGGGAGTGTACTCGTGTATTCTATGGTTGCATTAGTTTTTGATCTTTTGAAGAAGCTTTCTAGTAAAGCTTCTTCCTTCCTTGTCGGTATCCAACTTAATTTATATCTAATCTCAAGGGGGGATTGCTTTATATGGTTGTCGTGTGCTTTTTTCTCTTTTCGCTTTGTCGTATGCGCGTTATACTCTCTTGAAACTCTTGATGAAAGCATTGTTAACCCCACTGCCAGAATTTATTTTGAACAAGGTAATGCTGTATCTTTCTTAGGCTGTTTTATTTCAACAAGTACTTGGTTTACCACAGATTATGTCGAAGGGTATAGTCATTCTTGCTTGATTATCAATCGTTTTTGCCATTTCGAATTTTACTTTAATAGAGAAGATTGCATTTGCCATTGACAGGCTAAATCGCACACCTATCAAAGATAAACTAACTGGCCTAAACTAATACAGTAGAGGAAGTCGGGATCGTATCCACAGGGAGACAATTGTGTTCTATTTGCTAAATCTAAGTTTGTCTAAGTCACAAATGGGGGGGGTGTTTGATTGGTTTGTTTAATAACTAAAGCAGCGAAAGAAATATAAATAAAGCGTAAAAAATATGAAATTCAAATAATAAGAGAAAAGGCTAGAACATCGGGTTACCATGAAAATGCAACGGTCAAGTCTAGGTTAACGGTTGGCATGAATACGGTCTGAAGGGTAGTGAAAAGGTCATTCCGGTCCGCTATTCGCCCTAGAGTACTAATTTAGCTTTCGCTCTAATTAGGATGGTCTATTGTTTGTAGCAGATCTAACTTCTTTCAATCTCTCGATCTATGTCGAAGTTTCTCGGGTCAAAGCTACAATTAACAACACAGATTTATATTAATGTCAAACCTAATCACCTAATTAAGACCGTCTTATTATCATGGCTCCCCTAAATCCTAGCAAAGAGAATTTAGCTACGCATATTTAAATCTATGATAACAATAACAAATATGATAATTGATTCAAACATGATAAGTAATTGACAAGAATAAATAAGCATGAAATAAACGAGATTAAAAGAGAAAGAAAAAGACAAGAATAAGGAACAAAGGAAGAACAAGAATAAATTAAATTACCGAATGAAAGAATAAATTACCAGTTTTCAGATCCAAAAATCTAGAGCAAAGAAACGTAAAGAGAGTTTTAACAGTGTAAAAAGATGTAACCTAATAAAGTTTTCAAGTTATTCTTTTATACGAAGTCCAAAATAAAACTAAACAAATTAAAACTAAACAAGAGACTAATTGGGCTGAAAACATAAGTTGGAAATCTCGGCCATATAACATCCAGTCGATCGACCAAGCAGAATGGTCGATCGACTAAAAAGAGCTGTTGAGATGAAATAAGTCGATCAACCAAAAACGCCAGTCGATCGACTTTTTGTCGTCGCGCATTTCCTGCAACACGCACTGAACTTCAAACGGCCGTCATTTCTTCGTGACTTGGGCAAACAGAGCGTGTTTGGTGACGTTGGAAAGTTAACAGGACAAGCTTTCATCTCCAATTTGAATCACTTGATTATCATTTGTAGAACTAGAGTTATAGCTCTTCAAATTAGGCACTAGTAATGTGAAGCTTTTCTTTTGCTCGATAAGTTTCCTTACTTCACTACGAACTCCAAAAGGATGATTTACGAGCTCGTTTATACCAAGACTAGAAACGGGATCTCATCTCACCTTTGTTGATAGGATTTGGCATATATTTGCACATTTGGGCGAATTAACCTGTCAAATCCATAACATGTATCCAAAGTAGCAAACGCGGGGAATATAGCAATGAAATAGCATATGAAATGCATAGAAATGCGTGCAAAAATATGGAATAAAAGCATATAAAACGCACGCATCAGCTATTCCTCAAAGGTGCTGAATAGCTTTTGTTTTGCTTGTTCTGTTGCGACCGACAGCAGTTTTACGCATATTGGGTGCTTTTTGGTCGTCTTTTTTTTAGCAATTTCCCTTCAATAAATTTTTTTTAGTCCCAATTGTATTTTGCCTTTTGGAATGTTCGTCAAATGGTATTAACATCTTAGCTTTTTACCTCATATGCTATGGCTTTGTTTCCCTCAGTCTTGGTGAATACAATCGAATTAATCTGAATCTTTCTCTAAGAAATGATGTTGAACTTTTTTGCCAACTTGAACATTTTTGGAGTAGAGTGCAATTTAGCTGCCGTTTCATTTTGTTTCGTTACAAAACTTCTTGGCCATATAACCTGGGAATTTCATAAGTTTTGTGCTGGTTTCACCTTTGTCTTAGCAAATTGGTTACGATTTTATTTTATTATCCATGAATATTGTTTTTTGGAATGTTAGAGATACTAAAAGAAAAAAAATCCGCTCAAGAACTAAATTTCTTTTGCTCGTCAAATGGAATTAAAATCTTAGCTATATGTAACACTAAATCGTCTACTAAGCCTGACCCTTATCTGATAGCTAACTTTGGGTTTATTAATTGCGACTTTATCCCTAGTGTTGGGTTATCAGATGGTGTTTGGTTATTTTGGAAAGAGTCTAGCTCTATGACTTTTTCGTTAAAGTCACTTTTAAATCAAATTGATTCATTGCTTGAGAAGTGTGTGATCTGACGAATAATGTATTTTTTTGCCTTATTTTTGTTTATGTCCCAGCGCAACCGTCTGGGAAGACGGAATTTTGGATAAATTTCAAAGTTGGTTCTTAATCTTGACATGCCTTTCTTATTACTAGGAGATCTTAACGAGATTAAGAATCCTAGTGAAAAAGAAGGGGGTGCAAAGGTTAGCAATGCACGTTTTTTTAAGATTAACTAAGTTTTTGAGTGATACTAATTGTATAGATCTTCTGTTTTCCGGTAATTTCTTTATTTGGAGAAAAAAGAAATCTGGTCCTGAAAATAATTTTCAAATCCTTGATAGAGCATTAGCCTTTCCTAATTGGGTTAGTATATATCCAAACATGCAGTTTGCACACCATGCTAGCTTTCACTAGCTCAGACCACTGTCCTATTTCCGTGAAGTTCCATAACCAAATTCATAAGAAATCCCCTCCCCCCCCCCCCTTTTAGATTTGAAATTATGTGGACTTTATGAGATGATTTTAGTAAGCTCATCAAAAAGTGTTGGCAATACTAATTTCATGGGTCTTATATATTTTGCCTCTCTCAAAAAGGCAAATTTCTAAAACAGAAGACTAAAAAATATAATCAGTCTACTTTTGGAAATATTTTTAGACAACTTTAAATTGCTGAAACCAAGTTAGAGAATATAGAAAACCAACTAGGTTCATCCCATTCATCGGTTTTAGAAGTCGCACAGTTGAAATGGCTAAAAAAGCGTAATGCCCTCCTTGACTATAAACGTATATATCTATTGGCAAAAAAAACTCGTATAGACAAAGCTAACTTTTGAGATAATAATACTAAGTATTTTCAAAATCATGCTACAATTAGACGTAGTAGAAATGGTATTAAACAATTTATTAATAAGGATGGTGTGCTTTTGGTCGGGTTTTACTCTTCGGAGCTTTACTTTTCGGTTACTTGTCGTTAGGAGCACCTAGACCAAAACATTATTTATAACTTCACAAACAACTCTACTATTAGTAAATAGGCAAGTAAAGGTCGGATCCCAAGGGACGGGTATTAATGTAGGATTTTCGATTGCAAGTAGCGGTGTCTAGGGGTGTCACGATTTGGGGTTGAGATAAGAAGATCACTAAACTAAATAGCAATAAAAGTAAACAAGCAAGATTGTTAAAATGAGATGTAAACAATTGATTAAAAGCACTAGGGTGTCATGGGGTCATAGGGGATTCATGGGAATTGATCATACAAACATATTCTCAAATTATAAGCAAGCAATTATTGTTGTGATGGATCGAGTTGGTTTATATCTTACAATCCTAGGAAGGTTTGGGTCCCGGAGCCGAATCGATTAGATTGTACAACACCTACAAGTCGACTTAATCCTCCCTACTCAACTATATGCATGGTCTAATGAGACTCGAGTTGGTTTATGTCTTATAAGTCTCATTGAAAAGGTAGGTGATGGGTAAAAAATGCAAGGATTCATAGGCTCGCATTTCATCAAACATAACATGTGCATAAGTTGAGATCACAACAAGCAAGCAAATATACTATGAAAACATATTAAATTAAGCATGAATCATTCCCCATGTTGGTTTCCCCTAATTACCTATTAACCCTAGTTAAGGAAACTACTCACTCATTATCAAGTTTAACATGTTAACAAGGTTGTCAATCACATTAACAAAGCAAAACATGATGAATAAATGAAGATGATTAACAATAATTAAAAAGGGATTAAGAGGATTATACCTACTAGTGATTCCAAAATAAAGTAAAGAATAATAGAAGTACTTGATGAATGATTGGAAGGTTGTCAATCTCCCATTAATAACCCAAATAATCTTCAATTACCCAAAATAAAAGATGAACAAAAGAGAGATTAAGGAAATGAGATTTGTATTAATATTTGATTAGAAGTTGATTACAAGATTAAGAAGAGATTAGAATGATATAAACTACACTAAGGATTGATAAGAAGAACATGATTATCTAATTAGACTAATGGGGTATTTATAGTGGGGATTAGGTACACAAATTAGGGTTTACTAAGGGCGTAAATGACGATTAAGTCCTTGAGGAATCACTCCTCTCAGAAAAGATGCGAGTCTCCTTTTTGCCGGTCTTTCATAAATATGCGCATCTTTCATGGAGGGAAGAAAAGGGCGTATATGGCTGTAAGGGAATCCGAGCGTCCAAGGTGTCAGGACGGGCGGATTTCCTGGTGGCTGGACGGGCGGATTTGTATGCTGGACGAGCGAATTGTGGGTGGTTGGACGGGCGTCCCTTTTGCAAAGACGCTCGGATTCCTCACGTCTTGGACGGGAGTCTTCTTTGTTGGACGGGCGGATTGTGTCACAGCTTCCTTTTCTTCTTTTCTTCTTCCAATAATCCTCCGGGATTTAGTCGGGGATGCAAGGATTTCTTCATCATTGCCCATCTACTATAATATGTACAAAGGCCTTCTAGTCTTATCTTCTCCTTGATGCTTGGTCATTAGATTCGATCAATTTAGCTCCATTTTGCCATGAAAATGCAAGGTTTGCACTCCTCTCCTACCAAGGGAACAAAACCTCAAAGAATATGCAAAACAAAGGACTAAAGATAGTAAATGACCCAAATATGCATCAAAAAGCATAGGAACGAGGCTAATTCGAGGACTAAATGTGCTTAAATAATGGTCACATCAAATATCCCCAAACCGAACCTTTGATCGTCCCGAGTAAAGAGGTGACAAAACTAGGACCATTATTTAAACTAACCTAATAACATAGCCGATAGGAGACAATTAGTGGGTCTCAATCCGCCCCTTCAACTCACAACAAGACAACCATGAGGTATGATGCCTTCTTTCAAGGCAAGGTGGGTCTTGCCAAAATGGCGACACATCCAATCATTAAAGCACACAAAATCAAGTAATGGATGCATCTACAAAAGAATATCCACTTTCCTCATCTAAGCGGCGGAAATTATCTACAAGGGAAGCAATTCAAGGGTACACACTCCTTTATAGATGCAATTTCTTCAAACTACTAAGCCTAGAAGGATACCAATAAATCACCTCCAAGTTGTGTCAAGCTAGGGTACCTTTTTCCTCAATCGTTAAATGCTTTTGTCAAGAATATACTCCCTATGGTGTTAGAAACACTGGAGGATCGCGGAATTCCCCCTCTTGCCTAGACAAGAAGAAGGGTCGTCCCCTCTCTACCATGCACAAAAATGGATACGATGGATTAAGGGATCGATAGTATTTGAGTTTCATTTGGGAGTTTGCTTTGTTGTTGTTTTTTCCCCAATTTCTTGTGGCATATAACATTTGAGAACACTTTCTTTTTGCCATTTCTTTTGATTTTTGGCATTTCAATACTTGACAACTTTTTAGCTTTTGCATTTTTCTTTTGAACATTTTCAAAGTCACCCCATATGTAGTGAGGGTGCCTCATATTAGAAGCATAGGAGTTTTCATTTTTGTTACTCCTCTTTTCTTTTGATGCATTTTGCAAACTTTTTCTTTTCTTTTCTTTTCTTGAACTCAAATTTGAACAATTTCTTTTTGTGCCCATTCCCTTTGATGACAAAATGTATGGTAGAACATGGATGAATGATGGTTGCATGGTTTCAAGGGTCACCTTGGAATAAACGGTAGCCAAGGAGTTATCACACCACAAGGTACTCTTGACTAGGCCTTAATCCATGGGTCAAAGGATACTAGCATGACACATCCTAGGGTATTTTACAAGTATTCTAACAAGGAAAGTCTTAAGAAGAAAAAGCATCTACTAGGGCCTATATACACTTGTCAAGCTTCCCAAGTAGACGGTTTCACAAAATTTTTCTAACATGCAACTATATGCCATGATGCAACTAACATTTATACATCCTAATGCATATGATTCTACCGACTAGTATGCCAAATAAACTAAATGCAAGTCTTAAATTCACATTGTTTATACCGCATCAATCAAAATAAAGCCACATAGTCATTAACATAAAGAGGAAAAAGGAGATTGGAAAGATCATACCATGCGGTCTTCAATATCCACATGTCTCGGATGTGGCATAGTCGATCAATGTGAACAAGGATGAACAAACATAATATATACAAGACTACACTACAAAGGAAATGAACATGTTTTTGGTTTTTTCAATTTTCAATTTTTATGGATTTTTCGAAATTTTTGATTTTTTTTGGATTTTTGAATAAAATTCAAGTTAGAATTTCCCATCCCCACACTAGTATGGGCATTGTCCTCAATGGCCAATACGATAGAAAATTATGCAAGCATGATGCATGATTTCTAAACTAAATGCAAGCTATACTAAGCTACACTACATGATGCATGAGTTTTTGTTATGGCGGAGAGCGTAATTTAGATTACCTCCCGATGCGTATGCATGGACTTCCCCAAACCAAAATAGACATTATTTCTAATGTCTTGAATTTTGGGGTAGCTTATGCACACGGAATGCAATGCATGAAACTACAAATTGTCATTTTGGATTTTACAAGTGGGAACAATAAAAAGAACACCTTAATGAAGCCAAGGTGTTATTCCTCCATGTTTCTAGGACTCCTCGAACAAATGATCAAAATACAATAAAGAAAACAAAAGAAGTAGACAAACCGTAAGAGGGGTGAAAGAGTGTAGGAGCCTCCAAGGTTTGCTAATCCTCCATCATATCATCATTATCATCATTTTCCTCCATAGAAGTGGAATTATCTCCACTCCCACTTTCACTTCCTTGCCCTTCCTCACTTTATTCTTCTTCCTCATCTTGAGCTTCTTCTTGTTCAACATTCTCTTGAACCTCTTGTTCTGCACCTTCTTCATCAACACCCTCATCAACATTCTCCTCTCCACCCGGTCTTCCACCACTAGAGGTGCTTGGAAAGAAAACTTCCATATCCGCCCAACTAGGCAAAGGACATGATGGATCAAGAAGTCCTTGCCTAGCTAGATGTAGGAGGGGCGGATATTGGTCCTTGTAAGCGTCCACTCTATCATTGTAAGCTTGCTTGTGCATTTCCCTCATGAGTAGAGTTAAGTAATGATATTCTACCTCGACATCCTTGGGTTAGAACTCGTGATACTCAAATGGGTAGGGTGGTGTGACAATGGAGGAGGAGGGCCCATCAATCTCGCCTCTTTGTTGTTGAATAATATACTCGGTCTCCTCGGAGAGTGGAAGAAGGTAGTTTAGTCGGTGAACACTCAATCGGCAAATCTTTGAAGGCAAAATGAAGGATCTAGCATCATTGGTTAACCACCCATATTTGGTGTCAAGAGGAGCATGCTTGACCCACTTAAACTTATGAATCATGGTGTCCATATCAATGAGATGACCTCCTTTGACCGCCACATAAGTTTTGTCTTTGTTGAAATTTGGGTTGAAGTGCTTGGCCAAATAGGTAACTAGTCCTCCATTCACAATAAAAGCGGTGCCCTCTTTACCACAATCGACATTAAGCCATCTTTCAACCAAAAGTCTTAGAGCATTGTATGGCTTAGTATATTCCCTTCCTATGTTCAAGGCCGACTCAAGAAGAACAAAATCGAGCTTGGTAAGATGATTAGTGCCATTTCTCGCTACCAAAGTATTCCCAATGACCTTATGCCACACTCTAATGCCCGGATGGTGGACTAATAGAGCAAGACAATCATGAAAGCGCACAAATTTCTTTCCGGAAATTGCCTCCCAAAGAGGAGCGGGGTCGTACTTTTTGGGGATCTTGTGATAGTATGGGGTATCACTAAGGCCTAAAATCTTACTCAATTCACCAAAAGTGATGCGTCTATTGACATTTGCAAGACGAAACTCGATGTGGGTTCTAGTTTCCACCCTTGTAACTTTCAAGGAACTCAAAAATTCCAATGTGAGGGAGGGGTATGTCAATTCCTTCATGGTGAACAATTTACTCAATCCCATAGCCTCAAAGAAGGTTTTGGTTTGTTCAAGAACACCCAACTTAGACAAAGCATCTTCACAAATAAATTTTGTAGGCATAATGGTCTTCTTAGCAAAGAGAACAAATTTATCCCTATGAGAGTCGGAAGTGAAAATTACCTCAAGATAATTAGATAGTTGCTCAATGACCGGAGTTGTTGATGTTGTAGCTTCCATAGGGGGACCTTGTTGAACCTCCAACCTTGCCTCATGAACTACCAATGCCTTTGACAATTTTTTGCTTGAAGAGTTTGCTGCCTTTTTGAAAGTGTCTTCTTTGGGGGTGCCTTGTTACCTCCTTTAGTCCTTGCCATTGTTGATTACACCAAAGAGAGAATGAAATCTTCAATTTTTAGTTATACCCAAATCGATTTAAGATTAAAGAATGTTGCTTTGTATCTTAAAAATCGACTCAAAGGTTGAAGATTTTGGTGTTTGAATGAGTTGTTGTTGTAAAAGGAGTGATTAATTTTTGTTGTGGGGAAGTTTGGATTTGATTTTATTGAATTTGGTTGAGGAAATCTTGTTTTGTTGATGTAGAGGATGAGGATTTTTGGGGTTTTTGGGTTTTGGGTAGTGTTTGAATGAGAAAGGAATGAAAATGAATGAGGGGGAAGAGGTTTAAAAGACCCGTTAAATTTGAAAACAGCAGCAGGGACGAGCGGATTCAGGCCTAGGATGCTCGGATTCTGCACGTTTTGCTTCAGGAAAAGACGCCTCAGGACGAGCGTCTTTGGGTAAAGACGGGCGGATTCCTCAATGTGAGATGAGCGGATTCTTTGAAAGACGCTCGTATTCTGTTACAGGGTGATTCCTTAAAATTAAACATCATAAAGACGAGGGTCTTCTTTGCAAGACGAGCGTCTTGTATCAGACGAGCGGTTTCTTCACTGGGACGCTCGGATTCTGCGACAGACCATTTTCTTGAATTCCACAGCTCAGCCAGACGAGCGTCTGGTGATATAAGACGCTCGGATTCATCAGGACGAGCGGATTCTCTCATCACACACTCGGATTCCTCCATGTCCACACGGATTCAGGTCCATCCGTGGGGACTGCTTAACCCGTATCATTTTCATTCTTCAATTCTCGTGTTCTTCATTATAGGGGCACTACAAAGGCATGAATAGCCTAGGCAATTTCTATCCCCACACTAAGTCAAAGCACTACACATCAATGAAATCATAAGTCCCTCCCTCACTTCTCTCAAAGATGATGAATATCTTGATCAAGGCACAAAAATATAAATCCAAAAATGACAAAAATGCAATGTAAAAATTGAAATGCAAGTTAGGGAGTTAGAATATTTACAAATGGTGGTTTAGGGAGGACACCACCAAACTCTCATCCAATGTGAGATGTCAAGGGGGCATGTTCAAGGTGTTGTTGATGTTACTCAACACCTTGAAGAAGTAGTCGAAAGCTTGTTCATTATCATGATAAAGATCCTCAATAGATCTTTGCACTTGTTGTTCTTCATGATGGTCTTGGTTCATAGCATTACCAATGTAGGGATTGAATATCCCTTCGAACTCATCATCCCAAAGACCGCAAACTTCGTCTACTTGATCATTAAAAATCTCTTGAGTTGATAGAGACAACTCTCCTTCTTTCTTGTTTTGGCCAACGAGGCCATCTTCTTCACTTGTCATGGGTGAGCTTTTCAAGCCCTCTTTGTTGCTATTCTCTTGCTCTTTGAATGGAGCATCATCAACTTTCTTTTTCCACTGGAATTCCGACTTCTTCCTATCATTCTTCCGGCTATAGTGATCAACCATAAAGCATGGCTCATGCAAACGAGGAGCTCTCATGGTCTTGTCAAGATTGAAAGTTATGCTCTTGTCTCCCACTTCTAGAGTAAGCTCTCCGTGCTTCACATCTATCACCGCACCCACGGTGTGCAAGAAAGGTCTACCTAGAATGATCGGAATATTGGAGTCTTCTTCCATGTCAACAATGACAAAGTCCGGCGGGATGAAAAATTTCCCAACTCTCACGGGAACATCTTCCCATATCCCTAACGGTGTCTTCATCGATCTATCGGCCATTTAGAGTGTGATGTTGGTACATTTAAGCTCTCCCATCCCTAACCTTTTACTAACCGAATACGGCATAACACTCATGCTTGCTCCTAGATCACACAAGGCCTTGTTGATCGTGGTGTCGCCAATGGTACACGGTATTGAGAAGCTTCCCGGGTCTTTAAGTTTCGGAGGTGAACTCCCTTGAAGGATTGCACTACTCACCTTAGTGAAGGCGATAGTTTCAAGCTTCCGGATCGACTTATTTTTCATAAGGATGTCCTTCATGTACTTTGCATAGGCCGGCACGTGATTGATTAATTCCGTGAAAGGAATCGAGACTTCCAAGTTCTTCACAATTTCCATAAATTTCCCAAGTTGGTCGTCGAACTTAGGCTTAGCTTGACGACTTGGGAATGGGAGTCTAATCACAATGGGCTCTTTCTCCTTGGCCTTCTCTTCACTTTTCTTTGAAAATTCTTCTTTTGTTGGTTCTCCTTCCTTAGAGTTTTGCACAACTTCTTCTTTCTCACTAGCTTCCACAACTTCATCCTCAACTTGCTTCTTTGGTCCTTCATACCTCGTACCACTCCTCAAGTGAATGTCACTAACCGTTTCATATCTTGGGGGATTACTTTGAGGTGGTAATTACCCCTTTTGTCTTTGAAAACTTGAAGATGCTAGTTGGATCAATTGAGTTTCCAACATTTTTGTGTGGGCTAGGATGTTGTTGATGGTGATGTCTTTTGCTTGGCTATCCTTTTGCATTTGAGTGAAAAATTCTTGTTGATTCTTTTGCATTTGGAGGACCGCTTTTTGAACATCAAAACCTTGGTCATTTTGTTGATTGTATGGAGTTTGATTTTGGTAACCTTGGTTTTGGTTGAAAAAGGGTCTTTGGTTTTGGTTTCTCATGGGAGGTGGGGTGTATGTTGGTTGAGGGTTTTGAACATTTTGGCTTTTGTATGAGAGATTTGGGTGGAATTTTGTGTTTTCATTGTAATAATTGGAATAAGGGGTACCACTCTTGTATGCTTGAAAAGCATTCACTTGTTCATTTGTTCCCCTACATTCACTTTGGTCATGTCCCAAAGTTCCGCAATTCTCACATATCCCACTTGGGATTGATGAAGATGCTACCATGGCATTAACATGATGCTTTGGTGATTTTGAGGCTTCTTCAAGTTTAGCCATAGCCTTCTCAAACTTCAAGTTTATGGTATCAATATGAGCACTAAGTTGAGCACCCAATTGAGTAATAGAGTCCACTTCATGCTTTTCTCATCTAGTAGCCTTGCGGGGTCTACTATATTGTGAGTTATGGACCGCCATTTCCTCAATCTTGTTCCAAGTTTGATTATCGTCAACTTCGGTGAACATACCATTTGATCCCATGTTGAGAATGTTTCTTGAGTCTTCATAAAGACCATTCCAAAATTGTTGTACCAAGAACCATTCGCTAAGTCCATGATGAGGACATGAGCGACAAATTCCTTTGAACGGCTCCCAAGCTTCATACAAAGATTCTTCATCCCTTTGCTTAAAACCCGTAATTTGAGCTCTTAGCATGTTAGTCTTTTCCGGAGGGTAGAATTTTTTGTAGAAAGCTAGAGCCAACTTTTTCCAAGAGTCAATTCCAAGAGTAGCCTTATCAAGGCCTTTCAACCATTGTTTTGCGGTGCCAATTAGAGAAAAAGGAAATAAGACCCATCGAATTTGGTCTTGAGTTACACCGGTTTGTGAAATCGCATCACAATAGTCACAAAAAGTTTCCATGTGAGAGTGAGGGTCTTCACTAGGCATCCCCCCAAATTGGCTTCTTTCGACTAATTGGATAAATGCGGATTTAGCAATGAAATTTCCGGTTAAGTGTTGTGGTGTGGGAGTACCATTGGGTAGGTTCTCCTCGGTTGGTACGGAATGTGATGAAAATTTAGGCATTGTGGGTTGATTTTGTGTTGGATTGGGTGTTGGGTTCTCCTCACCTTCTCTTGCAAAAGGGTTGACGAACTCAATAGTGTTTGGTTGAATATCCACAACCTCACCAATACCTCTCAAAGTACCTCTAGCAAGTCTTCTATTGTTTGTCAAAGTCCTTTCAATTTCGTGATCAATGGGTAACAAGTTACCTTGTGATCTTCTAGACATGCAAAATATCAAACAACTTGAAAAAAATTAGAACAAACCTTGAGAAGTTTTACTTCCCCAAGGCAAAGAAAGACACAACTAATAACAATCTAAGAAAATCAAATCAAGTTAACACCGTCCCCGGCAACGACGCCATTTTTTGGTCGGGATTTACTCTTCGGAGCTTTACTTTTCGGTTACCTGTCGTTAGGAGCACCTAGACCAAAACAATATTTAGAACTTCACAAACAACTCTACTATTAGTAAAGAGGCAAGTAAAGGTCGGATCCCAAGGGACGGGTATTGATGTAGGATTTTCGATTGCAAGTAGCGGTGCCTAGGGGTGTCACGATTTGGGGTTGAGATAAGAAGATCACTAAACTAAATAGCAATAAAAGTAAACAAGCAAGATTGTTAAAATGAGTTGTAAACAATTGATTAAAAGCACTAGGGTGTCATGGGGTCATAGGGGATTCATGGGAATTGATCATACAAACAAATTCTCAAATTATAAGCAAGCAATTATTGTTGTGATGGATCGAGTTGGTTTATATCTTACAATCCTAGGAAGGTTTGGGTCCCGGAGCCGAATCGATTAGATTGTACAACACCTACAAGTCAACTTAATCCTCCCTACTCAACTATATGCATGGTCTAATGAGACTCGAGTTGGTTTATGTCTTACAAGTCTCATTGAAAAGGTAGGTGATGGGTAAAAAATGCAAGTATTCATAGGCTCGCATTTCATCAAACATAACATGTGCATAAGTTGAGATCACAACAAGCAAACAAATATACTATGAAAACATATTAAATTAAGCATGAATCATTCCCCATGTTGGTTTCCCCTAATTACCCATTAACCCTAGTTAAGGAAACTACTCACTCATTATCAAGTTTAACATGTTAACAAGGTTGTCAATCACATTAACAAAGCAAACATGATGAATAAATGAAGATGATTAACAATAATTAAAAAGGGATTAAGAGGATTATACCTACTAATGATTCCAAAATAAAGCAAAGAATAATAGAAGTACTTGATGAATGATTGGAAGGTTGTCAATCTCCCAATAATAACCCAAATAATCTTCAATTACCCAAAATAAAAGATGAACAAAAGAGAGATTAAGGAAATGAGATTTATATTAATATTTAATTAGAAGTTGATTACAAGATTAAGAAGAGATTAGAATGATATAAACTACACTAAGGATTGATAAGAAGAACATGATTATCTAATTAGACTAATGGGGTATTTATAGTGGGGATTGGGTACACAAATTAGGGTTTACTAAGGGCTTAAATGACGATTAAGTCCTTGAGGAATCGCTCCTCTCAGAAAAGATGCGAGTCTCCTTTTTGCCGGTCTTTCATAAATATGCGCATCTTTCATGGAGGAAAGAAAAGGACGTATATGACTGTAAGGGAATCCGAGCGTCCAAGGTGTCAGGACGGGCGGATTTTCTGGTGGCTGGACGGGCGGATTTGTATGCTGGATGAGCGAATTGTGGGTGGTTGGACGGGCGTCCCTTTTGCAAAGACGCTCGGATTCCTCACGTCTTGGACGGGCGTCTTCTTTGTTGGACGGGCGGATTGTGTCACAGCTTCCTTTTCTTCTTTTCTTCTTCCAATAATCCTCCGGGATTTAGTCGGGGATGGAAGGATTTCTTCATCATTGCCCATCTACTATAATATGTACAAAGGCCTTCTAGTCTTGTCTTCTCCTTGATGCTTGGTCATTAGATTCGATCAATTTAGCTTCATTTTGCCCCTCTCCTACCAAGGGACAAAACCTCAAAGAATATGCAAAACAAAGGACTAAAGATAGTAAATGACCCAAATATGCACTAAAAAGCATAGGAACGAGGCTAATTCGGGGACTAAATGTGCTCAAATAATGGTCACATCAGCTTTATTATCAAGATCTCATTCGACAAGAAATATCTAATGAGTTCAAGTTGAGGTTTACAAAGAATCAACTCTGTCATTTTGATAAAAATGAGGACTTCAAATCTATTAGTGGAACAATAACGGATGAAGATAACAATTTTCTTACGAGTAAGATTAGTAAGGAAGAGGTTAATGAAATTGTTTTCAATTTAGCTGCAGATAAAAGTCCTGGACCTGATGGCTATCCTGTGGAATTTTTTCCAAAATACTGGGATATAGTAGGAAATTATGTTACTATAGCAGTTTTAGCATTTTTTCATTCTAGTAAACTCCTTGAAGAAGTCAATCATACTTTTATAGCATTAATCCCTAAAATTGATAATCCTCAATCAGCAAACCATTTTCGGCCAATTAATCTTTGTTCAACAATTTATAAAATTATTTCGAAAATTTTAGCAACTCGTCTCTGAAGTGTATTACATAAGGTTATACATCCATATAAAGGTGCTTTTACACCTAATCGCTTTATTCAAGATAATATCCTTCTAGCGCATGAGATCTTTAACTCCTTTAAACGTAAAAAAAGGTAAAGGAGAGTGGATTGCTATTAAACTTTATATGGAGAAAGCATATGATCGACTTGAATGAAACTTTATTGAAGAGACTTTTACGTAAATAGGTTTTAATCCTACTTGGATTTCTTGGATTATGGAATGTATTAAAACTGTGTCTTTCTAGGTTCTTGTAAATGGAAGACCGGGGAACGTGTTTGTTGGAATATATGTCCTCCGACAATAATGCGATCACGACTGTTGCTCATGATGATCACATGTTTAAGTCTCATTATAAAGAATACAATTAGGAAGTAATTTTTACTGTCAACTGGTCCACACATATCGGTAATGATTGGCTGACTAGAGTTTGACATTACTGTCGTGCGACGGTGGTGATCAGTTGATCCCCTAGGTCATACCTATAGGGCAACACTCTTAATTGATCATTTAATTGATCGTATAACGTTACGAGTCAATTAAATTATTTAAAATTGACGGAAGATTTTGGAAGTATTATTTACGTATCTCATTGAAATTTGATTAAATGAGATACGGTCTGAGTAACCGAATTGTTTCAATACTCAGATGAAATTATTGTTTAAGGAAACAATTGAAATTGAATGAATTATTATAAATACAATTTATTGTGATTTATAAATTGGTAAAATATTTTGGTACAAGTAATTATGAATTACTAAGTCGATTTTTATATATGACGTATTTTTATTAATACGTTGATTTTTAATATGTTAAAAATACATAACAATTTTATGTAACTTATGACATGTGACATAAGACAAATTGACAAAAATAAAATGGATTCCATTTTACACATATGTACCGAAATTAAGGAGGATTAAGGATAATATTGTGTTTATAATGTGAGTGGTAAACACGATGATTACCTACTAAACTAGCCATGCAACCCTAATGCTCATTGTAAAGAACAACTCAAGCATGCATTGGCTCCCTCTAATCCCCCCCTTCCACCCGATTTTTTGAGATGAAAAACCACTTTGGTTTTTCATCTTATTTCACCTAATATACACTAAATGTAGTTAGTGTATTATTCATTATTTTTCATCTAAAATTTAAGTTTTAGAAAGATAAAAACTCTTCTTTCTCTTCCTTCTCTCTAACCGAAAAATAGAGAGTTCCATAATATTTTTGGGTCAATTTTTCTTACAAAATTAATATTGTCTAGTATTCATAATATTAATTTTAATTAAGAGTGTGCTTTGGGTATTAAGCTTTGGGAGAGATCCTACACTTGGATCTTAGTTCTTCCACTAAGGAAAGCACAAGAACAAGAGAGAAAGGAGATCTCTCTTGTGCCCATATAAACCAATATTCCAATGTAAGATAAAGATTTCTTCTTTATATTGTTTATAAGTTTGCATGCATAAGATCACCATTAATTTTATGACAAATTAAAATATAACATATAGGAATATGTTAAGTATATAGATCTACTTTTCCTTCAATTGGTATCAGAGCCTTGGTTGTTTGCATGCAAATCGGTTAAAAGTTTTTCCGAGTTATATGATTAACATACAAAACTTGTTAAATTTGTGTTATTATGAAATATCACGAAAATCAACATGCATGTTAAAATTTCTGGTCCTAAAATTTTTTTAGGATATTTTGGTTAATTTATGGATTTTTATTGTTCATATTATACAATAATGGCATTAAAATATGATTTTATGAGTAAAAATGTTATTTTCGGACTAAAATTAGCTAATCTTCGAATTTTCCAGTGATTTTTGGATATGTTGTCACATATATTATTTTGAGATAACCTGTAAATTTTCATAATTTTTGGACTTCTTATGCTCGAAAAATGGATTTTTCATTATTAAAATCGGATTGAAGTGAAAAATAGGTTAATATGAGATAAATTTTGAATCTGGTCATAGAAATTTAGTATGTTGTCACATGCAATTTTACAAGATGTGTGTAAAATAATAGGCTATATTGAAGTCTTTTTGCATGATTTATGGATTTTTGAAGTAAAATAGCATGAATAGTGACTTTATTAGTGAAATATTAATAAAACATACTCTATGACTAAAGAAAAACATCATATGTTGCATTTTATTATCTTTTTCAGATCTAAAATTGAAAAGTTAATGAATATAATTTTTCACATGTTTTTATGATTATTTAGTTAAAACCGATAAACCGCAACATTGTTTTTCCAGATAAATTTCGAAATTTATCATGCAACCTTATGCAAACCAAATATACGTATACGACACAACATTCCTATGCACATGGTATTATTATGCCACATTATTAATCATCCATCCTGCAACATCATCATTCATCACATATTATCACATATGAACTACTTCCTTTTTCTACCACATCATTCATCATTCTCATATACTTTTCCTACAATTCAAAACAACATTGTAAACCAACTATCATGCTTTCAATCAATAGCTTACGAAATCACATCATCACCATCTTTTCTACACATTCCCCATTCTCCACATACATACATCCACCGATTCATGCCACACATCACCATATAGGTACACAATTTACAAGATAAACACATAGCGATCCCGACTCATATCCCATGGTGACCGGTTCAAAATTGTAGGGCGAGTTCGTGACTTTAGGACGTCTCCCAAGCCTTTGCATTAGCTCCTACAACCTTTACCCCAGGTTCATTTTAATTGACTCCCTATATTCATTAAATTCATTGGTTACAGGTTTCAGGATCGTCTCTCTGATACCATTTGTAACACCCCCATACTCCAAGTGCCTTACCAGGACCACTCAGGTATGAAGATATTACCATCTCGGTTACCCGAGGCATGATATTCATAAGACAATAACGAAACAACTTAAATGATATAACTTTAGTGAAAAGTACAATTAAAACCAAATCCCAAAATACGGGTACAAGTTCTTAAAACCAACTGCTCTCTCAAATACTTGAAATGTCATAAAACTAAAAGACTACAAATGAAGACTTCTATCGTCGACGGTGGCACATCCCAACTATCCCAAGACTCAACTCAAACCTGCTCAATTCTCGCTCACCATCCCCGAATGGATCACCGCAGTTTACAAAACAACAACCGGGTCGATACTAATCACACAACTCAATATATGAACAATAAGATAAACAGACTGCTTAACCGTCACACACACACAACCACACCAATCCCAACAATCTCAATCACCGACGTCCACCGGACCAGCCACCGCCATGGGGGACCGCAGCCGTACCCACCAAATCCCCGCTCCTCATAATGAGCGATAACCCCGTCCATTAATGTGCACATCCCCTTCCGTGGCGGGTTCCACGAAGGGCGAAACTAGGGCGTGAAGCCACTCCCGCAAGTGACCCCACTCAGCCGAGGACACGCCTCGAGAACCAGAGACAAACTATCACAATCAACAAACCGTCACAATACAATTACTACATTATTCAATCAACCACAACACATCAACAATCATCCCATTATGGGACTAATACTGAGTAGGAAATCCTACCCGGAAAGCACAACTATCGACGGTCTCTACAAAATTTGTATCAAAAAGCTTCTTCTACGAAACCTCCTCCTATCATACAACATACAAATGCTACCAAATCACAAACTACTCAAAAACCCCCAAATCCCTATATTAGGGTTTCACCAACTTAAAGGAAAGACAACAAAAAGGGTACATTGATCTTACCCTTGACGCGAGGATCTCAACGGTATAACAAACGATGAAAACCGACCTTCCAAACTCCGGGATTTGCTAACAATGCGATTAAGATGATGAACGTACTTGCTTTCTCTCTTTGACAGTAAATTAGGTTTTGCAAAAGTGTTTAGAATGATGACGGAAAAGGTTATATATCTTAATCGCATAATTAACAAAACCCGAGAAATAACTCCCCGTAAACCGGCTACTCGATCGAGTAGCTAAGGTACTCGATCGAGTGCCCCCTTACTCGATCGAGTATCCTAGTTACTCGATCGAGTACCCAACAGTCGAAACTATTTTAAAACGCAACTCACCCTTACTCGACGAGTAAGGCCTACTAATAGAGTACCCAAAGACTCATAAATACGGAGTATTACAGTCTTCCCTCCTTAAAAAGAACTTCGTCCCCGAAGTTCAACCCATACTCAAAAACAAACATACTAACTCGATCAAGACACAACAACGTGACTAAGAACTCAAAACAAAACTCCAACCCAAACATGAACTCGTAACACCAACTTCACTAACTATTCCTACCTCCACAACATGGCTCACGATATCGTATCGACTCCATTATATCTCTCTCAACACTAACTCCATACACTACCAACTAGCTCCGTAATACATCATCTAGAGCCAATCCAATATCAAAATACCCCTAACATCAAACGGAATGTTACATTCTACCACCCTTAAAAGGAACTTCGTCCTCGAAGTTTACTTACACTCATAAACATCATCATGCCACTATCAAAACTCTCGAACTCCTAAACATCACACTACTACAAGCACGGCCATGGCCTTTTAACAACATCAACCACACAACAAATCCCTTCTTTACGCTATGCGAACACTCTACTTCCAATTATTTTACAACATGCACAACCATGAAACTCACTTTTATCGCATCCTACTCCTCTTAAGACAAATGTTACGTCCTCGTAACTCACTAATACTAAATCCTTAGTTAAATCATCTCATCATCCTCATCACCACCACATGTCAAAGATAACCGCCTATAACCTCATTTCTATAACCGTTCCTATTTTCAAGGCTTTCTTACTTAAACAGTTCTCATACTTCAATTCACTCTGCACTCCATCTAACTAATACCGCAAAACCCTAAGCATAACCAATACTCCAACTTTCCACATTACCGCAACATGACATACCTCTCTATATAGACTATATAAAACTTCTATCACCAAAAGCATAACTCACGATCCACACGTGTTACGTACACTCACACAAGATCCTCAAGTTCTTTTCTTTCATCACTGCAAAACTCATACATGACTTAACAAGACACTAAATCCAAACACCCTTCCCTCACTGGCCCAACGAAAGATTAAAACCACCTGCAGCTTTCAGATCATTACCACACATGTTCTACGAATCACTTGCCATGACTATGTGCACCGATGTCTCATCTACAACAAGGTCAAAAGTTCTGTACAACCTCTTACAACTGTGCCCTATCAACAGAAAATCACTATACCATCACAACAACAAAACATACACAACTTTCTCCCATATCATACTCTACCCTCACACCCAAGTTGAAACTGGTAAGAAACATCAACAAACAAAACAACAGTCTACATGTTCAACCAAAACTCACAAAGAACAACAGCAAACAAAACAACAATCTATGTATAACTGGTATGGACTTTCGAAAACTCGTATCATAATCATCCCGCCTACTCCACCACAACCGGTGACGGCATCACAACACCGTCACCAACAACCGCACCGCAGTGCAAAAATACCCGCATCACAACACGAAGTACCATGCCCGGATCACCACCCGAGGCACCACAACCGCACCGATAGACATCACAACTTACTCAAACCCATAAACACCGACTCAAAGATAACTTCTCAGACAAGAAAAACTTACTCAAATCCACTTTATTAAATCACAACGCAACATATTATATGGATAAACCGATAAGCACCTCATGAACATCATCTCTACCATTTCACGGAATACGCATGTGTTATTAATACACATAAAATTATAACTAGCCATGCCAAATCAATCAAATTATTACCTTTTTAGCCTCATTCCATCAGATTGTCGTACCCTACATATATCACAAACATTCATATAACATCTTTATAACTATCACACCATACCGCTTCTCGTGAGGTCAGAACCTCACACAAACATTTATACACATCATAGACCCATAATCACATCCAACTAGTCAATCCTGATCACGTAAGTTACCACTCGATAAAGGTTACCTGTCGCCCGAGCTTAACTCATATGCCCCTCATAACATATTTTCCCATTCGCATAACCATCACCTCATGCCATACCATTAATATTCAACCACTAGCGCTCGCCTCATATAACCACATCTTATACTCCCTTACAACCATACATATCAATCCGGCCTTTGTAAAATCAACCTCTCTAGATCGCTTTGTCTTTCTTATCTATCATCACCCTTAACCACTAGTGACAACACCACAATACCACCACTGCTCGTATATCAAACCTCTTACACTCATATCAAAACAACACGGGTTTTCTCCGATCTTTGGTTAACATTCCCAAATAAAGAACATCAAACCCATCAACAAAATTACCTCAACATTATTCCCAATACCATCTTAATTGTATCGTCATCTAACTTTCCACCAAAAATCTCATATCGTGTAAATACTCCACCAACTCTTACTCCCTTAATTCCTCGAAACTCATTATTAATCATGTTGTCCTGAAGCTCCCATATAACCATTAACTAACATCCTCATGATAATATCACACATTTCGATGATTCCTTGCCTTTATATCACATAACTCCGGTGAAAATTTTCCTTAGCTTACTTTTTACTCTTCTTTTCTCTTCACATTCAACAATACCATTTAATAGCTCAACTCCTTATTACTTCTATCTAATTCTTTAGTGCTCCGGTTACCTTCTCATTCCGCCAAAGCTCAAATCTCATTATTTCATGTCGATATCATCTCACTCTTTCTTACCATGGATCTTCTCTTATTATGCTATCGCTCACACTTGTCACTAACCTATCCATAAAATCAACGTTCACTGTTTAAACAACTTCATTTCATGACGTTAAATGCCCAAAGAAATCACACGTAGTTTCACCTCTTAATAAACCAAATCTCCCAAACTCACTCACTGTCTACAAATCCACCTCGCAACATGTCTCCATAAAGTTCACTATATACCACTCTTCTCAACCCCTTTAAAACGAACTTTCACTACATATATTCTTGACCCACACGACTCCCAACCATCTCACTCCATAATTCTTTACACATCTCAAGTTGCCACTATCCAAACCTTCCTTTCAATCTTTTCATTCTCACGTTCCTTAGACCCACATCATCCCTTACCCACTTTCACTTACTTTTACATCACTTAATTTCGCGAATAAATCACTCACCACGTCTCACCAAAACTTGCACCATGCCTCAATCAGCTCATCAATATTCTTTTTCTTTTTCCACTTCTCAAAGACAACCACATATAGCTCATCTCCTCCCACCAAACTCATACTCACCATAAGGTGCCACTCACCACCCCATAAGATTGGGTAACTTACGTATCAAGACCAACTTACATGTAAAACAATGCATAAAGAAGTAAAATAACAACTTTGAATTAAACATAATATGCAACGAATGTCAAAAGATAAGCATATGACCCAAAACAGGGTCACTAGATCGAGTCTGCAGCCACTCGATCGAGTAAGGGACTTACTCGATCGAGTAGGTGAAGATCGAAAGCACGTAAAAAAATCACCAGGGCTACTCGATCGAGTAACTAACGTACTCGATCGAGTTCCCCCTTACTCGATCGAGTACCAAGGCTACTCGATCGAGTACCCCAATTCTCAAGACTTTGTCCAGTTTTAAAAACAGTCATAACTCACTCATTACCTGGTCGTTTTGGGCGTGTGACCTATCGTTAGAATCGTAAAAGGACAAGCTGTCACCTCCAATTGGAATCACATCAAAATCATTTATGCATCTCAAGTTATAAGAGTTTAAAGACAACCTCTTTATAATCGAAAAAACACAACTACTTGATTTTACTTCCAAACAACTTAAACAACAACCAAGCAAACAAAACCAGTCCAAAACTTATAAAACCAGTATTCATAATCATATGTTACTATTTTCAAAAGCCAAGCAACAACATTAATCATGCACATAGATTATTTAACTTGTCAATCACGATTTACCACATGCTTTTATTTTATAACTTTACGTACACAATAACATAATATACAACATAAAATCCCCTATTCACATGTTACAAACATTGCCATATTATTAAAATCCATTACCCACATAAACATGTTCCACACATGAATTTCATATTTTTATGCAATTACTTACTTAATCTCTTCCAACCAATTCATTCATTACAGCTACACACTTCTTACTACATACACACATGAACAATAGTGGACAAGTACATAAACTTATCATGCACCCTTATGCAAACCAAATATACGTATACGACACAACATTCCTATGCACATGGTATTATTATGCCACATTATGAATCATCCATCCCGCAACATCATCATTCATCACATATTATCACATATGAACTACTTCCTTTTTCTACCACATCATTCATCATTCTCATATACTTTTCCTACAATTCAAAACAACATTGTAAACCAACTATCATGCTTTCAATCAATAGCTTACGAAATCACATCATCACCATCTTTTCTACACATTCCCCATTCTCCACATACATAACTCCACCGATTCATGCCACACATCACCATATAGGTACACAATTTACAAGATAAACACATAGCGATCCCGACTCATATCCCATGGTGACCGGTTCAAAATTGTAGGGCGAGTTCGTGACTTTAGGACGTCTCCCAAGCCTTTGCATTAGCTCCTACAACCTTTACCCCGGGTTCATTTTAATTGACTCCCTATATTCATTAAATTCATTGGTTACAGGTTTCAGGATCGTCTCTCTGATACCATTTGTAACACCCCCATACTCCAAGTGCCTTACCAGGACCACTCAGGTATGAAGATATTACCATCTCGGTTACCCGAGGCATGATATTCATAAGACAATAACGAAACAACTTAAATGATATAACTTTAGTGAAAAGTACAACTGAAACCAAATCCCAAAATACGGGTACAAGTTCTTAAAACCAAATGTCTACTGAAATACTGAAATGTCATAAAACTAAAAGACTACAAAGAAAGACTTCTATCGTCGACGACGGTGGCACATCCCACTATCCCAAAGACTCAACTCAAACTCGCTCAATTACGCTCACCATCCCCGAATGGATCACCGCAGGTTTACAAAACAACAACCGGGGTCATTACTAATCACACAACTCAATATATCAACAATAAGATAAAAGATGCGCTTAACCGTCACACACACACAACCACAATCCCAACAATCTCAATCACCGATCGTCCACCGACCCACCCGCCATGGGGGACCGCAGCCGTACCCACCAAATCCCCGCTCCTCATAATGAGCGATAACCCTGTCCATTAATGTGCACATCCCCTTCCGTGGCGGGTTCCACGAGGGGCGAAACTAGGGCGTGAAGCCACTCCCGCAAGTGACCCCACTCAGCCGAGGACACGCCTCGAGAACCAGAGACAAACTATCACAATCAACAAACCGTCACAATACAATTACTACATTATTAAATCAACCACAACACATCAACAATCATCCCATTATGGGACTAATACTGAGTAGGAAATCCTACCTGGAAAGCACAACTATCAGACGGTCTCTACAAACAGTATCAAAAGCTTCTTCTACGAAACCTCCTCCTATCATACAACATACAAATGCTACCAAATCACAAACTACTCAAAAACCCCCAAATCCCTAGATTAGGGTTTCACCAACTTAAAGGAAAGACAACAAAAAGGGTACATAGATCTTACCCTTGACGAGAGGATCTCAACGGTATAACAAACGATGAAAACCGACCTTCCAAACTCCGGGATTTGCTAACAATGCGATTAAGATGATGAACGTACTTGCTTTCTCTCTTTGACAGTAAATTAGGTTTTGCAAAAGTGTTTAGAATGATGACGGAAAAGGTTATATATCTTAATCGCATAATTAACAAAACCCGAGAAATAACTCCCCGTAAACCGGCTACTCGATCGAGTAGCTAAGGTACTCGATCGAGTGCCCCCTTACTCGATCGAATATCCTAGTTACTCGATCGAGTACCCAACAGGTCAGAAACTATTTTAAAACGCAACTCACCCTTACTCGACAGAGTAAGGCCTACTCGATAGAGTACCCAAAGACTCATAAATACGGAGTATTACACATACATATTATAATGCTGCATTTTCTTTATGATTGTCATAATTTAATTTATGTAATTTTTACTTAGTATGGCCTTAGATTTTAATTGGTATTACCCGAAACGTATGGGAATATCGATTCGGTTGTAATTTTATTGTGATCTCGTATCACCGTTTTGTAATTATATAGATTTATTTTATTTTAGTTACAAATGTATAATAGGAAATTATGTAAATTATTATGTAATTTTATTCATTTCGGAGTTCCCAAAGACGGATTTCTTCAAGATGACGATACATAAAGACGGTGTTACCTCGAGATGCGTGACACAACCGAAGTTCAAGGGACCAATGGAGTTGGTTTCCGAATATATAATAGTTAAATAGTTTTTCTATTTTAGGAAGGCCATACTAGAATTTATTTTTATGCTTTGCATTTTATTTATATGTCACATGCATCGCTAAATCACCATAACTAAAACATGCATCATCATCTAATCGAGTTCATCGACCGTGTCAAATACAATTATCGTAGTTCACCGCTTTAGTTCATTTAAAACGTGATAGATAATAAATTGACATGACCTCTCGCTAAAACAATTAATTGAGACATAGCCTTACCAAATAGTAGAAACCATGAAAACCTATTTCGCGAGGGAGTGCACTAGGCCATCCCGGGGTACAAACCTTGTTACGTAGGGGAAGTGGGTGATGAATGTCTATCCACCGAATTCATGTTGATGAGGGTTTCAACGGCCATCCCGTGCCCAAATTAATGTGAATTTGGATCATGGACACATTTATTCGAAATTTGGATTGAATTCAACGGAAGTATTCGTGACCGTAGTCGCATGTGTTCCGGGCTATAGATAAACATTAGAGTAATTTTATCGACCAAGAGTTCTAAAAGTAGAATCGATTAAACGTTAATCCACCGAGTTATATTAATAAGGGTTCCATCGGCTATCCCGTGCCTAAATTGATATGAATTTGGGTCTTGGAATCATTTATCTAGTTGGGTGGAGGTCACTAGAAAAATGCATAAAACTTGTTTAAATTATAAATTTTTACGAGCATTATTATTAAAACGACATTTGTTTTACTCCTTCTATTTTGTTTTGTAGACCACTTATTTTTCTCATAACAAATGGCAACACCAACCCCTAACGCCACGCCTCTCGCTAATTCATCATGGCTCCGATCCTTCATGGATCGATGTAAACTTGAAAAGAATGGGTCAAATTTCTCCGATTGGGATGCCCAACTCAAATTAGCCGCCCAAGGTGACGACAAGCTTCGTTACCTAACCGAGGCCTCTCCACCCGAACCTACTACTAGGTCGACCGCCGCCACTAGGGAAGCATATGAGGCTTACCATAAGGAGTCCGCCGCAATGAAAAACGTCTTGATATTTGCGATGGAGGCGGACCTCCAAAGGAGAGCCTTTAAAATGGGCACCGCTAATGAGATTTACTCCAAGCTTGTGACAATGTTTTCACAAACTCCGCGGATCGTCCAATATGAGGCGGCCGCGGCATTCTTTGATCTCGACTTTAAAGAGGGCCAAAAGGTTAGCCCTCATGTGCTCAAACTTATGGAGCTTGTCGAGACCTTGAAAATTCAAAAGGTTGAAATTCCCAAAGAACTCATTGTAGATAGGATTCTACACTCCTTGTCCAAAGTCAAAGCGTATGTTCAATTCCGGGTGAATTTTAACATGCAAGACAAGGATGTGTCTCTTGAAGAATTGCACAAGTTACTTGTGCAAGCCGAGAGGGACATGGGGTTAAATGTGAACCCTCCAAAGGATGTGCTTAACATAAGCACTAAGAGTAAGGGGAAGTTCAAAAAGAATGGGACGAAGGGTAAGAAGCAAGCTCCCACTTTCACCAAAGCTAAAGCTAATGATGCTAGAACTTCGAAAATCAAGAAGGGTCCTCTTGATAAATGCCATTATTGTAATGGTATGGGACATTGGAAAAGAAATTGTTCCAAATACCTTGGTGATATTAAGGCTGGAAAGATCACTCCAGTAGGTAAATGACTATCCTTCTTTTATGTTTCTAATTCAACTATGGTATTATGATACAAAGTTGTGATAATGTATCTCCCTTTTTATTGTAAATAGGGCCTCCACCAAGCAAATACAAGGGAAAAGAAAAGCAAGCATAAGAAACCATCAAGAAGCTAGGAATAGCTTTCATGGAGCTTTGCTTTTTATTGTCTTATTTTATTCATGTTTTGGATTTTAGAACCTTTAAGTTTCCGTGTTTGACATGGAAAGGTATTTTGGATAATTGGTTGTATTTTGGATAATGGTGGCTTGGTTTGCAACCCAAGTCACCCGTTTTATCATTTTATCCTTTGTTCTAAAATTCATATTTAAATGCTTGTTCTTAGAAACATATAACTTAAAGTGATCTAATAGACAAACATAATGACGGGATTCATTATATGTCCACATGCTTAAGGCTTGTGTATGATCATTTATAAAGTAATTTTTGAGTCTATGAACTCTCTCAAAGGAATGTCAATCACCAAGTACACATACGAAATCTAAAACTATTAGTCAATCTATGAGATAGTTTCTCCTTATACTTCAACATCATTATTTGTGTCTCATATGCTATCTTTGAATCTCTAGTGTATTTATTCTAAAGATAGAGTGGGAGAAAAATGAGGACACAACACACGAGGCAAGATATATTTGTGTACTTGTGTAAATGAGATCTACGCAAGAGAGAATGATTTGAATGAAGGTATATCTATTTAAATAGTATACCCAATAGATGAGATCTATGGTCTCAAGTAAGTTCTATATGACTTAAGAGACCAAGTGATGTAATCATAAGAGTATGTTCTCAAGATAACTACACGAGGAGACCAAAAGAAAGTTTTGGAACAAAATGACTAATATAAAGTCTTAACAAGAGTTTTTACTAGTTTATGAAAAATTTTGACCAATAGTTTCAACCTTGATATTTACTTAAGAGCCTAAATGAATCAATGTAACATCCTAGTAATAAGCGATATTTATGACTAGAGGTTGCAAGGATTGATATACCGATATCCTCAATTGCTAAAGGTTAAACCATGCAAAAGTCATTACTTAACTTCATTATGAAAATGAATTGGTTAAACCTCCTTCTAAAAGGGATATTTTGAAGGACGTATATTAGATATTACTTATATTTAATAAATGACATTGCCACACATCATTATGACATGAATGTGTTAGAGATTTAAAATCTATTTCCATAAGGTTAAGATGAGACCTCTTCGAAATAAGAATTTTGAAAGGATATGATGGGAACATATATGGTTTCATCTTAATAACTTTGCAAAGCAACATACATTCCAATTTTGAAATGTTTTCAATTGAGTAATCAATTTCGAAACATGTGGAATTAAGTGGGAGTTTAGATATTATCATGTGAAGACATGGAATTTAGTGGGAGCTATCATCCTCTGAATGTTTACAACTCATTACTCATTAGGAATGACGAGCTAATATCTTCCTTCACAAAGAAGTATTTGAGTTTTCAATTCTGGATGAATTTGGACTATGATGATGTAATACCCGGTATTTTAATATGATACTATATTAGGCCGAGTTACCAGCTGGGTCGTGTAGTGTATTTGTGACACGGGTAACTATGTGACTCGGGTTTTAATTAATCTAACTAGGCTAGGCCCGTATCGTCTTAATAGCACATATCCTATACATATAACTCATCTAACCAAACCCTAATCTCCCTATCACTATATTCACTTTAATCATGAGAAAAGAGAGAAAAGAGAGAAGAGGGAGCCGTGTGTGAAGGGAGCCGCGTGAGGCGTTGCGAGGCAATTCTCAGCCTATTCTCATCCTATTTCGTAAGTAGACTATCCTATTACCTCTTTATTCAATTATTAGCATAATTATAGTAGTAGTGGAATAATCTTTTGTAACCCTAGAAATTGGTTTGGGGGTTTTGATTATAAATTGTATGAGATAAATGAATAGAATAGTTACAGCAATTTACAGATTCGTTGGTCTGTGTTATTTGAGTGTTTTACCTATCTTAATGTCGTGGGATGCAAAAAGTTAAAGAAGAGACTCATATTTATTCCAAGCCTAGTTTATGCCTGTGAAAATTGGTAGCATTTCACCGTGTAGTTTTTCCTGCAGAAATTATTTGTGAACGTCTATCTAAAAAGTCCGCGAATCAGTAGAGGCTGAAAGATTACTTCTAAAACATAATTTAGATATTGAATTGGTGCTGGGACTTTTTCATATATTTAATTTAAAGAGTTTAGATGAGTTAGGCGTTGGTTTTACTTAAAAATTATTTGTCAAACTCGTTTTATGAATCAATACTTTTTATGCGACGGTTTCTGTCAGTTTTTGGAAATTAGTCTGAAAACCTGTGATAAGTTTGAAATTTGAGAAAAACACGTTTGATATAATTTGTAGCTAAGACTCGTGGGGTTCCAATTCAATTGGCCTTGCATCAATTCGAATTTCGTGGAATTAGTTATTCATTTTATACCGAGTCTGCCATGTGCAGGAAAATCAGGGAAAGTCGTGTTTGTTCCTTAAGTTTATATTCCTATTAAATTACGATGAGTCTAGGTTATGTGAATGATTAATTGACTGAGTAGGTGGTAATTATACATAATTATGTTATGTAGGTGATGGATATGTGAAGGATCATAACTGATTGCTTGTGCGTGCTTGGATTGCGAAAAGGTAGGGAAATACACTTGACTTATTATCGTTGTTGTTGAATGGTGTTGATTTGTTGTGTTTCGTATGACCAAGTTGTGAACGTTGACTTATTTCGTGGTTGTTGCTTTATGCTATGACTCATATACTGGATTGTGATTGATCGAGTTGATCGTATTGAGTATGCTATCACAACATTTTGTAGCTGGCATGATTTTATAATTGATTAGTTCAATGGTATACATATTGCATTGCATTGTTTACTGTTAAGCATTTCATGTGCATTGGAGTTGGAGGATAGTGTGGTGGTGACGAGGTTGTGATACGTTGTGATGTTGTGATAAGGCCCAGGCGGGTTCTGCAGGACCTGTCCTTGATAACCTCAGCTGCGAGCTGGTATATCGACGACGGTCGATTGATAGTCTGCCGGGGATCGGTATGGCTAGGCGTTCCGGGTTATGAGATATGAGTTGAGATGGAGATGGAGGTGACGGAGGAGCATGCATATCATATTTTGTTATTTCATTGTATTCCCTACTCAACCTCGTGGTTGACCCTGTGTATTCGTGAACACCTGTGACGATCCAAATATTGGGGAGCAGACTTGACAGGTTTATGAGATAGGATGGGAGCTTGATGGGCGTGAGACACTGGATCAGAAGACTTAGTAGCTAGATCATCATTTAGAAGACTTTCACTTTTATTTATGTTAGTTCTTTGTAATTTGATGTAAAAGAGGTTTTGTAATAATTAAGTTAAAGTAATTATATAATTTGCCTTGGAGTTTAATTTGTTATTCACTACCTCGGGAAATCGAGATGGTAACAGTCCGGTTTATTAGGGTATGTCTTGCTAGAGGCTCCTTCATAAATCGGGGTGTTACAAAGTGGTATCAGAGCGAACGATCCTCAGGCCTAAACCAATGAACCCAATGAACGTAGGATGTGTCTAAATAAAACGAACCCCTAGGAATAAACTGTTAAGAGCTCACAGTGCGGTTAAGAAGGCGCCCTTAATGCGTGCTCTTTTGCCCTTTCAGTTTTGAACCAGGTAACCCGAGAGAAATTGAGTGAATGGGGTAGTTAGAAGGAAAACCTTGGATATAATCAAGTGGGTGTACACCTTGAGACCCATATATTCTAACCATGCTGCAGGATAACGTTACGGTATGTATTTTGTATGAATGATGACGTGATCATATGATGTTGTGGAGATGAGAAATAAATTTTCGTGTTCAGGTTGATAATCAATGAAGTGTTGGATTGTGGTAATCGTGAGCGTGAAAATAATTGCGAATTGATGATATTTATCTGGATGGATGTTGAATGATGTGTCGATAGTACTATTATGTCTAATGATATGCGGTTATGTGATCCCGAAGCCATGCTAGTATAGTATTGTGATAGTAATCAGAAACACTATTGAATTGCATGTTTCTAGTCATAGCAATCGTGATTTAGATGTAAGGAGTAGATCGAGATGCGAAGGGATTCTATGTGATAGATGTTTACGTAAGTACAAAGTGTGAGATTTAAGTTGGGATCGGTTAGTATACATAGTATGTTCATAAGAGCTTGTAACATAGTAAAGAATGACCTAGTGCTGAAACTCGTTTTGTTTGATTTTACTCTTTAATTGACCTTACTGTCATTTCTTTTCTGTTTATTGCCTATGGATGAATATTTTATGGGAGATAGCCTTGGGAGTTAGTGTTCATTTGGCGTTGGTTTCATGCTTATAGGATATACGGATTAGGAGTAATAAATATTTTAGTGGGCTGTGGTCAGGAAGTTCCTGTGCAGTGATGTTTTGACCAACGATTTTGTAAAAATCCTCATTTAAATTGTAGTAATAATTTTTGCATAATTCTAACTTCATCGATCAGAAGATTCGCATATGTTTTCAAATTGATAAGCCACGAAAATTCTTGATGTCTCTATATTAAATGGTAAGTTTTGCAAACTGACCCAAGTTTCGGACCAATTGTTGTCACATACTTGTTTGGACCAACTAAGTTGTAAAATTCTTTAAAAATGGAATTCTTGTCCTTTAGACCTAATTCTTTTTTCCCTATGTTTTTAACTCTCCATATTTTATAAAAGTAATATGAATCAAGTTTTAATCGAACGGTTATTTGTTCGTGGTCTTTGGAAGTTACAACGTGAATCATAACTTTTAAAATGTGAATTCTATGTTGAGTTTTCATACAATTGTTTGGTTATTTCATGAGCCTTATTAATGTGAAATTATAGTGTCCTTATATGATGATAGTAGCACACATGTTCAGTAGTTATGTATCTTAACAAGTGATAAAATTAAAGTTTAGTTGATAACATTGTTGGCATGATAGTATGAGTGAAATTGAATAGCTTAATTTTATTCTTAATCGAGGGTGAAATATTTTATACGAGTCCAGTTGTTTACATATTTTATATATGCTTGGCATGTTGTAATATCTCTGGTGTGTTCATCATATTTGTATAGTGGTCGGATATATATAAATATAAAACTATGTTGTCATATCTTGGTAAAGTTGGTGGCGTTAAATGTTAACTTGATTGTTCTAATATACTCGCATGAATATTTATAATAATTATGTTTAAATGTTTACACATGGATGGTAGTAATGAGTATGTCTAAATGTTCACACATGTAGGATGTCATCTGAGTTCTCATGTCTTTTATGTGAGTCTGTGTGCCTATAGTTATACTTATTACTTTCATTGCATTAATTTATTTCAGTTGAACCTAAACTTATGATATGATAATAAAATAGTGTTGTTGTTCCTTATTGGATATGTTCATAGTTGTATTGTCATGAAATGCTAAGGTGATTGTTGCAATTGTCACGATATTTGAAATATAGTTGATATAGTTACGATATAGTTACGATATTTGAAATATATTCTCGAACCGTCGAATTATAATGAGATAACCCTTGGATGATTCACATGTCATGCGCATGTTTAAATGATAGTCGTTATAGTTACGTTTAAATGAGCCGCGAGTTGCCTATTTGTTCAAACCGTGCAAATCAGAGAACTTGTTCACCTTACTAATCTTTTGTCATAGATAATGTTTTACAAGTTATATGTTGGTATATGTACATGTTTAAGTTGTTTATGCGATATCTTTTATTTTTGCTGAAAATGAATTATACTGAGTTGATGGATACAATTGAATGGTATGGTTGCTAAAATGTTAAACATATCTGTGATATGGAAGTAATTTTGTTGTTATTGTGAATCATATAACTATTAATACTCAATTGTAATTTCAGTTGTTTGACTTCTACATTATTAAGTTAATTACTCATGACGCACAGTCGATGGTTCCGTAAGGAGTTTAACTAGGAATTTTATAATGTGCCTCCGATCTAAACTAATAATCTTCTTATATTGACTATATGGTTAGACTCTTGTCTAGTTCTTATGACGTGATAAATCGTTTTAAAATTTAACATGTAATTGAGTTGGTACTTATACTTTTGTGTGACCATGCAACCTGTGATAAATAGATCTATAATAAAGAGGTAAAATTTTGATTGAACACAGTTAATTTGTAGTTACTTGCTTTACATTATGGTACGAATCGTATGCTTTGATGAGACGTCACCAGGGAATGTGTAATATCTAAAAGGTCTCCGATTAAATGTTGTAGCCGTGTTAGCCGTGAATATAACTGAGTAAAGAAGTGCGACTAAAATCCTGATGTTGAGGTAATAATCGTTCATTAGTAAAGATAGGACTGAAATGAATGAGATGAACCTGTAAATTATGAAATATGAGTCGACACCTAAGCTTGTATTGTTTGAAGGAATTGAGTTAAGTTTATCTGATTTTGAGTTAAATGGATTCTATGGACGACTCTGTTATAAAATTTATGTTAAGAAAGTTATTCACCGTCCAGTATGAAAGTAAAAGTTTTGAAAATGAAGTTAAATTTTGTCGTGTGAGTATAAATTCGAATGAGATTTCCAAAAAAGGTGTCTGGTTGTATGGTTTCATGATATTTGCTAGTCTGGAGGAATGAACCTAGAACGGAGTCACAAATAGTGGGTTAATTTAGTCATGTTGCTCGTTCATGTAGTGAATTGGTGGGTTGTGGTTAGCTACGAATGTCAAAACGGGAAATGTAATGTGGTGATTTAAGTGAGTTATGTGTTAACATGGTATGTTGATATTAGCATGACATGTAATGAATATTTGTAAAATTGGTGTAGTTAAATACATTTAATCTTTTATGTCATTGTGTGGGTGCAGTTTAAATATATTTAACACCAAGAACGAAATTTTATGTATGATAGTCTTGTATGTTAACTTTCCAATATCGCTGTTTACTCGCTTGATTGACTCGACCAATAAGTTTGTAAAATTTGCCAATCAATGTGCATTCGTCATTCGTGAATAAATCCCAAACCCTTTGTTATGAGGATTAAAAATATTTCTAGGATGATAAGTCTTTACAAACCGGTTGTCTTCATTTTATTGGTGATTACGTGTCTTGACCTAAATCAGTACGATTATGTAAAGGAAAGTCGATCGGACCTATTAGGTTACAAATTCTCATAAATCGATTTATTAAGTTTTGACCCTAATTCTTTTCTTATGTTGATTGATTCCCTATGTTTCTAAGGTGTGAGATTACAATGATTAGTGAAATGAATAATTACTAATGATTTTTACTGGTAACCTTGTAAAGCATTGTTCCATTCATAATTTGATTATTCACATGGATAAATGTTACCAATATTTCTTGGAAAATATGCTGCCACGAGAATACGCCGGATAGGATTATCGTGGTATGTTACGTTAGTGATCTTGCTTAGTAACCTTGATGAAACGATGTTATTTGACATGAACCATATGTGAACACCTAAGCATCTTCATCTTTGTAACCTGAGTAGTAATGTATAAATTAGATTGACAAGCAGATCCTGTGAATGTTATTGCATGTATTGATTGATATGAAGAGTGTTTAGATTAATACTGAAATGTCTTAAGTTATTCAACGTGGCTTTTGCTCCGATCCGTGGCGATGTGCTGTAGCAGCAGTAACTGTAGCTTCCTTGAGAGAGCTTGTATATTGATTGTCTTTAGTAGGGGTTAGTTAACTTGAGCGTGAGTTGTGAATCTTTTATCATCTTTCAGTTGTTAGCAGTAGTTTGAGAACTTTTGTTATAATAATGAAGGTTACGGGGACGTAACCATGTTTAAGGAGGGTAGGATTGTAAAATCTTTATACCTTCATGTGTGATTTCTCAGTTTGGCTATATTGGTTATGCGTTGTGTGGGTTATGTTGGAGTGTTACATGATGTGTTTCTGTTATGGTTAAACTTCGGGGACGAAGTTTATTTTAAGGAGGGTGGAATGTAATACTGCGTTTAATATTCAATTTGGTGGGTGCCTTACATACTTTTGTATATGTGTTTCATAATTCGTTTGCGTTGGTTGGTAGAGAGGGTAAACTTCGGGACGAAGTTTCTTAGGGTAAACTTCGGGACGTTTCTTAGGGTAAACTTCGGGACGAAATTTATTTTAAGGAGGGTAGACTGTAATACCCGGTATTTTAATATGATACTATATTAGGCCGAGTTACCAGCTGGGTCGTGTAGTGTATTTGTGACTCGGGTAACTATGTGACTCTGGTTTTAATTAATCTAACTAGGCTAGGCCCGTATCGTCTTAATAGCACCTATCCTATACATATAACTCATCTAACCAAACCCTAATCTCCCTATCACCATATTCACTTTAATCATGAGAAAAGAGAGAAAAGAGAGAAGAGGGAGCCGTGTGTGAAGGGAGCCGCGTGAGGCGTTGCGAGGCAATTCTCAGCCTATTCTCATCCTATTTCGTAAGTAGACTATCCTATTACCTCTTTATTCAATTATTAGCATAATTATAGTAGTAGTGGAATAATCTTTTGTAACCCTAGAAATTGGTTTGGGGGTTTTGATTATAAATTGTATGAGATAAATGAATAGAATAGTTACAGCAATTTACAGATTCGTTGGTCTGTGTTATTTGAGTGTTTTACCTATCTTAAAGTCGTGGGATGCAAAAGGTTAAAGAAGAGACTCATGTTTATTCCAAGCCTAGTTTATGCCTGTGAAAATTGGTAGCATTTCACCGTGTAGTTTTTCCTGAAGAAATTATTTGTGAACGTCTATCTAAAAAGTCCGCGAATCAAAAGAGGCTGAAAGATTACTTCTAAAACATAATTTGGATATTGAATTGGTGCTGAGTCTTTTTCATATATTTAATTTAAGAGTTTAGATGAGTTAGGCGTTGGTTTTACTTAAAAATCATTTGTCAAACTCGTTTTATGAATCAATACTTTTTATGCGACGGTTTCTGTCAGGTTTTGGAAATTAGTCTGAAAACCCTTGATAAGTTTGGAATTTGAGAAAACCACGTTAGAGATAATTTGTAGCTAAGACTCATGGGGTTCCAATTCAATTGGCCTTGCATCAATTCGAATTTTCTGGAATTAGTTATTCATTTCATACCGAGTCTGCCATGTGCAAGAAAATCAGGGAAAGTCGTGTTTGTTCCTTAAGTTGATATTCCTGTTAAATTACGATGAGTCTAGGTTATGTGAATGATTAATTGACTGAGTAGGTGGTAATTATACATAATTATGTTATGTAGGTGATGGATATATGAAGGATCATAACTGATTGCTTGTGCGTGCTTGGATTGCGAAAAGGTAGGGAAATACACTTGACTTATTATCGTTGTTGTTGAATGGTGTTGATTTGTTGTGTTTCGTATGACCAAGTTGTGAACGTTGACTTATTTCGTGGTTGTTTCTTTATGCTGTGACTCATATACTGGATTGTGATTGATCGAGTTGATCGTATTGAGTATGCTATCTCAACATTTTGTAGCTGGCATGATTTTATAATTGATCAGTTCAATGGTATACATATTGCATTGCATTGTTTACTGTTAAGCATTTCATGTGCATTGGAGTTGGAGGATAGTGTGGTGGTGACGAGGTTGTGATACGTTGTGATGTTGTGATAAGGCCCAGGCGGGTTCTCGGGACACCGCCGGATAACCTCACCGCGAGTGGTATATCGACGACGGTCGATTGATAGTCTGCCGGGGATCGGTATGGCTGGGCGTTCCGGGTTATGAGATATGAGTTGAGATGGAGATGGAGGTGACGGAGGAGCATGCATATCATATTTTGTTGTTTCATTGTATTCCCTACTCAACTTCGTGGTTGACCCTGTGTATTCGTGAACACCTGTGACGATCCAATTATTGGGGAGCAGACTTGACAGGTTTATGAGATAGCATGGGAGCTTGACGGGCGTGAGACACTGGATCAGAAGACTTAGTAGCTAGATCATCATTTAGAAGACTTTCACTTTTATTTATGTTAGTTCTTTGTAATTTGATGTAAAAGAGGTTTTGTAATAATTAAGTTAAAGTAATTATATAATTTGCCTTGGAGTTTAATTTGTTATTCACTACCTCGGGAAACCGAGATGGTAACAGTCCGGTTTATTAGGGTATGTCTTGCTAGAGGCTCCTTCATAAATCGGGGTGTTACAGATGAATCCAATTACATCAAGAAATATTGGATTAGTATTAAGAGATACACATCGTATCAACATACACATAGGTTATTCATGTAGATGAAAATGGAATTACCATTAGCAGTCATGGTCGTTCATTGAACCTAAGAACGGTTGATCTCATGATTATAAGTTACTAATGTTTCCGCCATTAGAATAATCATGCACATGTCCAATTATAAATCATATGCATAAGAGCATGATGAATCATTGGTAAGCCATAGTAGAAACGTCATGAATTCTCGAGAAGAATTCGATGAGCGATTTCGGTGTTTGACAGAATACTCTGTTATGTGTCAAGAGGTTGCACATATTATAGAGAATCCGAACACACGTAAAGATTTATGAAAATCCTATACTTTTCAAGCCAAAAGGAGAAATAGGAAGTTTGGAAAGATACTTAGTTGAATAAAAGGTTGCTCAAAACTAGTCTTTCCTAATATGCTAAGACTTGTGTGAAGTGTTAGGTTAATCATCTTGACAAATTGTTGCAAGACTCTACAAAACATATACCTAGTGCATTGTGTGTGGATGGAGTACTTGATCAGTGCAAGTTATATCATTCATCACAAATTTGTTCATTATGTGATAATCAATAAGGAAGTTCTTTAAAGATAAAGAACCGAAACCAAGGTCGGGAACCTTGATGTGTACTTGGTAAGGTTCATGCTATGAGTGATAACATGAATATAAAGGATAATACGATTAAGAAGTTTGAACACATGGACACGTAACATGTTAAACTTCTATTGCAATCAACAAGTGTTTACACACTTACGATATGCATCACAAGGTTGTAATATGGTATTGATTACCCGAGTGTGATGTCGACATTTGTCGTTTGAGTTATTATTAACTCACCTTATACTTTGTTACATCCAACGGGTTGTAGAGATAATTGAACCCCGTTTAAGTGAACACGGATTAGCATTGTATTTGCCCATAGTTACTTGTATGAGGTGACGTCTCGAAGTGACTAGAGTGTGATGCGATTGATGGCAAGTTCAAGTGCCATAGAGTCATGTGAGATGACTAGTCGATCACATAGGCAGACTGTTAGGAACATTTTGTCGGGCATTATGACCGCTTATAGAGTTCTGGCAAATTTATATAGCCTGGTCGTGGCGAGAGCTGCTATAGTATTCAAATGAGTCGATTTTTTTGACTAAAGACTATTCGCCTAAGATGACACAGTTTCAGATTAACTTTGATTTGTGTTACTAGACCTTCGTAAATGGGGTCAAATGGGCATATTTTGGGTTATGATGGCTGTGGCTAGTTGAAGGGAATGAGTGCGATAGGAATTGTCCACCCCTAGTCAGGGTTATAACAATATCTCAGGGCCACTCGAGGAGTAATGAACTGGAAATGCGTGGCCACGCTCGGAATGTATCCATGGTGGATAAATCCGGTCAATCAGTTATTTTCCAGATCGAGGAAACCACTCTCGATATGATCACTTGCAAGTACGACCTGAAAGACACCTTGCATTGAGTGGGAGATAGTAAATAGGACCAGAGAATTGGTGACGCACACTTGTCGAGGACAAGTGAGAGATTGTTGGAATATGTGTCCTCCGACAATAATGCGATCACGACTGTTGATCATGATGATCACATGTTTAAGTCTCATTATAAAGAATACAATTGGGAAGTAATTTTTACTGTCAATTGGTCCACACAAATCGGTAATGATTGGATGACTAGAGTTTGACATTACTGTCGTGCGACGGTGGTGATCAGTTGATCCCCTAGGTCATACCTATAGGGCAACACTCTTAATTGATCATTTAATTGATCGTATAACGTTACGAGTCAATTAAATTATTTAAAATTGACGGAAGATTTTGGAAGTATTATTTACGTATCTCATTGAAATTTGATTAAATGAGATACGGTCTGAGTAACCGAATTGTTTCAATACTCAGATGAAATTATTGTTTAAGGAAACAATTGAAATTGAATGAATTATTATAAATACAATTTATTGTGATTTATAAATTGGTAAAATATTTTGGTACAAGTAATTATGAATTACTAAGTCGATTTTTATATATGACGTATTTTTATTAATACGTTGATTTTTAATATGTTAAAAATACATAACAATTTTATGTAACATATGACATGTGACATAAGACAAATTGACAAAAATAAAATGGATTCCATTTTACACATATGTACCGAAATTAAGGAGGATTAAGGATAATATTGTGTTTATAATGTGAGTGGTAAACACAATGATTACCTACTAAACTAGCCATGCAACCCTAATGCTCATTGTAAAGAACAACTCAAGCATGCATTGGCTCCCTCTAATCCCCCCCTTCCACCCGATTTTTTGAGATGAAAAACCACTTTGGTTTTTCATCTTATTTCACCTAATATACACTAAATGTAGTTAGTGTATTATTCATTATTTTTCATCTAAAATTTAAGTTTTAGAAAGATAAAAACTCTTCTTTCTCTTCCTTCTCTCTAACCGAAAAATAGAGAGTTCCATAATATTTTTGGGTCAATTTTTCTTACAAAATTAATATTGTCTAGTATTCATAATATTAATTTTAATTAAGAGTGTGCTTTGGGTATTAAGCTTTGGGAGAGATCCTACACTTGGATCTTAGTTCTTCCACTAAGGAAAGCACAAGAACAAGAGAGAAAGGAGATCTCTCTTGTGCCCATATAAACCAATATTCC